>NC_064639.1:354677821-355295678 GCF_023864345.2 Schistocerca serialis cubense
ACTCGTTCACCTTGGCGGTCGTTCTGCTTGTCACAGAGAATTGTAACTGTAATCGTTTACTTATCCGCCATTGGGGGAGGGCGTGCTGAAAAGTAAAGCCTTCGAATATTTTACGTGAAATCTCTTAAAGCTTACTGAATAAAATATTTTTTAACATTCTGCAGCTTGACTCTTCGTGTCTGGATATTATTTCTCAGTACAGTAACTCTGGCGACGAACACATTTATCCCAACGATGGATCATGTTTTTTGTTACCATTACTGTACGGTGTTTGACTTGGTTGACGGAGCCATAACATCACCTCTGCTTGCACTGCTTCATCATATCAAAGTGAAGTCCTCGAAGATGCTCATTAATGTTTGGAAAAAGATGAAAATCGGATGGGGCCAAATCGGGACATTTAACCCAAGGAGTCAGATTTTTGTAGATGCTGCAACGCTTGTGTGTGGTCCGTCATTGCCATGCTGAAGGGGAGGGAGCTCCATGCGTGGACGAATCCTTGTGATACGTGCTTTCAGTTTTCTGAGGTTCTGCGACACATCGCCACGTTACACATAGTTGCAAGTTTTGTCACGGGAGAGGGAAAGTCGACCAAGTAATTTGTTCGACGTAATACCTGAACCGATATTGAGTACAGAATGAAGAAATCGGAGACATTACTTTCCAAGACGCCCTCATACATTGACATTCTACTAGAGATCAGAAATGAGCTCCTTATACTCGCTTCAAACACGCCAGCGAGTCGAGGCCCACGATCAGCACGTGACACTGCAGGTCTTATGAGTGGCAGCAGCCGTCTCTGGCGGAGAGCGAGTAACTATTTCAAAGAAGTTTCTGAATGCGCGCTTAAATGCGCACAAGGTCTCGATAACACACGATATAGTTAAGACCTTTAAATGGCTCTGAACTGAGCAGAGTGTTGGCGAAGCGTAACCTGCAAACCGACTAATGTGACATTACAAGTTCGTTATTAGGCCCGTATATCTCGTGGGTCCCGCCAGCGACTCCTGTGACACCGTCTCCTATCTCACTGTCTCCATGTCATTGTAGACTCATTCCATGAGTCTCCGCCGCAGCCCACTCTTCATCTCAGTCGGTTGTCTGGTAAAGGTGGACTCCACTCGCTCAGAAACGAGAGTTAGTACACGATTTAGCCAGTGTAACCGAGGACTCACGGTATTCCCGTTCAGTGAGAGCTAGAGACTTACACGCTGAAAGATATGCTGAACGAACTCACACTACACGTTTTGCATTTAAACATATGTATGATAAACTGAGAGCAACTGGATCTTTAACGCATCGGAAACATATCTGGCAAAGGAATGTCACGAACGACGAAACGGAAATTGGTACTCTTCTCACTGTGGTTCGAGATCCTTGTGTTAGTTCACGTCAAATCGCAGGGAATCTGGTATGAGTCAAAGTAGTGTTGTTCGTGTTCTGCATCGCCGTAAATATCATCCTTACCATATCAGTCTGCACCAAGAATTAACTCGTACGGATTGTAGGCCTCGCATTGAATTCTGCCGATGCGCTCAACGCATATTCAGAGGGATGAAGCATTTATTAATTTGATTTTATTTACTGGCGAGGCTACATTCACGAACCATGCAAATGTTAATTTGCATAACATGCATTTTTGGGCAACTGAAAATCCATGATGGCTGCGGCAAGTTGCACTCCGAAAACCGTGATCTGTGAATGTATGGTGTGGGATTCTGGAGGACAGAATTATAGGGCCTTATTTCATCGAAGGAAATCTTAATGGTAGGAAGTACACCACATTCCCGTAAGAAACTTTAGGTCTTTTATTGGAAGAAATACCTTTAGGAACAAGGAACAGAATGTGGAATCAACTCGATGGGTGTCCGGCACATTTTTCGCTGATTGCTAGAAATGAGCTGCAGAGACAATTCCCAAATCGTTGGATTGGACGCGGAGGAGATCTGTCGTGGCCGGCTCGTTCGCCAGACTTGACAGCTCTGGATTTCTTCTTGTGGGGATTCGTAAAAGACATTGTTTATAAAGACATTCCAACTACACCTGAAGATATGCGAGAGAGAATTGTCAGAGCAGGTGCTACGGTAAGTGCTGATGTGCTAAGGAATACCACTCAGTCCATGATAAGAAGATTGCAGCACTGCATTGATACCAATGGTCATCACTTCGAACACCTTCTGTAAATGGACGTTCATGCCAGTTTTGTGACTTTCGTTGACCTTCAAAGATCTTATTGTTACACATCATTGGATTCCTCTCGATAGCCGATATCCGGAAAGTGCCAAACTATAACATACAATTTAAAAAAAAACCAAGTTGACTTCACATCTCTGACGCGACCTAGCTACAAAAGCCAACGTCGTATTACGGCCCCCGTTGTTCCATGCAACTTTTGTTCCACAAACTTTTCAGCTCCTGTCATACTTTCGGAGTTACTCTTCGTGGTAATAGTTAGTGACTCACCCTGTATAGCAATGTAACGATTGATAAGTAAGCAATGAATATTGCTCTGTTTATTCATACATGTATAAAGATGAAACATTTTGAAGGATTGCTGTAAACGTATTTTAAAAATTAATGTGTATTCACAGAATACTGACCGTTACTATGACATAGGTTATGCTGTATTATTCAGACAATGTCGTAGAGGTAGAAAATTTTAGTGACTGAGGAAAAAATATCACAAAGGAAGTCCTACAGGGTTCAGTTTTGGAACCACTGCTATTAATTATCTATGTGAATGACTTTATACTTAAAATTTAACAAGCAAAATTGATACTTTTTGCGGATGATGTTAGTTTTATAATAAATCACATTAGAGAGAAAGCAACAGAAGAGTTGGTAAATGACACTTTCCAAAGTGACTTACTTACTTCTACCGATCTCGCTCCGTCTACCGCCACCAGCAGCCGAAATGGCAACCTGAATATGGTCTGAGGAAAGGGCCAAAACCGGTTGCTAACGAATAAAAATCTGAAAACGCGATTGCGACTGGTTTATCTTATTTTTAACTTTCCAAAGAATTATTAAGTGGCTCTGAAAATGCACTTTCCCTAAATCTTGAAAAAATAAACAGGAGTCAGTAAATAACGTAGAATACTTCAAACGCTTGCGTGGGCGTATTGATGAAAACTTGAACTTGAAGAAGCATATTACTGATCTTCTGAAACAGTTAAGTTCAACAACTTTTGCTCCCCGTGTAATATTGCTCATCTTGGAAACTAAATTTCCGAAATATTTTATATATTCTACTCAATAATGTTACATGGAATAATTTTCTGGGTTAACTCATCAATTAAATGAGAGTCTTGATTGTATGTAAGCTAAAATTTAGAATAATATATGGTGTTCGGTCACTAACGTCATTTAGATAACTCTTCAAGGAGCTAGTCATTTTAACTGCGTCGTCACACTACAAATAATCGCTAATAAATTTCGTCATAAGCAATCTATCACAATTTCAGAAGAACACCTACAACACCAGAAGCGAAAAAATTGCTCTTTACTACCCATTGTTAAGGAAATGAGATCAGAATGTACCAACAAAAATTTCGGTCATTTGCCCAAAAATTTAAGACTCCGTATATTATATTGATGAATTTCTGCGAGTTAAAAAAAATTATTTGTAGCTGCTTAAGGAGGACTAAAACCAATCATGTGTTAGTTAATGTTAACACTTATAAAATACAGATATCCCATAAATTTACATGTTCCACCTCATTTCGATAAGAGAATCTTCAAATGATCTCCGGAAAATGTAGCTAAGTAATAAGATATACAAACTTTCGCCACCTTACCCGGTCTGTAATGACAGTACCAGGAAAGCGTGACATGAAGATTATGTAAGACTTCTAAATGGCCATTAATTATTAAAATGAATTACATAAATGAAGATAACCTACGCAACTCTCTGTTAGCCCATAAACGCAAGTTATAACGAGCAAATGAATCAACTATTTTGTATTCCGGGCAACCGCAGCTGCTGGAAGGCATGATGTTAGGAAGAACGCCAGCTCATAAGATTTTTGTTTATTTAAGCACGACCGGTTTCGCGGCTTCAAGCCTCATCAAAAGGTGAATGTTCACGGTAAAAAGCAAGCTACGGTGTCACTACATTTTGGGGATATTAAAATTAATAAAGGAATGTCTAAAATAAAGTAAAAACACTAAAAGATCATAGGCATAACCACCGCTCCTAGTCAAAATTTACTATTCACAGAATATCGTCAGTATTGTGGAGAGCAAATGGTAAAGAAGACGTGCTCCATTGTTTAAAATTTGCCTGAATCTAAAAAGAAATAAGAAAATATTTTACGCTGAGCGGACGCTAAATGTTTTTAAAAAAAGAGGTCCGATTTCCGGTGACTGACAGTTCTGAGTCATAAGAGCAAACCAGACCCTGGTGTCTGTATCTGTAGGTTGGAGGGAGGCTGAAGAGGTTCCTGTACAACATTGTCACTGCTAACGTGATTAGTCGCGGCACATGCAAATTACTGTGTGCAAAGTATCAAGTGGCAGCACCTTCACCAGTATGACAGAAGGGCAGCTGAGTGCAGGGTAAGGCAAAAGCGGCCCGCACGATCGACAAAGAGAGACTAGCTTGCTGCCGGAGCGGAAGCTATCCATGTCGACAGTGTGACATCATACACACATAACTAGGTTTACGGTACCTTTACAAGCGAGAATAATACAGAAACTTATAGTGTATTAACACCTAATCATTATTAAAGCATCATAGCATTCTGGATAACTTTGATTGTTTGTATGATCAGGTAAATAAAGAAAAAAGCCCTTGTTTGTCGCAGCAATACAACACTTTTCGTTCGACCGCAGCACATATGTTTTCTCATGGTGGAGGTGGAATAAAGAGGAATTGAACCACTTTGCTTGAATTGCACGAAATTAGTATCTTTTTCTTTCTGAAGCATGGACTGTAGCGAGAATATTATTGCAGATATTGCTCTTCCTCTAATGGAATACATTTGTAATTTTGTTCTCTGCATCAATTAACTTTCGCCTTTCACCCTCCACTGTCTCACAAAACACAGCTTCGTTAAATGCCATTTGATTCCAACAGTCAGTCATTTCGCCTTGTCACTGCTACTTCACAGCATTATGATCCTGTACTTATCTTATGCACTAAAACTAAGCAACGATTAGTCTTAGTCTCGTGCAAGCTTCTGTAAGAAAGAACGAATTGACGAGTATGAAGCGACCGCAGCGCCACGGTTCTCAGACTTGCGACAGTCGCCGAATTGCAGAGGGAACGAAGGAAGATCGTTAGCACTAATGTAACGGTGGCGATAATATTAATAAAAACTCAGCCTGTGAGAGAGAATGTTAAAAAAATCATAGCGGATTGTCTTTAATAGAGTTAGTTTCAGAAGTATCTAATCCGAGCATTAGCCCTGCACTAGCTGCGTTTCTGGTCTCTACATCCGACCATTTTTTTTTTTCGATGCTTCACTTACTTGTCAGGCAGTGTTTCCAAAGAAGGATTCTCAGTGCAACTTCCACAAAATACTATTTCCGGTCACTGACTGTTCTGCGTCATATGTAATGCCTCAAAGAGTAATGCCGACCGTGTTGTCTGCATCCGTAGGTTGGAGGGACGTTGCAGAGGGCCTTGTACAGCAACAACAAAGAAACGAATAAACATTGCATGGCATACCCACACACATATTGTTCTCTCATACTAAGTGTCAAAGAACAAAAAACTACAGTTACAAATATATGAGGGAAGTATGATAGAAGTAAAGGCTTTAATACCTCAAGCAAACAGCACTAGATCTAAATACGACATATTCTGAACTGAAGAAGACTGTTGAATCACAGGTTATAAGGGCGAGAATCGCTTCACAATTGTTAATGAATTGATAAATGAAGACAGTACTAATCATAACTATCTATAAAAGCGAATGTTAGACGCTCATAGTATGCACTTCTTGATGCAATAATTTACCAACAGCCGTATGATTTATAGAAGTTTATTTTATTTTATGAACTTCTATGTGCTGCCAGTTTCGGCATTACATTGATGCCATCTTCAGGACCCACTCGTCATAGTCGTAGAATCGATGTACACGGAAGGATAATAAACCCAAAACAATATCTGTAAGAAATGAAATATGCAAATTTTCTCGATTAAGAGTGCAGAGTGAATGGCACACTCTTTCCAGCACGCACAAAATCGTACGTGTAATAATATATTTATCTGATTTAGTTTACACTTACATGCTAAGTAATATGAAACAAAAAACCTTAAACATAGATGAACCAAAATTTGCCTTGCATTATTTCAAGTGAGATTCTCTGTTCTCTTTCGGTTTTCTTAGTAAGCACCAAGTGGACGCCATCTCTCACCGCCGAAGGAACGATTTATCCTAATGAGAGTCGCTTGGAGAGATTCTGGCGGTAATTCAGTTGCAGTAGTTATTTGCCGAGGTATATAATGAAGTACAGCATCTCCAGGACCTGCCGGCTTTACGTTGTTCTTGCCACTTATCTCTCATCAACCGTTTCAATTACGCCGAGATTGCAGCTTCCCCTACAAGCGTAGCTCGTAGTTCGCCTTTGTTCTTGTCATGAAAGTGCAGCTTCTCTGCCTTTTTCGCCGAAATGGTATTCCCTGTTATACCATTTTGCATTATTTTCTTGTTTCCTGATTTGTCGCTGTCCTACATTTGAGCTCGTTTCGAGAAAATAAGTGCCTTTATACAGTAAACAACCAGGACTTCATCAGAAATATTCAGTGCTACCCAACATGTATTACGTGTACCTTATGGAAAACACTGTACTGGACATCATGTCAGTATTTTGTTCCGTCACATTTACTACAGTATCAACAACAATGGCTCCCCTGCTTAAGAAAGCCCTTGCATTTTTAATTTCTATATCCTACGAACTGCTTAAAAAATGTCAGGGAAAAACTCATGCTTCCATTAAGGAGGTATAGAAACATATTTTCCCATATACATGGTTACTCGTATGTACGTATTGGGTACAAGAAGAAAACTGTGAAAACTACAATACATACAGAAAAATGACACAACGGTGCAGGATTTCTGTCTGGACCCATACCTGGGCCTTGAAAGCTTGAACTTTTAATCAAACTATAAAACGTATAGTACAAACTATACATAAAATAACAGCACATGCATGGAAAATACAGCCAGAGATGGGCGCTCGATTCTGGCTATTAACTTGGCACCCGATATAATGCAATAACATTCTAGAAAAATATCTGTCGCCTGCAACAATAAATAATATGTTTTAAAGAGAGCACCTTCACTCAATACATATCATACATTATGATGTTTGGTCCCACAATGACCAACTTTACAAAGGAGCATGAAATGTGCCCTACAGTAACAAGAAGCTGAAGGACACCCAACTAAGTTCGACATCTTATAGTTGGTTAGTCAGTCAGTCAGTCAGTCAGTTCCATGTTCCGTGGATCATACGCTCAGTAAATCGTAATGATGTGGAACAAGCCATTTTACTTCCAAATTGCAAATTAGTTTGTAAATATGGCTACAAGCTGAACATCCATAAGTTTCTTGTTTTCTCGGTTTTTATTATTATCATTAAATACGCAGATGCGAGTTAGTAATGCCTACCCACTGTCTTTTACACATTGCATAATAGCATGCAGCAGGCTCGCAGTCGCGAGTGCACGCCCGCGTTCACACACACACACACACACACACACACACACACACACACACACACACTCAAGCGCGCGCGCACGCTCTCACACAACCCATAACGCCGCATTAGCCAATAAATATAAAATAAGATGAGACACGTGAGGTGTGTTCAGTAAGTAGTGCCACACATTTTTTTGCTCGACTACTTTAACTTGAAAAAAAATACAGAATTGCTTGTGGAACATTGCAGAATATTCCACATTCAGCATCTACAGTTTTTTGCGGCACTATATGTACTCCTCAAAATGGTGTCTCTAACGGAGGTGCGATCCGAGCAGAGAGCTATCGTTGAGTTTCTTTTGGAGGAAAACCACAGCACTTCGGTTATTCATAGGCGCTTGCAGAATGTCTACGGAGGCCTAACGGTGAACAAAAGCACGGTGAGCCGTTGAGCAAGCCGTCTGTCGCCGTCGCAACAAGGTTGCGGAAATCTGTCCGATCTTCAGCGTGCTGGCCGGCGGAACACAAGTGTGACTCTTGCCATGTTGGAACGTGCGGACACTCACATTCAAGGTGATCGACGCATCACCATCAGACATCTCGCTGCTCAACTGGACGCCTCTGTTGGTAGCGCTAACACACTCGTCCACCAGTTGGGGTACTCAAATGTGCGCCACTCAGCAGAAGACCATTAAGAGCAACGAAGAACCATTTGCAGGTTATGAGGCTGATCGTCACTGCTGGTATATTATGCCACCCTCAGGAAACTGAAGAAATGACTTCAGCATGTTCCTCGCTACAAAAATGCAAACCAACTACTCCTTCTGCATGACAACTTCACACAAGTCTGCTCACTGGACTGTTCTTCCTCATCCACACTACAGCCCGTACCTCGCACCTTCCATCTGTTTCGCCCATTAAAAAGTGCACTTCATGCGAAACAATACGTGGCTGATGGGGAGGTTATTGATATGCAAGACATCGGCTCCAACGGCGACCAGTAGAGTGGTACCACCTGGGTATACAGGATCTCCCAGCACGATGGCGAAAGGCCGTCGCATTGCAATCAAATGGTTGAAATAGCTCTGAGCACTATGGGACTTAGCATGAGGTCATCAGTCCCCTAGAACTTAGAACTACTTAAACCTAACTAACCTAAGGACATCACACACATCCATGCCCGAGGCAGGATTCGAACCTGCGACCGTAGCAGCGGCACGGTTCCGGACCGAAGCGCCTAGAACCGCTCGGCCACCGCGGCCGGCCGTAGCATTGAATGGAGAGTGTATTGGAGAATATTTTGGGAATAATTTGGTGCATTGGAAGTCTGAATAAACCAACTTGCTTTAAGAAAAATTTTTCGTCACTTACTGAGCGCCCGTCGTGCTTCATATTGGCTTTAGCTTTCCTGCACCTCCACTGAAAAACTTAGCGAAATGCTATATCCGCCAGCTCACTTCACACCCACGCTCTGTGATGCTGCTGGTGAGCCTGACCCACAGTGGCACGCATTGCTGCTCGAAGTGGAAATTCAAGCACGGGCGTAATAGCTATTTCACGGCCCAACACATATCAGTTGCGATTCGTAATAGACACCGTGATGCAGTAGAAGAACATAACAGTAGGGGGCAGGGAATTCAGAAGATGTCACTGAATGATGCACTCCACTCAGTCACATACAGTTATTTCATGCCTACAGACGGTCACCCACTGAACCCATTTCCGAAGAAGGCTCCTGTTGTTGGACAAGCGTGCACTTCGCAGGCATTCATCACGAATAGTCCTCATGTTGAGAAAGTGTGGTAAAAAATGCCGTGTGACGAGGGCTTCCCGTAGGGTAGACCGTTCGCAGGGTGCAAGTCTTTCGATTTGGTGCCACTTCGACGACTTGCGTGTCTATGGGGATGAAATGATGATGATTGTGACAACACCCAGTCCCTGAGCGGGGAAAATCTCCGACCCAGCTGGGAATCGAATCTGGGCCCTTAGGATTGACATTCTGTCGTGCTGACCACTCAGCTACCGGGGGCGGACAGCAAGTGTAATGTAAGTTAAGAACTTGGAGAGATACTTCGGCCACTGATATGTGTCTGCTTTCTTTATATCTTGTTGGTATTGGTGAACCTTATGAAACCCTGGAGGTAATTATGACTAACACTGTACTTGGTGGATGCCTCCTTTCACTTTATGGAAGGTGTTTTACGTCACTCATTAGTACCCCTCTTTTCTCTCCCCAAACCTTAAAAAATAGCAGTAAAAAATAATATTGTATATCATTCGAATTTATCGCATCTGACAACAGAAAAACGCCGCTACAGAGATTGTGGAAAGACTGTGCAGTCATTTGATTACACAAAAAAAGAAAAATTAGCTTTGTGTGCAATACTGTTGTCGCACAACTTTAACGTATTATGCGGTAGTATTCTAGTAGATCTCCTGCCTTATCACAAATTTTAATGCTTACTGGGTGTGCGACTGCTGTGCTGAGGTAACAACTACGAATTTTATGAATCTGGAAACAAGTATTATGAATGTAAAGTAGCTAATGGAAAATCATGCAAGAGAAACTCCATAAACAAATTTTGACTGCTGTCCAAGGACGTTACCTGAGCATTTTGGTTCGAGAAACCCGTTGTCCTCTGTGGCTCATTGGAGAATATTAATGTGATTACTATTAACTTAGTTTATTATATAAATTATCTTTTTCCTGTGGAAATACCTTCACAACAGTGAGAAAGCCTGTAATATTACAACATTTCGCACGTGGTGGGGACCTGCCAGCTAAGTAAAAATCATCGAGTCATGGTACTATAAGTGTTGCGCTGGTGGGGCCAAGGCGATGGATTAGGTACAGATCGCTGCGCTAGACCCCGCGGTATCTGGCAACCAGAGGCCAGAAACCGATGCTTCTCTACAGGCATGGGTAGTTGGAGAGGCAGTTAGCCATATGAAAGAATGGTATAGTGTGTGAGTAGATTTTAAGATGATCGATTTCGCGACTTGGTAGAAAGTGGCTACACTGAAATACTTCGAAACTCTGGGGTGATACACAGCTTCATTGTAGCACAAAGGCAATCGTATCAGCATACTCATGGGACCAAGGTGAGTTTGTTGAGACAATGATATTATAAATACTACAAAACTACAGAAGTTAGATTCTTAAAGAGGATGAATATTCTTAAAAAAACCATTGAACATTAATAACTTTCGAATACTTTATCTGATCTTGATAAACAAGGTGCTGGATCATAGCTTAGCACTCTGCTATTGTCACTAAAATCCCCACATTTATAAATATTTTGTTTATTGAGTTATTACGCTTTTATACTTTTTTGATTTTGTAAATGTGTCAGATTATTGTATCCCACACTGTTACATTGCAAAAGAATGCAACATGGCATTGCCCATACATCTTCCTGCTTGGTTATTTAACATACCTTCAAATTACTACTTGATTTCTAATTTTTTCAGGATGAATTTCAATCATCAGTTTGAAAGATTTTTTTTCTTTACCGGTTTCGAAAAATTTTTTTGTCATCTTCAGAAGCCTACAAAATTAGGGATTTTATAAATCTTTAGACGTTGGCTATACCTTTATGTCAAGTATAAAAAGTATATAACAGGAACATACTTAGATTAGCAGTCAATATCTTCTTCATAGAATGATAATATCATGGTATGTTGAGACATTTACTTATTGTGATTACTTTAAACACTGATTGGCAAAATATAACAACTGAATCATTTCTATGTATCTGCTGTGCTAGCAACAAGGAATATACAATGAAACACATATAAAATATATTCAAGGCTCCTAAAGAAGTTATATATAATACATTTGAAAAGCATGAACATAATTCTAATATATGACAGGGATGGGCTAATTTTCACATTTTAGAAGAGGTGATATGCTGTCAAAATAGTGTGTTTTTTAATGCAAGTTGATCATTCAACAAATCTCTTAAATTTAGGTGAGAGTGTTTATATATTCCAAATTCTTCTAAAAGGTTCATTTTGTGTTCTAAAGATGAAAAGTTAGTTTGTCGAAACTGGTAAAGATATCCAAAAATTTATTTGCAACTGATAAATGAAATTTATCATGAAAAAAAAAAACAGTTCTGCAGTATCTGAAAATTACAGCAATGAATAAAATGATGTCTAATATATTTAATTTAAAGTTAATTCTGCCAGAAGCAGAAACACTCATAATTTAAATGTGACAGCTTGCATACAAGATTTCTTACCTCCACTAAATACAGCATAAAAAGATTCATCTTTTGAGTAGCCCAACCTTATTGGTTTACATCTTCTAACTATCTGTCATTTGTTATTTGTCTTAAGTGCACATGCACAAAATTTCTGTTCTAATTAATATCCATAAACTGTTAGATATAGAATAATGTGTTTGGGTTGAAGGGGGCCAGTAGTGAAAGAGCTAGTATTTAAATCATTTGTTAAATTTGTAACTTTTTTTAATTTTTCGAACGGTTGTCTATTTCCTGTATTTTAAGTGTTGTATGCACTGTGAAGGGAGAATCGAGTTTTTTGAAAGCAGGAGTGAGTACTCACTTGGAGTCATCCTGTGTCCGTCATTTGCCCATTGCCTGCCGCTGTGGCCGAGCGGTTCTAGGCGCTTCAGTCCGGAACCACGCTGCTGCTACGGTCACAGGTTCGAATCCTGCCTCGGACATGGATGTGTGTGATGTCATTAGGTTTAAGTAGTTGTAAGTCTAGGGGACTGATGACCTCGGATGTTAAGTCCCATAATGCTCAGAGCCATTTTACCCATTTGGCCTTTGTGGAACAGTCCCAGGCAAAGAGCTGGGGAGCCGAAGGGAGCAAATACTGTGGTTTCATACTTACAAAACTGATAGCATTCGGGCGGCAAGTGGACGCATGAACACTTTCAAATTCATTTGTGCTTAGAATCATTGCGTGCCATATGGGACATAGCCTCTGCGAGTTGACTGAAATTTTAATTAACGAGTGCTAAACAATGTGCAACTTTAATGTTTAACATATTTCAGTTGCATTTTGGAATTGATTCTCGACATAGTGCAGGTTCCTACTAAAGACTTCGTGAGTTTTAGTATGTTGTTCGCCATAATGGACTTGATGCATTTATGAACTGGCGAATAATTCGTGTTTTGGTTAACGATATGGGACTCTGTTGTCCGCGTACTAGTGATGATAAACTAGTATTTGAAGAATCTCCTACCATTCTAATCAAATATATATGCAAACTTAACTACATTTGAGAATAATTATTACCTTTAAATTATGTTTAAGTGAATTACTGTAGGACCACCATTCTTATCAAATTCAATATTTGAATGAATCAGTTCATTCAACGTAACCCTTCGGTGACATCTTCACCCGTTACTCATGTAAGTATAATCATATATAATTTTTATTGTTACTGTCATTTTATTACAACTTGTTCTTGTTTAAGTTCTCTCATTACGTGTCCTTGATGGGATAATTAGGCTGAACTATCACCTGTTACAGTCATTTACAGGTAGTTTAGCTGCTGGGCATGAAATTAGACATGTAAGGCACGACCCTATGACTATATCGGGAAAAAATTCTAAACGGACCCATACATCGCTAAACTGTTTGTAGCGCTTAACCTCGTCTCAGAGATTTTATTTAGTGAACAGCACTAATACAGGTAGGTTGCAATACGGAATCACAAAAACTACAATGCGAACACAGATGCGACAGTTGTCAGGTGGAAAACTACTCTGTCGTGGTTGTCGTCATTTCGGGAACAGCATTGTTGCGACGTTCTCGCGTTGCTCTCATGGAACGCATATAAGAGGTGAATATTGGGTAACTGTTCATCAATAAACCGAACAATCCTGCTGTGTTTCGCTTATAAAACACGGAACTCAGCTATCCTGGATTCACATAAGAGGGCGAAGAATAAACTGGCCAGTACTGTTGTCTACAGCAAGTGCCCTTTCAAGAATCTCATATGGTTTTAGCTATAGTAAATAGTTCGGCTTTACTGTATGGTTCAAATGGCTCTGAGCACTATGGGACTTATCATCTGAGGTCATAGTCCCCTAGAACTTAGAACTACTTAAACCTAACTAACCTAAGGACATCACACACATCCATGGCCGAGGCAGGATTCGAACCTGCGAACGTAGCGATCGCGCGGTTCCAGACTGAAGCACCTAGAACCGCTCGGCCACACAGGCCGGCCGCATTACTGTACTGCGACGAAGATGAATGGGCGCATTGCATGAATAGTGAATAGGGTCCTAGACTGTTTATATATACATATCTGTGATTGACTTGCTAGTCAGTCTTATTGAAGAAATTGTAGCGAGCAGTTGAGTCTTTAAGATAGAGAGATATGTCATTTGTGAATCTGGGGGAAAGTGCGGAATATGTTATTATGGAGATGAAAACCCATTTGTTGTGCTTTCTTGTTCTTTGTGTCGACGGAGAAGATTCTGGAGGAATTTTGAAAGTATGTTTGTAGTTCTTAATGAGGGAATTTTGTAACTGTTAGAGTCTCCTTAAACTGTGCCGTCTTTTTCTCAACAATCAGTGTTCGATTTCTCAAGAAATATTTTCCCATGATTCATAGAAAACTTGTAAAGATGTTGCCGTGGTCGAATTTTACCTTTCACCACATGAAGTCACATATTGTTTCTGACAAACAAAAATGTAGAGTGGATTATTTATCTTTAGCTGCTGCATCTGGTGATTAGTATTTGCTTTTGAGAACGTCAGTATTCCAGATGTGGAAACACCATACTGAGCAAGAATCAAGTCCATTTTTTTAGGGCAGATCTCACCTTGCATTCTCGAGCAAACAATGTGTAGTCCGGATTGTCAGGTGCGACACTACCTAGTAAATTAATTATCAGTGAACGGTCTTAGTAATTTCAAACAGTTATTATCTGAAGAGTAGAGCAGTAATTTAATTATGAGGGGATATTTTTAGTGCAGTAATTTAATTTTACGTGGATATTCTTAGCCAAACATTGCACTTCGTATCACGCAACGTTCATAATGTTCATCGGTACTGAGTGTTAGTTACATAGTTAAATAGTTATGAGCACACTATTAGTTTCTGTTGACATTTAATTAGATTCATTTACTTTATTTCATATTTTGCTTTTCATGAAGTTTAAAGTTTTATTATATGACACTGTTCACGTGCACAACACATGGCCAACCAACAGTCAGTTTTTCTCAGCAGTTGATTGCGTTATCTAAAGCACACTTTACATGAGGAGAAATTTTTTTGAAATCAAGATATCCAGTTTTCTCACATACAGAATTTTTTGTAAGCTTGCACCCTGACTGAATCGAGCAGTTTTGTTTCCAAACTAGACACTTAACTTATACCGTCTACATTTTCTTTGTGGTGTAAATACAGATATAAACTTGGATTAGAAGCCAAAGGCAATGCAATTACTCTGTAACTCCCAGCCGGGGACCACACGTCCCTTAGGCCTTTACCAAAACCCCTGAGCATCCTCCGAAATATGTCCGTTGCCATGGTCACAGGTATACGTTATTGCATTGCCCTCGATCCGAAGCTATAGTAGTACAGTTGACTTTTTGAAACTTTGATAAATATTCAGACATCCTGGAAATAATCACTAGACAATGATCCGATGTCCATCCTTTGGAGGGGTCTCGTGGAATTTTACGCTGTTGATGGTGATTCTTCTGCCTGACTGGTACGTTAAGCTCGGCAGATGCATTTTTGTTAATTTAGACGCGTACGTTATATACCGATACGAAGTTTCACCCTCTCCCTACTCTCTCTCATTCTCTCTCTCTCTCTCTCTCTCTCTCTCTCTCTCTCTCTCTCTCTCTCTCTGCATGTGCTTCATCGTTTCATTACACTGAATGCCCAATTTGCATTGTAATTTTCGCTAAACAGTCACACTTAAGAGTAACGCTCTCTAATTGGATATTCTAGGGCAATTCTTAAAAATTTACAGTTATCCACGAATATGTGATTCTCACTTTATATCGCTCCCTAAAACACGCGATGAATCACTTCTGTTGTAAAGTTTTGTTCCATGCAGAATACGAGACACCATAAATATCTCAGATTCAGAAGTGTTTTGTTTAGAATTTTTCTCTTGTAACTCCTGTTATTATTCATAAAAAGTAAAGTAGTTAGGAGATACTTCTTCCTAAATCAATGTCTACAAAACACGCACAAATAATGCCAGCCATACTGCAGTATTAAATAAAGGCATTAGAGACTGTACAAGTGTATCCATTCATATCTTATATAATGAAGTGGACTTTAGTGCAAAAAAAGGAGGGAGTGAAAAAAGGAAGATTAGGGTTTAATCTCCCGTTCACATCAAGGTCATCAGAGATTGACGATAAGCTGTGGGGATGGAAACTGTAGGAACCATCGCAGCATTTGTCTGGAGTGGTATAGGGAGATCACTTAAAACCTGAATATGGATGGTCGGACTCAGGTAAGGGTACTGAACTGTTACGTTCCCCTTTACAGTTTATATCGAAGTCTTCCACGAGGAAACAGAGGTTCTCGTGGTGTTTTAGGATCTGGCAGGAGGATACCATGAATTGGGGTTTCCTGACATGTTATAGTACTTGGGTTCTCTTTAATCTTCTCACAGCTTTATGCGGAAACTCACATATCGTGACCGGACATATGAATTTTAAAACATTTTCAGAGAGCTCACCTACGTCGTGGGAAGTAGGGCGTGCACGGTTGATGGAACTGTATGCATTTATAATTCACATATTTTAAACTCCCCCGCCGCCTTTTTCTGTATGTATGTGAACACTAATCTCAGGAAGTATTACAGGCATTTTATACGGTTTTCACTGATAGATTTACTGATTCACGGGCGACATTCGTGTTTATAAGTAATTTGTGCAAATTCGATGAGCTTTGATGAATAAATTAATGTCCCTCCCGCTGCGTTTTTCTGCCTCTATGTGAAGGCTGATCTTAGGCATTAATTTAGCAATTTTATTACGGATTTCATTACTACACAGGTTGATTTACGAGGGAGTTTTGTGTGTATAATTTATTAGCGATACTCCATGGAAGGGATGAATATAAACGGCTGGTTAAATCCGATATCGATATTATAGTTCTGGATAACCTGTGTTTTCAGTATCTCTTCGGTCTCTTATAACAGCTGTGTATTATGTTTTACTAATAACCGGATAAAAAAGAAAAGAAAGAGATATCAGTTAGCCACAGCACCGATACTAGAATTTTTAATTTTAAATAAATCTTAAAAAAAACAATTAAAATTTCAAAAATGGTTCAATTGGCTCTGAGCACTATGGGACTTAACTGCTGTGGTCATCAGTCCCCTAGAACTTAGAACTACTTAAACCTAACTAATCTAAGGACATCACACACATCCATGGCCGAGGCAGGATTTGAACGTGCGACCGTAGCGGTCGCGCGGTTACAGACTGTAGCGCCTAGAACCGCTCGGCCACTCCGGCCGGCATTAAAATTTCCATTGCTTTCAAATATTGTGGTATTCTCAATGCCATTTTAATAACAATGCTGGCAGAAACGAGAAACAAATATATGGCTTAAGAATCTGTACTACAAACATATGGCTTAAGAATCTGCACAGCACCGCTGAGACAATAATGCATCTATTACCGTGTAGCGTAGTCTGTTGGATGGTACACGTGTAGATGCAGTATGCCAGACTTACCCCATCTGATCTATGAGACAATTTCTCGCTGTTGGCGACGGACTCTAGTCATGTTACAGAGTGTCACCATTCTTAGTCTACAAGCACTCGTATTTTACGAAGTACGGTACCAGTGAAGTACAACATACAATTTGTTTTATAAGATGAAGAATGGGTGCAGACGTAACAAACTTGTAACGTCACGAAAGGAAAAACAGTTTTATAATAAAAATAGAAGCTACTGATCTGTTGCCTTTGGCTACGTAATAAGCCCCTGTCTACTTGTAATTTATGCAGTCAGAAAAGTTAATATGCAGACTAAGTTCTTCAATCTTTCTTTTCATTCTTTAGCATTCACTATTCGAAATGCCTAAGTATTGGTGCGATCTTCGATTGCGACTTGATTTTTAATGAGTTACAGTCAGTAGGAGAAAATTGGTGATTTTATTGTGGTATTCAACTTATTACCTTTCTACAAAAGCCTATTTAATTTAGTGTTTTGTTGCTATGTGTCTTGAAAATGAGGGTGTAAAAGATTTTCAGTCTTTGTTCGACTTCTACTTTTATTACAGGGTTATAATAGGAATTAAGAACCGAAAATGGGTTATTTCAGAAACTAGTTATTTTGAGCGGCTTTTGCATTCATGTTAAACTGGAGTTAAAAAGATCGATTCAAACGAGGACCGCTTGCTTCAGCGAAAACCGCCATCCCTATCAACCAGCCGTAGGTACCTAGTGCTACCTGTGCGAAACCAGGGCAAGTCGCTAGTTAAGTATAATTCAGTATTTGGAGGTTATTCTAAACAAAGGTTTCGTAACGTTGCACCACGCTCACAAAGTGTCCAGTATTCTAGATGGCTAATGAATTTGAGGAAGTTGAAGAGACGAAATGCTGTATATAATGGGGATACATACGACAGGAAACTAGAATAAAACATGTGGGAAAAGAAAAGATTAATAACTATTTTCATTTAAAACGGCAAGGCCGTGATTAATATTTTGATTATATACTGATGAAGGTGTTCTGCTTCAAGCCATCCAACTAATTATGAGCACAGCACAAAACCTGTGTATCAATCTTGTCTCTAAGTTATTGTGTTCATGTGGAGCATGATCGACTGACTTTGCTGCAATACACTAGTTACTAAACAAGGAAATTTCGCAACATCTTCTTCTCTAAAAACAGGGTTTCAAATTCTATAAATAAAACATGCTGCTCTCTTGTGAGTCTTATTTATGTATGTTACGGGTTATTTGAGAAGATTCCAAGTAAATTATGTAATACTTGTCTGTTCCCATCGGAATGCTTGATAGCGGCAAGTCCACTTGCCTCCCAGCATTGTGGTGCTTGATTTCGATGAGTCCTTTTGCCCTTTCACAGTAACTAAAATTTACAATGCTTTTAAGTTGAGTACATGCATTCCATTCACGAATTAATGAATGTTTAGAAATGGATGGTCGTCAGATTAAGGATTTATTGTGAATCACAGTTGTGGTGAGAGGCCAGGGGACTCACCGAAATCAAGTACCAGAGGGGTCACAGGTAAGGAAACTCATTGATATCAGGCAGCCCGATGGGAACAGGCAAGTATTACGTCAATGTCGTTATCGCACCACGGTCTGTCTTTTCTTATCCACACAAGATTGGTCGGCACAAAGGGACACCTTGTGTGCGATGTTGCAAAAGGCCAATGATGCTTACGGCATTCGGTGCCACATACATTGTCTAGCGTGCAACCAACAATAATGGTTGCTAATGACAACAGGCGGCGGGGCTGGGGTATCCAATGGTGAGCGCAGCATTGGAGTATACGGAGCGTAGTTGAACTACTTAGTCGACGAGTAACTCGCAGCAGTGCTACAATGCTAACGGTGTTGATACATAGCAGATCAATGACAACGATTAACAAAGCAAACATTGCATTATAAATACAACAATACCTGTCGAAATTGACATTCCGTCAGAAAGGTACCAAAGGAATTTCGCAGAGTGAGAAAGAAGCGGCAGATGAAATATTAGCGTTTCCGCAAGATGAGTCAGTCGTATTCGCTCGCCTGTGCGGGAAATATACATGAGGAGTACAATGAAGAATATATGTGCTTAACAAGTGAAAGTGATACGGAAACAGATGTCGAGCCATGTAGTTCATGATCCTTTTTGGGTGAGGAGCCACAAATCCCGTCTCCAGTGAAGCGTAGCGAAGGGCAGTCGTTGTCGAAGTAGCGGGTACTGAACATAATTGCGTACATGGCACATGATCATCAGCATAGTAAAAAGCAATTTAGAACATATTTCGAATAATCGTATATGTACTATATGATCGTATAGTACATAAGAAAATCTACGGATGTTCATGGGAGAATAAGGTGCACTTGTTACAAAAACTGGTGTCTGCGGTTTCAAGGCTGTTCGACACAATTTATAGGATATGCATGATAGTTACCTTCTACGTTAAGCACACTAAATTGCGCGTGACATAGATTACAGTGATTTCAAGGGAAGCAGTGGATCGTTGCATGACTTCGAACAGTGCTATGTAATTGGAAGACGTAAGATAACTTAATTTGAAACAAAGCGTCAGTTGCACGATGTAATATTTCTGACTTATTCAGCCGTCATATTAGGCTCCAGGAAGCTATTCCCAGGGCAGTGGAGATGCAAGAAACATAGAGATGACGCAATGTGGGATGGGGTATTGGTGACAGATGTTAGATTCGGTACCATTCCCGTGAGAAAGACCGCCTGCATGATGCTGCTGCTCTGTGATTGGCTGCTGTGTTCGGCGGTAGGGAGCCAAAACGTTAAACTTTAGTTGCTATTATTAATTAAACCTGTCATCCAAATTACTTCATTTTTTAAATAAACATCTCTCAACAGCCAGCTATCAATCAGTCATTTCAAAATTATTAAAATCAAAGTATTACTGAAACAAAAGACTGACGATATTACTGCCGATGCACTTCGGTGGCGTTCGGGTCACGCCTTGCTGGCTTGGCGCGCGAAGTTTCTCGGGCAGTCCGGCTCTCCAGTTCTGACCGTTCCAGTAGACAGACATGTTGTCTGTTATAGCAGTATTTGTTTCATGAAATTTTATTTACTACAGTTCCGACCGTCGCTAGGTACAGACATGTTGTCTGTAGTAGTAGTATTTGATTCATGTAATTTTATTCCCCAGTTCTGACGGTTCCAGTAGACAGACATGTTGTCTGTGGCAGGATGTATTTCATGTCATTTCAGCCAGATATGATGACTGTGGAAAGATATGTTCAATACGTTGTGATCAAGAATAGTTTCTCGTGTCTATATCAATAAAAACGCGAGTGGCTTCCCAAATGAGTTATAGTTTATTCGTAGCAGCAGTTCCTTGCGAAGTTAATTTCAGCCCTAAGAAAAAGAATCCACTACCTGCGTGCTGTTTTCTGCGCTGGGTACATCATCATCATGAAGACAGCAGGTTAGTGAAGTGTACAAGACTTATGTATTCCACACAGGGGAGTGGAAACAACTAGGCACCTAACGTGTACTGCATGCACAGTACAAATGTGCTCAGTGACACGTCATCTGCAGTAATGCAGAGGAGGTAAAGAGGAATGAAAGAATTAACACTATCTCAAGTTTATTCCTTTTTTCTTGCCGTAACGACCACAGTGAACGGCGGAATCTGCTCGAAAATTTGTAGATGAGATAAAGAAACTTATCCCATTCTTCAGTAAGGAATTTGCTTTCAACTCCGAACAGTCGCGATTTGAAGAGGAAATGCATATGAAAATAGCCCAAGTACCAAGAGAGTTGTATCAAGATCAACAAACATCAATGGCTCACCGCATTCGTATACAGTCATACCGACTGTAAATCTGGACCACAAATTGACTGGAAAGTTAGTTATTGTGCTGCGAAAAGTTGGAGAGGCTCCTCCTCCTAAGATTCTTTCTCATGTGCGTGATCTTGCAAGGGCAGTAGGAAATATTTACCTCACAGCAAGGAAAAGTAGAAGAATGGGCGTAAGAGAACTACAAATATGTTACGAGCACTGTTTTTGGCCAATAGCTAGTCAAAGTAACTTGTTTTTGCTTGCCTCCTGGTCGGCGCATAAATGTCATACTCCTTTAGAGCAAACTATCCCTCCTGAATGGTATGTAACACTGCAATTCATACCACCTGGAACCACTGGACAAATTCAACCTGTGGATGAAATGTTTCGAGAGGATCGCCAAATCTCTTTTCCATAGTAGCAGGTTTCGAGGTTAGGTCTATTACTGTTTCCCTAGTTTCTGCGGAATTGTTATAATAATAATTGTTATTATTTGTGTTATTTTAAAATTGGATTATCTCTATAATGACCCCTGTTACATATGTGTAACATCGAGAATTTATCACATTATTTTTACCATACATTAATGTTTAACACGAATGTCTGATTTACAATTACGCAACAACATTAGGAATGCATTTGGTTTCGTTACAATGGAAATTTAGTCTGCCAGCTTCTTTATCTTCAAACTATACTAGCATCAGTACCGCGACCCCAGTAAGGAACCGTTACATGGCGTACAGGCCTTTGATTTTCAATAATTGCCTATTTCTTCTTTCCTTGTGCCAAATATAGAACGTTCTCAGTTCTGTATCACCATCGTTTCTTTTCACATTAAAATGGATAACTTGTTGAAAAGGATTTAATAAAATCCCAAGATAATGTTACGTCAAGAAGTCATCGAGCGTCTAGTGATACGTGTCAATCCGTCAAAAGTGAACCGTGTGTAAAGAAAAGAAAGTAAGAAGATAATTGCATTATGTTTGGACTTTCATATGTAGGTCACAAGGGCTGTCAAATACCCATAGTGTGTTGTCTGTTGAGACATTCTTGCTAAAGGTAGTATGAATCCTTCTCTATCTAAACGCCTTTTAGAAACTAAGCAGCATACCCACGAAAACAAATCTGCTAATTCTCTTTACACGAAAAGCTAACGAGAGGAAAAATGACTTAACTACTTTCGTATCAGCGGCAAATACTGACAATGAGATTGCTCTTGAAGCGCCTTATCGCGCCACGGAATTGCTAAAACAGCAAAACCTCATTCACTAGATCAAGATTTATTGCGGCTATGTATAAATGATGTAGTGCAGTGCATACTTGGAGAATTTTTCACAAAAGAGTCAGTATGGTACCAGTTTCCGACAGTCCGATCAACCGCCAGATTAAAGACGTGTGAAATTTGGTCGAAAGTGAAATTTTGGAAAGAATTCGTGCCAGTCCTTCTTTTGCGAAGCTACTTGAGGAATCGACTGATGTTGCCAGTTTACCCATTATGTAACTTTTCGTCCGTTATATTAATGGGGTTTGTGTAGAAGAGGAGTTACTATGCTGCAAAGCCTTAAGAGAGACAACTGCGGGAAAAAATATATTTAAGTTAACTGATGAATGCTTTCGTGCAAATTCAGTATACTGGACCCGCTGTGCAGGCATTTGCTCAGATGACGCGAAATCAGTGACAAGTTGCTATGCTGGGCTCGTTTCCAAAGTGACATCGGTATCGCCGAACGGTTCTTGGATACACTGTTGCATTCGGAGACAGACTCTTGTTTCTAAAGGCATGCCCGATGGACTGAAATCTGTGCTGGGCGATGCAGTGAAAATAATTAATCTTATTAAGGCTCGACCTACAAATGCTGGCATCGTTGCAGTGCTTCGTGAGGAAATGGGAAACATTTATTTGCGTTATTGTCTCACGCTGAAGTTAGGTGGTAATCAGCCGGTAAAAGTGTTTCCAGACTGTACGAGTTTAGAGGCGAAGTTTACATTTTTCTCACCAGCCGTGCCTTTCACACAGCAAAGTACGTGGGAGATGAAATCTGGCTTCAGACTTTGTTTGACAGAAATTTTCTCAGGAATTAACAGTTTAACCTTATCTCTCTAGGGGTTAAATATAAACGTTTATATTGTACGAGACAGTATAGAATTATTCATTAAGAAGCTTAATCTTTGGGACACGTGTTTCAATAGGAATCAAACCGAATGCTTTGATACCCTTCAAGAGTTCCTGATGGAAAATAATCTTTCTTTGGACGAAAATGTCAAGAATACAGTTAAAGAACGTTGAAGGGACTTGGAAACACCCTCCGAGAATATTTCATTGCTGTCTCCAATAATAACAACTGGATTTGCAATCTCTTCGACGAGTCAACGATTTTGAGAACCTACATTAACCATAAATGAAAAATAGTAGCTTCTTGAAATTTTCTCTGGGTTTCAGTTACAGAAACTAAGGACCTCGCACTCAAGAGTTCCCTGTAAGAAGTTATCTTCACGCCTCTCGACTACACGCGATATTACACTCCTGGAAATTGAAATAAGAACACCGTGAATTCATTGTCCCAGGAAGGGGAAACCTTATTGACACATTCCTGGGGTCAGATACATCACATGATCACACTGACAGAACCACAGGCACATAGACACAGGCAACAGAGCATGCACAATGTCGGCACTAGTACAGTGTATATCCACCTTTTGCAGCAATGCAGGCTGCTATTCTCCCATGGAGACGATCGTAGTGATGCTGGATGTAGTCCTGTGGAACGGCTTGCCATGCCATTTCCACCTGGCGCCTCAGTTGGACCAGCGTTCGTGCTGGACGTGCAGACCGCGTGAGACGAAGCTTCATCCAGTCCCAAACATGCTCAATGGGGGACAGATCCGGAGATCTTGCTGGCCAGGGTAGTTGACTTACACCTTCTAGAGTACGTTGGGTGGCACGGGATACATGCGGACGTGCATTGTCCTGTTGGAACAGCAAGTTCCCTTGCCGGTCTAGGAATGGTAGAACGATGGGTTCGATGACGGTTTGGATGTACCGTGCACTATTCAGTGTCCCCTCGACGATCACCAGTGGTGTACGGCCAGTGTAGGAGATCGCTCCCCACACCATGATGCCGGGTGTTGGCCCTGTGTGCCTCGGTCGTATGCAGTCCTGATTGTGGCGCTCACCTGCACGGCGCCAAACACGCATACGAACATCATTGGCACCAAGGCAGAAGCGACTCTCAACGCTGAAGACGGCACGTCTCCATTCGTCCCTCCATTCACGCCTGTCGCGACACCACTGGAGGCGGGCTGCACGATGTTGGGGCGTGAGCGGAAGACGGCCTAACGGTGTGCGGGACCGTAGCCCAGCTTCATGGAGACGGTTGGGAATGGTCCTCGCCGATACCCCAGGAGCAACAGTGTCCCTAATTTGCTGGCAAGTGGCGGTGCGGTCCCCTACGGCACTGCGTAGGATCCTACGGTCTTGGCGTGCATCCGTGCGTCGCTGCGGTCCGGTCCCAGGTCGACGGGCACGTGCACCTTCCGCCGACCACTGGCGACAACATCGATGTACTGTGGAGACCTCACGCCCCACGTGTTGAGCAATTCGGCGGTACGTCCACCCGGCCTCCCGCATGCCCACTATACGCCCTCGCTCAAAGTCCGTCAACTGCACATACGGTTCACGTCCACGCTGTCGCGGCATGCTACCAGTGTTAAAGACTGCGATGGAGCTCCGTATGCCACGGCAAACTGGCTGACACTGACGGCGGCGGTGCACAAATGCTGCGCAGCTAGCGCCATTCGACGGCCAACACCGCGGTTCCTGGTGTGTCCGCTGTGCCGTGCATGTGATCATTGCTTGTACAGCCCTCTCGCAGTGTCCGGAGCAAGTATGGTGGGTCTGACACACCGGTGTCAATGTGTTCTTTTTTCCATTTCCAGGAGTGTATAACCAAGACTGCTCGTAACGGGGAATCATGCAATGATCTTAGCCGACATATTTCTCAGTGTCTGTCAGCTGTTTATTTCTGAGTGAGTATCGATGTTCCACAAAGGTCTCTATGACGACGTGATATGAAATTAATTCCATGTGCCTTGTCATTAACTGGTTTTTGGTTAAGTTTAAAGGAGTTCCCAGAGTTAACTAATAAAACCGCAACGATTTTACTACGATTTTCGCCCATATACTTGTGTCAGAAGTCGTGCTCTTTATGTGCCTATTTAGAATATAAGTACAGAAAGAAGCTTAGTGCTCAAAATGACTGGAGAATTTATTTAACCTTTTGTGGTTCCTGACTCAAAGCTCTGTGCCATGGAAGGCGGGTGCAACCTTCTCACTGAATTCCAAGGAAGTGGTGATGAATTACAATGAAAACTAATATTTATTGTTGTGTAACTTTATCTTGGACATCAACAAAAGCAAAACGAGGATAATGGAATGTAGTCAAATTAAATCAGATGATGCTGAGGGAATTAGATTAGGAAATGAGACACTAAAGTAGTAAATGAGTTTTTCTATTTGGAAAGCAAAATAACTGATGATGGTCGAAGTAGAGAGCATGTAAAACGTAGACAGGCTATGCCAAAGAAAGCGTTTCTGAAAAATAGAAATTTGTTGATATCGAGTATAGACTGAAGTGTCAGGAAGTCTTTTCTGAAAGCATTTGCATGGTGTGTAGCTAGGTATGGAGGTGAAACATGGACGATAAATAGGTTAGACAAGAAGAGAATAGAAGCTTTCTAAATGTGTTGCTACAGAAGAATGCTGAATATTAGATTGACAGATCACGTAACAAATGAGGAGGTACTGAACAGAAATGGGGAGAGAGGGAATTTGTGGCACAACTTAACTAGAAGAAGGGATCGGTTGGTAGGACATGTTCTGAGGCATCAAGGGATCACCAATTTAGTATTGGAGGGCAGCATGGAGGGTAAAAATCGTAGTGGGAGAGCAAGAGATGAATAAACTACGCAGATTCATAAGGATGTAGGTTGAAGTAGTTACTTGGAGCTGAAGAAGCTTTCACAGGATAAAGTAGCATGGAGAGCTGCATCAAACCAGTCTCTGGACTGAAGACCACAACAACAACAACAACAACTTTTAAGCCGTAACTAGAGTAACTTTAGGTTTTTACCGTTGAGGGTTACTTTAATTTAAGGTTATTAAATCTTTTGCTTGGAATTAAATTTTTTGCATGTCCACTGTTTGTATATTTAAAACTCAGTGGCTCACCCAATTTAGATCGTTGCAGAAGGGGATGGTGCGTCGAGAAAGGTTGAGAACCGCTGCCGCAAAGGATAGCTAGTTACACGATAAGCTCCACGACAGACTGTTTCGAATTCGGTTGCATGCCATCACATTCCATCAGTTTTAATAGCGCCTTTACTTCAATGTGATTCTATACGCATTGTTTAAGAGTGGATAAGTAGCTGAACGTCCCGCACGGTTTGCAGCTTCCAAGGAGTTTGCCTTTGATCCTGATGGTGCGAACCATTATGATTACTATAGCACGCCATTTTTCGCTCGGTTTCATGGTGTAAGTTACTGGTTTGTTTTGAACATTTCTTAAATGTCGACGATATCCATTTTGTGGTGTGTAATACACAAATCCCATAGAAGATTGATCTCTGCGCCTCCCGGATACTCGTGATCCACTTGGTGGGCCATTAACAGCTAACATTTTTTTTGTAATAGTTGTTAACACAACACTTTCAAATGAACCTTACTAAAAATGTAACTTGCGATCTCACCCTCATGGTGTTTCTTGCAAGAAGTTATGTTCACGAGTTTCGGCTATAGGCGATATTAAAGCCGAGATTGCACGTAATTAATAGAGATATCTGCAGAATCATGCCGTGATTTACCTGAGTTATTTCTCAGTATCTATCAGCTTCTTAGATTTGAGTGGCTATTGATGCGAAGGTCTCTATGGCGACATGATGTGAAATTTAGTTTCATATGCTGTGGTAAGAGGAATATTTTCAAATTTTATTTCCATAGGAATACGAATACCTCAAGGTCAGTGTTTTCTTACACGCATAATCAGATAGAACGATTCGACGTACGCAAATTAATAAACAGATGGCATAAGATATCGGCAGTTGTTCAACTAACTGTCCAACACGCATAACCAGCTAGAAAATTGCGAATATTCAATGTGCTCCTAATATTCTCAGGTTAAATTTTTTATTGCCATTTGCAGTACGCTCGCGGAAAGGACTCCTACGTCTAACCTGACTCTTCAGTTTGTTCTGAGGAAACATTCGAGAATATCCTGTACTTTTAAGTCGAAGATAGGAAATTTATCGCCCTATTCATCTGGAGCTCATTAGAAATAGATCATTACTGGATTATAATCGCTGGTGAGGTTTACTGAAGAAACCATTAGCGACTTTACCCTAATTTTCCGTTTGAGTCTTTACACTGTAGAGCTCTGTGCACTAAGTGTGTCGAAACAGTAGGACTGGAAATGACGTGACTGTGGGCACAACACAGCTCCTAAACTAATTTCAGGGCAGCGTGTGTTACCTCACTGGCTCCTCGTGGGAATTACTCAAAATCGTGGCCTAACCCAAACCAGTTTTCTGCATTGCAGTGGTGTTTGGATAGGGTGTGTCAATTACAAGTTTTGTCTGCCTGAAATAATTATGCTACCAAAGGAGAACAATAAACGATAAAGAAATTGTTTGAAAATTACAGGAGACAAAAGTCTGACGTAGTTATTATCACGCACTTCCTCGTGTAAAATATTAACATATACTGAGCTCACTCGAGCAAAATTTTGATGCGGTAGTCTTAAAAGTCTAGTAAATTCCTCATCGATTACGGATGAGAAATGTGTCGCGCATAGTTCCTTGGCATTCTGAGTTCCTTATATCCATAGCCAGAGTACGTAGCAAAATTAACTCGAGGAAAGGTATTTGATCAGTTATACTAACCATTGTGTGACACATGGGGAAGAACATACTATCGCTTAACCAGTTTTCTAGATGCATACTGTAGCTTATACGATTTTATAGTAGAGTTAACAAAGTTCGTTCCTTATTTCTCCGCATTGGATTTTAATATGTCACTAAGCGGACCTAATGCTTAGAGCTGCTGTACACTTTTAGGTTGTTCTCTCACAAATTCTAATGTATTCTTTGGCTTTCGCGTCAGGTTAATTTCAGAGGCATTGTGTAGTTACATATTCTTTACTTCATCGACAAATATGAGTCTTTCTTCAATCACAGATGGTATGTTATCATTTTCTGTCTTATTTCAGCAAAATATCTCCACCTGCGACAAAAATGTATTCTATGGAAAAGATTTCACCTATCAATTTCATCGTCTTGATTTATGATTTCTGCGGTTTACCGTACGATTTTAGACCAGGGGTGGCCAAGATTTTGGCTCCCAGGCCGTGTCCAGTCCCGAGCGTAAAAACACTCAACCTTGCTTCAGATATCCCCAACGCCACGTCTCGCTATATGAGCACGAGGGTGGGAGCGAAGAGTGCAGTACAGTTGTACTACTGCAAACTACTTGGTTGTATATTTCACGCTTCTCTACAATACTGGTCACAAACGAAACAAGTTTTCAGGATTAATTAATTGTTCACCACACCTACACGGAATTTTGTATACACCACATGTCGACACAGGATAAACGCCCTCCTTTGTCGACACTGGAACTACCGCGAGGAGCGTAAATACATCGCTAAAAGAGCACAAAAGTATTTGCCGACAGGAGAAAATACAGAAATGAGCTACAGCAGAGCATACTCTACAGCGAGAAACCACAAACTGAAGTTTTCTAAATCAGAAATTTTATCTACAACATCAAATTACTATCCTCGACTATGCAGAGAAGCCTTTGAAATTTATAAGCATCAGGATAATTTTAATAGGAAAGAGGAGGCAATGAAACTAAGCGACATATGGACAGTAGCTCTGCAGAATCTCTAGTCAGTTTTATCTCTGACAAGATGACAATCGATAGTTAAGTTTTATCTCCGACAAAAAAGTATTATCTCTGCTCATCCCGCGTTAACTGCGCACGCCCCCTTTCGTACAATATTTATATCGCTCTCGGTCGGACATCCGACCGATCAGTCGGCAAGAGCGCCTATGAGGATTTCCAGCGCAGTCCTGGACGAAACGTCAGGAAAAGAAGAGTTTTTGGGACCACGACCTCATATCCCGAAAGGTTTAGCAACAACTATGTCAACCGGTCTTGAAAGCCTTCATCCTACGATCAACGTAATTATTTGGAAATTAAAGTCTTTTCGGAAGAGATTCTTCCTGTAAAGGGAGTCTGACTATAAATGGTACAAACGAATAGACAAAGTAAACAAATAATCCTAGTGAACGTAGTTCTACATCTACATCTACATACATACTCCGCAAACCATCTGACAGTGTGTGGCGGAGGGTACCTTGAGTACCTCTATCGGTTCTGCCTTCTATTCCAGTCTCGTATTGTTCGTGGAAAGAAGGAATGTCGATATGCTTCTGTGTGGGCTCTAATCTCTCTGATTTTATCCTCATGGTCTCTTCGCGAGATATACATAGGAGGGAGCAATATACCGCTTGACTCTTCGGTGAAGGTATGTTCTCGAAACTTTAAGAAATGCCCGTACCATGCTACTGAGCGTCTCTCCTGCAGAATCTTCCACTGGAGTTTATCATGTCCGTAACGCTTTCGCGATTACTAAATGATCTGTAACGAAGCGCGCTGCTCTCCGTTGGATCTTCTCTCTCTCTTCTATCAACCCTATCTGGTACGGATCCCACACTGCTGAGCAGTATTCAAGCAGTGGGCGAACAAGCATACTGTAACCTACTTCCTTTGCTTTCGGATTGCATTTCCTTAGGATTCTTCCAATGAATCTCAGTCTGGCATCTGCTTTACCGACGATCAACTTTATATGATCAATCCATTTTAAATCACTCCTAATGCGTACTCCCAGATAATTTATGGAATTAATTGCTTCCAGTTGCTGACCTGCTATTTTGTAGCTAAATGATAAGGGATCTATCTTTCTATGTATTCGCAGCACATTACACTTGTCTACATTGAGATTCAATCACCATTCCCTGCACCTTGCGTCAATTCGCTGCAGATCCTCCTGCATTTCAGTACAATTGCCCATTGTTAGAACCTCTCGATACACCACAGCATCATCTGCAAAAAGCCTCAGTGAACTTCCAATGTCATCCACAAGATTATTTATGTATATTGTGAATAGCAACGGTCCTATGACACTCCCCTGAGGGACACCTGAAATGACTGTTACTTCGGAAGACTTCTCTTCATTGAGAATGACATGCTGCGTTCTGTTATCTAGGAACTCTTCAATCCAATCACACAATTGGTCTGATAATCCATATGCTCTTACTTTGTTCATTAAACAACTGTGGGGAACTGTATCGAACGCCTTGCGGAAGTCAAGAAACAAGGCATCTACTTGTGAACCCGTGTCTATGGATCTCTGAGTCTCGTGGACGAATAGCGCGAGCTGGGTTTCACACGACCGTCTTTTTCGAAAGCCATGCTGATTCCTACAGAGTAGATTTCTAGTCTCCAGAAAAGTCATTATACTCGAACATAATACGCGTTCCAAAATTCTACAGCTGATCGGCGTTATAGATATAGGACTATAGTTCTGAACATCCGTTCGACGTCCCTTCTTGAAAACGGGGATGACCTGTGCCCTTTTCCAATCCTTTGGAACGCTACGCTCTTCTAGAGACCTACGGTACACCGCTGCATGAAGGGGGGCAAGTTCCTTCGCGTACTCAGTGTAAAATTGAACTGGTATCCCATCAGGTCCAGAGGCCTTTCCTCTTTGAGCGATTTTAATTGTTTCTCTATCCCTCTGTCGTCTATTTCGATATCTACCATTTTGTCATCTGTGTGACAATCTAGAGAAGGAACTACAGTGCAATCTTCCTCTGTGAAACAACTTTGGAAAAAGACATTTAGTATTTCGGCTTTTAGTCTGTCATCCTCTGTTTCAGTACCATTTTGGTCACAGAGTGTCTGGACATTTAGTTTTGACCCACCTACCGCTTTGACATAAGACCAAAATTTCTTAGGATTTTCTGCCAAGTCAGTACATAGAACTTTACTTTCGAATTCATTGAACGCCTCTCGCATAGCCCTCCTCACACTACATTTCGCTTCGCGTAATTTTTGTTTGTGTGCAAGGCTTTGGCTATGTTTATGTTTGCTGTCAAGTTCCCTTTGCTTCCGCTGCAGTTTTCTAACTCGGTTGTTGTACCACGGTGGCTCTTTTCCATCTCTTACGATCTTGCTTGGCAACGGTTTCCCCGAAACGACGTATGCACAAGTGATATCATGCCAGTGTTGTAACACTGTTAATGTGTAGGGTTACGCTTATTTTGAAACGTAGTAAGTGACACGTTAATTACTAAGTGATAAACCATCTTGTTTGATCAAATTGGGTATCTAACCAATGGTCACTTAAATTTCGAAAGCTAGTGTATCGGTCGTGCCTCGTAAATACCATGCCTTCCCAACCCCCTTCCCCTCCCCCCCCCCCTCTCTCACCCCCATTCTTGAACCCACTGGATCTGGTTTTGTGGGGGATATTTAAAAGCTTTGGTATATTCTAGTCCTGTTCACAGTGTCAATGAACTCCAGGAACATATTATGCAAGGTTGTCAGTGTATTCGGCAGACGCCTCAGATTTTTCAGCGTGTTCAGACATCAGTGAGAAGACGTGCTTCACATGGAACGTGGCCGCGTGTAGCATTTGTTGTAATGTGTTAACTGGATCGTCGGGGACTCTGTTGTAAGGCACTCAGGTATAGACGTGAAACATCGTGTCGGGGAAACCATTGGTTTCCGGACGTATGTCTGTTGCGAGTATTTGGTTATTTCATTGCACTATGCTCTCCTCTTTAATTTGTACTTACAATAGTCAGACGTATGTGAAAGAATTACGGCAAATTACCATACTCAGCCAACACACAAATTCAACTGTCAGTAAGACATATACAAAGACGAAGACAAGCATAAAGGTTCAAGTTTTTTGCTGTTACCACAACTACAATGAAGCTAACGAACAATCTCATAAATATCCTTTTGTCGTACATTAATGCATGTAGATAATTCACATAAATTTTCAGATACTTATTTCAAATAATGAAGAATGTTGTTTTATACTTAAGTGTAAGAGTGGTTGTAGCAACTTCTCTCGTTTCAAAAAAATAAAAAATAAAATAAATAAAAATAAAAACCTATGCTGTGTTTAAAACGAAAAGTACTTTCTTGTATATGTGTTCGTACATTCTTCTGCAATTGTGTAGCTTTGATTTTTTATTACTTACATTAGGGACTTAAAAGAAGCCCATATTTATGAAATATGGGGCTAGTATGAGTTAAATAATGAAAACTGAACCAGTTACACATTTTTTTCATGCTTAGCACAGGGCGATTTCAGAATTTATTTTCAGTTTACATTAATAGTTTTGGTGATTTTCGCATGTGTGGTTTATGCTTCTCGCCCGTCGTTTTGAGGTTATACTGCAATCGGAGAAAATGAATTTCTGAGGGTTTTTAAACGCTAATGTTAGAAATGATATTTTTGTTAGTCTACTTACAGGTACTGTGCCTCCTCCATTACACAAAATGTCACACACAAGCAAATCATTACTTACACTGTTAGTTTTCAAAACGTGCTACAAAGCTACAAAGACATTACGACACGAGGGTTTGCCAAAGAGTTTGTACACAGTCGGAGGTGTTACAGTGTTTTCATAAAACATAACGTGTATTTTTACCACAATTAACTACTGAATTATCGACTATATATTTTTTACAATACGTGTTGCTGTCGCTGGGCACCCATTCGAAAGTACAGAAGATCTTAAGACACTCCACCAGTTCCAAAAATCACACACAATGTGTGTAATGAAATTGCCTGAAATTTTTCTACACCACGAGAAGGAAAGAGAAAAAATTCTAAACGAAATACTAGATAGTGAATCAGTTATTTTTACAAGTGTTTCTCCTGCATACGATAGCTGTAACCCGAACACTGCAACACCTCTGACGGTGTACAATCTCTGTGTGAAACCATCGTGTCGTAACATCTTTGTAGGAAATTTCGAAAAGAAACAGTATAAGTGATCATTTGCGGTCGTGTGATGTCCTGTATAATGGAGGACGCACAACATCTGTAAGTAAAAAAGAAATATACTATTTCTAACATTAACATTTAAGAACACTCAAAGATTCATGTTGTCTGAGTTTCCGATTGCAGTATAAGCTCAAAATGACAGAACTGAGGCAGAAAGTCACACATGCAAACATCACCAAAATTATTCATGTAAATAAATAAAAAATCGCGCTTGAAAACGCGCTGTGCTAAGCATGAAAAAATAAGTAGCTGGTGCAGTTTTCGTTAATTTAAATCATGAACGACAACGTTGCCGACTTTCTGCTGCATTCATGGAATCAGACCTGCATTAACCTGCAAATACGAAGGGAAATAAGCAACTAACGTTTGATTCAGCAACAAACCTTTAAATTCGTTTTCTGACTTTAATCCGGTGTAATGAAGCTTCTACACAGTTGAGCAGCAGCCGAGAATGGATCGTACCAAAGTTTTAAACCCTTAGATACAGTGTAAGAATCAGACCAGTGGTCTCTTAGGAGAATTTCGGAGTTAGAGGGATAATTTGGAAGAGACGATCGTGCGTGGGAGCGCGCGTGCGCTCACACACACACACACACACACACACACACACACACGCGGGCGCGCGCGCGCGAGCGAGTGCTCGCGGTTGCACATAAATATACACCCATTCCCATTTCAGTGCCGGTTATTGTAATTTAGTAGAACTGGTTGCAGTTCTCTGTGATTTCTCGTCTGGTCTGTCTGACTGGAACTGATATCGGAATACGCGTGTTATTTGCAAAGCTTCGAGAACCAGGCTAATGACTTGAAAGCTAATGTATGTTAAACAATCACTCGAGACGCATTATCTGGTGACATGCAAACGCTTTCCGTTAATCTGGTCAACATAACGGTGTGATATCTCGTAGCTTTAAGCACAGACAGTCGTTCCCCACGTTTGAGTCCGAAAATGAGCTAGAAAGTTTGCCTATCTCTAAGAGTTTCACGTGTGAAACCTGTGAGAATATCTCCATTCGTCGGAATACTGATTTCGCTCTAGTCCCACCCTTAAACAGGAAGCAGCGCTTTGGTTGGAGAGTGTTTTAATGACAGTGTACAATAGATTATGTACGATATGAGTTACAGTTACTGCTTTCATTAGCACGACTCCTTTAAGCAGTTAGTTGTCCTCAGGTACCTAATTCTTGCTTTACGGTATTGATTCACATTTAAATAAGAAAACACAAATGCTTTAGCAGTCCAGTATTACTTTCGAAATGTATCACATTAAATTCACTATATTTGTAACGTTATGTATGGCTACATATGAACGTTAATAATTATCATTTACTTCTACTGAAGCATCTAAAAACCTATAGAATGTTTGGGAATGGCCACAGCCTTTGAGGGTCCATATAAATTGCAACATACTAACAGCTTTGCAACATTTGCCAGCAGTTGCAGATTATCACTAATTGTGATAACTATCTTTAGTTTATTATATTTCTAAGTGACAGATACATTATTTGTATAACGATAATTTTGAATCTTCTAAAGGCGAACGGTGTGTGTTTAGAGTCACTCTTCTGCATCAGAATACGCAGCGGGTCATGAAATTTCACGTTTGCCAAACAGTTAGATATCAGGTTGTATGAGACAAGACGCAGTATGGCTGGCTACGACCAAAGCCCCTCACCAGAATTTATCGCGTTACGGACGTAGCGCCACCTGACATCCACAGAAGAACTGTTGCATAAATGGAGAAAAATGGAACAGAAAGTAGATCCCAGACATCCCTTGTTTGGGTACGAAGCACAAAATCTAAGTTGAGGTCAAGGAGGGCGGCATGCGCACAGCATCAACAATTCCATCAGCACCTGGGATTCGGCGAACAGAGGTATGGCAAAAATCATTAACCACGTGGTCGTGGAGAATACGAAAGAGGAACCTGTTGCGAGCTTTCATCTGCCTTAGATGACATGGAGGACACTAAACCGATTGGTGACAGAAGTGCCACGATGCAAGGCGAATCTCGAAAAGTGGGGTTTCGTGATTCAAGACGAGTCGTGTAAGTGTGGTGACCTGCAACACTCATGGTATTGCCTGGCCTGCTAAAACCTTCCCGATCCTTGCACCACACAAGGTCTGTACGCAACAAATGATAAGACCATCAAGACAGCGAAATTCGGACCATATGGTCCATATAACTGCAGATCACCAGTGTCAGGCAGAATTTTGTTACTGTTCTTATCTGTATAACCTAAGTCCTGGACACGTGAAATAAGTAAATAATGAAAATTTTAATTTCCTCAACTAAATTCTTTCCGTTTTTTTACCTATGTGAAGATTCTATACGGAAATATACAAAACAAGCGTAAATGGATTTCAAAATGCGTTAGTACACGACAAACGTAATGTACAGTGCACCAGAGATCACTAGATATGAAACAGTTTGTCACCTTTGACAAAAAAAGTCATTCGATTATGAATGCACATTCGAATGGCGTGTCACTGAATGCATACTCTCTCTCTCTCTCTCTCTCTCTCTCTCTCTCTCTCTCTCTCTCTCTCTCTCTCTGTGTGTGTGTGTGTGTGTGTGTGTGTGTGTGTGTGTGTGTGTGTGTGTACTTCATAAGAATAATTATAAGACTAATTAAATTTTATTTCTGGGTATATCTACGATTAAATGTCATAGGGTCCAAGCTGCTTTTGCTTACTGAAGTTCCAAAGAGTGAAATATCCCTAACCTATGAAAATAAGGCAAGTGTTGTTGTATAATACTGTTAGCATTTGGGACGTTGTTATGAAGCATCAATAAGGAAACTGAGGAAATGCGTCGTAGTAATGTATTTAGGAAAAATAGATAAAACATTTCAGTGCTTAATTTACTTGAGTCCAACGGTAGAGAAATATTAGAATGGCTACAAACCTTCCGGACTGTAGTTGCCGAAACGCTGTTGATATTATTGATTTTGTGCTCATCAGTCCTAAGATTGGCTTCACGCAGCGCTTCACTCTAATCTAGCCTGTGCAAACCCCTCCCTCTTTGTATAAATAGTGCCACACACATCCCTTTTAAATGGATTATAAAATCAAGAGTTTGTCTCTCTTTGTAATTTTTACTGTTCCTCACTTCTTTAGTTATCTTTTTAGCTATTTTAGTTAGCTTCATGTGCCATGGATTATTCGAGCGATAAATCGTAATGATGTGGAACCAATTACCTTATATTCAGATCACAAATTATTTTGTAAGTGTGACTACATGCTGACCATTCACTAGCCTTTTTTTAACATGCAGATGTCAGTTACTAACTCCGACTCACAACAATACCTGAAAACAAACTCTTCCGTGGAACGGTGGGAGTTGTCAACCAGAACCTTTTGCAGCTTTCTAAATGTTACTTTGTTATCTGTCAGACATTTTATATCACTGGATAAGCGATCAAAATTTTGGCTGCTTCACTGTGAACCTCATTCTGTGCCAAATACAGTCTTTATATGGAATAATGAATGTCACTTTTTCTATTGGTAATGTAAGTGCGTGCATCGTTGTTAATTTTCCACTGCAGTGGATTATTTACAGCAGAAGTGAAAATACCCAATGCCTTAAACAGATGTCTACATAACTGTCGTTGGTGAGCACCACAGATTATTCTTAGAGCATGTTTTTGAGCAACGGAGATTTTCGTTATTATGGGTATGTTATCGTATAACATTATTCCATATGACTTTGCTGAATGAAAATAAGGTAAAATTGCTAAAACTGATCACACTATCAAGTGTGATGCTTATTAAAGTACATCGATGGTTTTTTCCATCCCATCCGCTCATTGCTACGCTTTTGATTACCACATAATGACTGGCCGAGATCGCTTGTCTGAGGTGGAGAAAGATTCTTAGTGGAGGGGCAACACCTTCCCGGGTTGGCTAGCACCGAAACAGTGATCGCGTACATGACTCCAATTCGAGCATTCAGTCGAAACAGAACACTGAGCTATCAGATATTACTGATGTATCTCTCCCCAAAATTTGCAGTGACCATCATTATACCACCTCAGAATAACACACGAAAATGATCAGGCTAAATAATCACAACAGATTCCTTATAGTCCAGGAAAGTTCATAAACCCAAAAAAAAAAAAAAAAAAAAAAAAAGTTCAAATGCATGTGGATTCCTAAGGGACCAAATTGCTGAGGTCATCGGTCGCTACTACTGAAACTAACTTATGCTGAGAATAACACACACACACCCATGTCCGGCGGGAGGGGCCGCGCAATCCGTGACATAGCGCCTGTAACCGCGCGGCCACACAACGCGGCTCCATAAACCCATTGCAGACATGTCAGCAGTAATTCTCTCCTAAACTTATGGTTCAAATGGCTCTGAGCACTATGGGACTTAACTGCTGGGGTCATCAGTCCCCTAGAACTTAGAACTACTTAAACCTAGCTAACCTAAGGACATCACACACATCCATGCCCGAGGCAGGATTCGAACCAGCGACCGTAGCGGTCGCGCGGTTCCAGACTGTAGCGCCTAGAACCTAAACTTAGGAAAAGAAATTGTAAGGTAAGAAAATGAACGGTATCGATTTACACGCTCAACCATACTAAGACGAACACTGAATCCCAGTTGTGCATACACACGAGCACACGCGTGCGTGCATGCACACACACACACACACACACACACACACACACACACACAGAGATATCACAAAAATAGAGTGGATAGAAAGCAATAACATCCAACAGTTGGCGACAACATCCAAAACGCAGCATATAACATAAATGAGTGATCCTTCGTACTGGTGTGCAAACGAAATGCCGAATGGCAGTGAGCAGAAGAACAGCTCTAAAACAGTAACAAGAACTTAAGTAGAGAACTTAAACAGGATCTAAAGCGATAATTATCAAAACAATACTATACGCAGTTGTGCCCGACCGGTTAGCCGTGCTGTCTAACGAACGCATGGCTTTCTGGGTTGGGAAGGAGTGCCTGGTCCCCGGCACGAATCCGCCTGGCGGTGTCGAGGACCGGTGATCGGGCCAGTCTGTGGATGGTTTTTAGGTGGTTTTCCATATGCCTCGGCGAATGCGGGCTGGTTCCCCTTATTCCGCCTCAGCTACACTATGTCGGCGACTGCTGCGCAAGCAAGTTCTACGCGTTCGCGTACATCACCATTACTCTACCATGAAAACGTAGGGGTTACACTCGTCTGGTGTGAGACGTTTTCTGGTGGGGTCCACCGGAGGCCGAACCGCACAATAACCCTGACAGAGTGGTTCGGTGTGGGGCAGCGGAGGTGTGAAGTGGACTGCGGTAGTCGTCGTGGGGTTGTGGATCACTGCGGCTGTGACGGGGACGGAGCCTCTCCGTCGTTTCTAGGCCCCCAGTTACAATACTATACAATACGCAGTTGTGGACGACGTGACAAGGAAAGTTAATGATCCTAACGTGATTAGAATAACTGTGTACTGTACAGTTATAATGCATTTCCACACCTTCATGAAAACTCTCCAACGCAGCATACAGAAAATATTTTTCATTTCTTCTCTTTTAACCTTAATTCCCTTTCCAAATTTCTACCTGCAGTCTACTGTGGCCATGACTACTATCTCGAGGTAGGCAGCCGAAGAAGTGGCTTCACAAATGACGCAGGTAAGAGAGGAGGCGGGGGTGGAGGAGGGAAGACAGTGGTGGCAAAACACCATTCACGACTTGCAGGCTGTGACCAAAAATTTGGAAACACCGAAACGACAACACATTACCATGCCTAACACAGCGCAGGAAAATCTCTGGCGTTCAAAACAGCTTCCAGGCTCTGTATGGTTTTGAAGAGAATCTTACAGCGTAGTGTGTGCATAATAATGCTGTCTTTACGTGACTATGATGGTAGATAGTGATCAAGTACCCTTCTGTCCAACACAAACCATAAAGGCTCAATAACATTGGGATATCTGGTGATTGTGGTGGACAGGGGAGATGCGACAGTTCATCCCCATGCTCATTAAGCCAATCCGGGACGATGTGACTTCCGTAAACAAGGGTCCTATCGTCTTGGAATACAGCATCACAGTTGGGGGACATACGTTGCACCATCAGATGGACCTGATCAACCAACATTGTCACATAATCGTCGGCTGTAATACGACCTAACAGAACAACCATGACTGAACAAATCATTACAGAAACCTTGATATGTTTCAATATTTGAACGTAAACACTACCAGAATTGGGAAATAGTGTACGACAAGACTCATCTGACCAATTGACTTTCTTCCATAATCCAAAATTGGCTCTGAGCACTATGCAACTTAACTTCTGAGGTCATCAGTCGCCTAGAACTTAGAACTAATTAAACCTACCTAACGTAACGACATCACACACATCCATGCCCGAGGCAGGATTCGAACCTGCGACCATAGCGGTCGCTCGGCTCCAGACTGTAGCGCCTAGAACCACACGGCCACTCCGGCCGGCTCCATAATCCAGGTTATGTGACTTCGGCAGCACGTTTTCCTGTTACATAAATTTATGTCACTGTTGAACGGTTCTGTGACTCCAGAATGGTTTGCCAGCCACTCCTTACGAAGTTCTCATCGGGGGCGTTTTGATACTGACACGGTTCGCGTGAGCGACATTCACTTTTGCAGTGACTTTTGCAGCTGTCGTTCTCTTCCATTCTGTCAAAATCGTCTTCAATGAGCGTGCGTCTGGATCACTCGACACACGCTTTCATCCCCGCTGTGAGTTAGCGGATGATGTCTTTCCGCTTTCTCTCTATGCAGTAGAAATCTCCTATATTGTGGCTCTTGAAATACCAGCCACTTCGGCAACCTTGGTTACGGGAACACTCCCAATATGACCACCACCAAGTTGCTCATGCTGTAAGTCACTTACCTCCCTCACAATGCACTTGTAATTTTGCGGAACACCGTTCTGGCAGCGACTGACGTTTGCAACATATTTAGAATATTTTGCAGGTGCCGTTCTTCGTCACAAGCAACAACGCAGCCTGCAGGCTTAGCTATGTCCATTTATGTTCAACTATGCGTCTTTTCGTGGTTTCTCCATATTTTTTGCCGTACCCCTGTAACTTAAGGTGACTTAAGGGGGGTAGGACGTCAAACGGGCCGACTTGGAGCAGGAGAGGCGCCACAGGACTTATTATTTTCTACTGTCTATACTTTTACAAATAAATTCATAAAACTTTGTCAGCAAGACCAGGAAGGATTCAGGATTCACATTCATAGCAGTGGAAGCGCAAAAACATAAAAAAATAAATTTTTTTTTAGATATGAAATGTCATCGTTTTTTCACTTTCTGTTGGCTGCATTTGTTGCTATAGGTACATTTCTCTTCACAAGTAAGAGAGATTCTTTGATGAATTTTGCACATCATACAAACCATACTTACAGGTGTATGAAACTGTAGAATTTTCCAAATCTATTAAAAACTGTGGTAAAAATTGAGATAATTAACTACAAAATTTGATTTTCTTCTAAACATAAAGTTTAAAACGTAACAGCTCATTCATTTTTTCATAAATTTTTTCATAAATTCTAGAATTTCACACACCTGTAAGTATGGTTTGTATGCTGTGCAAAATTCATCGTACAGTCTCTCTTACTTATGAAGAAAAGTGTACCTATAGCAAAAAATGCAGCCAATAGTAAGTGAAAAAATGATGAAATTTCACATGTAAAAAAAATTATTTTCTTATATTTTTGAACTTCCGCTGCTGCGAGTGTGAATCCTGAATTCTTCCTGGTCATGCTGACAAAGTTTTATGAATTTACTTGTAAAAGTATAGACAGTGGAAATTAAAATGTCCTGTGGTGCTTCTCCTGCTCCAAGACGGCCCGTTTGACGTCCTACCCGCCTTAAGGAGTGAGGGTGTAGACGTAGAAATAGACGGTATCAAGTAACCTGCTTTCGAGCTCACTAATCTAGTTAACAGCAAATACCCGCCCTTCGACGTTTGACGTGGTGATTCAGAGGGTATGATACAATGGCTGGATACTGCTGTACAAGGGCGCGAGCACAGTGCTGGGGCGAGTGCAATCTGCGTCTGCAGCGACCGTCCGTATTGTGAACGCCGGGCAGAGCTACCAGTGGCTGCAGCAGTCAGTAGTCGGCAGTCGGCAGTGAGCGGGATAATCGCGCCGGCCCGGCAGGTGAGGCTGACGGCTGCGTGGCGCCTGCGGCGGACGCGGCCGACTGCTCGCCATTGTCCGTGGCCGCCGGCCGGCAACCGCCTCTCCGCTCTGCGCTCCGGATGACGTCGTCCGCCCCGTGAAAGGCCTGCAGTGGTAGCAGCCTGGAGCCGCGCGCAGCTGCAGGGCCGCCGACAGGCTGGAGTGGTGCCACTGCCGCGGCCTGCTGTTGCCGCTGAATGTAAACTTCCACCACTTGTCGCTGAATATAAACTTCCACCACAGCGAGAGTGCTGCTGCGTAGACTGTTGTCAGCACTCGGATACTGTGTGGGGAAGAATCTGCTGTGAAACTATGCTCCTGTTATCATCATCATCATCATCATCATCATCATCTCCTTCCAAGTATTACGTGCTACAGTTACCTGTTCCGGTCTCTCTTATGAAATCTGCCTAGTTCCCTCTTTCCAGTCGGCCGATAATTTTTTGAAATCTGTCTGCACTGAAGCGCCAAGGAAACTGGTAGAAGCTGGACGAGCGGTTCTAGGCGCTTCAGTCCGGAACCGCGCGACTGCTACGGTCGCAGGTTCGAATCCTGCCTCGGGCATGGATGTGTGTGACGTCCTTAGGTTAGTTAGGTTTACTTACAAGGGAACCTCCCCATCGCGCGCCCCTCAGATTTAGTTATAAGTTGGCACAGTGGATAGGCCTAGAAAAACTGAACACAGATCAATCGAGTGGAACTATGAAAAAATTAGCAAAATATACAAACTGAGATGTCCTTGCGCAAGATAGGCAACGTCAAGGACAGCATGAGCTCAGGAGCGCCGTCGTCCCGTGGTTAGCGTGAGCAGCTGTGGAACAAGAGGTCTCTCTTATGAAATATGCCTAGTTCCACACAACTCCTTCCTGTTTTCTCGATTGATCTGTGTTCAGTTTTTCAAGGCCTATCCACTGTGCCAACTTGTAACTAAATCTGAGGGGGGTGCGATGGGGAGGTTCCCTTGTTAGTTCTAAGTCTAGGGGACTAATGACCTTAGATGTATAGTTCAAAAATGGCTCTGAGCACTATGGGACTTAACGTCTAAGGTCATCATTCCCCTAGAACTTAGAACTGCTTAAACCTCACTAACCTAAGGACATCACACACATCCATGCCTGAGGCAGGATTCGAACCTGCGACCGTAGTGGTCGCGCGGTCCCAGACTGTAGCGCCTAGAACCGCTCGGCCACTGCGGCCGGCAGATGTTTAGTCCCACAGTGCTTAGAGCAATTTTTTGAAACTGGTACACAGATGCGTATCCAAATACAGACATATGTAAACAGGCAGAATACGGGCTGCGCTCGGCACTGCCTATATGAGAAAAAATTGTCTGGATCAATTGTTAGATCAGTTACTGCTGCTACAATGGCAGGTTATCAACATTTAAGTGAGACTGAGAGTAGTGTTATAGTCGGCACACGAACGATGAGACACGGTGTCTCCGACGTAGCGATGAAGTGGGGATTTTCCCGTACGACCGTTTCACGACTGTACCGTGAATATCAGGAATCTGGCAAAACATCAAATCTCCGACATCGCTGCGGCCGGGAAAAGATACTGCAAGAACGAGATCCACGACGACTGAAGAGATTCGTTCAACGTGACTGTAGTGCAACCTTTCCTCAAATTACTGCAGATTTCAATGCTGGACCACCAACAAGAGTCAGTATGCGAATCATTCAAGGAAACATGATCGATATCGGCTTTCGGATACGAAGGCCCACTCTTGTACCTTTGATGACTGCATGACACAAAGCTTTACGCCTCGCTTGAGCCCGTCAACACCGACATTGAAGTTTTGATAATTGGAAACATGTTTCCCGGTCGGACGAGTGTCTTGTCAAATTTCATGGAGACATCCTCATGAATGGTATGGAGACATCCTCATGAATCCATGGATCCTATATGTCAGCAGGAGACTGTTCAAGCTAGTGGAGGCTCTGTAATAGCGTGGAGCGTATGCAGTTGGAGTGATATGGGATTCCTGACACGTCTAAATACGACTCTGACGGTTGACACGGTACGTAAGCAACCGGTCTGATCACCTGTAGCCATTCATGTCCATTGTGAATTCCGATGGACTTGGGCAATAGCAGCAGGACAATGCGACATCCCATATGTCCAGAATTGTTACAGAATAGCTCCAGGAACACTCTTCTGAGTTCAAACACTTCCACTGGCCACCATACTTCCCCGACAAGATCATTATTGAGCATATCTGGGACGATTTGCAGCGTACTGTTCAGAAGAGATCTCCACCCTCTCGTACTCTTACGGATTTGTGGACAGCTCTGCAGGATTCATGGTGTCAATTCCCTCCAGCACTACTTCAGACATTAGTCGAGTCCATGCCACTTCTGCGTGCTCGCGGTGGCCCTACACGATTTTAGGCAGGTGAAGTAATTTCTTTGGCTCTTCAGTTTATCTTGTCATTAACTGAATTTTTTTAAATGTGCTCCTGTTGTTGCATTACTTATTTTATCCTTCTTATTGCAGCCTCTTACATATCTCTTAAACTTCATTTCTGCTGCCTGTATATGTGGTTTTTCCTTTATTTTACTGTCGAAGATTCGCAATAACATACAGAGGTAGGTAAAGCCATAACTTTATAGAATTTCATTTTGTGTCCTTTCTTGTTTTTCTTCCCAAAGTTCTTCCAATTTTTTCGCAGATAGCTTGGTATTTGTTAACCTTCTTCTCAATGTCTTTGTCTTAGTTAAAATAAATACAACATCCTATTATTACTTTTAAGCTGGCTGGATTCTTTCTTTTGAAAGCCCATATCATTTTATTTGTAGATTTAGTTAAGTTGAAATATATCGCGTTTTTCTCAATCTGTGTACTGTTCTTTGTAAATTATCTTCTGTTTCCTGTATAATTATCTGCTCATCAGCATGTAACAGAATATTTCATGGCACGCTAGATCCTATTTTAATTGAGAAGTTTATTTCATCTTTCCATTTCATAACTAGCTACTTGATACTTAAGTTAAATAAAATGGGAGGTAGACTGCACTGTTTTCGAACACCGTGATGTATTAAAATTTCATCTGACATTTCGAACCTGAACTTAAACTTGTTTTGTATTTACATATAGACTCTTTACATTTTTAAGAAGATGTTTTGGAAAAACCTTTTGTTTCCAATATTTGACACAAAAGAGGTCATTTTACCTTGTCAAAGGCTCTCTTAAAATCATTAAATCCTAAATGCTTTTCTAGCTAAATTTCCGAAGTTTTTCAATAATGTTTTTTTGTGAATGTATTAGCGTTACACGAACGTCCCTCTCCGTTCTTCTGAGAAATAATTTGAAGCGTTTGATTAAGAATTTTCCCATAAATTTTATATCTTGTATTCAGTAAACTTATTCCTCCATAGTTTCCTGCGTCTTTGATATTGCCGTTTTTAAATATAGAAAAACTTTAGCTGTGTTCCATTCTTGAGGAACGGAGCAGTTCCTTCAACAAACAATTCTTCCAAAACATATTTAAAAATTGGAGGAAGTAAAATTCTAAAATGGAAACTCCATATTTGATTAATTCAGCATTAAGAACTTTGTGCTGCTGGTGGCAGACGCAGCCCGGCATCGATACATGGCTATTCGCTGTTCCGCGTGGCCCTGGCGTCGGTGTGTGTGTGTGGGGAGGGGGGGAGGAGGGGGAAGGGGGGGGGGGGGTTGCTGCTGGACTCTGGAACACTGTCGGTAAGAATGCTTCTGCCTCAAAATATCTACGTAGTTCCATGACGACTTTGTTTCACTAAAACTTGGCGCCTAGTCAAGTCGCCCATATCACGAGATTTATCCTTATGTGGTAACGCTGACCCGCCCACTACGGTGCACTACACAGCCTGGCTAGACTCGTCTCGCAATCCGCTTATGTGTAATTTATTCTGACCTACATCTCGCCACACTACGCCTACCACCTGTGCCTGCTAATGCAATACTTAACGGCGACTGTCTCACTACTTCTTATTGATTTTGCTGAAAAACTCGATAGCGTTACTACGATAAGGCGTTACACTCGTCTCCGATCCGTGTCGTTTACGATATTTTTGCAGTTGTTCTTACCCTGTGTTCCAAGGCTGTGATTGGTACAACATTTCTTGCAGACACACTTCTCAGTCCGAATAGATACACTAAGAAATCAGGCAACTTAATCCACAGTTTGGTCATGGCTTATTCGAAAACGATGCATATTTGCTGCCATTCTCTCCCATCTCTACGTCGACCCATATCACAGTGTTTATATCACACAATCGACTGACACATACACACAACGTGTCTCGCTCTCGAGTGTCCAGTCAGGAGCAATAGTTCACGGAACACGATATTTCGACATCATACCTTGACGTCATCTTTGGGTAACGCTTACAGAATGTTCGTGTTTGCCACACTGAGACTTTTATACTGTAGCGCGGACGAGTAGTGGCGGAATATATGGAGAGCGACAAGAGTATGGAGGCACGACGTAGCAAAGGCACCTGGAGATGACGACAAGGTACGCTGTCAAAAGATCGTGTTTCGCCAATGATTGCACCTGCCTCAACACTCGACAGCAAAACAAACGGTTGAGTCACCGGGAAAGCTTAAGATCACATGCGAACACACTACTTCAGTTGCGCGACTTACAGTGTGTCTCAATGAAATCTCCGTGATTTCCAAAAGAAATTAAACAGAAGTAATCAGGTATAGATATTATCTGATACTGGCATCATGTAAAGGATCTCAAAAAGTGGTGCACAAAAAATTAGTGTTTTCGAACGGCTGCTTAAGTAAACATTGTAATGTCTAGACAATACTCTGTCTCAATCGAAGCATGCAAAAGCATGTCTGGGGTGAAGGAAGACTAATCCATCCACAATTCTGCGAAGATCAAGAGACATACACAACGTCTTTCGCTTAATCCAGAAGATTTATGTTCAGAGATTGGATCGGCCATTTGGTTGGTCCATTAATTCCTGTCCATCGCTGTGGAAAATTTCGGTCCAGGATATTCAGAATATGAAACCAGTGCTGCGGTCCTTTATCCAGCTGGAAAATCAAATTTGAGTGAAGAGGAGGAAGGTGGGGGCAGCAAATTGTTCCAGTATTTCGAGATGAATGGTTTCTGTTTCTCTTTTTTCGATGAATAAAAATGGTCCAGCTATACGATTTTTCGTCAGTTCATTCCACACGTTCATCGTTTCATTGTCTCTTACATGTTCCCGAAAACGGTGGAGGTGTACTTCGGTCAATGCTTGCAGAATTCGATCTACGTCATACTGCAAGCAGCATAATGTTAACTGTCGAGATAGGGATGCTTAGCTCTCGTGATTCCCGGGGAACTGACTTCGGCCGGCTTCATTGTTAGGTCTCTCTGATCTCCTCTACCACTGCATCGTATGCTTTTCTTCTTCTTGAACCTGGCTGTCTGTCTACACCCTCAGTGGCTACGAACTTCTCACACCGAAGCATAGTCGTCTTAGCGGGTGGTCGTTCCCTTTGGAAGTCACGTCGGAAACTTCTTTGGACAGCAATGTGTGACTCCGTTTCCGCATACCATAACACGCGTTGTGCTTTCTCTTATGGTGTAATCATTCCTGGTAATTCTACCTGAAACAGAAGAAAATATATTACTTTAAAAAAGTCTATGCCTTTATTTTTTAGTTTTTTTACATGATGTCGCAAGCCTTCACTGTTTATTTAGTTTTATATCTTTATTTAACCGGATCCTGCAAGGGCTATCTGCAACTCTCTTACATCGTACCAGGGTTTCATACACACAGTACCTTTATAACATCAGAGCCACCAAAGAAATAAACAATTTTAATGCAACGAATGATATTAAAAGAGTTTGGATGCCCAAAGTAACAACGTGAGTAAGTAATATTATGAACTAATGGAAGTTAATACTGGTAGTTATTTTACTACCGCTGGTGCTGCCACTAATACTGATAAGAGTAATAATAACAATAAAAATAACAATAATAACGACAGCGATTGCGGTAAATATAAGGAAAAAAGATTTTATAGATGCAGAAAACTATTTTCTGTTGCAGCGAGTTCTGGGGAAAGCAAATTTAAGCAAACTGCACCACCTAAGAATACTGGGAAAAAAGGAAGAATTTTTTTCGAAAGAAGTATGTACAAGGATGACGAATGCATACAGGAACAATGGCAGTCATTATTGTTGCCTTAGTCGATATGTTATTTACTATCTTCTGAAGCTGCAAATGTTATACAGATCTCTAACATTAATGCGGAAGTTTATTACAGAGTCGGACTCCTGCTTCTGATTAGGACTTCGAGAAAGTGACTGAGCGATGGAGTGCGACTGAAAAGATCTTGCTCTGTTGGGAGCGCGTGTTTCTGCTAAGTTGTTCAGACAAGAGCGTTACCGTCGACTACAGATATGGGGGACAGTATACTTTGATAAGACACTAGAGAAGACAGAGGATATGGAAATTTCTGCACTTGTCTGCACGCAGCCAAGATAGCTGTGCATATGATGATGAAATATGATGAAAGAGTCGAACATCGCAGGTGTAACGAACAAAGGCTTTCTTAACCAGTGCCTACCGCCTTGAATTTTCCACTGAAACACATTGCAAGATAACATCCCTGAAATCAATAATTAGAAGTACAAGTATTTATACAAGTATCTTTTTTCAGGTAATGAGGGAAGAGATTGTATGTTTTTGTAGGGTATGGAGGGATGCCTTCTTGCAAAATGCAGTTAAGTGCTCAGTTCTATTTATATTTTCGTATATTATTAGCCCTAGACTCTTTTTCTGAAGGAGAGAAGCTCATGTTTGTACAACTTAGAATTAAAGATGATACGAATTCCCGATACTTCAAATGCTAATAAGATTAGAATGAGAAACGGACGCTGGTGGATTTTTGGTAGTTTTCGCTTTAGCGTTATATCCTAAGCCCATTTTGATTGTGCACATAGGTCTGTAGTGAGATTCTCGATAGCTGTCCTCAGGTTTATTTATTTTGCACTTAGATACAACTGGAAGTCATCGTTGTACAGGTGGTATTTGCAGTAAGATAAAACTGGTGATACGCCATTGACATACAATGAAAGGAGTACAGGACCTAACATCAAACCCTGGGGGACACCCGATACTGCTTGTATTGTGTCTTTATGGCGCCGTATAAGACGCATTGGTGCAGATCATCAGTGTACAAGTGGTATTTACCGTAGGACAATGTTATTGACACCTTATTGATAGAAAATGAAAAGAGTACAGGACTTAACAGCAAACCCTAGGGTATGTCTAAAATGCCTGTTGTGATGGGTTTGTTCTGTTTGTTTGAAGTTGTTGTGGTTGTGTGTAGGTGGTATTGTAAAACGTATGAAAATGTAGCAGCAAGAATAACAGTATTATTCACAGGAAGTAAATAATCTCTGATAATTCTTATTTATGTGCTGCTGAGCCCAACTATAATGAATTATTTTGTCATACCTTATCACTACAAATAAATACAGAAATGCTGTTTCATTAATTCAGTAAGTGACATTAAAATGTATGCACCAAATAATTAATGTGTCACACTACAACCTCTTCCCATAACAACAGTGGTGTCGCAAATATTTTTTTTAAAGTCACTGATAAATTACTCCGAGAAAAATTGATCTTACGCACCAGCCGCAAAAATTATTTTCATTATGCAAAGTCTAAGGTTTTTCTACAGAGTGTTATTTTCACTGTTAGAATACAAAAATAATCAATTCCTGTGGGTCCTTGTGCTCGGAGTTCAAATATTGTAAAATCGATCGAAAGAATTAATGTCTGATTATTTCTGCAGTTTGAAATTGCCGCTCCACACGCTCACGTAATGGCAGCATACAAAACACAATCTGCGCTGGGTATTCTAACCTATATAATTATTCGCAGAAAATCAATAACATCAACCTCCCCATTTATGTTGGATTAAATGTCAGAATCTTACATCGTTCTGACTGTTCACAATATCAGTATTATTCAGCAGTTAGCAATAACTCAGTATCGCCGTACCAGGCCTGTTTGCTGCGGACACAAAACTTAAAACATTCATAGTAGTTTATCTAGTTACAAATAAAAGACCGTACACTAGAATTCCATTTAGTAAATTGTACGTTATGTTGTAGATTACTTGTACTTCACACAACACGATTATTTTTTACAATATTTAAAAGAAAGGACCTCAGCTTAATCTTTGATCTCAGCGACTTCATACATCATAAAAAACAATAGAAGGAAAAATTTCACAAACAATACAATGTCAATATATTCTTTTGGTGGTATTATCTTTTGTTATACGATTATTCTTTGTAGAAAACAGAGTATAAAAATAATAAAACATATAATAATAAGTCTTTTCTTTACCAGTTTTCACATATAGGCGTAAAAGTCACTTCTGGAAAAATATACATCACTTCATAAAACTTGAGTAGTGTCGCGTAGACTGGTGATACAAAGGATTGGCGTTGACATTACAATGCCTCCATTGTGACTATGGCGCTGGGCAAGAGGCTTTGCTGGCGAAATTCGACGTATTAACGAAACCATTACACTGCACATGGCGACAAAATTAGGATACTAGGTTTGGCAATTAAGATGACGATCTATATTACCGACATTATGATCTATATTAACGACATAGGAGACAATCTGAGTAGCCGTCTTAGATTGTTTGCAGATGATGCTGTCATTTAACGTCTTGTAAAGTCATCAAATGATCGAAACGACTTGCAAAATGATTTAGATAAGATATCTGTGTGGTGCCAAAAGCGATAATTGACCCTGAATAAGGAAAAGTGTGAAGTTATTCACGTGGGTACTAAAAGAAATCAGCTAAACTTCGATTACGCGATAAGTCACACAAATGTGAATGCTGTTAATTCGGCTAAATACTTAGGGATTACAATTACAAATAACATAAATTGAAACTATGACATAGATAATATTGTGGGTAGAGCAAACCAAAGACTGCGATTCATTGGCAGAACACTTAGAAGGTGCAACAGGTCTACTAAAGAGACTGCTAACACCACGCTTCTCCGCCCTATTCTGGAGTATGTGTGCGGTGTGGGTCCGCTTCAGGTGGGACTGACGGATGACATCGAAAAAGTAAAAAGCAGCTCGTTTTGTATTATCGCGAAATACGGGAGACAATGTCACAGACATGATACGTGAATTGGAGCGACAATCATCAAAACAAAGGCGTTTTCCGTTGCGATGGGATCTTCTCATGAAAATTCAATCACCAGTTTTCTCCTCCGATTGCGAAAACATTCTGTTGGCACCCACCTACATAGGGAGAATAGATCATCACGATAAAACAAGAGGAATTAGGGCCCGCACATAAAAATTTAATTGCTCGCTTTTCCCGCGTGCCGTTCGAGAGTGGAACGGTAGAGAGACAGCTTGAAGGTGGTTCATTGAACCCTCTGCCAGCCACTTTATTGTGAATAGCAGAGTAATCACCTAGATGTAGATGACAGTGCCATAGGCTTTACCGGAGTCTAAGAAGCACTAAGTCCCATAGGTTTTTAAAACACATTTGGAAATCAGAGAGATTTCACGTGGATATTCCTTATGTCGGTAGTGGAGGATCATGTGACTGACTGGTACTAGTGCCCCACCACCTACAGCGGCCAGTTACCCTACGAGGCAGTGAGTAATACTTTGACCGGCGAGCTTGTAAGTGCTGCTATAGAGACAGCAGCAGCGGTAAGGGAGCCACGCTCGGCCGCTGCGTCCGCGGGGCGTGTCCGGTCGATACGCGTCGTGGCGTGGCGGTATCGGCGGCCGCTCCACCGACGCCTTCGCCTCTTCCCGGAGGCTGCGGAGAAGGCGGCGTCGCGGCCCTTTGTCCGCGGCTGCTCGTACACAGGGTCAGCCGGAGAGAGGAGGTCCGCCGGTGCGCGGCCTAAGAAATGTGATATCGGCCGGCGCCGCCTTTGTTCGCCGTTTCCGGTATTATGTGCCGGCGGCCGGGACGGGGCGGACCCTGCGGCGCCGGAGATGAAAGCTGTCGGCGGAGGAGTTGGCGCTGAGTGCTGCGGGCAGCCGGCAGCAGGAGGCAGGCTGTGGAGCGCCGGCTGCCGCTCCTGTCGGCGAGCGCCTTTCAGCTGGCCGGAGGAGCACCGCAATCCGATGAGGCCGGCCTCAGCGGGCCCACCGCTAAGTGATTGAGAGGTTTTGCGGCTTACGTTGCCAGCAGCAAAACGTCATCGCACCTCTCGCCTTTATCCGCCTACGGTGATATGTCACGTAGAGACAATAAGATTTCTTCCTCGTTTCAAAGAAACTCAAACCACGTTGTAACTACGACACTTTTTTATTGTTTTGTTAATATGCGGCTAAGTTCATTTCAGATTTTAATTGTTTATGATACACGAAAAATAGCCCCAGGCTTCGAAAACGATTGCAGTAATTCCAGTTACAAAATGGTTCAAATGGCTGTAAGCACTATGGGACTTAACATCTGAGGTGCCGGCCGAAGTGGCCGTGCGGTTAAAGGCGCTGCAGTCTGGAACCGCAAGACCGCTACGGTCGCAGGTTCGAATCCTGCCTCGGGCATGGATGTTTGTGATGTCCTTAGGTTAGTTAGGTTTAACTAGTTCTAAGTTCTAGGGGACTAATGACCTCAGCAGTTGAGTCCCATAGTGCTCAGAGCCATTTGAACCATCTGAGGTCATCAGTCCCCTAGACTTAGAACTACTTAAACATAACTAACCTAAGGACACCACACACATCCATGCCCGAGACAGGATTCGAACAGCAGCCGGCAATTCCAGTTTCAAACAAGGCCAATGCTGACAAGTGTAAATATCACTCAACCATCATTATAACAATCCATAGGTGCAAAATATCGGCACATACACAAATAAATGGGGAAATATGTTCGAGCCAAGAGATTGGAAAGTTGTGGTTAGTTCTATGGGATCAAACCGCTGAGGTCATCGATCCATAGGCTTACACACGGCCCAATCTAACTTAAATTAATTTACGCTAAGGACAATACACACACACACACACACACACACACACACACACACACACACACGCACACACACACGCCCATGCCCCAGGAAGGACTCGAACCTCCGACGGGGGAAGCGCGAACCGTGGCAACCGGCCGGAGTGGCCGAGCGGTGCTAGGCGCTTCAGTCTGGAACAGCGCGATCGCTATGGTCGCAGGTTCGATTACTGCCTCGGGCATGGATGTTTGTGATGTCCTTAGCTTAGTTAGGTTTAAATAGTTCTAAGTTCTAGGGGACTGATGACCTCAGAAGTTAAGTCCCATAGTGCTCAGAGCCATTTATTTGAACCGTGACAATGCGCCCTTGGCCACACGGGTATCCCGCGCGGCCAACAGATCAGTTGGGCACAGAGCATGCCAGGAGCATGCGGAGCAATACTCCTCCTGGACTTACCTTAACGTTAGCCATACAATGGCACACACTGAATTACACTGGCGCGGAAGATACAACGCTGTTTTTGTCATGCGTGGATTCTAAGGAACACATAACATTTAGATGAAAATCATATACTGAATTTCAAGGGGATGCGATGGAATACAGGTGCTAACTAAACCAATTTACAATCGAGGATAACCATCGCCCGATGCCAAGTCCGAATTAAAACATATATGTCTCATTTTCTTCTCAACTACTGCTTGCCTTTCATGATCTTCGACTCTGATAACTTCAGACAGAAATCTCGTATCGCTGCTAAAATAAGTACTCCAGCCAGTTTCCTGAAAAGCTTTAAGTAAATCTACAAATTCTATAAAAGTATGCTTGCTTCTCTATTATACTTAATTAAACTCCGTCCGAACAGGCCTTGGAAGAAGGCCCAACGGCAGCGACCGGCCACCATGTCATCCTCAGCCCACATGCGTCACTGGAGGATACGCGTATGGAGGAGCATGTGGTCAGCACACCGCTCTCCCGGCCGTTGTCAGTTTCCGAGACCGGAACCTCTACTTCTCAATCAGGTACATTCTCAGTGCACCTCACTTGCCAAGAGCGCTCGGCAGACCGGATGGTCACTCATTCAAATGCTACCCCAGCCCGACAGCGCTTAACTTTGGTGATCTGAGGGGAACCGGTCTTACCCCTGCGGCAAGGCCGTCACTTACCTCACAGAAAATCTTCATAACACGAACTACATTGAATACAGAAAGTAGCAACAGCGGCCAGCTAAATAAAAGGATTCTAACTACTGTAGACTCCATTGGGAGGAAGATTGTTACGAAAAGAACGATTTTGTTGAAGAGCAAACAATGAATTTAGAAAATTTTACCATATTCATGTGACATACAGTTTCAAAAATTATATAGTTGTCAATAATTCCACTGCCAAACATTATCAATCATACATCCATCCTCATACATTTCCTTGCATATTTTCTTATGAACACATCATTTCGTCTCACTTTACGATGCATGCCCTACTAACACAGAGTCTCCACTAAGAATATCATGTCCATACTGTAGTGGCGTGGCAAGACAGCCAAGCAACTCGGAGGTAGCCGAAAGGCACGCGTTAACCTCACGCAGATTGGCGTGAGGTCTGGAACAAGGTAAAGTAATTATCCTATAAAGAAAAGAACGTAGTTCTTGGAATACTTAACTTTAATCCACAATTGGAGAACATCGCTCTTGTTTAGACATTATTACACTGAATATAAACTGGTAATGGCGCCTTGCTAGGTCGTAGCAAATGACGTAGCTGAAGGCTATGCTAACTATCGTCTCGGCAAATGAGAGCGTACTTGTCAGTGTAGCATCGCTAGCAAAGTCGGCTGTACAACTGGGGCGAGTGCCAGGACGTCTCTATAGACCTGCCGTGTGGTGGCGCTCGGTCTGCAATCACTGACAGTGGCGACACGCGGGTCCGACGTATACTAACGGACCGCGGCCGATTTAAAGGCTACTACCTAGCAAGTGTGGTGTCTGGCGGTGACACCACACATACACTTCCCTACCCTGTCGCTAATTGCTAGTCAGCCCAACCACAGAATCTCTTGCCAAGGGCGCAGAGTGCTGTCAGAGATATTAACACAGTCTATAGCGATGTCAACATACAAACAGGCTACTTACAATATATGTCAACAGCAATTAACAAATTAATGTTTCTTTTTAATTTTTTCAGGTGGGCATAAAGTACACCTCTCCCCCCACCCCTTCTGGTAATGCGAGTTATGCATTCAGTAGACGAAACCAAGCAGAAATCTGCAAAGGGACTCAACGTTTAAGTTAAAGAACTGCATGAAAACGGATTCTGCGAAGCAGTTGAGCGGAATGGATAATGTATTGAGTCAACGGCCTTGCCTCAGTGGTAACACCGGTTCCCGTCAATTCACCGAAATCAAGCGCTGTCGGGCTTGGCTAGCACTTGAATCGGTGACCATCCGGTCTGCCGAGCGCTGTTGGCAAGCGGAGTCACTCAGGCCTTGTGAAGAAAACTGAGGAGCTACTTGATTTAGAAGTAGCGGCTCCGAACTCATAAACTGACATACGGCCGGGAGTGCGGTGTGCTGACCGCATGCCCCTCCATATTTGCATCCAGAGACGCCTGTGGGCTGAGAATGACACAGCGGCTGGTCGGTACCTTTGGGCCTTCCAAGGCCTGATCGGACGGAGATAATGTGTTCAGGTAAAGTCATAAAATGAATACCAATGAGACATAATCAAATGTTATACTTCTACATCTACATTTACATTTAAGTGTAGATGTAAACAAATGTTATATAATGTAGATGAATTAATTCAGGCGATGCTGGCCGTATTACATTAGGAACCGGGATGCTCAAAATAGTAAATATGTTTTGAAATTGTAGACAACAAAGAAATGACGATGACCAGACTAGAGTGTGAAAAAAGTATATGGGCAATTCGAAGTGTTTCTAAAAACTGCAATTTATAGATGAAGGTTTCTCGGGTCTCCAGCCGGTTGGTAGCGTTGATATATCGCGACGTTTGGGGAAGTGGGGAAGCGTCGGGCCACCCATCTTCTGCCGAAGTGTCGAAATTGGCGGAGAGCGGGGTGTTTACACGAGCGATCTTCCCCCTCCCCTAGTCCTCGGTAGGCTCGATGGTCCGGACGTGGGCGCGTGGTGGCGGGGGTAGCATCCGCCACGGAAGGCCGCATTCGACTCTCTGTGTGGGCATTCTGTCTGCGTCTGCGGCGGAGGATGTTGGCGGGCGCGCTCCTGACAGATTGCCGCTGTCACAGGGTTCCACGCTGCGCTTAGTTGGAATCCTTCATTCTTGTTGACCAGGTTGTCCTGAATCCTACTTTCTAGCGATGTCAAATTAAACACCATTCAGTCGTTAATTTTCAATCTTATTTTATTAGGCAACCAGTTTCGGCTCTTTACTGTGGCATCTTCAGGCCCCTGACCGACGTGTAGGAATAATCTAAATCACTTGTGATCGAAGCAGGGTCCAGCAGTTCCGGTATTAGAAGATATCTACTTGCTACAGTGACCACTTCAAACATCACCCACTGACTGTTAGATAAACAGTTGCCTAATAAAGTAAGGTTGAAAATTGACGGCTGAAAGGTGTTTAATTTGGCATCATCAATTGAATAGCCGAGTCCGGCGACCATCGCTAAAAAAATGGACATAGAAAGACTCCTTGATAATACTTTACCAGAAGCCAGATGCTCGGCACAGCACCTTCGCGTTTTCGAAGTTGAAACTGCGTTCTTGCTTTATGCTGTGTTCTGTTACTACCGATTTTTCCGTGAGTCCTAGCCGCACACATCTGATATGTTCTTCACGGAGTTTGGACATACAGCGCTGTGTTTGACCAATGTATTGTTTTCCGATTTCACATGGGATGCTGTATATTCCTGGCGTGTTAAGCTTCAGCGGGTCTTTTCCAGAACCTAGAAGCTCCCTCGTCTTCGGTGGTGGGCGGAAAGCGGTTTTGATATTGTAATTGCCCAGAAGTCGTGCAATTTTGGCCGAGAGTGGATCCACGTACGGAAGGAACGCGAGTCGTTTGTCTTTTTCTTCTGGGGTTGTCACTGCTTCTATTTTCCTTTTTAGCGCCCTGTTGATCTGCGTTTCGCTGTATGCATTTTGGCGGAAGACCTCCCGCAGGTGTTGCAGCTTGGATTGTAGGCTGCCTTTGTCGCACATGGCACGCGCCCTATATACCATGGTAGTCAGTACTTTGTCTTTGTGCTGGATGGTGGCAGCTTGCTGCACGGAGGTATAGGCCCGTGTGTGTCTTCTTCCTATGCACTGTATGGCCTAGTGAAACAACTGCCTTCGTCTTAATTAGTATGACAAGGAAGGGGAGGCATCCATTTTTCTCCATTTCCATCGCAAATTTGATATTCGGATGGATGCTGTTGAGGTGCTCCAGAAACTCATCTAACGCCTGTCTGGCATGCGCCCACGCGACAAAAGTGTCATCGGCATAGCGGAAGAAGTGCTTTGGTTTCTGTCAAGCGGTTGGAAGGACCACCTCCTCGAAATTTTCCATATAGAGGTTTGAAACGGCCGAAGCCAGTGGGGAACCCATGGTTACACCGTCGATCTCCTCGAAGAATTCCCCGTTGCACTGAAAGTAGGTGGTTGTCAGTGCGACACTTCGCCAGAAGATGGGTAGTATGGCACTTCCCGAAACGTCGCGATGTATTAACGCTACCATCCGGTTGGAGACCCGAGAAACTTTCATCAGCAGTATACGCCGGAAAAGCCTACAGTCACACTGAAATTTATTACTATAGAATATTAATTTAAGTGTTAGGAAGTCGTATCTGGAGGTTTTCGTGTGCTTTGTACTAAAGTGAGACGCTGACAATAAACAGTTATGCGATGACTGATACGGAAGTGTCATCATGCCTTTTTCTATTTCCCCTGTTTAATACACTCCTGGAAATGGAAAAAAGAACACATTGACACCGGTGTGTCAGACCCACCATACTTGCTCCGGACACTGCGAGAGGGCTGTACAAGCAATGATCACACGCACGGCACAGCGGACACACCAGGAACCGCGGTGTTGGCCGTCGAATGGCGCTAGCTGCGCAGCATTTGTGCACCGCCGCCGTCAGTGTCAGCCAGTTTGCCGTGGCATACGGAGCTCCATCGCAGTCTTTAACACTGGTAGCATGCCGCGACAGCGTGGACGTGAACCGTATGTGCAGTTGACGGACTTTGAGCGAGGGCGTATAGTGGGCATGCGGGAGGCCGGGTGGACGTACCGCCGAATTGCTCAACACGTGGGGCGTGAGGTCTCCACAGTACATCGATGTTGTCGCCAGTGGTCGGCGGAAGGTGCACGTGCCCGTCGACCTGGGACCGGACCGCAGCGACGCACGGATGCACGCCAAGACCGTAGGATCCTACGCAGTGCCGTAGGGGACCGCGACGCCACTTCCCAGCAAATTAGGGACACTGTTGCTCGTGGGGTATCGGCGAGGACCATTCGCAACCGTCTCCATGAAGCTGGGCTACGGTCCCGCACACCGTTAGGCCGTCTTCCGCTCACGCCCCAACATCGTGCAGCCCGCCTCCAGTGGTGTCGCGACAGGCGTGAATGGAGGGACGAATGGAGACGTGTCGTCTTCAGCGATGAGAGTCGCTTCTGGCTTGGTGCCAATGATGGTCGTACGCGTGTTTGGCGCCGTGCAGGTGAGCGCCACAATCAGGACTGCATACGACCGAGGCACACAGGGCCAACACCCGGCATGATGGTGTGGGGAGCGATCTCCTACACTGGCCGTACACCACTGGTGATCGTCGAGGGGACACTGAATAGTGCACGGTACATCCAAACCGTCATCGAACCCATCGTTCTACCATTCCTAGACCGGCAAGGGAACTTGCTGTTCCAACAGGACAATGCACGTCCGCATGTATCCCGTGCCACCCAACGTGCTCTAGAAGGTGTAAGTCAACTACCCTGGCCAGCAAGATCTCCGGATCTGTCCCCCATTGAGCATGTTTGGGACTGGATGAAGCGTCGTCTCACGCGGTCTGCACGTCCAGCACGAACGCTGGTCCAACTGAGGCGCCAGGTGGAAATGGCATGGCAAGCCGTTCCACAGGACTACATCCAGCATCTCTACGATCGTCTCCATGGGAGAATAGCAGCGTGCATTGCTGCGAAAGGTGGATATACACTGTACTAGTGCCGACATTGTGCATGCTCTGTTGCCTGTGTCTATGTGCCTGTGGTTCTGTCAGTGTGATCATGTGATGTATCTGACCCCAGGAATGTGTCAATAAAGTTTCCCCTTCCTGGGACAATGAATTCACGGTGTTCTTATTTCAATTTCCAGGAGTGTATTTCCCGAAAAATTAACAACTCTCTAATTTTTATCCATAACATAATTTAATAGCGCAAGCCGCCGTCAGTGTAAGAAGCATCGGGATTAATTTATTAACAGTTTAAAAATTATCTTCCCTCTCGCGCTCCTTTCCTACTTTTACAATTTTGTCCGTAACTATCGACCAGTATGGCCCCTCTGACTGACTCGACTGACTGGCGGCTAACATCCTGTCTCTAGGGTGCGCTAATTGTATCCCGTACCACAGAATATAGAATGATTTTACCTCTTAAACTTCCTCCTTTCTTTACACGTGCTTCGACACCCACGTGCATGGTTATCCTCATATTTCCTTACTACTCGACTCATTATACACCTGTCCATAAACTTCTGAAATGTGTTACTACAGGTGAATTCTGAATATTATGTAGGTAGATTTGGTAACTAATGAATCAAATTGGTTAGAGAAAGTAAATTACAGTGCAACTATTACGAAAGAAGGGGTCGTTTAATAGGACATATACTGAGGTGGTGGTCAGTTTGGTAATGGGAACTGGGGGATCGAGAGGACTAGGTGAGGCTGACCAAAGCTTGGCTATGGTAAGAAAGGTTCAAATGGATGAAAGTTGCAATACTTAAGCAGAGATGAAGAGTGCACTTGATAGACCAGCATGTAGAGCTGCTTCAAACCAATCTTCGAAAGGGAGAACGAAACAACATATCTCTATTCTATTTTATTTTTACAACAATATGATACAAAGGTGCCTGCTTTTTCACTTAATCTTTGACAGTCATTTTTGAATTTGGATTTTGAAGAGAATATCAGAAGAAGAACAGATACCGATACTAAAGTTAGAAGGACTTAGAGGATCTTCTAAAAAGAATGGAAAACAACATTAAGCCTTTTCTGCCAGAATTTATTTTAATTTTAATAAAAATAAATAAATGTGTTGCTTTTTGAGATTACTAGACCATATTGGCACGCAGTTTTGAAAAAAAAGATTTATTTTCCTAATATAAGAAACGAATGGTTTGGCACATTTCCGTCACACAATGCGTGTTAGGTGCAAACTAGCAGTTCAGTGTTTCTTTATGAGTACTGTACTATATAAATCGTCCTGCCCAACTACACACGATCGACATCAATATTCCTTTATTCCTGCAGTCTGGGGCCTTTAGAAATAGTTTTTGTCCTTATTCACCTATAAATAAACAGTGTTGGACACTTAACTCTGTGGGGATATAAACAGCGACGCGAATTGTCACAATTGAAGGGTGTAGATTCTTAGTCCAGTGTGTGAATCACGACGTCATTTTTCTATTAATAAGTACAGAAACTTTTCCAAAATTGCTCATACTGCGTAAGAAAAGGAATCCTGATGCAGAACGTAAAGCAGTAACTGTATCGCGTACTAAAGTAGCAGTAGAGAAACAATGGACCGCTAAACATGGCCCCTTACATGCAAGGTGTGCCACAAATGTTCCAAACCATTTTTTTCGTACATACGTCTTTTTTCAGAACTGTTTGTATGGTACAATGACCTAAAAACTCAATAACCTACATACATACTAAAAAAAAAATCTTGCCGAAAATACATAGCCATTTCCCGACTTAGCACATGTATAGACCGCTATGCAGTAACAGCTTACAACAGATCAAGCCTTCAGGAATGAAAAAGGTACCACAGTATCAAAAATGACTGTCAAAGATTAAGTGAAAAAGCAGGCACCTTTGTATCATTTGTGTATCTAGAGAAAACCCTCCGCAAATCTCACGTGAAATATGATGTTCACGGTCCATAGAATTTTGAGACTGAAGAAGAGAGAGAGAGAGAGAGAGAGAAGAATAATTTATATCTACAAAACCTTAGCACGAGTGATGTTATTGGAGGCTCAAGATAGAGTATAAGGCAGGGTTCTAGCTTATCACCAATTTTGTTTTACGTGTACGTTGAAGAAACTCTGAAGGAAGTGAAGAAATTTTGGATAGAATCATAAAGGTACCAGTCCACCTACATAGCTCAAGTTTCAATGTGTCTGACACGTACGTGGAAGGCTAGTTTTGATTTAGTTGGTGGGAGGATTTTAAACTGGGTGCCAACACTCTGGTGAAGCCAACTGTGGAGCTAGCGAGTAGCAACGGCAGCATGGTCCACACAGCTGACAACGGCTGGAAGACTGTACCATACCTGAATGATGCCATGGTCAGAGGATGACGCTGCAGTCGATTTATACTGAATGGCCCGACAGGACCAATAGACGGAGCTTTAGCCTTATTTTAATAAAGCTGGACTGGCAGCATATACCTGATTTTTTTGGCTGAGACACACGTGACGTGTTGAAAGAAATGGACGTTATATTTAGCACAGATTAAGAGTTGGGAATGAAAGAGGGTATAGTCGAAGACGATAATGAGTGGTGGAAAGGAGAATAATGTTTGTTTAATATCAAAATTGTGAACATCACAATAGCGGAATAAATTAATGAATTCTCCTACCTATGAATCTAAATCTGACAGGTTGGTCTGAACAAGGACGATACCAGAAGTAGTGTGGTACAGATGAAGAAAGCCCGTTTCGGTATAGCTTTATACTGTTATTACATTCCGAGACGGAAGTATACGTCTCGAACACAACAGTGTTTGCAAATAATACGTGAATCATCGGAAATCCAGAGACAAAGAAACTCTGAGCATTTTGTTTGTGGTGCTACCGAGGAATATTACATATTAAGTGGACGATGTGAAGAGCTAAAATGAACGGGAGAGGAAAGTAGTCTGCGGAATGCCTTAACCGACACTGGGAGCACGTCACTGATACGCCGGCTACGGCATTCATAAATTATTAACGTGACCCAGGATGGAGAGGGGAGAAATATTAGGGACAGACGAAGACTAGAAGGTACATAACAAATAAGAAATGATATTGAGTATAGTATTTACATGGCGATAATAAAATAAGCACTTGATAGGCAAGGTCAAGGACAGTATTAAAACAGTTAAAATACTTATTGCTTCAAAAATACTAATGCAAAATTATCTCTCTCATAATTAATGTTTATTGAGAATGTACCGCGTACCAAAGTATCCAACTTAGTTGTGGAAGAAGATGTTTACCTTCTATTTTTAGAGTGGTACATTCATTATCCTGTCAAAAGTATACAGAGACCACTGTGTAATGCGAAATGGAGCACTAGATGCGACGAGAGGTGGACTCACCAGAGTAAAAAGAGGCGGGGAGGGGGGGGGGGGTATTGTGTTGTCAGTAGAGATGCGGTAACAGCAGAATGTATGAGTCAAGAGAGTTCATTATTCGAAAGTGGACTAGTCGTTGGATCTCACCGGAGTAACAAAGCCATCATCAGCATTTGAACCTCACTGAAGCTGTTGGTAATGTGACTGTGAAGTGGAAATACGAAGGAGCATCTACGAGGGAGTACTCATACACAAAAACAAATAAAATAATACAAAATAAAACGGAATAACACTGTCGTGGGCGGAGGTTGTGTAGTATGCATTTCTGCCGCAACGCGTGTATAGCGCAACTGATGGCAGGCTCAGTGCCGCCTGTGTTGTCGGCCTGGTTTCTTCTGTTCACCCGCAGGGATTGTTTTTGCTAGCGCTTTTTTGTTCTTGTTTCCTCTTTCATGATGGAAAGTTTAAGTGAACAACGTGTAGCCATGAAATTTCGTTTTCTATTCCGTAAAATGCCGCTGAAATTGTTTTAATGTTGAAAAGAAGCTTGCCAAGATGACGCTAAAGTATACGAGTGGTCTTGATTTAAAAATGGCGACATGTCGATTAATGACAAATCTCGTTCTGGACGTCCATCGATGGCCCGAATCGACGAAAATAAAACTTTTTATTTGGAAGTTGTAAGAATATTGCACAACAGTGTTAATCGAAAAGACCCGATTTGTGGCAGACAGGGGACTAGTTCTCGCACCTGGTTCTCGCACCTGGTTCTGTGCAACTTTATCTTACTCCCACGCATGAAAAGGAGAGTGAAAGTTCATCGATTTTCCAATATTAAAGAAGACACGGGAAAAAACTAGGTAGGTGCTATGAGCCATTTCTAAAGGTGACGACAAAAAATGTTTCGAACAGTGGAAGCACCAGAGGGGCAATGTATTAGTTGTAGTGGAGAGTATTTTGAAGGGGATAAGATTGTTCCGTAAATAATTTGAAAATATATGGCTTTTAAAAAATTATTCCGTTTTTTATACCCCCTCGCACTGCTTAACAAAGACCAGTCACAGCTCGCGTACTGACTCACAATAACCGTCGAGAGTCGCAGGGGTTGGCTGTAAAATAATCGCATCAGATCAGCGGAATGAATCACTCGTGAGTTTCAAAGTGCTACTAACAGTCAGCTATCACAGTGACTGCGCGTAGAGAGTTAAAAAGAATGGGGTAGACTTGTCGAGCAAGTACTCAAGTACCATGTCTGTTTTTGGGTCCCCAGTTCGATTTCAGGCCAAGTTGGGGATTTTCTCTACCCGGCGACTGGGAGTTTGTGTTGTCCTCATCATTCAATCATCATCATCATCATCATCATCATCATCACCATCATCATTCGTGACAATGGCTAGACCGGACTATGTCAAATATTCGACTGTGTAACAATTAGGACTTCGTACAGCGCTGATGACCGCGCAGTTGATCGTCCCACAAATCAAACATCATCATCATCATCATTTCTGTAGTCAAGGCTAAGTGACGCCTGAGGAGGGGTAAAGGGCGATGCCACTGGACACTGGACGACTGGAAGCCAGTGATTTCAAGTCATGAATCACGCTCTACCCTGCGGCAATCCGATAGAGGAGAACGTTGCCTTCCAACACGTGTAGTGCCAAAAGTGAAGTACGGACGATGAAGTGGTGTATGGGGACCCACCCTAGCCATGAAACGCACGGTACGGAGATGTATTTCGTGGTTGGGGTGTAGTGCCCACATTGCGCTCAACAAAACTGCTAAATGCTTAATGATACGAACACATTTTGCAGCAGTGCATATAGTAGAGGAACACTTCGGAGACGATGACTATATCAGCATGACAATACATTCTGTCATAAAGCAGCATCTATGAGACAGTGAGTTGTGGTGAATAACATTCGTAAAATGTACTGGCCTGTCGACAGTTCCGACCAGAACACAACTGAAAACCTTCGGGTTGAGTCAGAACGTCGACTTCGCTCCAGGCTCCAGCGTCCAACAGTACTACTTTTTCTGTTTTCTTGTTGTGAGGAAAAATGGGCTGCCATTCCTCCACAGACATTCACACATCTCATTGAACGTGTCTCCAGCAGAGTTCAAGCTGTCAGAAATGCCTAGGGTGGACACATGCCATATTGATGTCCACTAATACACTATGTGATCAAAAGTACCCGGACAAATGGCTGAAAATAACTTACAAGTTCGTGGCGCCCTCCATCGGTAATGCTGGAATTCAATACGGTGTTGGCCCTCCCTTGGCCTTGATGACAGCATCCACTCTTGCAGGCATACGTTCAATCAGGTGCTGTAAGGTTTCTTCGGGAACGGCAGCCCATTCTTCGTGGAGTTCTGCACTGAGGAGAGGTATCGATGTCGGTCGGTGAGGCCTGGCACGAAGTCGGCGTTCCAAAACATTCCAAAGGTATTCTATAGGATTCAGGTCAAGACTCTGTGCAGGGCAGTCCGTTACAGAGATGTTATTGTCGTGTAACCACTCCGCCACAGGCCCTTGTTTTATGAACAGGTGCTGGATCGCGTTGAAAGATGCAAACGCCATCCCCGAATTGCTCTTCAACAGTGGGAAGCAAGAAGGTGCTTAAAACATCAATTTAGTCCTGTGCTGTGATAATTCCATGCAAAACAACAAGGAGTGAACCTCCTCCATGAAAAACACGACCACACCATAACACGACCGCCTCCGAATTTTGCTGTTGGAACCACACACCTGGGCAGATGACGTCCACCGGGCATTTGCGACACGCACACTCTGCCATGGGATCGCCACATTGTTTACCGTGATTCTTCACTCCACACAACGTTTTTCCACTGTTGAATCGTCCAATGTTTATGCTCCTTACACCAAGCGAGGCGTCGTTTGTCATTTACCTGCGTGATGTGTGGCTTATGAGCACGCACTCGACCATGAAATCCAAGTTTTCTCACCTGCCACCTAACTTTCATATTACTTGAAGTGGATCCTGATGCAGTTTGGAATTCCTTTGTGATGGTGTGGATAGATGTCTGCCTATTACACAATACGACCCTCTTCAACTGTCGGCAGTTTCTGTCAGTCAACAGACGAGGTCAACCTGTACGCTTTTGTGCTGTATGTGTCCCTTCACTTTTCCACTTCACTATCACATCGGAAACAGTGGACCTAGGGATGTTTAGGAGTGGGGAAATATCGCTTACAGACATGTGGCACAAGTGACACCTAGTCACCTGACCATGTTCAAAGTCTGCGAGTTCCGCAGAGCACCCCATTCCGCTCTCTCAGGATGTCTAATTACTATTGAGGCCGCTGATACGGAGTACTCGACAGTAATCGGCAGCACAATGCACCTATTATGAAAAAGGTATGTTTTTGGGGGTGTCCGGATACTTTCGATCACACAGTGTAGGTGCCCGGTCACTGTCGATCAGATGGTGTTTGACTCGAATGTACAGAAATATAAGGCAGTATACCTATGTCAGCCTGTTGGAAATGGTAGCTCACATTATACACGATTTAGTAGATTCTCTTAGAGAGTGAGATACAAATCGTCTTAAACACAGCCGCATTTCTGAACGTGATACCTCGCGAATAGTAGGCGCCCAGCAAACTGATGAAAACGATAAAGCAGACGTCTTACAAGGCTTCCATGATTTTAGCTGAATTTCTGATGGCTTTCAACAGTTCATAGGAAAGAATACAATCAGGGTACAGTAGATCAGTAGTTACTTTTTCCCTTTTACTCGAAATTCATACATCTCGGCTACTTTTTTCGATTGGTTGATTTGGTAGAGGGGACCAAACAGCTAGGTGATCGGTCACATTGGATTAGGGAAGGATGGGAAGGAAGTCGGCCGTGCCCTTGCAAAGGAACGATCCCGGCATTTACCTGAAGCGATTTAGGGAAATTTCGGAAAAGCTAAATCAAGATGGTCGGACGCGGGTTTGAACCGGCGTCCCCCCGAATGCTAGTGCAGTCGACTACTTTAAATTGCCGTACACAGGGAGATACTTATTGACATTTAAAAATTCCCCAAATAACGTAGATGGGCTGAGACGTGTAATGTAATGTAACCCACACTGGGCCGCAAATGTCAGGAAATACCCGTAAGAGTGGAAGCATTTCGGAAAGGGCTTTATTTGTAAACAGTTCGCTAGGTGCAGGAGTTTGAGTATACCGCGCATGGCAAAATGACGCAATCCTAAACCGGCGCTGGCGCGACTGTGATGCACCACAGCCATGGAGGACAGTGTGAACGACGGCTGCGGAGGTGTGTACGAGCGAATAGACCGACAAGTGTTGAGCAACTGATCTCGCAGATGAACCAAGGGGCTAGCAACAGTATCTTCTCAACTATCATTCAGCGATCGCTGCTGCGTACGGGCTTCCACAGCAGGTGCCGCGTTCATGCAGCCATGGCGACCCTGTTCATCGGCGACAACGGCTGGAATTTGTACCCTAATACTGCAACTGGACTTATATTGTGTGATAACAGGTGGCCTTTTTAAATGAAAAGGAATTTTGCTACTCTCGATATAGCGAAAATGCTGAGTCCCAGATTATGTGTTTTGTTGTGCCTATCTGCGACTCAGCATCTCCGTTATATGGTGAGTAGCAACTTTCCTTTTCATAATATTTGAAACGCCTGGAGTAGCAGGCCAGAGCGGATTAGGTTGTCGAAAGAGGCCAAATGAGGTTGCTGTCAGTTGAACTCAACATACAAACTTTATTTGTCCACACGCAGTTTTACAACAAGGACGAAAAACACTCAAAACTTTAATCGACCTCCTTTGATTAGCTTTAGATCGGCTGAAGGCCACTCTCAAAATCCAAAACGCAAGCCCTAAGTAAGAAATTGACATAGAAGGTTCTTCTGGAGGTGTCACCCTAAAATATTTTATAAATCTTCAATCTAAACAGTCTAAAGTCATTAGAACAACTTTAATAAACATTTTTGGAACAGCGATCAAACATTTAAAAAAAAATTTCTTTTTAAAATTCAACCTTCATCACCCTACGTATGCTACAAGAACATAGGTGACTGGTTTCGGTCATATCACATGACCATCATCAGACCTGTAATCTAATTTAGAAAATAATAGAAACCTTACTTGATTGACATTAAAATATGACAAAATGCTTATAAAGATAAAATACAATAAGACTTGTTACACCCATGGCATCCTTCGAAGATGGTAGGTGGAGCACTCTTCTTAGCTGCTGTGATGTCAACTGGTGCCAGCAAGTTGCAGGCATACGCTTACGCTTTTGCCTCTACCTCACGTCAACCAATCAGTGTAAAACGGGTTCACATAATCGTCAAAACGTAAAAAAAAACAAAGTACAATAATAACATAAACATAGTTATGTATAAAACATCTCTTTACAACCACGGAACTACTTCAATATTGTATAAAATATCAATTAAAAGCTTTAAAATAACTTTACAGACGATGTATACTCAGTGTGTCCTATATGGGCTAGGGTGGTACTACCACTGTGGTGTCACCGCCAGACACCACACTTGCTAGGTGGTAGCCTTTAAATCGGCCGCGGTCCATTAGTATACGCCGGACCCGCGTGTCGCCACCGTCAGTAATTGCAGACCGAGCGCCACCACACGGCAGGTCTAGAGAGACGTCCTGGCCCTCGCCCCAGTTGTACAGCCGACGTTCATAGCAATGGTTCACTGACAACTGCGCTCTCGTTTGCCGAGACGATAGTTAGCATAGCCTTCAGCTACATTTGCTACGACCTAGCAAGGCGCCGTATTCAATTGATATTGAGATTCTATTAATGTATCATCAAGAGCGATGTTCTACAAATGTGGATTAAAGTTAAGTATTCCAGAAGCTACGTACTTTTCTTTACAGCATTCATTACGTATCCTGTTTCAGACCTCACGCCAGCCTGCGTGAGTTTAAGCGGGTGCCTTTCGGCTTCCTCTCATTGTGTCTAGGCTGTCTTGTCTAGACACAACAACCACAGTGGTTTCAAAGTCAACGATGTTGTGAAGGTCTTTGGCATTGTAGCATCATATCGATATGTGAGTTGTCACTCGACTGCAACTACACACCTATGCTAGATCCAGTCTGTCTGTCTTATATTAACTTTATTCACCACCGGTGATATATGTATTAATGGAATGATTAGCTGCAGAGTGCTATGATATTACATACACTTTTTAAATGTCATAAAACTGATTTATTAAAGATGGAGTCATATTTCATAATATTTCTAGTTGGAAGTTTAATATTGTGATATAAATATTTACGTGCTGTTCTAAGGTACATTTCTGCCATGGATACAACTGGGTCCTATGATTTTCTGAACAAAAGAGTACATACATGTTCACAGAATTTCGTCAAAGAGATCATAAAAATGTTTTTCACGAAAATCCAACTGTTCATTGAGAAGTACTGACGGTTCATCTGTATAATGGGCATATATCTCCATCTCTTCCAAAATATTTAATAATACGCCTTTATTAGCGTAATGATGGACTTGCAAATTCTGTGTACCGTCCCTTCAGCATGCTTATTAAAAGTTATGTGATGGCCGAAGACTGATTTTTGTAGAAAAATATACATTGGCCAAACAGACCGGAGCTTTACTATACCATACAAAGAACACACATCAGGTACCGCACGAGCGATGGCGTGAACATGAGCCACGCACGGCTCAACATTGTTACATTCCATCCTGGATTTTCCATTACTTGATTTATACTCCATGAGACACATGATCGTCGGCGTATATGAGACTGCAGTAACCGTCATAAGGGTCCAAGCCGGAGGCGGGAGCATTATGGTCTAGGGAACATCTTCGTGGCATTTCCAAGGTAATCCCATCATTCAGAAAGGCACAATGAATCAATATAAGTAAGCATGGATCTTTGAGGATTGTGTCTACCACAAGGCGCAGGTTCCTTTTTCTTGGCACAATGGCATATAGCAGCAGGGAAACGCGACGTGTCATACAGCTCATAGCCAACGTGTGTGGTTCGAAGTGCACAAGGATTAGTTTACCGTACTCTCCTGACCACCAAATTTCCCGGATTTAAACCCAGTCGAGAATCTATGAGACCAAATTGATTAGACAGTTCGCAACCGACCGCTGTGGCCGAGCGGTTCTAGGCACTTCAGTCCGGAACCGCGCTGCTGCTACGGTCGCGGGTTCGAATCCTGCCTCGAGCATGGATGTGTGTGATGTCCTTAGGTTGGTTAGATTTAAGTAGTTCTAAGTCTAGGGGACTGATGGCCTCAGATGTTATGTCCCATGGTGCTTAGAGCTATTTGAACCATTATTTTCACTGTTCGCACCATGGATCGTAGCCCAACGAAAGTAGCGCAAATGGCCACGCCACTAGAGTCAGTATGTGTTCGCATCCCTGCTGGTACCTTCCAGGTCCTCAATGATAGTTTTCCTGCACGTCTTGCAGTGGTCTGCGATGCAAAATTTGTTTGTTCGGGCTTTTGACAGGTGGCCACATTAATGTGAGTGGGCAGTGTAGTTCCGAAATGAAATTGATAGACAATACAGTGAAGAAAAAAGTACAAAGGAAAAGGAAAATGGTAGAGGGTGAACGCGAAAGCCTTTGAAATAAATTTTCAGCAGTAAAACTGATGAAAGTGAAATGTAGGAATTGCAGAACTGGAAGGAGTCTTATTGATGTTATTCATTAGAAAATAGATCTTACAAGGGGACGATCTATTGATACGTAATCAGCATGGTTTCAAAAAAAATCGTTCTTGTGCAACGCAGCTAGCTCTTTATTCGCACGAAGTAATGGCCGCTATCGACAGGGGATCTCAAGTTGATTCCGTATTTCTAGATTTCCGGAAAGCTTTTGACACCGTTCCTCACAAGCTACTTCTAATCAAGCTGCGGTCCTATGGGGTATCGTCTCAGTTGTGCGACTGGATTCGTGATTTCCTGTCAGGAAGGTCGCAGTTCGTAGTAATAGACGGCAAATCATCGAGTAAAACTGAAGTGATATCAGGTGTTCCCCAGGGAAGCGTCCTGGGACCTCTGCTGTTCCTGATCTATATAAATGACCTGGGTGACAATCTGAGCAATTCTCTTAGGTTGCTCGCAGATGATGCTGTAATTTACCGTCTAGTAAGGTCATCCGAAGACCAGTATCAGTTGCAAAGCGATTTAGAAAAGATTGCTGTATGGAGTGGCAGGTGGCAGTTGACGCTAAATAACGAAAAGTGTGCGGTGATCCACATGAGTTCCAAAAGAAATCCGTTGGAATTCGATTACTCGATAAATAGTACAATTCTCAAGACTGTCAATTCAACTAAGTACATGAGTGTAAAAATTACGAAAAACTTCAGTTGGAAAGACCACATAGATAATATTGTGGAGAAGGCGAGCCAAAGGTTGCGTTTCATTGGCAGGACACTTAGAAGATGCAACAAGTCCACTAAAGAGACAGCTTACACTACACTCGTTCGTCCTCTGTTAGAATATTGCTGCGCGGTGTGGGATCCTAACCAGGTGGGATTGACGGAGGACATCGAAAGGGTGCAAAAAAGGGCAACTCGTTTTGTATTATCACGTAATAGGGGAGAGAGTGTGGCAGATATAATACGCGAGTTGTGATGGAAGTCATTAAAGCAAAGACGTTTTTCGTCGCCGCAAGATCTATTTACCAACTTTCTCTTCCGAATGCGAAAATATTTTGTTGAGCCCAACCTACATAAGCAGGAATGATCATCAAAATAAAATAAGAGAAATCAGAGCTCGAACAGAAAGGTTTAGGTGTTCGTTTTTCACGCGCTGTTCGGGAGTGGAATGGTAGGGAGATAGTATGATTGTGGTTCGATGAACACACTGCCAAGCACTTAAATGTAATTGCAGAGTAATCATGTAGATGTAGATGTAGATATATTATGAAGGCATGGTCTGTACTTCCGTGGTCATTGTTTTACAGTTCAACGTTGGGAAAGCCGCAACAGTGGTCACGCTGCCGATAGTCCGTGGTGTTCTATACCTCGTCGCACTATCCTCGTGAATACTTGTCTTCCTGTTAACAATTGTGTTTTTTTAACTGAACCTGGAGTACCGAGTTTGATTCCAAGGGACGAGGCTTTGAGTAAAGCTCGGTAGGGTAATTGTGCAGGTGGTCATTTGTAGCTGCCGTTGTCCGCGCAGCCCCGGTGTAAGCGGCGCCGCGACGGAACAGAGCTGTCAGCGGCAGCGGCAGAGCCCATTCAGACCTCAGTCCTCGACAGTCGCGCCCAGCCGAGAAGCCACGGCAGACCGCGTTGCCTTAGGCCGACGCGGTGGGTGCGCGCTGCTGACGCAATCCGGCGGCCAATCCATCACCTGACGTCACGGCGTGATTACCCCGGCCAGCGAACGCGGTCCGGGTGCGGGCCTGCGCCATGTCCCTACCGGGAAACACGCAGCAGCCTTCACGTAGACATCCAGTGTCTCTCCACGGTCACGTCTCTATTCCCCGCCTACTCTCACACTTACTTGTGTACTCATAGACCTTGAATTATCACCTCCCCAAAAAAAAAAAAAAAAAAAAAAAAAAATCACGCTAAAACCGTGGAACTTGGTGTTGATGTCTCACTACATATGAACGCTTCACTGAGACAAATTTTTTCTAAACCTCGTTTCCCTGTGTCATACATTGACTGTAGATTTCTGGCTATGGGCAGGTCAGGAAACATTGCGTTTCGAGAACCACCTCGTCGTCGCCAGGAAACTCCTGTCACGCAAAGGTTTCTTTACGCCAAGAAAGAGGAAGAATTCACTGTGAGCATTGTCAGGAGATAACCTCGTTTGGAGAATGAGGTTGTGTGCTCGTGTGACTGTCCATTACGAGTTTAATCTTTCATAAAAGGCACCATGACGTTCACGAAAAACACTCAGCATCACCATGCAAGTTTTTGGTTTGTTAATTATTTACTTAAATGTTTCATGATTCTTTTATCGAAATAACGTGAAACGAGTCAGTTTACACGGTATGTGTACTGACACTACAGCCTTCTGAGTGGTTTCATAGAGCCCGCCACGAACTAATCTCCCGTGCCAGTCTCTTCATCTTAGAGTAGTACTTGCAATCCATTCCTCAGTCATTTTTTTCTTGTATTCCAATCTCTTCCTCTCTCATAGATTTTACCCTCAGCGGCTCTCTTTAGTAGCATGAAAACTATTCTCTGACGTCTTAACTAATGTCCCACCTTCTTGTCACTTCTTGTTAGTGTTTTCCATGTGTTCCTAATTCTGCAGGGAAGCTCCTCATTGTTCATTTCATCAGTCCACCCAATTTCTAACGTTGTTCTATGTAACCACATCTTAAGACATTTGATCTATTTCGGTTTCCCCATAGTCCATAATTCACTACCATACAGTGCTGTGCTCCAAACGTATATTCTCAGTAACTTTCTCCTATACATAAAGCCGATGTTCGATGCTAGAAGACTTCTTTTAGCCAGGGATCCCCATGTTTCGTGAGCTAGTATGTTTGTATGTACTCCTTGCTTCGTAAGACATGGGTTATTTTTCCACCACGGTAGCAGAATTCCTTAATTTCGACTATTCCGTCATCCGCAACTAAGATGTTAATTCTGTTGTTATTTTGATTTGTGTTCATTCTCATTATTCGTCCTCCTCATTCGTTCATTATCACCACGGATTGGCTATCTAATTTTCAAGGCCACTCCTAACATAGAATACAGACGCCTTTGGCTGGTCGCTTCTTTGGAGTACAGGCGCCGCGTATGTCGCTAATTTTGTTCAACCCCAGGTACATTTCCCAGTGGGAACCATATTTGGAGGCTTTCCCCGAACCGCCACCTGGGTGTGTGCCCGACGGGAGACTAGCCACCCCGTCCCATATTAAATGTATTGCAGAATTTAATTAGTCGTTCTCCTCTCTCATTCCTTCTGCCAAACCTATATTCTCTCGTAACCCTTTTTTCTTTTCCTTCCCGTACAACGGCATTCCATTGCCCCCTGATACTGGATTACCCGTTACAAACATCCTCATATACTTTCTACTTAGACTGAAGTAAGTAAAATGACAGAGATTGGAATATATCCAGCAAATATCTGAGGACGTAGGTTACAAGTGCTACTGTGAGACGAAGAGACTGAGACAGGAGTTTCTAACGGGGAACTAACCCGCAATCTTTTGCCAATGGAGAGATGATGATGACACTTTTTCCAATTACAGGTGACATGTCCTGTGAATACACATGATGTGTCTTTATTGGAGTATTTTCCATTGCCTTCTGCATTCTCATTTTGTTGACCACTGCTGATGCTCCCACCTTTTAGGGACAGTTGTTGCACCAAGAGAAAGAGAGTACCCTGAACCTCTGTTGACAGAGGTGAAGACAAGGCTGTTGGCAGAACGAGGGTGACTTTTTATGCCGGAAGTCTCCGGCCGCCATTGCTGATGATTTTTACTCAGAATTTAAGCACTGGCTATGTTCGAACGTTGGACTCATGATTTTGTTCTATTACAAGTCAAAGACACTACCCCTTCTTTATTGATATGGGAGGCTGTATGAGAGCAATATGGACATGGGTGTGGACAGAGCCATCAGAGATGTAGATAACAACGTTCAGGAAAGTGGGACGTCGAGTTGAGGAGGACTAGGTGAAGTACGTGGGAGAGAAGGTACTTCAGATTGTGAAGGAAGGACGTTATGGTTTCTTGTCCCTGACTCCATATCAAGAATATATCATCAGTGAACCTTAGCCAGATTTGCGGTTGGAAGTTTTGAGAGGGTAGATATGTTGCTCTAGGGCGGATAAACAGGTTGGCAAAGGAGGGTGCTATGCAGGTGCCCATATCTGGACCACTGGTTTGTTTGTACACATTCCCTTCAAAGGAAAAGTAGTACCATGTTAGGATACAGTTGGGAATATGTGTAAGGTGAGGTAGTGAGCTAGGAGTCTGAAGGACGTTGGGAGATGTGGTGACAATAGTAGGAAGGCGTGGGGCATCAGGAATGTTGGTCTAAATTGAGGTGGCATCCACAGTGACGAGTAGGAATACAGGAGACAAGGAGCTTGAGATGACTGAGAATCAGTGAAGCAATTTCTTAGTATCTTTGATACGGGACGCTAGATTTCGATCAGTTAGTTGGAAGTGTTGGTCAACAAAGGCGGAAATTCTTTCAGTGGAGTCACACACAACGGGGGATCGTTCTTTTGGGGAGGGAGATGGACTCGTCAGCGAGGTTCAGTGGAATCACAACAGTCAGCTACAATGGGGCGTCCAAGACTGTTGGGTTTGTGGATTTTGGAGAGTACGTACAAGGTGGGTGTATGGGGGATTGTGCGTTAGGGGGGAGAGGGAGATGGGGGAGAGGTTCTGGGAAGGGCCGATTCGATTTCAGTAAGGACTGCAGGTTTATGGTGGACTTCTGTGGCTCTAATATTTTAATAATCACTAGCTCAACCAAGGATTACTCCGAAAGCTAGCTAGTTTTCTTTCTTTGTGTGTGTGTATCTGTCAAAGACTCAATACTCCTCTTTTTCGGTGAGAGGTCTGTCTTCTTAGCGAAAGTTTTTGGTAACGCTGACTGAAGGTAGCAGGGATAAGATACAGGAAGCTGAAAGTTACAAGTTTACAACTTCTACAGGAACCAGACGTCAGTTATAACAATCAAAGGACATGAAAGGGATGGAATAGTTCAGGAGGCTGTGAGACAAGATTGTAGTCTATCCCTGGTGCTATTCATTCTGTTCACTGAGCAGGCTGTTAAGGAACCCAAGGAGAAATCTGGAAAAGTATTTAAAGTTCAAAGAGAAGAAATATAATCTTTCTAGTTTGTCCACCATATTCCAGGAATTGCGAAAGCGGTTGAACGGAATGGAGTGTAGCCTTAAACAGTTGCGTAGGATTCCGTGGCTAGAGTCAGTTAACAGAAAAGTTTTTTGAGTATTGTGCTGCGTCATAACGTAAAAAAAAGAAACTACTGGAGAAACCAACGTTTCGACCACGGTTACAATGGCCTTGTCTTTGTCTGCTAACAATTGTAGCCTTGTGTGGAAGTGAAACATGGACGATAGACGGTTAAGAAAGGAGGTAGGTAGAAGCTTTCGAGTGTGGTAATGAAGAATGCTGAATATTGGGTAGATCGAATACAATGAGGAGGTATTGAGTCAAACTGAAAAAAAGAGAGAGAGAAATTTATGGCACAACATGACTAAATAAGGGATCATTTGATAGAACTCATCCAAAGCCATGAAGGGAACTTCAGTTATTTTACTGTGAGGAGCTGTAGAGCGTAGAGGGCTTAATTACGGCAAGCCAGTTCAAATGGATGCATGTTGAAGAAGTCATGCAGAGATATAAGGGCTTCCATAGAATAGAGCAGCTTGGAGACTTGCTTGAAATCAGTCTTCAGACTGAGTACCAGAACAACAACAACAACATTTTCAGAGATACTGGAGTAAAATATCCTTCTCATTTAACAACGTTTAATAAGCTGAATAACCATTTGCTCTAGCTCATTGAAAATGCTCAAGTCCCCCATATTAACAGCTTCTGCAATATGATTGTAATGCCTCCGATCAGAGTTTTATTTTCATTACTTAAAGTGTCTGTAAAATTTTCCATACAGACATAAAACATAGCACGCACTTCCGATTAGCTCTACACACCTTGTTTATTGAGTGATAAGTCATGCGATACCACCTAATATAAGCGTCGGACCTCCCTCTGCCCAGCATAGTGCAGCAACTCGACGTAGCTTGGACTCAACAAGTCGCTAGAAGTCCACTGCAGATATACTGAGATGCGGAAGTATTGCGGGTGGAGGATTTTGTGCACGAACTGACTTCTCGATTATGTTCTAGAGAGGTACAATGGGGTTCATGTTGGGCGACGTAGGTGGCCAGATCGTTCCCTCGAATTTTCCAGAATGTTCTTCAAACCTATCGCTAACCGTTGTGGCCCAGTAACATGTTTGGAAACATCAAGTCCATGAATGGCAGCAAACGGCCGAATATAAACATTTCCAGTCAAAGATCGGTTCAGTTGGACCAGAGGACCCAGTCCATTCGACGTAAACGCAGCCCAAATCGTTATGGAGCCACCACCAGCTTTCACAGTGCATTGTTAACAACTTGGGCCTTTGGCCCCGTGGGATCTTTGCCACACTGGAACCCTACCATCAGCTGTTACCAACTGAAATCTGGACTTATCTGACCAAGCCATGGTATTCCAGTCGTCTAGGATCCAACCGATATGGTCACGAGCCGAGGGAGCAGCTGCAGGCAATGTCGTGGGGTTATCGAAGGCATTCGCGTTGGTCGTCTCCTGCCGTATCCCATTAATGCCAGATTTCGCCGCGCAGTCCGAACGGATGCGTTAGTCGTATGCCCCACATCGATTCCTGGGTTTCACACTGTTGCTTATCTGTTATCTCTGACAACTCTACAGAAAAGCTACTGCTCTCGATCGTTAAGTGAAGGCAGTCGGCAGCCGTATTCTCAACACACTCTCAACACTGTGAATCTCGAAACATTGAATTCCCTAACGATTTCCGAAATAGAATGTTCCATGTGTCTAGCTTCAACTACCATCCCGCGTTCAACTTCTGTTAACTGCCATTGTGCGACCACAATTACGTCGTAAATCTTTTCACATGAATCATTTGAGTAGAAATCACAGCTCCACCGATGCACTGCCCTTTTATACCTTGTGTAAGCGATACTGCGGCTATCTGTGTATGTGCATACCGCTATCCCATGATTTTTGTCATCGCAGTGTATAACTTAGTGTATGGAAAAAACCACTGTGGGGCTGAGAACCACGTAATCCGCATTGGGCTGAATGTGGGGATGAAAACAGAACGTAGCTCACGACTGGCAAATAACCTGACTATATTAATCTAGTATTAGACTGAGAGCACATCGTAATTTGCAAATAACTTTACACATAATTTCAACCCTTTTCGAGACTTTTTCTCGCAGTTACCCACGGCACAATGAAGAAAGGAAGAAAGTTTTTCGCTTACTATACTTTCGCTGCTGACACAGCAAAAGTGCCGCGTTAGGCATGCGGTACTAATTATCACTTCCTTGCTACTGTCTGTATTTGCAACGCATTTTGCAGACGCTATTTACATATACCACTGACTGAACTGGAAAATTATATCGCTCTGTGATATATTTTTCAGGAGATGTGACGACATAAATATTGAGCTGCTAGGAAACTTCACTGCAGGGCGAATTTCGCTGTAAGATACAAGTCACATATGTGCACAAATGTGTGAAATGTGTTATGCAGTGTATGCGAAATGCATGTCACATATGTGCGCAGCCAAGAGTAAGATGTTCCTCCTAAACCTCAGGATCAAATTCAGTCAAACATCGTACATATGGTAATATCTGGAAAGAAATACTGTGAGAGAAAGAACCAGCAACTGTACATTGAGATGGCTACGATAATGTGTAGATGGGAGGTGTTAAGAGAAGGTAGTCAGAGGGAGGGGGAGCAAGAGGTGGAGAGAGATGGGAGGAGAAAAATGACAGAGGAAGAGAAGATGGAGAGATGGACATGGATAGGCTAGAGGACAGAGAATGGGAATGAGACGGAAAGAGAAGAGGAAGGAGATGGACAAAGAAAGAGGGAAGGAAATGGACAGAGAGATGGCGAGGTGAACAGAGAGGAGAAGGAGGAGGAGGAGGAGGAATAGGAGATGGAGATGAGGAGGAGAAGAAAAGGGGGGAGGAGGAGATGGACACAGTGTGGTGGAGGAGGAGATGAAAGAGAGAGGGGAGGAAGAAATGAGCTAACAGAACACCGGAATTGAGACATTTCCGGGAAACGCTGGGAACATGGCTGGTCGTAAAATAAAATGAAACACCATAACGATTAGAAGAAGTTTAGTGACGGGACATCAGTGGGTACTGTTGAGCGTGCGTTGTAATTTCGCACATCGATCAGAGGAGACATGTACAGAAGGAAAAAATCATGATACACAAAAGAGACAGACGTAACTGTTAAGAATGAATAAATGGAAAAGAATGAATAAATAAAGCATCCACCTTCGACCGGTGAGATATCTCAAACAGTTCTTAGAAAATCAAAGTTGTGTAACACCACTGACTTCATTCACTCGAACACTGCAATGACATGCATTTCTGTACATTAACACGACGTGCAAGAGTACAACTTTTTGTGATGTCTGCCACAATTATCTACCTGTAATATTACGTAACCGTATCTATCGTTAAAGTCACTTACCATATCTCGCAGTAAATGAAGGATAATTTTATCGGAATTATCACATATAAATACAAAGCACTGAAATATTACCTGTTTACTAACTGCCTTAATGGTGGCATTGGCACCAATTGTCTGTCGCTTATAGATTTAAGGTAACTGCATTGGCTAAGCAACATACTGCGAAATAAAATGAAGCGTGTCCAAAGAGACATTGTTCATTCTCACACAGTCTAGGGAGCATTTATGATGATCTCTGGTTCTTAAAGAACAGCCGCCTCATGCTAATGTCCGAGACCAACCGCCCAGTGGCGCAAACAGTACTTATTCAAAATTATTTCCCTATCCTCCGTTATAATTCTCACCAAATAACTGACTTTTAGTCACAATATTGCAGTATTTTGCCGAACCTATCTTAATTTTGTGTATATAATATGTATTTCTAGAATCTTTCAATCGTCTGTCCGACGGTACAGTTAAGGTAGTTCGCTTCCAGTAGATAACCATAGATACTCTCTCTCTTTGACATTAAGCACCGCTGGCCAGTCATATGATATAAAGACATTGCATTCTACGACGTTAGTGTGATAGTCCGCGGCTCATGGTCTCGCGGTAGCGTTCTCGCTTCCCGAGCACTGGGTCCCGGGTTCGATTCCCGGCGGGGTCAGGGATTTTCTCTGCCTCGTGATGACTGGGTGTTGTGTGATCTCCTTAGGTTAGTTAGGTTTAAGTAGTTCTAAGTTCTAGGGGACTGATGACCATAGATATTAAGTCCCATAGTGCTCAGAGCCATTTGAACCATTTTAACGTTAGCAAAGTAAAAATGAGTTGTATTTTCTCCATTCTACAAGGCGACCCAAAAGTTCGTTAACATTTGAAAATTCAGTACTTCATGGAATAATGATGGTAGAGAAGAAAAAAGGACGCATATGCTTGAAATGAATGAGGTTTTATTGAAACCAAAAACAAGTTCGTGTGATACAAATGCAATAGTTAGCATAGTAATAGAGATTTAGTAAAGATGATGTTCTTTATATCTAACGCTGAACACGGTGGCCGACATTCATCATCAACAACAATACTTATAGTCGAGGGACAATGCAATGACATGCATTTCTGGGCATTTTTTGCAGCATATCAGCATATGGGGTGAGAAGCTGCATTCCTATATTGTATTTTGGCGTCCCTAATGAGGTTGGACGATTGTGGTAAACTTGCGACTTCAGGTAACACACAGCCAGTAATAAAACGGATTGAGTTTAGGGACCTGGGAAGCCAAGAATGACGGAACTGGAGGCTCACTAAACAATGTGCGCAACAGATCTTTCACACGTGTAGCAAAATGGGTTGGAACACCATCCTGCATAAAAGTCGTACTTTCCAGTTTGAGTTTATCAGTCAGGCTAGAGATGATGCAAGTATATAGCATATAGGAGTTCAAATGGCTCTGAGCACTATGGGACTTAACTTCTGTGGTCATCAGTCCCCTACAACTTAGAACTACCTAAACCTAACTAACCTAAGGACATCACACACATCCATACCCGAGGCAGGATTCTAACCTGCGACCGCAGTGGTCGCGCGGTTCCGGACTGTAGCGCCTAGAACCGCTCGGCCATCCCGGCCGGCTCATATAGGAGTAAATGGTATGGGTCACGCTACAGTCTGAAAAGCAACACCCCTCATTTCCTTGATGAAAAAGAGTCCACTCACGGTTGATGTGGTAAATCTACAAGTGTGTTTCTCATCATTCAATGGGGTTTACATGACAGTTCTAGGGCTTTCCAAAGCCAAAATTCTGCAGTTGTGGCTGTTGGCAGATCGTCGGATTGTGAAATGGGCATCGCAGGTACCGGACACTTTAGATAACCAACCATCATCTTCCCCCATTTTCTGAAGAGCCCACAATGCAGATGCTCTCCGCGTCACAAAATCGGTGGCTACCAATTCATGATGACGATCAATTTTGTAGGGACAGCGTTCGAGGATACATCTTGGAGAGATCCAAACCGTAGTGCGTGGAATGCAGTCGCCTTTTCTTTCGTAACAGTCCGAGCAGCAGAAGCACTTCTGTCTGATATCTTACTACAGGGCCGGTCGTCTAGACAACCCTTGGTTTCGAACTTCGTGATCATTTTCTTCATAGCGACACATGTCACAAGACCTGTACCCGCTGTCATCAGAAGGTTTATAGTGAAGCTTCACTGACACTACCTTTTCTGGTAAAGTCAACATGCCGCAAATGTCGGTGCATCTGACTCCCCCTCTCAGTACAGCTCGTTTTATATAACTGTAGCTGTTCAGCGCCATGGATTGGCCCGTTTCTGCACTCGATTTCATTTCAATAAAACTCTATGTCATTCAGGCATGTGTGTAAAGTTTCACCTCTGTACCTACATTTTTCCGTGAATTTGTGAATTTTCAAACAATGACTTATGGGTCACGCAGTGAATTCCCGTAACTTCGAACGCCTCACGATGTCAATTAATATTTACTGACACATTCATCGTAGCTTCTGTTTCGTCAGTCTGCAAGGGCTGCATGGGAATACACTCTGCTGCCACACTAATGCATCATCCGGCCTGTTGTGTAAAGTTGTGTGTGGACGCACTCGTCTGTGTGTGTGTGTGTGTGTGTGTGTGTGTGTGTGTGTGTGTGCGTGCGTGTGTATGCGCACATGGGCGGAGCTGTAGAGCCAACACCAACACCGCGCACTGCAAACAGCCCAGTCCGCCAGTCGTTACGGCAGGAAGACATGTTGTCGAGGATAAGAGACGTACTTTTATTCCGTTATAAACAGTGAAAATGCCGTCTCCGTTTGCTGACTTTAGTGTACCAGTAGTAGTTTACACTTTACCTTGTGAGGCAGGTTCGCACTGTGGATAAAAGAATTTTCTATCAGTAACAACTAGCATTTTGAAAAGCGAAGCATGTACTCCAGTCATATAACAAGGCTTTAACTGCTCTTACACACAGAAGTATGTCACAGACAGCGCAATGTCTATTCGTAAAGCATTAACAGTTGTTTTTTTTTGACATTAGTACTTTTTTCTTTGCTGCTACAGCAGTCGGTTGGCCTGCATCTGTACTTCAAACGTGCACATTACATTTATTATCGCCGTATTTATCACATACACTGCATGAGGTGTATTTGTAAACTATGTAATACGGACATACGTACTATTTACATCAAAAAACTGAAAATAGCTTTATTCTGCAAAATCTACAGTAGGCTTACATTAAAAAACTGAAAATAGCTTTATTCCACAAAATCTACAGTAGGCTTACTGAATTTGTTCCTGTGGAGCTATGATTTTCATTCCTTGTGGAAGGATACTTGTATGCAGCTCCCGTCAGTACAGATTTAAAATTAACTAAGCTGTCTGTTTAGTGAAAAATATAAGTTTTTCGTGACTCCCTTGAGATAAGAATACACGGGGCGGAGAAATGCACTGGATGTGTAACTACACTGATGGACGAGAACATTGCGACCACTGCTCGCTGCAAGACTGAAATTCGTCTTTTGGCGCAGCGGTCATGTGATACGATGAGGAAAATACATAAACCAAGCAGAGACCAATAAGGAACCATTCTGTTGACGATACGGCCCACAAATGGGGAAATTCACTGACCAATGCATGCAAATCTGAAGGAACAGTTCATTTAACGGTCCAGACTCTATCAAATACAGACACAGCAATGTTGCCTTTCTAAGTTCTGTGAGTAGGGATTCACTGATATTTTGTGATGCGTCGCTGCTAATACCACACACGGTCACCCATATACTGACTGACCCCGACGAAAGGTATATATCTTAGTGATATATATATATATATATATATATATATATATATATATATATATCTGAAAAGGAGGAGGAAGTCTTCTCGATGTTTTTCAGGGTTAATGCATAAGTATCGTCCAAACTCCTATGGGAAACAGGATTTGCGAGTACTAAGGTTAATGGATGAGGGAAACTGAATTGCGGCGTGCGATAAGTTGGAAATCTGAGTCGGTCAGCGACCACTCATGAGAAGCGGTAAATCCCAGTTCTAGTCCCGGTCCGGTACAAAGTTTCAACTTTCACCATTGCATTACCACAACTCCCTGCGCGGTTAGCCGTCACGATTTCCCACCCATCCTATCCCTTTGCTTCTTCGTCTCACTTTTAGTTTTTAACTGATGAAAAGGACTAACGCTGATGAGGAGAATTTCTCTGATCCGCCACAAAAGAGATATTTACATTCTGTTAGCGCCACAGCTTGTGCTGTCACCTGCCCCTTTACAGTGACTAGTTTAGGTTAAACACACGGTATATTTGTTATAAACATGCCACAATGTTAGCGTTAATTGAATTTTATTGCAATCCCTTATCTTTGTAGGACGATTTTGATTTTTACGGTCATGACCATGCTTGTCTTTCTTTATCTCGGATTTTTCATTCGCAGGAGGAATCCAAGAACAAAAATTTAAAAGTTAAGGGGATGTGAGGTAACCGTTACTGCATCTAGATTGCTATAAGAAAAAGTACAACCTTTGTGAGCGGCAAATCACACCATTAAGCATCTCTGCACTCAACAGAGTTTTAAGGTTGGTAATTTGTAAGCGCACTAGCATGGCAGTAGTTAAAGTGAAAGTTCAACAGATGTGGTCGGTCGAAAACACTCGGTCGGAGGCAGTATTCCAAAAAAGCCAAGTAGTTTATTGAATTTTATGCTCGTGTGTCAGAAAAATACTGTATGGCAACTCGCAAGTAGCGAGTGTCGCTTAAGATTGTGGCATTCATAAAAGGTGGAGTTTTTTTTTTCGAAACTCGGGGCACGATTTTGTTACTATAATTCAGTGATATCTTTCCACGCTTTACAGAAAGCATCTAACGAATTAACAACGATCTTTCAATCAGTTGCGCTTAAAACCGGATCTATCATCAGATAATCCATCGTAGATAAGGACAGGAGCAATTATCAGCGAAGTCAGGAAAAAAGTAAAGGAACGTCACAAGCTTTGTGCGTTACTATATACAGCGCCTAATCTTACGAGTTTCCCTGCTCCAAACATCTGTTGCATGTAACTTATTTTGAAATATTACCTCGGAAAATGATCGAAATGGAACTTTATAAACAGAAAGGTATGAAATCGATTCTCATTGACAAGCCTTCTCGTTCGTTTCCGATTCCAGTAGCTTACGATATCTTCTACGACAACTGTTCATACGCCACGTTATATTCCTTTAGACTCTTTGAACGTCCGCCGTTGGTGCACCAGTATATCAGGTACCTTCATTCACGGTGTGGTTACGGACACGCCCGAAAGTGATACTTCCTTCTGCCATTTTGGCACATTTCCTCGTCTGCCCATCTTACTGTGCTGATCACATGCAACGGAGTGCTACCTACACACGATTTCAGTGTCATGACACCTTAGTGGTGGCGGGTCACGTGTCTGCCATGTACAATTTCCACAGCATCGTGGTTCCTTCACAAGATTTCTTTGCCCTGACACCTCAGCAGTGGAGGGTCACGTGACCGCCATGTACCACTTCCAAAACATCTACAGCGCACCGTAGCAACAACAGTGCGCTTTTGAGAGCTCACTATTTTGTCCAGTGAGTATATTCTGAGACAAAATAAAAGACGCAGCACAAAGGATTTAACCGAATGGGGTGGAAATCGGTAGATGGGGTGTACATCTGCAAACGGAGACTTGTTTACAATTTCGGAAATAGGGGATAGTTTATTCAAGAGAAAGAGGTTCACAACTTGAGCAAGTCAATAACGTGTTGGTCCACCTCTCGCCATTATGAAAGCTGTTATTTTGATTGGCACTGATCGTCAGAGTTGTTGGATGCCCTCCCGAGGGACATCATGCCAAATTCTGTCCACTTGGCGCATTAGATCGTCAAAATCCGAGGGTGGTTGGAGGTTCCTGCCTGTAATGCTCCAAGCGTTCTCAATTGGGGACAGACCTACTGACCCTGCTGGCCACGCTGGAGTTTGACGAGCACGAAGACAAGCAGTAGAAATTCTCGCCTTGTGTGGATGGGCGTTACATTACTGCAGTGTAAGTCCAGGGTGGCTTGCCATGAGGGGCAGCAGGTAGACGTGTCGCTGTGCTGAAAGGGTGCCGCAGATGATAACAGAAGGAAACCTGTTATGAAAAGAAATGGCACCATAGACCATCAATCCTGGTTGTCGAGCCGTTTTCACTGGTTGTCGGAACTCTCTTCGGAGCGGGACTCACCATCGAAGAAAATTCTACTCCAGTCAATGAGATTCCAGGCCGAAGATGTGTGTGGAGCCGCCCAGCGCATTGGTGGGATACGAATCTGACTCTCGTCCGCTATACAAACAGGAGCGATGGTCTGGAGTGCCATTTCTTTTCTCAGGTGGACTCCGTTGGTTGTCATCCACGGCATACTTAAGCGCAGCGGTACGACGACGATCTCCTACGGGCCGTTTCTTTGACCTTTGTGGCAAGCCATCCTGGGCTTATATTTCAGCAAGATAATGCCCACCCGTACACGGTGATATTTTCGGCTGATGGTCTTCGTGCTTGCCAAACCGTACCTTGACCAGCAAGGTTGCCATATCTCTCCCCAGTTGACAACGCTTGGAGCATTACAGTCAGGGCCCTTCAACCAGCTCCGGATTTTGACGATCTAACGCGCCAATTGAGCAGAATTTGGCGCAGTATCCCTGAGGATGATATCCAGCAACTCTGCCAATCAGTGCCAAGCCGAATAACTGCTCGCATGAAGACCAGAGGCGGACCAAAATGTTACTGACTTGCTCAATTTGCGAAAATCTTACTCTTGAATAATTCAACGTTTTTTCTGTAATTGCAATCATTTGTTTGTCTCTACATGTACATCCAATCTACCGATTTCCATCCCATTCGGGTAATTCCTTCCCGGTTCGTTCTTTTTTTTTTTCGAGTGTATTTGTAGGTATCAACGCTTCCTGGGTTGTCTACTGGATGCTGAAAAATACGTCGACATACAAACGACTTTTCTGCAGTCCATTTCAATGACACCAGCACAGATTGTTCCGTTCATTAATCCTTGCAGACCCTTTGGTTATTAAAGTATGTTTCTAATCATCCGAAGTTAATTACAGAATGAAATTGTATTTTTTACAAGTTAGGAGATCCACCCTTATTTTCCTTACTATCAGTGAGCCTCTGGAAAGGCAAATAAGTGTAGAGAGCATCTTATTGAAATTAATTTTGTGTGCAAAGGCAAGATCTGGCAAAATAACTGTAAATAGAATAAATCATGATTTGTAAAACAAAATAAAATATTCCATGTACCCGCTGACTTTTTTTTCGTAGAGTCGCATACAATTTTTGAGTCGGCAATGTTCAGTTTTTTATGTCAGTAATAAAATCAGTCTTAGTTAACATCAGTTAAGTATGCATAATGGCGGCTGTAGACTATTTGCGCGTGCTTTTCTCTAATGCTCGAACGCAACTCTCTTGTCACACTCAATGAACACAAGTCTTCGACGCCTGTGGAAGGGAAAATATCAGAAGGTAGGTACAGGGGTAAAGTTTATATTTATTTGTTATTTAGCGTTATCTCAAACCGAGGTACTGAAATACTTCTTTAAAATTGTATGAAAAAAATTGTAGCACAATTCCCACCCTCGACGGGAGCCTGAGACCATACGAGTTGTTCCAACGTTTCTCTTTGTGCTATGCACTTTATCTTTTATAACTTTGCGTTTAACAAAGCAGCTCGTACAGTTTTTGTTTTTGCTATCAGTGTGTATCCGTCAGGCATCAGTCAGGACGTAGTGGGTGGCTCGCGCCGAGTGAATTGTCCAGGCAGACAGCTGGATCCAGAGCGCACGCCTCCTTTGTCCATGCATCTGGGGCGGCAGCTGCAGAGCCTCGACCTTTTATGGCGAGCCGTAAGCGCGCCGCGTTAAAGCTTTTATGAAAGTTCATAATTACGAGCGTTAAATTTTTTACGATTCGGGTCTCGCTTTACCGCCGCCGTGAATCCAGTGAGATACGATGTCGCACGGTTTCTGCATTCACTTTTGTACAAGCATTTTACTCGGCTTATTATTACTTAGCACCGAGGAACACATTGCTCACGATGATAATTATTATCGTAGGTCGTAAACACATTTCCGCTATTGCCAGGATGGAGTTTGATTACAAATTCTTGTAGGACATCGTGGAGGGTTTTACTTGTCTCTGTAGTCTAGAACAGTAGTACTCCAATTAAAACGTCAAGTGAATGATGGTCACTGTCAGGCTGGTTTGTTACTTCGATCAGTTTGCATGTTTGCCTACTGCAAAACGTTCAAAGAAAACAATGAAACTCTGAAGACGCAGCATTGACCCTGAAACACGACCCTCTTCTACTAAAACCGATGTTAATGAACGTTAAACTAATAAAACACATAGTGTCGCCTATGATTAAATTCTAAACTGTGATAGATACTACAAAATTATTTTTCAATAACACAATTGCAACAAATCAATATCAGTCTGTTTTACTTCATCTTACACAAAATACTTACTGAAAGATCCCCTTAGAAAAATTTATGAATTACTGTGCTGGTATACCTCCTACTTTATTTGATTTTCAAACAGCTGAGCAGAACTGAACGTACTCAGACATTTCGCTCTTTACGTATTGTGATCATCACTAAGCTGACACATAATATTTTTAGCGCAACGCAGTCTGACTTTCAATAATCCCTACAAAGGAATAGCCCTGACTAACAATAACCTATACCTTTCATGAATCACTTACCTCACAAAAATCTTCGTTTCTCGAACTACTGCAATACAGCGAGCACCAATACTGCCAGCTAAATAAAAGATTATAACTACTGAAGGCACTAACTACTGATAGGCATATAAGGAAATGAAAGATTTTGATGGATAACAAACAAAGTATTTACCTTAAATAGTGGTCAAAAGTCATAATATAAATATCAGTTCATGACATTCAGTCTTACAAATTTACTGTCTCTGACGGACACACGTCCAGATCATCGGCTCTCAAAACTCTGCCATCTCTCTCCCCGCATCCATTTCATGTCGCTTTGCAACTTTACACATAGATATTTAATCGACGTGACAGCGTCGATCAGCTCACTGCTAATGCTGTATCCGAACATTGTGGCTTTGTTTCTCCTATTCACCGGCCGGCAGGGGTGGCCGTGCGGTTCTAGGCGCTACAGTCTGGAACCGAGCGACCACTACGGTTGCAGGTTCGAATCCTGTCTCGGGCATGGATGTGTGTGACGTCCTTAGGCTAGTTAGGTTTAATTAGTTCTCAGTTCTAGGCGATTGATGACCTCAGAAATTAAGTCGTATAGTGCTCAGAGCAATTTGAACAAATAACCAGTACTCAGCAACGGCAGCACTGCCCTGGACCGTGCTGAGTGCTACCGTCATGCTGAAGCACTGCTTACTCGCTCCTTGAGTACCGGTTATTCTTTGTCTTTGACTGTTCCTGTTAATGTACAGGGTTATTACAAATGATTGAAGCGATTTCACAGCTTTACAATAACTTTATTATTTGAGATATTTTTACAATGCTTTGCACACACATACAAAAACTCAAAAAGTTTTTTTAGGCATTCACAAATGTTCGATATGTGCCCCTTCAGTGATTCGGCAGACATCAAGCCGATAATCAAGTTCCTCCCACACTCGGCGCAGCATGTCCCCATCAATGAGTTCGAAAGCATCGTTGATGCGAGCTCGCAGTTCTGGCACGTTTCTTGGTAGAGGAGGTTTAAACACTGAATCTTTCACATAACCCCACAGAAAGAAATCGCATGGGGTTAAGTCGGGAGAGCGTGGAGGCCATGACATGAATTGTTGATCATGATCTCCACCACGACCGATCCATCGGTTTTCCACTCTCCTGTTTAAGAAATGCTTCTGCTTTAGCCTTTTTCGTAAGATTTTCCAAACCGTCGGCTGTGGTACGTTTAGCTCCCTGCTTGCTTTATTCGTCGACTTCCGCGGCTACGCGTGAAACTTGCCCGCACGCGTTCAACCGTTTCTTCGCTCACTGCAGGCAGACCCGCTGATTTCCCCTTACAGAGGCATCCAGAAGCTTTAAACTGCGCATACCATCGCCGAATGGAGTTAGCAGTTGGTGGATCTTTCTTGAACTTCGTCCTGAAGTGTCGTTGCACTGTTATGACTGACTGATGTGAGTGCATTTCAAGCACGACATACGCTTTCTCGGCCCCTGTCGCCATTTTGTCTCACTGCGCTCTCGAGCGCTCTGGCGGCAGAAACCTGAAGTGCGACTTCAGCCGAACAAAACTTTATGAGTTTTTCTACGTATCTGTAGTGTGTCGTGACCATATGTCAATGAATGGAGCTACAGTGAATTTATGAAATTGCTTCAATCATTTGTAATAGACCTGTATATCGCAGAAACTGATATCGCACTCGACTAATATGGGATTGCTCTAACGAATGGACTCGTAAAATTCAGCATTAAAAATCATTTTGTTTGTAACTGGGAACAAGCCGACGCTTCCGCTGGCAGTGGGTATCACATGAAAGACTTTGTGAACAGCATTTATTTGGCACAATTCCAGCTATACACTACAAAACTGAATCTGCCGAAAACACGAGAGAAAATTAGCCCGATGACTACGGACAGGCACCCTGTATCAGCCACAAGTCAACATACAGTGTGAAGGTGAGATTCCGGACACGGAGACAGCGACCGACCACAGCTACAGAATACAGACGGCTATGCTGTTGGCCACAGTCGGTGTAGAACGCAGCGACAGACACGCATTGCAGTCCATTATAAGAGCACCGCGGATATTGCACTGTTATTGGAAGTAGAAGATGATGCCATTTGAGTCTTACATACAGGAAAAGTAGAAAGATGGCCATGTCGTTGTATAAAAGTAGAATAGCAGAAGGAAATCACGCAGCGTTGATTATAACACGTTTGGTAAGTGATGGAATGATGGAAAGATATTCAGGAGGTAGCGTTGTTTAAACAAAAATGTAGTTACATGCTCATTTTTTATTACAGATAACGTAAAACCACAGTGCCTAGTGAATGCAATTAGCGTAGAAGGAAAATTATTTTTGATATTCAGGTAAGTGTATAAAATTTCATTCATTTTTATGTTGTGCTGCACTTCCAAGACTTCCTTTCTAATACGGAACACATTGCCAGAGGTGTGGAGACTGAAGGACTGCTGGTACCACTTGATGACTGACAGCGATTACTTCATAGTCAACAACAATATTTCTTTTTGCCATATAGACTGGAGCTAAGCGCCTTACAACTTCGCCGATGTGACGGAAAAGTAGCGTGTCATCTTCTTTGCAGTCTGTAAATGTTTTAATATTATTTTCTTCTTTTTCGTTTCACCTTCTTAATATTACTTCATCGTTACTACCAGCTTCAGTGCCTTTTCTTTTCTGTACTGGTGTAAGTAGACTGTTTAGGTTTTTATATTGGTAACACCACGTAGCGCTCTGTATGAAAATCACTGACTGTGCTGTGTGCAGTCTGTGGCTGGTTGGCATTGTTGAAATAGTCGCTTTTGTAGTGTTGGGCATTTGGATGTTAACAGCGCGTAGCGTTGCGCAGTTGGAGGTGAGCCGCCAGCAGTGGTGGATGTGGGGAGAGAGACGGCAGAGTTTTGAGAGCCGATGATCTGGACGTGTGTCCATCAGAAAGAGTAAATTTGTAAGACTGGATGTCATGAATTGACATTTATATTATGACTTTTGAACACTATGTAAGGTAAATACATTGTTTGTTATCCATCAAAATCTTACATTTCCTTATATGCCTATCAGTAGTTAGTGCCTTCAGTAGTTAGAATCTTTTAATTAGCTGACAGTAGTGGCGCTCGCTGTATTGCAGTATTTCGAGTAACGAAGATTTTTGTGAGGTAAGTGATTCGTGAGAGGTATAGGTTATTGTTAGTCATGGCCATTCTTTTGTAGGGATTATTGAAAGTTAGATTGCGTTGCTATAAAAATATTGTGTCAGTTTAGTGTTGATCAGAATAAGTAAAGTGCGAAATGTCTGAGTACGTTCAGTTCTGCTCAGCTGTTTGAAAATCAAATAACGTAGGGGGTTTATCAGCACAATCATTCATAAATTTTTCTAAGGGGAGGTTTCACTGGTACTAAACTTTTCCTCGGTTGTTAAGTCATATGTCTCACCATTATCTGTATTTATTTGTGTCAGTGCTACTCCCTGCGATCCCGAAAGCTCCAGTTGACGAGTTTCGTCTCCTCTGCTGACTTCGTGGTCTATATCTACATCTACGTCCATCGCAAGCAACACACGATGCTTCTCCACCCACAAATAAAGCGAGTGGGAAATGTATGTCATAATGTCACCGTAGGAGCAGTAATTCCTCTTATCTTCGTGGTCGTTACTGGAATAGAACGTTGGCGGCAGTAAAATCGTCGTGCAGTCAGAGTCGAATGCTGGACCTTTTAACAAATAAAAAATAAAATAATAATATAATATATAATAATAATATGATTGTAATAATAATAATATTTGTTTCGTTGGATAAGTAATTGAGAGATTAAAATTTACGCCGTGAATTTACCGAGCTTCGCACGTCCGAAGATGTACGGAACGTAGCCAGGGCTCATTGTATATATTTTTATGTAGACAAAGTCTGCTCTCTGACCTCAGCTTCAATCATGAGAATGGAGTGACTAAAACTACTAAAACAGAGAAAAGCATACGATTAAATAAAACATATATTCATTTTAATATACATTACGATATAAATGACACTTACGTAAAATTCTAGATAAATAATGGCAGATCATTCACAAATGAGAGCGACTTATTAATTCTGCGCCTCTTTCCTGCAAATAAATATCAATATGGCTAACTGTGGAGCCGCACAAAATATTACGTCCTTCTAGGACAACGAATGACATAAGAGTGTAGATGCCTACTGCTGTGACAAGAGAGCGGTGTTAATTCCTTTATTTTGCTTTCTCTTGTCTTAAAAAATCGATACATGTAATCTAATTTCGGTAAATTAAATGTCGTCTGTGCTCGAGTGCAAAAGGTTCCTTAAAACCTCTAAATTTTCTCAATAGTGTTCCTCGAGAAGAACGTAGCCTTCCCTTCAAAGATTAACGTTTGAGATCCCGAAGCACCTCCGTAATACTTGGGTGTTGTTCGGACCTACCGGTAACAAATATAGGAGCTCGTCTATGAATTGCTTCTATGCGTTCCTTTAATCCGACCTGGTGCGGATCCCAAACACTCGAGCAGTATTCAAGAAGGGGTCGCACTAGTGTTCTATACTCGGTCTTCTTTGCAGATCAACGACACTTTCCTGAACTTCACCCTTGTAAACAGTACTCGACCTCTCCCCTTCCTCACTATAACCCTTGCAAGATGGTTCCATTTCATGTGGCTTTGCAACTTTACACATAGATATTTAATCGACGTGACACTGTCGAGCAGCACACTGCTAATGCTGTATCCGAACACTGTGGGTTTGTTTCTCATATTCACCGGCCGGCCGGGGTGGCCGTGCGGTTCTAGGCGCTACAGTCTGGTACCGAGCGACCGTTACGGTTGCAGGTTCGAATCCTGCCTCGGGCATGGATGTGTGTGATGTCCTTAGGTTAGTTAGGTTTAATCGGCTCTAAGTTCTAGGCGACTGATGACCTCATAAGCTAAGTCGCATAGTGCTCAGAGCCATTTGAACCATTCACCACCTGTTACAGTTCCTGTATTGTTGACTCCACAGTCGTCACTAATTGCTCCTCCAGACCTGTGTAGTGAAACATCAGAAATCAACGATAGCTGTTCGTGTCTTTTGGCTTTTCAATTTTTTGATACAGCAGGGCCCATTCCTGTTTCCCTTTCTTCTTGAACCTCTGGTAACCGTATGCTGAAAACTTCCAGTTCTTCCTTCAATCATCATCTATAAATGGAAACTGTGTTACTAAGATGTTCCATATTGTTTTGTTGGCTGTTGTGGAAATAATTGTAAATTCATTGGTATTGATGCCGGCACGTATGAAAAAAGAATCTCATAACGGGATATTTTAAAAATCGGTTATGGAGAAGAAAATAGCAGCAAAGAAGTTTAATATCGCTCCGTGAAAGTATTTACTAGGGTCAATTCATATGTCACCCTATTTTCTAATTCAGGGCTTCGAGTGTGGTCCGCGGACCCCTTAGGGGTCCGTTGGCTCTTTCTAGGGGGTCCGCGGCACCTTGCACCAAATCGTGTAAAACAATGAGTAAAATTAATGAATAAAAATGTGAAAATCAAATTCATCACAATTTTTTGTGTGTGTGAAAAACGTGTACTTTTACTTCAGGTCGTATCCCCAAGCAGCCTTTGCGGTTCCTAAGTGAGAACGTATACACAGTTTAGTGCCGGAGAATGCGGCTCCCCTGATCGACTGTGTCGCAACAATACGTATGTGCGCCGGCTCACAGCGCTAGATGCGCTGAAATGCTTTACGCATGCGCGGAGCGCACTTTGTCGACCAATTATAGCGCTCGCTGGCACATATGCGGCCCCAGGCAGTATTAAATGTTAAACTTGCTTTGTCAGTGCACTACCTATTTCATAGGTCGACTTTTGACCAGTTTATTACTTCTATAATGGATCGGTGGCTGAAGTCAGGATCATTGAAGAAGGGTGCAGTTTCACCATCGCGCCGGCCGAAGTGGCCGTGCGGTTAAAGGCGCTGCAGTCTGGAACCGCAAGACCGCTACGGTCGCAGGTTCGAATCCTGCCTCGGGCATGGATGTTTGTGATGTCCTTAGGTTAGTTACGTTTAACTAGTTCTAAGTTCTAGGGGACTAATGACCTCAGCAGTTGAGTCCCATAGTGCTCACAGCCATTTGAACCATTTTTTTTTTTTTTCACCATCGCCTTCACAACGAGGGAAGTTTCCAGTTGAAATGAATGAGGAGGGAGGACGACCAAAGGAAGACTTTACATACATTTAAACATTTTTCTTCGGATTTCACGAAAAACCACACACACACACACACACACACACACGCACACACACACGACTGTTACGAAATGTGCGTGCTCCTTACACAACAGTAGCCAAACAGTGGAACTGAACAGAACATAAGCGGCAGCTTGTCAATAGCGAACAGTTTGGACGCGACGTTGATTGCTCTTGGAGGAAGACGGCTCCATTGTGTGAAATTTCAATTACCAAGGAATTTTAACTAGGCTATAGTGTGTTGAACAAAGGGAGTAAATCCACTAGCAAGTGTCTGGATACAGTGGGAATTCAAATTGGATCGTTAATATCAAGTTGTTTTCATTCATCTCTAAACCGAAGACTATTGATACATCGGGGGGGGGGGGGGGGGGGTGGGTGTCATTGGGAACATGGCACTTGCTTAAGAAGCTTTCAGTTCCCGTGGGTTTCGCTCTGAAATTTAAAGTTACTGTGCTCTTGACTGACTAGGGGTCCGCCATGGATTTTCTTCGACTGAAGAAGGGGTTCGCCAGCTGAAAAGGTTGGGAAGCCCTGTTCTAATTGGATACGAATCGCTTGCTCTTTGTATAATGAAACCTTATTCGAGAAGAGGTGCATCACCAAGAGTTAACGGCGTGCTCGTCGAGTCACAGAAAACGCTTTTGGTCTACTGGGTCATTTGTTTAGGGCTTCTATTACAATACCCCTGTCGTGGCTGACGACCTGATAGCATCGACGTGTTGTTTACACAATTTGCTAGGTGACGTTTACTTTGAAGATAAAGCTACCCCATTTTACAGTTATAATGTTAAGGAGAAAACTAGCCAAAAAATGTTGCTTAGCTTTCCTCGTTTTGAAGGATTTCTAGACAACAATGGATACGAAATTAAACATAAATTTAAACATATTTTCTGCACCGAATATAGTTCTGTGGCGGCCAGGAGTGAGACGTTAACAATGGATTGTAAATAGTGCTTTACAGAAGATAGAACTTATCGTCTTGGCTGTTTAACGTGCACATATAATAGTCACAAACAATGCAGATATGAATCTGTTTGTTAATAAATAACAGCTCCAATATACTTACATCTTTTATTCAACTCCTGAGCTAGAGCTTTCGCTATAGCATTTCTGGTTTTTTCAAGTCTTGCGTCATAAAGTAAAAAATATCTTGCCACGATGTTTATTACTTGTCTTCATAGAAGTCGTTTTCACTGAAGTGGATATTTTTGGCCACTGAGGGCTGCCTACGCTCGCCATACGTTTATGCGGGAGAAGCACTTGTGCTAACTGAGCAAGGATACCGTCTGTCACCGAAGCAGGTATGCGGTGGCAGGCGACGCCGCTGCCTCGCATTGCAAACAATGGGAACCAGTGGTGACGCGTGCGGCCAGTCAGTGCAGCCTACCGTCTGCGGTCGTGTTCGGAATCGCACCTTAACCGATTAGTCCTTGTTGGCAAAGACCACCTTAACCGATTAGTCCTTGTTGGCAAAGACAATCACCAAATTCTTTTAAAAATTCGCATATTTTACATTTAAGTATTTTTGTAAAAATGGCTGTACACAATGAATAATTGTCTTACTGATGAGACTCTGTTGTTGTTCTTGGTGCACTTTGCAGTTCTACCGAGAGAAGATTGTTGCAGTCCGTGTTTTACAGTTGAATTTAGTTCAAAATAAACGTATGTAATGTCTGTAGCATTTAGAGATTTTTAATGTAGCTACTTGTCTTTGTTGCTCACATACATGCATATTTAATTGAATGACTTTACTCCATATATTTATCTCATTGCTTGTACATCTTGTGAGAGTTTAATACCATCAGTTCTCTGGATCCTTATTCATTTAGATTCGACAGCAAACTGTCCCCAGGTGACGATCTTTCTAATGATTATAAAGACTTTCCTGGATTTTGATCATGTATCAGGTTACTTGAAGCCATTCCTCCATTTGATGACTCCATTGTTGATACAGATGAATATTATAATTTGTCAGATTATGCCATGGTACGAGATACAGCTCATTTTCCTAGCTGGATTCTTAGAGTAAAAGCAGCTATTGAATATGAAAAATATGATGTGAATCGTGATAAACTACATGTAGAAGTGGAACCAAAGCATTTTATATCGAAATGTTCCGGAGAAACAGGCATTAGGATGAGGTTACCTTTTGCCTCATGTAATACATAAAAAAAAAGAATTGATATCTGCCATTTTTGGACAACGCCTATGAACCGTACATATTACACTGCCTGAAACTCACTGCTGCTTTTCCATTGCATACATTTTAGTGTCTCTTCAAAGAAAATTCGTGTTCATTACAATGCAGATTAATTTATGTACAGGCCAAAAAGTGAGTCGTAGTTTGCATGTTACCTATGATCATACACTCCTGGAAATGGAAAAAAGAACACATTGACACCGGTGTGTCAGACCCACCATACTTGCTCCGGACACTGCGAGAGGGCTGTACAAGCAATGATCACACGCACGGCACAGCGGACACACCAGGAACCGCGGTGTTGGCCGTCGAATGGCGCTAGCTGCGCAGCATTTGTGCACCGCCGCCGTCAGTGTCAGCCAGTTTGCCGTGGCATACGGAGCTCCATCGCAGTCTTTAACACTGGCAGCATGCCGCGACAGCGTGGACGTGAACCGTATGTGCAGTTGACGGACTTTGAGCGAGGGCGTATAGTGGGCATGCGGGAGGCCGGGTGGACGTATCGCCGAATTGCTCAACACGTGGGGCGTGAGGTCTCCACAGTACATCGATGTTGTCGCCAGTGGTCGGCGGAAGGTGCACGTGCCCGTCGACCTGGGACCGGACCGCAGCGACGCACGGATGCACGCCAAGACCGTAGGATCCTACGCAGTGCCGTAGGGGACCGCACCGCCACTTCCCAGCAAATTAGGGACACTGTTGCTCCTGGGGTATCGGCGAGGACCATTCGCAACCGTCTCCATGAAGCTGGGCTACGGTCCCGCACACCGTTAGGCCGTCTTCCGCTCACGCCCCAACATCGTGCAGCCCGCCTCCAGTGGTGTCGCGACAGGCGTGAATGGAGGGACTAATGGAGACGTGTCGTCTTCAGCGATGGGAGTCGCTTCTGCCTTGGTGCCAATGATGGTCGTATGCGTGTTTGGCGCCGTGCAGGTGAGCGCCACAATCAGGACTGCACACGACCGAGGCACACAGGGCCAACACCCGGCATCATGGTGTGGGGAGCGATCTCCAACACAGACCGTACACCACTGGTGATCGTCGAGGGGACACTGAATAGTGCACGGTACATCCAAACCGTCATCGAACCCATCGTTCTAGCATTCCTAGACCGGCAAGGGAACTTGCTGTTCCAACAGGACAATGCACGTCCGCATGTATCCCGTGCCACCCAACGGGCTCTAGAAGGTGTAAGTCAACTACCCTGGCCAGCAAGATCTCCGGATCTGTCCCCCATTGAGCATGTTTGGGACTGGATGAAGCGTCGTCTCACGCGGTCTGCACGTCCAGCACGAACGCTGGTCCAACTGAGGCGCCAGCTGGAAATGGCATGGCAAGCCGTTCCACAGGACTACATCCAGCATCTCTACGATCGTCTCCATGAGAGAATAGCAGCCTGCATTGCTGCAAAAGGTGGATATACACTGTACTAGTGCCGACATTGTGCATGCTCTGTTGCCTGTGTCTATGTGCCTGTGGTTCTGTCAGTGTGATCATGTGATGTATCTGACCCCAGGAATGTGTCAATAAAGTTTCCCCTTCCTGGGACAATGAATTCACGGTGTTCTTATTTCAATTTCCAGGAGTGTATATTCACTGTGCTACATGTCCAGCTTTTATCAGGTATCATTAGTGTTAATAAACGAATGTGTTCGCAACATTATACCGTGACGTAAACATTGTGAGTGACGGAGGTCTGAAGAAATTTCGAAATGGTTGCTTTTGAATCACATTCACGTCAGTGAAAACAGTGTTAATAAAGATCGAGTTCTTGATACCAAAGGGCAAGGCACTGTCAGTTGATGGAACTATAATACCGTAGTATCGACGTCACAGTTCCAAACAGTTCATTTAGGGTAAACATATTTGATTTGGTATCAAGCTGTGGATGCTGGGCAGTAAAGGTTTGAAGTGTTATGTAATCTATGCAGAGCCTTACTGCGGAGCTCACACAAGACTGCTAAATAATGGACTTGGTCAGGGCGGAAATGTAGCGATGGAGTGGATTGAAATTCCTAATCTTTAGATCAGTAGACAAGTGGTGTCGAGCTATGAAACTGCTACGCAAAGTGATCTCCAGTACAGCAACAGGAATAACGGCAACTTCACTAAAGATAACAAGTTTGTTTGCGTGGCCATCCTCCGCAGCGAGCGTAGAAACCCTTGATTTGTACATGAAACCGCCTTTTCCTGCTGGCACTTAATTTATTGCCGGCCGAAGTGGCCGTGCGGTTAAAGGCGCTGCAGTCCGGAACCGCAAGACTGCTACGGTCGCAGGTTCGAATCCTGCCTCGGGCATGGATGTTTGTGATGTCCTTAGGTTAGTTAGGTTTAACTAGTTCTAAGTTCTAGGGGACTAATGACCTCAGCAGTTGAGTCCCATAGTTCTCAGAGCCATTTGAACCATTTGAACTTAATTTATTTTTCCAGGATCGTTTCGCCTTTTTATTGTTCTAAGGCATCACCAGTGAGATCTATAAAGATACATTTTTGTTATTTTTAGATTATCACAGAGTTCACATCGCGATTTTTTATGTAAAAAAGTAATTACGTGCGATTTCCTGATCCGCGTTCCGTCTCATCTGGTATGGAGGTCCACTACCACTTTGTTACTGACATATAAGCACATTTTGAGTTCTGATCTTTTCTACTCTGTTCACCATGTTTCTCCTTCTTTTTTGTGGTGTACTATTGTTCTTTTTCCACTCCATAAATTTTGAGTTCTCACCTTTTCCACTCTGTTCACCATGTTTGTCCTTCTTCTTTGTGGTGTACTATTGCTGTTTTGCCACTCGATGTAAGTATATCTTCGGACACTGTGCTTTTAACAACGTAAATATTGCAACTCCATTACATTTCTCCTCTTCTTTGGTGTGTTTACCTACTTGTTGCCGGCCGAAGTGACCGAGCGGTTCTAGGCGCTACAGCCTGGAACCACGAGACCACTATGCTGTCAGGTTCGAATCCTGCATCGGGCATGGATGTGTGTGGTGTCCTTAGGTTAGTTAGGTTTCAGTAGTTCTAAGTTCTAGGGGACTGATGGCCTCAGAAGTTAAGTCTCATAGTGCTCAGAGCCATTTGAACCATTTGAACCTACTTGTTGCCAACTTAACTAAGTACACATTCAAAACCAACTTCTATTCATGAAGTTTATACCGTGTGTGATTATTATAAGAGGAGAGAGTGAGATGAGGAATGTGTAAATTTCTTTGTGTGTGTGTGAGTGTTTGTGTGTGTGTGTGTGTGTGTGCGTGTGTGTGTGTGTGTGTGTGTGTGTGAGAGAGAGAGAGAGAGAGAGAGAGAGAAAGTGTGTGGGTTTTGTTGGGGGAGGGGGGGGGGGGAGGAAGTTGGTTGTTTGAATTGCATAGTGTTGTATATGAATGCATTAGCTGTTAGCGAGTGGCTGAAAGCTTTGGTGACAGCTGATTTGATTTTTCGTTTCAATGTTCTGTGGAAGGGTTCATGGATAAGTGAGTGTAAAGACGTTGGGTGGTATTATTATTATATTGTATGGTGTTGTTACATTAATACTCTTTCGGAGGACTAAGTAAGGACCATGAAGACAACACAGAACAAATTAGCGCTCGTACGGAAGCATACAGGCAGTAGTTTCCACTCGCTGCATTTGCGACTATAACGATGAGAAAAATAATTTCAGACTGTTTATTGTCATTCTTTGCTGTTTTGTTTAGATACAGGAGAAACTATGTAATTGTTCGGGGTGCGTAGGAAGACCACTACTTTTCAGTTGGCTATTATGACTGCGGGTGCATGCGCAAGTAATCGGTGACACACTAGCAGCATTGCATGGGAGTGGGGAATTCAATTACGAAGGAAAAGTGAGAGTGCGATATCGTATATGACAGAGCTTTACACAGAAACGAAATCAGTTGTAGCGGTTCAACGAGATTTCCGCAGATTAAACCATCCCTATCCAATCATGTGGTATCACCAGGACGGTACAACTGCTTACACCGCCCGTCTGTCAGTGGACGAACTGCGTAAATTGTTTCCCGGACGTGTAATCTCCCGAATTGAGATATGGCTTGTCCTACACGTTCGACCGATCCGACGGCTTCCGATTTCTTCCTCTGAGGTAACTTCAATCTTTTTGAAACTCGCACTGCAAACCTCTGGCGCTGTAGGCCAACGTCTTTAGTGAAACACTTGTTTTTTAAATAAAAGCGCCTTTTCCTACTGCTGCTTAATTTATTTTTCCCAGGCGCGTTTTGCATTTTTTTTTTTTTGTTCTAAGGCATCGTCAGTGGGATCTATAATGATACATTTTTGCTATTTTTAAATTATCAAACAGTTCACATAGCGATTATTTATGTAAAAAAGTAATTACTTACGATTTCTGATCTGCGTTCTGTCTCATCTGGTCTGGAGGTCCACTACCACTTTGTTACTGACATAAAAGCACATTTTGAGTTCTGACCTTTCCAGTCTGTTCACCATGTTTCTCCTTCTTTTTTGTGGTGTACTGTTGTTCCCTTGCAACTCGAAATAAGTACTCCTTCGGACACTGTACTTTTAACAACGTAAATATTGCAACCCCATTACGTTTTTCCTCCTCTTTGGTGTGTTTACCTACTTGTTGGCAACTTAACTAATTACATGCTCAAAACCAACTTCTATTGGTTCAAATGGCTCTGAGCACTATGGGACTTAGCCGGTCGGTGTGGCCGTGCGGTTAAAGGCGCTTCAGTCTGGAACCGCGTGACCGCTACTGTCGCAGGTTCGAATCCTGCCTCGGGCATGGATGTGTGTGATGTCCTTAGGTTAGTTAGGTCTAAGTAGTTCTAAGTTCTAGGGGACTGATGACCACAGATGTTGAGTCCCATAGTGCTCAGAGCCATTTGAACCATTTTGAACTATGGGACTTAACATCTTAGGTCATCAGTCCCCTAGAACTTAGAACTACTTAAACCTAACTAACCTAAGGACATCACACACATCCATGCCCGAGGCAGGATTCGAACCTGCGACCGTAGCAGTCGCGCGGTTCCGGACTGCAGCGCCTAGAACTGCACGGCCACCGCGGCCGGCCCAACTTCTATTCATGATGTTTATACCGTGTCTGTTTATGAGAGGGAGAGAATGAGCTGAAGAGTGTGTAAGTTTCTTTGTGTGTGTGTGTGTGTGTGTGTGTGTGTGTGTGTGTGTGTGTAAGTGTGTATGTATGTTGGAGGCGGGGGTTTCAAATGGTTCAAAAGGCTCTAAGCACAATGGGACTTAACATCTGAGGTCATCAGCCCCCTAGACTTAGAACTATCTAAATCTAACTAATCTAAGGACATCGCACACATCCATACCCGAGGCAGGATTCGAGCCTGCGACCGTAGCAGCAGCGCGGTTCCTGACTGAAGCGCCTAGAACCGTTAGGTCACAGCGGAGAGCAGGGAGGGGGGGGGGGGTGTTTGTGGTTTGAATTGTATAGTGTTGAATATGAATGCACTAGCTGTTTGTGAGTGGTTGAAGGCTTTGGTGACAGCTGATTTGACTTTTCGTTTCAGTGTTCTGTGGAGGGGTTCATGGATAAGTGAGTTTAAAGACGTTGGGTGGTATCATTATTATTATGTTGGATTGTGTTGTTATATGAATCCTCTTTCGGAGTGTTACTCTATTATTTTACCTATCAGTGTAAGCCATGAATTGCTTTGTGTGTGTACTTGATTATACAGCAGGTTTTTCCTTTCTGCTTTGGTTTTGTGTGTGTGGCAATTTTCTTGCATTGTTAGGTGTTTTTTATTGTTGATTCTAATTATTTTCATGTCTTATTCTCTAGTAGTAGGTTTTTGGTCACGTTCTCCTAGGTGTTCTGCAAATGTGGATAGGTTTGTCCCATATTTCCAAGCTCTTATGTGTTCTTTGTATCTGACGTCGAATGTTGTACCTATTTGTCCTATGTATCTGCCTTCACAAGTGCTACATTGTAGTTAATGTATACCTGTTTTCTGGTATATGTCTCTATTTTTTGTCGGTTTAAGGTGTATCTTTGTATAGAATTGTCTGTTGTGCCATGTTTGTTCCCTGTCTCTTGAAAAATATTGGTGATTTTTATTCGTGAGTTTGTGTCTGTATGTCACTGAGTACCGTCTAGTGTTTTCTTTCATCTTTTTCTGATTATCCTGTGTGGTTGTTATAGGACTGTGTGTTTGTGTTTGGTTCTGCTGTGTTGTTGTCTGTAGTTTGGTGCTTTCTGCTTTTATTTTACGTTTAATTGTGTTGTTTAGCTTTGCGACTAAGCTTCTATTCTAACCATTGTTTTGCACTACCTACATTATTACACTACTCGCCATTAAAATTGCTACAGCAAGAAGAAATGCAGATGATAAGCGGGTATTCATTGGACAAAAATATTATACTAGAACCGAGCGATGTCGGAGATTTGATGTTTTACCGGATTCCTGATATTCACGGTACAATCGTGAAACGGTCGTACGGAAAAATCCCCACTTCATCGCTGGGTCGGAGATGCTGTGTCCCATCGTTCGTTTGCCGACTACGTTCAGTCTCACTTAAATGCTGATAACCTGCCATTAAGGCAGCAGTAACCGATGTAACAACTGATCCAGACAATATTTTTCTTATATAGGCGGTGCCGAACGCAGTGTCGTATTCTGCCTGTTTAGATGTCTCTGTATTAGGATACGCATGGGTATACCAGTTTCCTTGGCGCTTCAGTGTAGAAGAGAATAAAGTGAAATGGGAGGATTATGTTGATAGGACGACAGAAAATCGATTTCAAAAAATTATCGGCCGACTGGAAAGAGAGAACTAGGCATATTTCATAAGGGAGACCGGAACAGGTAACTACACTACTGGTCATTAAAATTGCTACACCAAGAAGAAATGCGCATGATAAACGGGTATTCATTGGACAAAAAAATTATACTAGAACTGACATGTGATTACATTTTCACGCAATTTAGGTGCATAGACCCTGAGAAATTAGTATCCAGAACAACCACCTCTGGCCGTATTAACGGCCTTGATACGCCTGGGAATTGAGTCAAGTAGAGCTTTGATGGCGTGTACAGGTACAGCTGCCCATGCAGCTTCAGCAAGATACCACAGTTCATCAAGAGTAGTGACTGTCATATTGTGACGAGCCAGTTGCTCGGCCACCATTGACCAGACGTTTTCAATTGGTGAGAGCTATGGAGAATGTGCTGACCAGGCCAGCAGTCGAATATTCTGTATACAGAAAGGCCCGTACAGGACCTGCAACATGCGGTCGTGCATTATCCTGCTGAAATGTGGGGTTTCACAGGGATCGAATGACGGGTAGAGCCACAGGTCGTAACACATCTGAAATGTAACGTCCACTGTTCGAAGTGCCGTCAATGAGAACAAGAGGTGACCGAGACGTGTAAGCAATGACACCGCATGCCACACGCCGGGTGATACACCAGTATTGCAATGACGAATACACGCTTCCAATGTGCATTCACCGCGATGTCGACAAACACGGATGCGACCATCATGATGCTGTAAACAGAACCTGGATTCGTCCGAAAAAATGACGTTTTGCCATTCGAGCACTCAGGTTCGTCGTTGGGTACACCATCGCAGGCGCTCCTGTTTGTGATGCAGCGTCAAGGGTAACAGCAGCCATGGTCTCCGAGCTGATAGTCTATGCTGCTGCAAACGTCGTCGAACTGTTCGTGTAGATGGTTGTTGTCTTGCGAATATCCCCATCTGTTGACTCAGGGATGGAGACGTGGCTGCACGATTCATTACAGCAATGGGTGTAAGATGCATGTCATCTCGACTGCTAGTGATACGAGGCCGTTGGGATCCAGCATTGCGTTCCGTACTACCCTCCTGAACCCACAGATTCCATATTCTGCTAACAGTCATTGGATCTCGACCAACGCGAGCAGCAATGTCGCGATACGATAAACCGCAATCGCGATAGGCTACAAATGGGAAACGTGATGGTACGCATCTCTCCTCCTTACACGAGGCATCACATCAACGTTTCACCAGGCAACGCCGGTCAACTGCTGTTTGTGTATGAGCATCTTCTTCCTGTCGGTTAAATTTCGCGTCTGTAGCACGACATCTTCGTGGAGTAGCAATCTTAATGGCCAGTAGTGTATGCCCAGTTCTTTTTGGTAGTCTGTCAGAAAGAACTGGATATATTAATGCCCCAGAGTCGTTCTCGGGAGGGGGCTTGAGGATTGTTCTTTTGGTTCATGGAGCGTTTTCGTAATAATCGCATGTCGATAAAACCTCTTGCTAACAAATCTAGCAGCACACATCTTAATTGCTTCGCTGAGTCCCTTAGATCTGACCCATGGGAGATATCTCCACCACTCGAGCAGTACTTAGTAATTGGTCAGACAAAAGTTCTGTGTGCATTCCCTTTATAGTGGACCTACACTTTCCTATAATTCTGCCAACAATGCTAAACGTCACGCTAAACGTCACACCTATATATATTCAATGGACGCCAGGCAGTGCACTAACAATACTGAATGCAAACATAACAGGGCCCCATCCGTTCCGTCCGCCTGCGATTTCGGCATCCCGCATGACAAAACTGAGGTGTTGGATGCCTTTAACATCGCGATTGAAACCAAAGCAGATGTTTGCGGTACGACCGAGGTCGCTGCCGGGGTCGAAAACACAGCCTCGTGACTCACCCAATGGCAGCCAGGGCCCGCTACCCGAGCACTACTTTCTCGACATCAGAAATGTTTCTGTTTATTGGATTTTCCCAATAAAACAAGTTGAGAACTATCATTCGTGTTTTCTCTCTGCTAGCGCAGACACAGAAAATAGGTTTAATTTTCCTATTAATCTGCATTAAATTACATCTGTCCACATTTAGAACAAGCTGCCGTTCATTACACCAACTAGAAATTTCCTGTAAGTCACTCAACGACAATAACTGGCCGTACTCCACAGTTTCATAAAAAAAAAGAGCAGCAGATTGCTGCTTGTTCTATCCGTCACGTCGTTAACGGACTATAGAGGACAACTCTTCGCTGGGGCGCTGTCACAGATAAACACTCTCCGAATAAAACAATGTACTTAATTTTATTACGTAACAAATCTTCGACCCACTCACATATCTTAAAATCTATTCGACATTCTACGACCTTCGTTATCAGACGGTAGTGGGTCACTATATACGTTTTCCGAAAGTCTGGAAATATGTAATCTCTCTGTAGCCCTTCATCCCTGGTTCGCAGAATATCGTGCGATAAAAGGGCCAGCTGAGTTTTGCACGAGAGGTGTTGTTTATATCCGTTCTGATTTGTGAAGCTAATAACATATTTCACAATGTCCTCTTAAGATTCTTACCGAATGGCTATTGACACCTAACAGAAACGTGTGAGGACAGCGCAGAAGGAACTAAAACTTAAGCTCACGGGTACTGTTCCAAGTTAATTGTATGTATCACAAAGGATGTTTTTCGGTAGCCTGCATTTAAATGATAAAGTACTGTACCAATTAAACCCTTCAACTTGTAGCACGACACATTTCAGGAATTTTGACCCATTTTGTAGAGATGTTGTGCATTAACTGATTTTTATTGTGATGGCTTGGTGCGTATTGTTTTGCATGTCTTTTTCCTGCGACTTTCCTTTTTTTTGTGTTACTGATATAGGGAAGCACGAAAATATAAATCTGGTACTGTTAGCGGTGTTATAAAAATCTGCTTTTTTGTGTATGTGTATGTGCTTAATATCGGAATCTAACATTAGTCTTAGGTAAAACCCAAGACATGGCAAACTGTGCCCATTTAAGGTGTTGTAACATTACTACAGGAGTCATTCCGAATGGCCGTTAGATACGACCCATTGTGAATATAATTTTAAAATTATTACTAACACTCCGTCTGGTAATAGTCGACCTACTATGTTGATTCCTTGAAAACAAGTTTCCAGGTAAATTAACCTACTGTTCCCTGAATCATGAATACGTTTAATGTCAGGATAAACAAAAAAATGCCTATCGAAGGTCGGTCACTTTCAGGAGGAATTCGAATCTGGTGGTAATGATGCGATTTTGATACACAAATAAAAGCACCACAATCACCAGAGTTTTGAAATCCCCAAAACTGTTGGTGTCTGACATAGGAGTTAATTTACGAAGTACACACAACTTACGCTGATGCAGCAAATTTTTTGAAGTATATTATAGAATGTAAATGATTTTGGATTAAAGGAGACCATTCACTGAAAAGAAGAAAAGAAAAAAAAAAAGAAATTTGTTGGTTTTCTGAATTAATCTTTGACGAGGGACAGTAAAATACACATACACATACATACACACACACACACACACACACACACACACACACACACACACACACACATATACACACACACACACAGACACATACACACACAGACTTACCCTACATGGCGCCATGCAGTACTTTGGTAAGTGGACTGGTTGTGGTTTCAAGTGGGTTGGGTAGACGGATTACAGATTTAGGTGTCAGGAAGTCTTTTCTGGAGGTATTTGTGTGGAGTGTAGCCATGTATGGAAGTGAAACGTGGACAATAAATAGTTTAGACAAAAAGAGAATAGAAGCTTTCGATATGTGGTGCTACAGAAGAATGCTGAAGATTAGATGGGTAGACCACATAACTTATGAGGAGGTATTGAACAGAATTGGGAAGAAGAGAAATTTGCGGCACAACTTGCCTAAGAGAAGGGATCGGTTGTTAGGACATATTCTGAGGCATAAAGGGATCACCAATTTAGTATTGGAGGGCAGCGTGGAGGGTAAAAATCGTAGAGGGAGACCAAGAGATGAATACACTAAACAGATTCAGAAGGTTGCAGTAGGTACTGGGAGATGAAGAATCTTGCACAGAATAGAGCAGCATGGAGAGCTGCCTCAAACCAGTCTCTGGACTGGAGATCACAACAACAACACAGGGTAGACGGAGAGCAAGGTGGAAAGAGGGATTTCGGGTGACTCATGGCTGACTAACCACTCACCCTGAACCGTGGCGCGATCGATAGCTCGCACCACGTCTCTTGGAACACAAGCTTTGGCGTGAAGTGGGGGTGGCACATTATCCGTGAGTAGCGTTGACACCTTTTTCCGGGTAGAGGCAGGCTGTGAAGCAGCACGGACAGCGGAGGTTCAAATGGTTCAAATGGCTCTGAGCACTATGGGACTCAACTGCTGAGGTCATTAGTCCCCTAGAACTTAGAACTAGTTAAACCTAACTAACCTAAGGACATCACAAACATCCATGCCCCAGGCAGGATTCGAACCTGCGACCGTAGCGGTCTTGCGGTTCCAGACTGCAGCGCCTTTAACCGCACGGCCACTTCGGCCGGCGACAGCGGAGGTCTGCGGGGCAACGGGCCAGCTTTTCGTTCTGCCGCCCGCGTGGCTATTGTGTTGGTCTCGCTGTGCATCATCCGGACACGAGGGACATGCACCGAAAACGGCTGTGAACACACTATTCCTTTGGCACACCAAGTCTGGAGGACAGTAGTGGACCGTCGTCATCCACGTGTTTCATGGTGGCTTCAAGTATTTCCACTGTTCGTCATTCCACAGCGGCTCTGTACGCTCGATGAGCTTCGATGCCTAGGTCACGTGACATTCGTAAAGACCGACCTTTTTATCCGCTGTGAGCGTATTAGTTGTGACTAGTTCGCTACCTGCACGTGTGTCTGTGTCGTTTAGCTTCTATATTGGACCTGGTTCAGTCTTCTGTTGTCGTTATTCCCTATTCCTGTGTCTAGACAAGGAAATGTTCAATTGTGCGTGAATGCCTAAGGGACCAAACTACTGAGGTCATCGGTCCCTAGTCTGACACACTAAATAAACTAACTTATACTAAGAACAACATCCACACCCACGCCCGCGGGAGGACTCGAACCTCCGGCGTGATGGTCCGTGTAGTCCTTGACATGGCGCCTCAAACCGCCCTGCCACTCCGGCTACAAATACGGAAATTCACTCACATAACTGACGGTAGAGTAGAATGAAGGTGAAGGCACGAGTGTTGTCGAGCTCACCGCTCAGCTCACATTCTTGCACATGGGGCTCTGCAGAAGACAATTCTTACGTGTTCCCGTGTTGACAGAACGACGCTCGATTAAGATTTCAGTGGGCGCAGGATAATGGATGGGCACAGGACAATGAGCACTGGACAATGTACCAATGGAAACGTCCTGGTACGATGAATCACGTTCCTTTTTACACCAGGTTGATGGTCCTGTAATCTATGCAAACATGTTCTCAAAATATGCACAGTGCCTCAGACACAGTACGGATGGGGCAGTATTATGCCATGGGGTACATTCTCCTGGGGTTCCATGGTGCCTGTGGTGGTAATAGAAGGCAACATAGCTGTGGCCTACGTGAAATTTATTGCGGACCACCTGCATCCTACCATGCTTGATGTGTCGCCTAATGTCAAGAGGATCTTCCATCTTGATAATGTCCACGACGTACGGCCGGAATCCTACTAAAGTGTTTTAAGAAACATGATAGTGTGCACACGTTGATGTCTTAGCTGACAAAGTACCAAAATTTCAACCCAGTGCGTCGGTAACGGGTGTCAGCTCCACGCTCTCAATCCACTGGCCCATAAATTCTATGAATTGCCTAAGTTATGGGTAAACAGCGCGTGGCATATAGCTCCTGAAATTTGACAAAGGCTTTTCGAATCCTTGGCATGTAGAATCGCTGCTGTACTGTGTCCCCGGTGGACCTACACTATTAATCAGGTGATCATAGTGGTTTGTTGCACGGCAGAGAGTTTTCCATTGCAATGTTACGTTGTAGAGGGTGCTTCACGCCGATATTGCGTGGCGGAGGTTGTTCTTAACGTTGTTACTTGGCAGTGGGTATTCCATACCAATTTTGTGCCGCTGAGAGTGTTTTTTACCTATGCTGGATGCCGTAGGGTGTTTTGTACAAGTGTTGCACGCCAAACGGTATATCTTTGCACGCCAGATGGTACTTACTTGCTTTTTAGCAATGTTCTGTACCGACGTTGTGTGGCCTAGAGTGTTTCGCACTAATGTTTCGTGCTATATGGTTTCCCATACCGATTCTACACCCCAGAAGGTGCTTCCTACCAATTCACGTGCAGCTGCGCCCTGTAGAGAGTGCGTCATATCAATGATGCTTGCCAGAAGACGATTCGCACTGACGCTATGTGGCAGTGGGTGTCTCACAAAAATGTTGTATGTGAATGTGTACATCCTACCGACTTGCATGATGGAGGAAGCGTCATGGTAGTGTTTCGTGGTGAAGGTTACTTCTTACCAACGTTCAATAGCAAAGAGGGCCCCATACTAATGTTGCGTACCCTGAAGTGCTTCATAGCCACTGTTGCATGGCAGTAGGCATTTCGTACCGATATTGCGTGGTGGATGGTGCTTTTTTGATGACAGAGGGTGCATTTACCGACGAAGCATCACAGACGGTTCTTCATAATATGTTCCAATGCGGGAGTTGCTTCGTACCAGTGTTTCGTGGTGAGGTGCATACTACCGATGCAGCGTCGGTACTAAGTTGCAATGGGATGGTGCTCCGTACCAATAACCCGGGTAGAAGGAGTTTTTTCAGGGATATTACCTTTCGCATTGCGGGAAAATGTAAAATCGTAAATATTTCTCGTGCCGACCTGGCAGTTCAGTCTGCCTGCTGGCTAGTGGCGGTAACTTTTGCAGAAAATGCGCTGCAGTGGGATGGACATTGTGACACTGTAGTCTTCAGCTTCCGTCATTGCGACGAGATACCGCTCCAAACATTAATTAAATATAATAAATAAAAAGTGCAAGTAAAAATGTGAATCAGTGACTCCTTAGAACTTTCACACCATCTACTACTTAAATCGTTTCTTATATGAAACGTACCTAACTTTGTTCTCTGAATTTTTAACGTCTACGAAGGCTTCCCATGATGCCAAACAATTTGTCCAGCGATAGCCACTAGTGGTTCTAATGTAAAACTGGTGTGGTTTACTACATTAGTAAAGCATCATTCTTTTATTAAATGTTTCATTTGATTATTGGACCCACGCGTTTTTAATCGGACGCCACATTTTCTGATGACTATATTTGTTACTTTAGGACCTCCATCGTGATCGTATATTGTACAGGATAGTAATTGTGATGAGGGTGGAAAAGAAGATGTGGGTTGTTAGGGGCGATTGAAATACATGAATTCGGAGAAGATGTGTGCATTTATTAGAGTTGGGGTTTACATGAAAACCCTCCAGAAGGATGCGCTAATACTATCCCAGCCTCGAAGGTAACAAGTATTTATGGCTACAAGTTTTAGGAAGTTGCAGTGAAGTCACAGGACGAATGAGGAGAATAGAGAGAGGGCAAGGGAGACTGAAGCTGCAAGAGGCGGCTCGTAGATTATAACTGAAACAAGAGGGTGCCAGAGATAGTGAGCTTCAACAGGGAAGCACTGATCTCGACTCCGGGGGTCACATACCGACCGCTATTGATCTGATGGTGGGCGGCCTTCATTCTGTCTTTTTTTATTTATCTTTCATTCTCTGCTTAAAAGTTCAGAGCCGGATCCTGTAGAGCTTAGTTACCTTATGCACATTCTAACTGGCACTGGGACAGCGGATCCTAATTCGGAATATTAAATTGTTTCACGCTGCATTATTTTCAAATTTGCAGTCCTTACATAGTCACAGTGAGACATTTGCGGTTTGGGGTACTAACAAGACTCTACACCCGTGGCTTAAAGCAAGGAAGTGAGATTCACGTGGGGGGAAAGGGGAGGGAGGGTGGCATGACGTCAACACACCGCTAGCCCGGTTGTTTTTCAGACTTTCTAGACCATGGAGCCGCAACTGCGTGGTCAAGTAGTTTCCCAGTTTTCATCACAAGGCTGAGTCCACTCAGTTCCATGCCTTCCACCAAGGAAAAATCCTGGGCAGTACTGGGAATCATACTCGTGTAGTCTGCATGACAGCCATCTACGCTGAGCACTCTGCTACAGAGGTGGATCGTAAGATCTTAAGATGGAGTGAAAGTTAATGAAGTATGTACGAGGCAAACAAAAACTTTTATTTTGAACGCCGTACTTTCCACAATCGGTATTCCAATGAGAGAAAATCTCCACGAGCACTGAGGTCATCCAACCGACGCACACGGTTGAAGATCCCGGCCGAACACAGTCTCTAGCAGCGTGAAAAATGTCCGTAACTGCCTGCTGCACATCCTCATTCGTCAGGACCGAGGGCGTAACAGTCGCACAGGGAGATACCAGGACTGCAGGGCGGGTGCTCGAGGGTCTCCGTCATGTTGGTGTCCGTTCTGGATGAGGCTGGCCTCCCAGATCGACTGGCATCTTTTGACGAATCGCGACCAGTACGGAACTCGGCGCGCCAATCGGCAACTGTAGTTTTCAACAGACATTCTGCCCAATAGACACCATTCATGCTCAGATGGATGTCTACCTGCGTTCTTTGGCACCCATGAAAAGAATAACAGCACGCTGGTCTTGGGACGAATCGCAACCAGCGCGGACGTTAGCGCATCATTCGAAAACAGTTGGTTTTCGACAGATATGCTGCCCAACGGACATCCGTCATTCTCCGATGGATGTCTACCGGTGTTTGACCTTCGGCAACCAAGAGAAGAGCAATAGCACGTTGGTCCTGTTTGGACGAATTTCGTAATAATTTCTTCGTAGTTCACGTCTCTCCATTTAAGGCACACACGTCGGAAATACACGAATGCCAGGCTGACGCCTTGCCTGCATGTCGATGCTTACGTACCCGCAACGGAGTCGAGCTATGATGCATACGCACCTCAGCAACGCCCTCAAAACGGAAACATTTTAGTCGCACCTTTATTATTTGTATGGGTTCATATTTGAAGGGGAGCTTGGGTTGTAGAATATAAGTAATTTAGTAAGTGCAAACCGCGTCAAATCAGGATAAATCTCCAAGGTTTCGACCACTACCTCCATGGTCGTCGTCAGGGCTAAAACTGACTGTCGTGAACTAGCGAGGTTCCCACTTTTATATGCAAAGGACGGCTTCTTATTGGCTGGAATACGTCAGCGATATGGCGCGTAGCGAAGTGGTGCCCTTTACTTCCATAGATGTAGTTGCTATGCCGCGTTGCTTGCAGCGCCATCCCTTAAATCAGGAGGTAAAGTGCGAGAAGTTTTTCTCTGCGATTTTTCTTTATCCAGTGCACTCTTCCAAGTGTTGCTAAGTGCATAGCCGTTGTCTCTATTAAAGTTATTATCGCTAAGTCTAATTTCGACTGCTTCCCTGATCACAGAGTCCCAGTAATTCGATGTGTGGACTATTACTCTGGTTTCTTCAAATAAAATCTTATGCTTGTTAAGCAGGCTATGTTCAGCCACCGCTGATTTTTCCAAATACCTGTATTTCAGGTGACGTTGGTGCTCGATGCAGCGGTCGGCAACGGTTCTTACAGACTGGCCCACGTAATTCTTGCCGCATTCGCAAGGAATAGTATAAATTCCCGGCACTCTTAAGCCGAGACTATCTTGGACTGGTCTCAACATTTCCTTAAACTGGTCGGAAAACTGGTTTTATTCCTTGCCTCTTCAGGATTCTGGCTATCTTGCTCGTTGTAGCACCGCAAAAAGGAAGCCGCGCTATGTGTTGGTCCTCTTCTTGTATGTGGCCGGCATCGTGTCTTACTTTCTTGGACAATACTGATTTAATTTCACCGGCAGAATAACCATTCCTATTGAAAACAGTCGTCAAATGGTTGATCTCGGGACCGAGGTGGTCCTTGTCGGAAATAGTCCTGGCTCTGTGTACTAAAGTATTCAGCATAGCTCTCTTCTGAGACGGATGATGGAAGCTATGGCTATGCAGATATAAGTCTGTATGGGTTGGCTTCCTGTACACAGAATGGCCCAGTCGTCCATCCGGCTTTCGCTCTACCAACACATCTAAAAAAGGTAACTTCCCTTCCTTCTCTACCTCCAATGTAAATTTTATGTTTGGATGTACACCATTCAGATGTTCGACGAACTGCTGCAGCGTGTCGCTGCCGTGTGGCCAGATTAAAAAAGTATCGTCGACGTATCTGTAGAAGCATGATGGGCGGAGGTGAGCACTGCTCAGGGCTCGTTCTTCAAAGTCCTCCATGAAAAAATTCGCTATTGCTGGTGACAGTGGCGAACCCATGGCTGTTCCATCCGTCATTTCATAATAATTTCCACTGTATAAAAAATAAGTGGTCGTCAAGGTATGCCGGAACAACTTCAAAATTTCTGAGGAGAAATGAGCAGACAACAATTGTAATGTGTCATCCACAGGTACTTTGGTGAACAGAGAAACCACGTCGAGGCTGACCATGATATCACTTCGGCCTATCTTCATCTGTTTTATGATATCAACAAACATGTTTGAATTTTTAATATGACGTGGGCAGTGACCACCTATAGGCGCCAACAATTTAGTTAAGTGCTTTGCAAGCTTGTACGTAGGAGAGCCAGTAGCGCTAACAATCGGTCTCAACGGGACGTTCTCCTTATGAACCTTTGGCAAACCGTACAGTCTTGGTAGCCTAGGTGCTTTCGGCCGTAAGTTCTTCACCAGTTCGTCGGAGAGGCCAGAGTTTTTTAGTAGCTCCCTTGTCTTCCTGCTGAGCGCCGATGTGGGATCCCGTCTGAGAATCCGGTATGTGCTGTCCTCCAGTAATAATCCAACTTTCTTATGGTAATTTGTAGCATTGAGGATTACCGTGGAGTTCCCCTTGTCAGCAGGTAAAACAACTAGATCTTCATCCTTCTGCAACAATTTCAGTCCTTGTCTCTCCTCTCTGCTGATGTTTGACTTAGGCGGCTTAGATGTCGCTAAAATCCGGCTAGTAGCAAGCCTTACGTCATCCGCTGCTTCTTGAGGATGATGACGAACTGCTTGTTCCACTCCACTAATGATCTCAACCACCGGTAACTTACGTGGAGCTGGGGCAAAGTTCAATCCTTTACTGAGAGCCGAGATGGTAGCTTCAACGCGGGATAGCAACTACATCTATGGAAGTAAAGGGCACCACTTCGCTACGCGCCATATCGCTGACGTATTCCAGCCAATAAGAAGCCGTCCTTTGCATATAAAAGTGGGAACCTCGCTAGTTCACGACAGTCAGTTTTAGCCCTGACGACGACCATGGAGGTAGTGGTCGAAACCTTGGAGATTTATCCTGATTTGACGCGGCATGTACACCGAGAAATTTTTACTCAGGAAATACGTCGCGAAAGACTTCGTAGCCATATTAGTAAGTGCAAAGTTTGTAGTAATTTACTATTCAAGAAGGTTCGATTTTGCAAGGGTAACGCACCTAGAGGTTTCTTGGGTAACACATCTAGAGCTACCTCTGACCAGTATAATATTGGTCCAGTTCCTGTAATTAATGTGCTACAATTAATTGTAGCAGGTTGATGAAACTGTGGTACAATTATTTCACACTTGATACCATTAATCAACAACCCACTCTGTCTCAAATCTACATTATAATACCTGTAAATGTTCTATTGTTTTAACAATTAACTGCAACTGTCTCTGATGAGAACATGGAATAAATTCAGTGGTTGCCAACTAGAGGAAAGTGTGGCTGCGGCATTGATGCTACCGTTTTGCAGTCTGATGCTTCGACTTCTTCTAGGAACAACTGAAATTCAATGACCACTTGTCGGTTCGCATCACATGGAAAAATGGTGACTGACTCTTTGATACAATTGCCACCATGTCTTATTGACGTAACAACGTCCGTATTCCTTTCTTCAGAAACTGGTAACACCTCGCTAGTTTGAACCTGCACCCATTTATTAAAAGTTTCTGTTTGGCTTGATACAGATGAAACGTGAATCTCTGAAATTGAGAGGTTAAAACTACTACTGGAAATTGTATATTAATGTATACCCTAGCTTGATCCGAATGAACCTTAAACGATGAAACGTGATAGAAAAATGTTATGTTACTTTTTACGAGAGGTACAAAGTGTCGTAATCTTATTGGAAATTCTTTCGCGGCTTACTATAATCCTAATAAAACTGCTGTGGGTGTTAATAGGGGTGTACTTATATGTCCATGGTTAGCATGGTTAACTGTTCTAGTACCCTTCCAGTCTCTACTCTCCCATGCCCCAAGCTACTAACTAGTTCGTGCAGCAGTCTGGCTTACATTTTTCTTTGATATCGCACTGTTTTTGACCGACTAACCGTGTCGAAATGTTTACGACTAGCAGCTGGCTCGTGTTGATACTTCCATGTCCTTCAGCAGTGGCAGGTCGTAGGGATTGCACGCGAATGCGTCACATTAACAGTGTCCTACTCGGCGCTGAGGTAACCGGCTTTCTTGTCACATGGTGCTAAGTTTTCACAATCTTACACCAGTTTAGAGTGATCCGGCAGCTAGAACAGATAATAGTAATGGATTTATTATTTTATCCTTTGAATGTCTGGTTCCACTTCGATCAGTCGCTTCTTGCAGCTTTATTACGGGCCTTTAGTAAGTGCGAAGTTCATTGACCATATCCCTAATACAAACATCAGAGGTTCAGCTCGATGAACACGCGTGTGCACTTTGTCTCTAGTTTACAAACTATAAAAAACTCCGTGATAATGCAAAGACGAGCACAGGATTGCGCCAAGTTGCCATGCCATGCACTGCTATGTGGAGATTGCGGTATCGACGGTGTCTTTTTTGACAGTATAGACGCGCTGCTCACATATCTGCGGGAGTCGATGCATTTAAGCATCCCGTCGGCGCGTCTCCGCTCACCCCTCTCTCGCCAGGTCTCGCCGTCTTCGGTATAACACCAATGAAGCCGCCAGTGGACGCTGTCACCACTTTACGCAGCAGTCCTACATAAAATTGTTCTGGCGGCAAGTTTTTTCAAGACGCTGCAGACCGAGTTCGATCCTCATATCTCGGAAGACTTGCAGTGAGAATACATCGCTACAGTACGACGCTACTAATCTTAATGTAAGATTAAAAGCTATCCAGTAATGGTGTCATCTAACTGCTATCAAGTGAACTACACACATCAAAAAAAGTTTTGCATCGCCCCATTTCCTAAAACTCCTGAACATAGAGGTTGACTGTGGATATTGTATCACAGAAACAGTCCCTTTGACTGTTCAGAGATGTCAATAAACCCTCCCAAAGACGTAAACAACCGTGCATGAGCAGCGCCTATTAGTCGGAAGGGGACCGACAGCCGATCAGTTCCAGTCATTCCACCAGGAAGGACGTACACGGCTCGTGTTATCTGTAGTTCAACCATGCCTAAACGGTCAATACCACGGTTCGATAGTTTCCTCATTGTTACTTTGTGCCAGGAAGGGAAGTATCAAGGCTCCTCGGAGTGAACCAAAGAGTTGTTCAGACACGGAGGAGATACAGGCTCCCCGAGCGCTACTACTGCAGTGGATGATCGCTACCTATGAATTATGCCACCGTGGTGAATAATGCTTTTTGTGCAGCCACGGGACATCGTGTTACGACTCAAACTGTTCGCAAGAGGCTGTATGATGCGCAACTTTCCTCCCAACGTCCATGGCGAGGTCCACCTTTTCAACCACGACACTATGTAGCGCGGTACAGAAGGGCCAAACAACATGCCGAATGGACCGCTCAGGATAGGCATCACATTCTCTTCACCGCTAAGTGTCGCAGATGTCTTCAACCAGACAATCGTTGGAGACGTGTTTGGAGGCACCCCGGTCAGACTGAACGCCTTAGACACACTGTCCAGCGAGTGCAGCAAGGTGGAGGTTCCCTGATGTTTTGGGGTGGCATTATGGTTCAATTGGCTCTGAGCACTATGGGACTTAACATCTGTGGTCATCAGTCCCCTAGAACTTAGAACTACTTAAACCTAACTAACCTAAGGACATCACACACATCCATACCAAAGGCAGGATTCGAACCTGCGACCGTAGCGGTCACGCGGTTCCAGACTGAAGCGCCTAGAACTGCACGGCCACGCCGGCGTCGGTGGCATTATGTGGGGCCGACGTACGCCGCTGGTGGTCATGAAAGGCGCCGGAATGCCTCGCCAATATGCTGCCGATATTGCAACCATATCGCTTCATTACACGTGCTCAAATTATAGATTGTCTAGAGACGAACTATTGAAGAATTATAAAAGGAAATTATTGTGATTACTTATGAAACTATTTGTCACACGGGAACACTTCTCTGTAGAAAGTTGAACGCATCGCGCAAGCATTCCACACGTATCGATCGAGTGTAAGTCTGTTTCTTCATGAGTAGATTGCGTGTAGTGTTGCCTGCAATGATGTGTTTCTTATGTCAAGAAACACAACGAAAGCCAATGATGCATTTGTGCACCATTGGCTAGTAGTAACCAAGCAAACAAACCAAGTAAACAAACGATTAGATAGAGAGGTATTACGCTCTTTGACACTATCCTCGGAAGACTTGAACACGCATCGTTAGGAAGTTTACCAAGCGATGTGGCGCTATGGTAAGGCACTGTACCCGAATACCGTAGAACGAGAGGCGGAAAGGGGTTTAGTAGTAAGTCCCATCACTAGCGTGACGGCTTCAGCCTTATCGGCGATTGTTGAGTCGGTGATATCTGACACCTGTCGATACTAGCTTGTTGAGTGGGGAGACTGCTATAGGGAGGACAGCATCCACATTTGTATTCGTCGAAGCGGAACTAGTATCCGTGATATTCACAATGTAATGTAGACAATAATTGTAGCTACTCATGTCATCAATTCGACTGACTGATACCTGACTGGAAAGCAGTAATCTAAAAGCAAACAGTTTATCCGTCAAACTCTCTTTTGCTGCTGCGAATAACTGTACCTGGAAATATTTACTGAGCTTAGCACCGTAGTGCTGTTGCTATCGTATTTCCGAGTATCGACGTACAAACAGTATTGTGCAGCACTTGTTTGAAAGTAGCTAATATTGAGATATCGCTCTATAGAACCTGCGGTTCAGTGAAAGAAAAGAAGAAACTAGCCACTGAAACTGTAATTTATATAGGAAATTTACTTTCTCGCTTAGACTTCGCCCACTTTTTGTAGACTCAAATGCTGTGCTTTCCTTATATCGTGTTACCAAACAATATAACGCACGAGATAGGTTCCTGTAGAGTTCACATCTTAGACGTTGTCCGTTCAGGTTATTTCATTTCCTGCGTCAACAAAAGGCTATTTCCTCCCGTGTTTTAGTGGCGCTTGTGCCCTCATCTTGTTTCAGTTATTGGATCTGAGACAATGAATCCAGCGTGAGATTGTATTACTTTTCAAACCGATTTGTTCGGAAGTAAATGGTGTTTGCTGACCACTGGGGGCCGGAAATGTCACATACACTGCGGTTCCCGAGATAATATCGATCTATAAACAACCACAAGCAGTGGAGCTGCGCGCTGACACGCCCTGTGTTGTCGACGTTTTGTTTCAGAGCAATAAAGAATGAATTATTTTCATTTTACGTAGATCGTAGTCACGATAAATGTAATGATGTGGGAAGTGTCTGTTGAACTGAAGATAATAAGTGAAATACAAGCTGCAGCTAAAGTAAAACGAGACATATAGAGAAAAGTAACTTAATTGGTTATTTCACTGAATAGCCGAAGAGCACGCAGAAGAGCAGCATCACGAAGTGGCATGGACTCGACTAATGTCTGAAGTAGTGCTGGAAGGAATTGACGCCATCAGTCCTGCAGGGCTCTCCATACATCCCTAAGAAGAGGGGTGGTAGAGACCTCTTCCGAACAGCACGTTGCAATGCATCGCAGATATGTTCAGTAATGTTCATGACTGTGGAGTTTGGTGGCCAGCGGAAGTTTTTAAACTCAGAAGAGTATTCCTGGAGCCACTCGTAACAATTATGGACGTATGGGGTGTTGCATTGTCCTGCCGGAATTGCCCAAGTCCGTCGGAATGCACACTGGACATGAATGGATGCAGGTGATCAGGCGGGATGCTTACGTACGTGTCACCTGTCAGAGTCGTATCTAGACGTATCAGAGGTCCCATATCACTCCAATTGCACACGCCCCACACTATTACAGAGCCTTCACCAGCTTGAACAGTGCCTTGCTGACGTGCAGAGTCCATGGACTTATGAGATTGTCTCCATACACGTGCACGTCCATCCGCTCGATACAATTAGAAACGAGACTCGTCCGACCAGGCAACATGTTTACAGTAATCAACAGTTCAACGTCATGCTGACGGGCCCAGGCTAGGCGTAAAGCTTTTGGTCGTGCAGTCATCAAGGGTACACGTGTGGGCTCCGGCTCCGAAAGCCCATATCGATGATGCTTCGTTGAATGATTCCCACTCTGACACTTGTTGATGGCCCAGCATTGAAATCTGCAGCAGTTTGCAGAAGGTTGCACTTCCTTCACGTTGAACAATTCTCTTCAGTCGTCGTTGGTTCCTTTCTTGCAGAATCTTTTTTAGCAGCGACGTCGAGGATTTGATGTTTTACCGGATTCCTGATAGTCATGGTACACTCGTGAAACGTCCAACTGTTAGTTAATTATTGCTCCGTTTTCAGAAAGTCAATGAGCAGCGGGCTCTTGCAGCCAAATAAAAAGGCATCATGACTTTCTCCGAGCTGGCTGGCGTGCCTTGTGTTTTGACTACGCTGCAGGAGTTTCGCTGGGAAGCCCCTACACATCCTCCGTACAGCGCCGTTCTCTCCCCACACGATTTCCATATTTTCAGAGTCCTAAATCAAGACATTCGTAGCAAGCCTGGGTAGAATCACGGTTTCCTATGCAAATTCAAACGTTTTTCCCTGAGGGCATTGACCCTTCTGTCTCACAGTGAAATGTATGTATCAAAGGTTGAGGCGATCACATTTGAAGTAATAAGAAGTTTACTTACTTTTTTCCCATCTTTTTATATGACTGCGCATTATACAATTAAGGACGAGAGAGAATACTTACAATACTTACATAATCCAAGAGATTTGAGGATCCTTTTGTTCTAGTTGCAAGTTCAAGTTCTACCTAGCGAACTTTTTTTAGTATGCTTTGAAGTTGGCATAAAAATGATCTAAGGCTAAACCAGATTAATGACAAATGAATTGGCCACCTTAAGAGCACATGTGTTGGAAGTACACAGTTGTAAAGAAACACAGAATATTTCTACCTGGATCGACCTATTGAGTTGGACTGGCAAGCTGAAGGAAGCTTCTCTTAATTTTTCAAGTCTAAGATGTCAGCTGAGCTGAAGAAAACGGATCTTGACCAATGTATGCTACCAGTAATAATCCATGGCTATAATACATGAAAATCAACTGAAGCCATTGAAGAAAACCCATAAGAACTCTAAGAGGATCGGAAATATCATTTTTACCAATGTGTTTTTGTTGTGGTCTTCAGTCCAGAGACTGGTTTGATGCAGCTCTCCATGCTACTCTATCCTGTGCAAGTTTCTTCATCTCCCAGTACCTACTGCAACCTACATCGTTTTAAATCCGTTTAGTGTACTTATCTCTTGGTCTCGCTCTACGATTTTTACCTTCCACGCTGCCCTCCAATACCAAATTGGTAATCCCTTGTTGCCTCAGAATATGTCCCAACAACCGATCCCTTCTTCTAGTGAAGTTGTGCAACAAATTTCTCTTCTCTCCAATTCTATCAATACCTCCCCATTAGTTATGTGACCTAGTCATCTAATCTTCAGCATTCTTCTTTAGCACCACATTTCGAAAGCTTCTATTCTCTTCTTGTCTAAACTATTTATCGTCCATGTTTCACTTCCATACAGTGCTACACTCCATGCAAATACTCTCAGAAACGACTTCCTGACACTTAAATCTAAACTCGATGTTAACAAATTTCTCTTCTTCAGAAAAACTTTCCTTACCATTGCCAGTCTACATTTTATATCCTCTCACTTCGACCATCAACAGTTATTTTGCTCCCCAAATAGCAAAACTCATTTACTACTTTAGGCGTCTCATTTTCTAATCCAATAACCGCAGCATCACCCGATTTAATTCGACTACATTCCATTATCCTCGTTTTGCTTTTGTTGATGTTCATTTTATATCCTCCTTTGAAGACACTGTCCATTTCGGTCAGCTGCTCTTCCAGGTCCTTTGCTGTCTCTGACAGAATTACAATGTCATAGGCTAACCTCAAAGTTTTTATTTCTTCTCCGTGGATTTCAATTCCTGCTCCGAATTTTTCTTTTGTTTCCTTTACTGCTTGCTCAATATAGAGATTGAATAACATCGGTGATAGGCTACAACCCTGTCTCACTCCCTTCCCAACCACTGCTTCCCTTTCATGCCCCTCGAGTTTTGTAACTGCCTTCTGGTTTCTGTACAAATTGTAAATAACCTTTCGCTCCCTGTATTTTGCCAATGTATGCTACCAGTAATAACCCATGGCTATGATACATGAACATCAACTGACGCCATTGAAGAAAACCCATAAGAACTCTAAGAGGATCGGAAATATCAATTTTACGCGGTTTTGGAACGTGACTATCAACTGTCTCAGGTAATGTGTAAAAGGCAAGTTCAACCATCAGCTCCTGTTTTACTTAAAACCCAAATATCTGCCGGTTTCAGTCATAGACCCTCTTCACGGATTGTGGTTAAAACAGTTTAAGCCATAACCTCACAACTGTAATTACTTAAATAATGGCCACGTCTCATGTGTAGAGCATGTCATGAATTCCAGTATACAACACAGGACTTTTAAAGAGCAACGTTTTAATAACAAGTGTAAACAAAGAAGTACCATTCTGATCGGCTCCACAATAACCTTTATATCATCCGAAAAAAGTGCTGACTTTGCCACCTCATTCAAATAAAGTGGTGGATCATTCAAATAGAGAAAAATGTGTTGATACCATGATTGAACCGTACGGAAGAACCATTGTGATTTCTCTCAGTTGGAATGATATGATATCATTGTTTGTATTACTCAAAGTTGCCACCGACGAATGGCATACAGTAGCGTCCAGTTACTCCGATAATGTTTCAGTTTGCTAAAGCACGTGGATTCTGCCGTGGAAAGGGGAATTAAGTTTATCGTTCACCGAGTAAGAAAGGTCAGCTGCACTCAGACCAATTTTAGAATGGAATATCAACTGCATTCAGATCAGTTATAACTAAAGCTCTTCTCATTTCTACTGTTTGGTGAAGACTAAAGGAATTTAAAATTCGTTATAGTGTCTTTAGAGGATTATTTCTCAGTTCCTTTAAAGCTTAAGGCGACGAAATACCGTACCATCTGTTAACATACAAATCACAGCCGCCCTTTGAATACAGTCCCTAGTAAAATGTCATAAATTTGCTCACAGGTGTATTTTAACTTCTAGTGATCTAGTGCAGCACACTGTGTGGTGGGAAGGTGTGACGTCATGCATTAGGTGTAGGAAGAGTCATCGGAGCTAGAAACATGCTTACCCGGTTTCTGGTGGCCGTGAAAGCAACACGTATTTTATTTCATTGGCTAATATTTTATATTTAATCTGCAAGGTCACTGTTGATGCGATTTTATTTGTCCTATCACGACAGTTATTCATCACTTTGAAAATATTTATAATTAATTAATTAATTTCAAAACTCTGGTAGGAAATCACACAGCCAAAGTGATTCAAAGAGAAACAAAACTTCTGTATTAGTGTCAATCACACGGCTGAAAATTTGTCATTAAGAAATCTTTGGCCCCTTCGTATCTTCTGATATTGAATAATCTAATGGCTGGTTTCAGCTACAGCGATCAACACATTTCCAACAGTGAACTTGAGTAAAACAGTCATGACATACCATTTTTGCATAGAGTAGTGTAGTGAGGAACACGTGAACTGAACCCCTCATTCTCAACTGGTGGTGCAGCTGTTTCTGGTAAAGGCCGCACAGAGCAATAGATGCGTTCAGGGCTACAAAACTTTCTGTGAGCTATTAATAGATTGATAGCAGGTAATTAATCAGTGTACATTAGTGTCATTAGAAGACAAACCGTGTAATCAGTTAACAATATGGAGTTCTTACTATTTTGTGTAGACCTATTTAGCGAACAAATACTTCAAGCGGCACAGGTTATGAGACGTGAGATTCTTCAGCCGTATACAGCAGCCGAGCAAATTCGCCATTATAGATCCCTGTCTTGGCACCGGTGATCCTACGGAATGTATAGCAAAATGGAGATTCTGGCAATGACTTCCAGCTATCGGCGTACTATTATTAAGAGAGCTGTTGAAATTATATTTGCAAGTAATATTATGAATAGAGATTGTGGCTTTTGTTTAAATTCTGCATGGAATCCAGCTCTCCCCTGGTCAGAAAATACACTCCTGGAAATTGAAATAAGAACACCGTGAATTCATTGGCCCAGGAAGGGGAAACTTTATTGACACATTCCTGGGGTCAGATACATCACATGATCACACTGACAGAACCACAGGCACATAGACACAGGCAACAGAGCATGCACAATGTCGGCACTAGTACAGAGTATATCCACCTTTCGCAGCAATGAAGGCTGCTATTCTCCCATGGAGACGATCGTAGAGATTCTGGATGTAGTCCTGTGGAACGGCTTGCCATGCCATTTCCACCTGGCGCCTCAGTTGGACCAGCGTTCGTGCTGGACGTGCAGACCGCGTGAGACGACGCTTCATCCAGTCCCAAACATGCTCAATGGGGGACAGATCCGGAGATCTTGCTGGCCAGGGTAGTTGACTTAAACCTTCTAGAGCACGTTGGGTGGCACGGGATACATGCGGACGTGCATTGTCCTGTTGGAACAGCAAGTTCCCTTGCCGGTCTAGGAATGGTAGAACGATGGGTTCGATGACGGTTTGGATGTACCGTGCACTATTCAGTGTCCCCTCGACGATCACCAGTGGTGTACGGCCAGTGTAGGAGATCGCTCCCCACACCATGATGCCGGGTGTTGGCCCTGTGTGCCTCGGTCGTATGCAGTCCTGATTGTGGCGCTCACCTGCACGGCGCCAAACACGCATACGACCATCATTGGCACCAAGGCAGAAGCGACTCTCATCGCTGAAGGCGACACGTCTCCATTCGTCCCTCCATTCACGCCTGTCGCGACACCACTGGAGGCGGGCTGCACGATGTTGGGGCGTGAGCGGAAGACGGCCTAACGGTGTGCGGGACCGTAGCCCAGCTTCATGGAGACGGTTGCGAATGGTCCTCGCCGATACCCCAGGAGCAACAGTGTCCCTAATTTGCTGGGAAGTGGCGGTGCGGTCCCCTACGGCACTGCGTAGGATCCTACGGTCTTGGCGTGCATCCGTGCGTCGCTGCGGTCCGGTCCCAGGTCGACGGGCACGTGCACCTTCCGCCGACCACTGGCGACAACATCGATGTACTGTGGAGACCTCACGCCCCACGTGTTGAGCAATTCGGCGGTACGTCCACCCGGCCTCCCGCATGCCCACTATACGCCCTCGCTCAAAGTCCGTCAACTGCACATACGGTTCACGTCCACGCTGTCGCGGCATGCTACCAGTGTTAAAGACTGCGATGGAGCTCCGTATGCCACGGCAAACTGCCTGACACTGACGGCGGCGGTGCACAAATGCTGCGCAGCTAGCGCCATTCGACGGCCAACACCGCGGTTCCTGGTGTGTCTGCTGTGCCGTGCGTGTGATCATTGCTTGTACAGCCCTCTCGCAGTGTCCGGAGCAAGTATGGTGGGTCTGACACACCGGTGTCAATGTGTTCTTTTTTCCATTTCCAGGAGTGTATATGAATCGAGTTAATGCTACCTCACCCGTTGATTATTAATTTCGCTAACGTCATCTTTGTTTTGTGATGGTGAGTGTTTACAGTGTCTGTGAGTGTTACCTTGACCGACATTCTCCGAATCCCTTGCTCAGTTCCTACTTGCTACAGCTATGGCTTGAAAATGGCATGGTGTTCTGCTATCGAAATACCGTCGGTTATTGACGACATCAACTGGTTGCATTTCCGTAGGTTATTTAAACATTCTATACACCGGGAGCAATCAAGTCAGACATTATTTATCTCTGGAAGATAAATGTATCGTTGCCTACGGAGACTGGATAAACTTCACAGCAGTAGAGTGAGATTACAATGTGTGTTATCGTTTTTGTTAAGGTGTCGTGATCAAAACATTGTTCCAACGTTTGCCAAAGTCGTGTAACATATTAATTCTCTAGCCGGCAATCGCCTAGGGCCTAGCTCTTGTTTGTGACGGGGTCCATTACACTCGTCGAAATGCGGATTTCATTTCCAAGAAATTGGTTCGACTTCATCTAACGATTGCTTCCAAAATTTAGGCTTTTTCTTGAGATTGTCTAGACGATGCTTCATGGTGGCAGTCTGACCGGGAATTTCATTCCGTAACTGCCCGGTTGGCGAAGTTCGAAACTTCCTGTGTCTTGGAGTCCAATACTATATCTCGACTGTCTGTGACAAATCTCACGGAGAAATATTTTGACGACGCATCTTTGTTCGTGCTAGGGAAATGTTTGAATTTTGCGCCAACTCCCATGAGTCAGACGGTGGTTGAGTGTATTAGTTCTCTAAGACGCTGCAGTCATGGACTGTGCCGCTGGTCCCGGCGGAGGTTCGAGTCCTCCCTCGGCCATGGGTCTGTGTGTTTGTCCTTCGGATAATTTAGGTTAAGTAGTGTGTAAGCTTAGGGACTGATGACCTTAGCAGTTAAGTCCCATAAGACTTCACACACATTTGAACATTTTTTTGTATTAGTTTTGTTGAGCAGGCTGTTTTTAAACTACCTCCGGATTGTGAAGAGGAGGCAAGGAGGATGGCATGTCTTGTGTTGACTCTGGCAAGTTCACCCAACATTAATATCAGCGCAGCTGAGAGGGCTGCTTTGCGTTCACTTAGAGCTGATTCGGATATTGTTATTGTACCTGTGAACAATGGCAACACTACCGCTGTTTTGTAAAAGCAGGATTGTGTTCAAAAGATGTAGTGTTTACTGTCTAATTAAACGTATCGCAGGATTAATGCTGACCGTCCAAGAAAGACAGTTTCCTTGGGGCAAGAGACTATCGAGAGTCTTAATTCGTAATGTGCTGGACCCCTCACAACGGTCTAGAAGGAAGGAGTTCCTCTTCGTCCGATTTGAGTTATATTGGTGCTCCGACATATCGCTATTCTGTTGAGTCCTATAGTAGGTTGGTGTGAAGAATGTGTTTGAGTGACTGAAACTCTAGTAAATTTTGATCAGGTCTCTCGTTTTACCCGTGTTCCTCTTTCTGACTCGTTACGGTTGATTGCGGTTACGTTTGGTGCTGAATCAACGACCTTATTTCGACTTCTACTTACTTTTTATTCAGTGACAAGTACTACGAGCTGACAAATAGAGTTGCGATGGGAAGCGATGCCAGAATTTCGATTGTCTTTTGTTATTGCCAACTTGTTTATGGGAAACATTGAGGAACGTGCCTTGGATCAAAGGCTTTCAAACCTGCGTGTTGTTTCAGATAAATAGATGATACCTTAGTTGGTTAATCTCATGGTAGTGAAAATTTGAACGACCTTTCAGAATACGTGAATTCCACTCACCCGAATGTTTGTCTGACGATGGTGGTGGAAAATGATGGCTGTTTCCTCTTATTTGGCGTGTCGGTAAGGATATGGTTGATGGTACATTGGGACACGCCGTTTACAGGAAGGTTACTCACACTGACGTAGCTGCGGACTGACAGTCGTCACCAGCCGGGTTAACGTGAAGGCGTAATTCGTAACTTGGTTTACAGGACCCATCTAATCTCGGACCCTGAGAGTTTGTCAGCTGAGTTAGCTCACGTAGAAGTCACTTTTGTCAGAATGATTATAGTGAAAAACAGATCAGACGTGCGTTGCGCTATCAACCTCTTAGAGTGAGTGATAATACTGAGGTGGCGCCAAAGTCTACGGCCTTTCTGCTTATGCAGAAACATTTCGAACGTGATACGACTTATTTTGCAGAAATGTTTTGTGAAGTATGTTTTCGACCACCATCTGAGGTAACAGTTCTTTCCGTACACACTGACCTTTATTTGCGTAAGCCGAGTGTCTGCAGTGTTCCTTGCAGTTGTGACATATCATATATTGTTCAGACTACCAGAACTGTGAAGGACCGGTGTACCGAGAATAAGCGGCACACACGCCTATAACAGCCGAGCGGATTCTCCATTGCAGAACATTGTCTTTGTACCGGTCATACAACAACATGGAGATTCTGGCATGCATTTCCAGCTATTGTGACAGTGTTTCTAAGTAAGCTGTTGAAATTAAATCAGGAAGTATCTTTATAATAAAATATGCTGAATTTTAATAAAAATTTTTTTGCTCTCTCTCTCGTCAAAAACAGAGGGACAGAGTTAGTGCCGCCTCATCCTTTGACTGTTAATTTCACTATCGATAACTTCTGACTTCTGTTATCTTTGATTTGTGATGAAGTAAGATTTTGCAGTGCGTGTATGCGCGTGTGAGTGTGCGCGCGTTATCCTTCCGGAGTTTCTCTTAATACCAAGGTTTTAATTTCCTTTTCACACCCGCTTACTTGCTGCAGTTGTGCCTTGAAAATGGTGGGGTGTGTTTCTGTCGAAATATCACCCAGCTGTATTCCCGTAACTCATTTGAGCGCAGATTATACTCTCGTCCGTACAAAAGATTGAGAAAGAGAAATGGGTAAAATCTAACTTACACAAACAGAAACTTCCAGCTAGCCTGGAGTCTGTTAATATGCCGAACTAGCTAAGCTAACGAAGGAGTGACCTACTTCATCGTTAAGGCAAGTAATATTGCTAATCACCATTTATTAAATAACAAACCAGTCTCTTTCTCTAGAGACAAAGTAAACATAAAACAATATAATCAAAATATCCACGGGTATGCTGCCGGGCTATAGTGTCCCACGGGCACAATATTTCGGCGATCAAACATGTCGCCATCATCACGTGAACTGACGGACTGAGCTCCTGTGAACGTGCCGGCACGGAGATCCGTACGCTATGGCTGCTCAGAGGGAACTGGGTTCCGTCGCGTCGGCGGCCGATTTAAATACCCTCCGCCCGCGGCGCGCTCCCTCCGCCGTCCGCGCCCAGCGCCACAGTCGCGCGGTGGAACAGATTGCGACGGCGTCTGAGATGACGTCGGTGTGATAGCTCTGTCCGCCGTGGTCGTCACAACCGCCGACGCGACCGAACCCAGTTCCCTCTGAGCAGCCATAACGTACGGATCTCCGTGCCGGCACGTTCACAGGAGCTCAGTCCGTCAGTTCACCTGATGATGGCGACATGTTTGATCGCCGAAATATTGTGCCCGTTGGACACTATAGACCGGCAGCATACCCGTGGATATTTTGATTATCAAATACGCCGGGAGAAACTCAGGAATCACATCATAAAACAATATAATCAAGTAAACACAGATTTTTCCAAACATTCCGCTTTAGTTTAGATTTAACTCGGCCTGAGGAAATGTAGAACGAATAACGCAGCTGTAACGGATGACTTGCGACTTGAGATGTGCTCCATACAGCAACTTTCGGAACATATACGTGGATGCGCACGAGAGCTTCAGACAGTTCAGGTAGTAGTTTTACGTTAATACTGAAGTACATCTGCAGTGGGTCTGTCTGCTATTTTGCTGGGCTTCCAAAACGACGAGAGCAGTGCAGTTAAGCGCAAACCTGCCTTGCGTAAAATTAATTTACGGCATTTCGAAATGTGGCAATGGCTATTAAGTGAAAGTGAAGTTCTAAATTCAGACCAAAATATCTTATTTGCCGAGCGGTTTGTGGCGTCATGTCATGGACTGCGCGGACCCTCCCGCTGGAGGTTCGATTCCTCCCCCGGGCGTGGGTGTGTGTGTTGTTCTTAGCATAATTTAGTTTAAGTAGTGTGTAAGTCTAGGGGCCGAAGATCTAAGCAGTTTGGTCCCTTAGGAATTCACTCACATTTGAACATATTTTATTTGTTCACCAATGTTAAGCATGCGACTAAAAGCGAACATTTAGAGCAACAACAAGCCATGTTCAATATGACTCAATTTATTTTTTTATAAATACAGTCATGAAGAACAAAAATTTTATTAATCAGATAATTAATTTCAGCGAGCTATGAGCATCTTCAGTCCCTCTTGAATTCAATGTATTATGTAATTCGTATCATTGCATGTATAATTGATACAGTCGCATCATTCAGCCAATGAGGCTTCGTCACAAAACTTACATTTTTTTCTGATTGCCGTGGATATAATGCACAAAAATAATTTTCCATTTTATGTCGTAGCTTGCTTGACTGATTAATGTGACTGTACCACCTATATACAGAAACACTCGAATTATTTAATGTACTATATTCGCTCAAGATTTAAGGTGGTCAGAAGTGGCCGTGCGGTTAAAGGCGCTGCAGTCTGGAACCGCAAGACCGCTACGGTCGCAGGTTCGAATCCTGCCTCGGGCATGGATGTTTGTGATGTCCTTAGGTTAGTTAGGTTTAACTAGTTCTAAGTTCTAGGGGACTAATGACCTCAGCAGTTGAGTCCCATAGTGCTCAGAGCCATTTGAACCATTTTTAAGGTGGTCATAGATGGATAGACAGATAGATAGATAGATAACCAGCGATCACAGCCCCTGCAAACCGCTCTCTGCTTCCACAAACTGCCTCCATTCCTTCCTGTTTTGTGCCCGGTTCCTCCAGGTGTCTTCAGTTCCCAGGGCTGCTAGGTCTGCTAGGTCCTTCACCAGGTCGTCCATCGAGCGCTGCCTTGGCCGTCCAATGGGGCGTTTGGTATCTGGTTTCCCCTATAGTGCCATCTTCGCCTGTCCTCGATCTGGCATACGGGCTACATGGTCAACACATTGTATTCTATTGCTCTTTACCTTCTATAGGATTGTTGGTTGTCGCGTCAGAAAGTAGATTTCCTCATTTTTCCTCCTCCCCCATTCTCCTTTATCTAAAACTGGTCCCCATATCTTCCTCATTACTCTTCTTTCAAATATTAATAGATTTTCCTTTTCTTGCTTGGTCATGCTCCATGTATCTGAACCGTAATTTACTGCTGGGCATAACACTGTGATGTAGATTTTCATCATAGTGTTCACTGAAATCGATTTAGAGCCGAGCGTCTCTCTGAAGGATTGCATGCATTTCATTCCCACTGCTATTCTTTCCTTGATGTCCACTTTATGTTGTTGTCCGTGGTAAATAAGATCCCAATTATTTGAACTGGTGTACTCTCTTGAACCTCTTGCCATCCATCTCAAAAAATTCGTCCTGCTCTTGTCTTCTTTCTAATTGGATGAACTCTGTTTGTTTCGATTCACTTTGAGCCCTACCTTCTGTGCATAATTGTCCATTTACTGGTACATTCCTTTCAACTCGCGCTTTGATTCACTTAGTAGTATTATGCCATATGCATATGCGAGACAGTTGAAGTTACCGTCCATCTCTACTCCAGCCCACTCCTGTTGCCTACACTCTTTTATTACTTTCTCTAAGATGACATTGAACAGAACACATGAGAGAGCATCCCCTTGTCTGAGGCCTGTCTCAGTCTCGGATGTTTCTGATGTGGCTTCTCGGAAACGTACTGCTGCCTTTCACCCTTCAATACAAGCTTGCACCATTCTCACTAGCTTCTCATGGATTCTGAAGTCACCCATTGCATTGTATAGGCTATTCCTGTGTATGAGATATCTTTATCATATACCCAGTGTTTTTCAAACATTTGTCTTAGTATGAAAATATGATCTATTGTCGATCGGTTTGGTCGAAAGCCAGCTTGGCACTCCTGTATATTTGTCTCTATGAATGGTTGCAATTTTCTGAGGATAATGATAAGGTGGTCATAGATGACAGAACTTAGTTAACTGATTAATAAAATTTTTTGTGATCCATGACTGGATTCAAAGCAAAGCAAATTTTTCCTGGATGGCTATGAAACCTCATTACAAATATATCGCAATTCGTCAGTATGGCTTCAGTCGTGCGTATACAGAGGACACAACTATCGGACCTTGGCCCATTATGGTAAGCTGTGTATTGGCTTACGATAATATAAACAACCTCGGGCCTTTGACAATTAAGGGCTTCTGACAATCGGGTGCCTCTGACGATCAAAGTCTTTGGCAGTTAATTGACTCTGTAAATCTATGATGACTTAGCAGTTCTCATTAGACCGATGTATACAGATGCCTGTAAATTATCGCAAGACTAAAAGAGTACTCAAGTGCAGACGGAAAAATGCAGACAGTAACCGAAGAAAAAATGTGTGTGGAGATTCAGTCTTGGACCAGTTGACTGCGACATATCCTTCCAAGGCTGTTCGTAACACCTGCAGTAAGCGCCACGTTTCACTGTCTTCTTTGAAAATCATTTTATCCTTTATAAAATATCAGACCTTACATCATCGAAAAATCCGCCCACTACAACTACAAACAACTGGAAAGTGTCGCTCTTCTGCGAACGTAAAATCTTCATGAACTAGTGACGGACCTTTTGAAAATGTTATACCGAACCGACCTCTACAATCAGTTTCCATTTTGACTTCCGTGAGCTATTTCCAGTCTGAATTTATGATTCTCGCCTTTTTTTAAAATTCCTTCCTTTCCTTTTCCTCGATGTCTCATAACAATACTCTAAATTAAACTGATTAATTTCTAAGTCAATCATATTCTTCTGTGACCACTTTGTGAATGTTTAAAATTGTCCGACGTTTCGGCCGCTGTTGCAAATGACCTTCCTCAGGATATTTTTGCTAATACTTGGCAAGGTCACTTGCATCAGTGACGGAACCGTCGGGGAATTTTACTCGCTGCCACATACCCAGAGGAATTTTGTTGACAGTGGCCGCGGATGCCTTCGCTAACATGATTAATTTCAGTTTCACGTTTGTGCTTATCAATTATTTCTCTTTTAGCAGTACTCACTGATTACAAGGAATTTTTTTATACATATTCATTTGATTTATCTGTCATCTGTTGCTTCTAAGGGCTTCGTCTTCGGCGGGATTTTAAACACTAATCTTCCTTCGTTTCTTCACCATATTGATGTTTGCTATCATATGCGTTGCCAGTATATGACAAGTTTTATTTTAATGATATTTTCTTCACGCTTAGCGTGTGGTGAAGAAAGCACCAGTTGGAAATGTTAGCCAATGACTGACTTCAGTTTCGTAAACTGCACAAGTTACGATACCATCTACCAATTTACGCCCGACCGGTTAGCCGTGCGGTCTAACGCACTGCTTTCTGGGCGGAAAGGCGTCCCGGTCCGCGGATTAGAGTCGAGGTCCGGTGTGCCGGCAATTAGTCCACCACTCAAACATTGTGGTTATACTCTTCTGGTGTGAGACGGTCCCGTGGGGATCCACTGCGTGCCGAACCGCACAATAACCCTAGGTTCGGTGTGGGGCGGCGATGTGGTGAGTGGACTGCTGTAGCTTGGGTTGTGGGGCTGTGAACCACTGAGGGCTACGGCGGGTACGAAGCCTCTCCGTCGTTTCTAGATCCCCGGTTCCATACGATACAATACAATCTACCAGTTTAATGCAGCACATAGAGACATTTTTGATGGGAGCATAAATTTTTTCCTCATTATCATTCTACTTGATGCCATTAGCATACGAGGGCGTGCAGAATACTAATGCCTCCGAATTTTTATATGAAACTTCTTTAAGCTTTTTAAATAAAACAAACGTCATTGACATTCTGCCGCCCGAGGTCACCGTATTATAGTGTGTAACCTGCTGGTGAGTAATGTAACTATGTAGTTGCCTGAGAAACAGCTTGCTGTAATCGAGTCCCGAATTTACACACAAGGAGCATCCTGTCTTGAGCATGACAATGCCAGACCACACACGAGCACTGCGACATCTGCAGCAGCCCGATGCTTGGCGATCTGTGTTACTGATCGTCCTCCATACAGTCCCAACTTGGGCCCATTCGATTTTCATCTGTTCCTAAAACTCAAAGAACACCTGGGAGGACTTCGCTTGGATAGTGATGAAGCATTTCAACAGTAGTTGGAACCGTCAACAAATTTAGACATTTACCGACGAAATAAAAAACTGGTCTCCCGTCGGGAGTAATATGTTCGTTGCGACGCTAACTACGTCGAAGAACAAATATGTTGCATGAGTTATAAAATGATAATAAAAATAATATATCTTTTATTTAAAAAGAAAAAAAACGGAGGTATTCCTTTTCAACACGCCCTCGTATAATGAAGGTTTGGGTTGTTTTGGGGAGGGAGGCGGGGGGGGGGGGGGGGAGCGACGGGGGAAAGAGACCAAACAGCAAGGTTATGCGTATAATAAAGGATATCGATTTATGTGCGAATTGGAACAGTCTCAAATATATCCAGATGAAATATTTGTTGCTTAATGTAATGATTAAGTGGCGCTGCAGTTTATCGCTGGACACAAAAGCAGCAGGTGAATGTACTAAATGTAACTTTTGAATCTGCTGACAAAGCTCATTTTTATAGTCATTGTCTAGTGCTCGTGTGATACTGAGAAGGAATGCGTCGCATACCGACAAAATTTAATTTTATGCTGCATACATTTTTCGTCATGTTTTGGTTTCGCTATGTATTTGTGGCGTGTTACACCTCTGTATTATTATTTCCAAGAGTTATCTTTAGTTGTCCCATCCCGCAATGGCGATTCGGCGTAGGTCCCTCAGAGTGCTTGATGGATCACGTCGTCCACAAACAGCCCTTCTCAATCTGTCCCAGGCACGTGCGATAGGGTTCATGTCTGGAGAACACCCTGGCCACTCTAGTGGAGTGACGTTACCAGCCGGCCGCTGTGGCCGAGCGGTGCTAGGCGCTTCAGTCCGGAACCGCGCTTCTGCTACGCTCGTAGGTTCGAATCTTGCGTCGGCCATGGATGTGTGTGATGTCCTTAGGTTAGTTAGGTTTAAGTAGTTCTAATTTCTAGGGGACTGGTGATCTCACATGCTAAGTCCCATAGTGCTCAGGGACATTTGAACCATATGACGTCGTTATCCTGAAGGAAGTCATTCACAAGATGTGCACGATGGGGGCGCGAATTTTCGTCCATAAAGACGAATATGCTGCCGATATGGTTACACTATCGTTCGGAGGATGGCATTCACGTATCGTGCAGTCGTTACGGCGCTTTCCAAGACCACCAGAGGCGTACGTCGGCCCCACATAATGCCACCCCAAGACAGCAGGGAACCCCCACCTTGCTGCACTCGCTGGACGGTGTGTCTAAGGCGTTCAGCCTGACCGGGTTGCCTCAAAACACGTCTCCGACGACTGTTTTGTTGAAAGCATATACGACACTCAACGGTGAAGAAATGGCTCAAGTAGCTCTGAGCACTATGGGACTTACCTTCTGAGGTCATCAGTCCCCTAGAACTTAGAACTACTTAAACCTAACTAACCTAAGGACATCACACAGACCCATGCCCGAGGCAGGATCGAATATGCGACCGTACCGGTCGCGCAGTTCCAGACTGTAGCGCCTAGAACCTCTCGGCCACTCAGGCCGGCATCGGTGAAGAGAACGTGAAGCCAATCCTGGTGGGCCCATCTGTACTGCGCTGCATGGCGTCGTGGTTGCAAAAATCGGACCTCGCCATGGACGTCGGGAGTGAAGCTGCGCATCATGCAGTCTCTTGCGCACAGCTTGACTCGTAACACAACGCCCTGTGGCTGCACGAACAGCATTATTCAACATGGTGGGTTCGCTGTCAGGGTTCCTCCGAGCCATAGTCCATAGGTAGCGGTCATCCACTGCAGTAGTAGTCCTTGGGCCGCCTGAGCGAGACATGTCATCGACAGTTCCTGTCTCCCTGTATCTCCTCCATATCCGAACAACTACCCCGCACAAAGTAACATTGCGGATGCGATCGAACGGCGGCATTGACCGTTCCACGAATTCCTTTCCTGTGCTAACCTCTTCATCTCAGAGTAGCACTTGCAACCTACGTCCTCAATTATTTGCTTGACGTATTCCAATCTCTGTCTTCCTCTACAGTTTTTGCCCTCTACAGCTCCCTCTAGTACCATGGAAGTCATTGCCTCATGTCTTAGCAGACGTCCTATCATCCTGTCCCTTCTGCTTATCAGTGTTTCCCACATATTCCTTTCCTCTCCGATTCTGCGTAGAACCTCCTCATTCCTTACCTTGTCAGTCCACCTAAGTTTCAACATTCGTCTATAGCACCACATCTCAAATGCTTCGATTCTCTTCTGTTCCGGTTTTCCCACAGTCCATGTTTCACTACCATACAATGCTGTACTCCAGACGTACATCCTCAGAAATTTCTTCCTCCAATTAAGGCCGGTATTTGATATTAGTAGACTTCTCTTGGCCAGAAATGCCTTTTTTGCCATAGCGAGCCTGCTTTTGATGTCCTCCTTGCTCCGTCCGTCATTGGTTATTTTACCGCCTAGGTAGCAGAATTCCTTAACTTCATTGACTTCGTGACCATCAATCCTGATGTTAAGTTTCTCGCTGTTCTCATTTCTACTACTTCTCATTACCTTCGTCTTTCTCTGATTTACTCTCAAACCATACTGTGTACTCATCAGACTGTTCATTCCGTTGAGCAGATCATTTAATTCATCTTCACTTTCACTCAGGATAGCAATGTCATCAGCGAATCGTATCATTGATATCCTTTCACCTTGTATTTTAATTCCACTCCTGAACCTTTCTTTTATTTCCATCATTGCTTCCTCGATGTACAGATTGAAGAGTAGGGGCGAAAGGCTACAGCCTTGTCTTACACCCTTCTTAATACGAGCACTTCGTTCTTGATCGTCCACTCTTATTATTCCCTCTTGGTTGTTGTACATATTGTATATGACCCGTCTCTCCCTATGGCTTACTCCTACTTTTTTCAGAATCTCGAACAGCTTGCACCATTTTATATTGTCGAACGCTTTTTCCAGGTCGACAAATCCTATGAAAGTGTCTTGATTTTTCTTTAGCCTTGCTTCCATTATTAGCCAAAAAGTCAGAATTGCCTCTCTCGTCCCTTTACTTTTCCTAATGCCAAACTGATCGTCACCTAGCGCATTCTCAATTTTCATTTCCATTCTTCTCTATATTATTCTTGTAAGCAGCTTCGATGCATGAGCTATTAAGCTGATTGTGCGATAATTCTCGTACTTGTCAGCTCTTGCCGTCTTCGGAATTGTGTGGATGATGCTTTTCTGAAAGTCAGATGGTATGTCGCCAGACTCATATATTCTACACATCAACGTGAATAGTCGTTTTGTTGCCACTTGTTGAACTACAGACAACAAGAACTGTGAACCTCTTTCCTGGTTGAATGACTGGAACTGATCGGCTGTCGGACCCCCTCCATCTAATAGGCGCAGCTCATGAATGGTTGTTTACATCTGTCGGCGTGTTTAGTGACATCACTGAATAGTCAAAGGTACTGTGTCTTGATATAATATCCACAGTCAACGTCTGTCTTCAGGAGTTCTGGGAACTAAGGTGATGCAAAACTTTTTTGATGTGTGCGTTTTGCCAGTAACTTTATTTAAATGGTGATTGTAAGCGCTGTTAAGAAACTGTTCAGATTTAAATGTAGTCAGCCGTTTTGTTTGTGTTAGCGAACACCATATTTGTAATACAATGCGAAAAGACATTTCTAGCAAGCAGATCTCAATCATTGTGTAAACTGTATTTCAAGACAGTTCGTTGTCATTTAACGTGAGCGCACTTGCGCAAGAATAGTGGCTTACTTATTTATGATTCAATCATTACTTGTTTTTATTGTAATGGTCTGGAGGTAATCAAACGTTTATAACATTTCTTTTATTTAAATATTGTTTTAATATATTAGTTTATTGCGGGAAAGAGGTCAGCTGAGTCAAATCAAGTACGTAGAGCCTGAGAACAATGTAATTTTGGTGGGGACGGCCTTCTGCCAATGGGAGTCGGACAGTGTCAAGTCATTCCTGGAGTCAGGTTGGCACTGGCACTTCTCGTGTGAAGCGATTCTGCGCACGCTTTGAGTGCTGGAAAAAGGCAATCTATGGTCTGTGGTAACGTGCGTGATTCAGTCGTAAAGGCGATTGATTCTCGGCTGTGAATGATTGCTACAATACTTATGAAGGGGCTTTACATTTCGAGAGGAGCCAGCCGAAGTGGCCGAGCGGTTCTAGGCACTTCAGTCTGGAACCGCGCGACCGCTACGGTCGCAGGTTCGAATCCTGCCTCAGGCATCGATGTGTGTGATGTCCGTAGGTTAGTTAGGTTTAAGTAGTTCTAAGTTCTAGGGGGCTGATGACCTAAGATGTGAAGTCCCATAGTGCCTAGAGCCATTTTGAACCTTTTCGAGAGGTCTGAATGTGCTCCAGAGCACTGATTAAAGTAGACACCTTTCAAAATGTTTTCACTTTGTGAGGGTAAAAGAAATGGTTCAAATGGCTCTGAGCATTATGCGACTTAACTTCTGAGGTCATCAATCGCCTAGAACTTAGAACTAATTAAACCTAACTAACCTAAGGACATCACACACATCCATGCCCGAGGCAGGATTCGAACCTGCGACCGTAGCGATCACGTGGTTCCAGACTGTAGCGCCTAGAACCGCACGGCCACTCCGGCCGGCTTTATGAGGGGACTCTTTGTGATGAAAACAGGAAGTGGACCTAGCACGCTACCTTGGAGAACATCAGACTCTAGAAGTACTCGACCCTTGCCAGCTGCCCTTCCTCTGTGCGGCATTATTAAACAACTGGCTCGAGTAGGAACGCTGACTTCACGCGTGACTTTAGTCCCACCTGCTTAATAACTAGCACTCCTGCAGGACGCTAAACAGTAAATCTAGCGCCGCTATAATGGGAATGGAGGAATGTAGCGCAAGAGGCCACTGCGGTACTGCACACGCAGGGGATCCGGCATGCGCGCCCACATCCCGGACGTACTTGTGCGGCGGAATTGGTAGTAAAATATTCAGAAGCTCCATCGCTGGGATCTACGGCGCGGACGGACACAGGTCGTTGTTTTGAAGACGGCCAGACCGGCGAGCGCAGCAGAGTGGAGCGGCAACCGGCAGCCGGCTGACCTCTTGCCGCACACGCTTCAATTACTCGGCGTCAGCTGATTGCGCGGCCAGGGGCCCGCATTATCGCTGTGATTAGTTTCCCTTGTGCCGCCAGCGGCCGTGTATTCGCAATCGCGCTTTAACGAAGAGCAATTGCGCTCGGCGTGTATTCGCTCCGCCTGCCGTTTGCGACTTGCGCGCCGGAAATTGTAATCAGTGACGTACTAGTTTGCAAAGATAGCGAAATTCCACTCTGTGTATTCAGGGCAGTACGATCGCGTGTCGTTGTCGGAAATAACGAGTGTTTTGAAAATAATACATGCTGCTTGTTCAGCAGTGAATAGAGTGATACTTGTTTCGTGCCGGCCGTTGTGGCCGAGCGGTTCTAAGCACTTCACTCCGGAACCGCGCGAGCGCTACGGTCGCAGGTTCGAATCCTGCCTCGGGCGTGGATGTGAGTCATGTCTTTAGGTTAGCTAGGTTTAAGTAATTATAAGTCTAGGGGACTGATGACCTCGGATGTTAAGTCCCATAGTGCTCAGAGCCATTTGAACCATTCTGAACTTGTTTCGTACTCAAGGTGCTACTGCAATTCACCGATGAATTTTGTGATTGTATGTCCGTCATAGAAGGTATAATTCTTTTGGTAAGGATTATATTCTTTTTAACTCATCGTTTATAAGTTTGTTCTTAAAACCAAAAAAATAGTGCACAAGCAACATTCCATTAAATAGTGAAAAGAAGTTCGGCGCTCATAGGAATGCCTGAGACAAAACATAGTATTTTGATTAAATTGAGACTGCACATAACGTACTAAAGATGTAAAGACGTCATGAACCCAAAAATTTACTAGGAACGGTTCTGCAGGAACTAATATGCCCTTAACTTACCCAGTCTGATGTACCGGGACTTAAAGTCGACTACAATCCACCGTGTAACTGCTTTCTTTCTTCTGCATTAATTACCTCCGTGGCAGAATGTGTACTGAGAGCAACGTGATCGAGCTGATTTCCATAAAAAATCAGACACCTCACCAAGTGCAGTGCAATGTTTTCGCTTACACCTGACGACCCCCAACCACAAATTCAAAATCAAAGTAGGTAGAATCAGGCGCCCCCAGCTTTTAGTATTAAGTACTATACACTCTTTTTATTGTATGTCAGAAATATCACACCAGTTTTGTCATGCTGCAAATACCATATTTACGCTGATGGCCTCCAGTTTCATCTAACTATTAAAACAATACACCTGAAGACAGCTATCGACGATGTCAGTAGCGATTTTTTCGCACTATCAAAATGGGCCCAGGGTGTAGGGTTAAAGCTCAACCTATCCAAAATCCAGGCGGTACTAACTGGTCATTTTAGACTCATGCCCCAGAAATACCAGGAATTCCTACAATCTTTAACCCTAAATGGAACAAATATCAACTTCCCTCCTTCAGCGTCGGACGGTGTGGCCGAGTGGTTCTAGGCGCTACCGCCTGGATTCGCGCGACCGCTACGGTCGCAGGTTCGAATCCTGACTCGGGCATGGATGTGTGTGATGTCCTTAGGTTAGTTAGTTTTGGGTAGTTCTAAGTTCTAGGGGACTGATGACCTCAGACGTTAAGTCCCGTAGTGTTCAGAGCCATTTCAGCCAACCCTCTTTCAGCAAAGACACATGAAAATCTAAATTGGACTGAGCACGTAAAAGAAATGTGCGAAAAGGCATCAGCATGTCTCAATGCACTTCAAAAATATAAAAACTTTTTCATCTTGATCTTAAAAAGAAATGGTAAAACATTTACAAAACTTTTTTACTGATTATAGCGATGTTTTCCTGCAAGTCCTTTCTCAGACAAGGTCACGACGCCTAGAACTGATTACGAATGTCTGCGTTCGTTAACTCTGTGACGTTCGACTCTTTGATCATATTTCACCGCTATATGGACAGCTATCCTGGCTGCGTGCGGATAGGCTCATACATTTCCATAAGCTATGTCGTCTTTATCGTCCTATGAACGCTCACAGTCCCTCATACCTCCTCTCCTGGACGTGAACGCTTTTGTCTGAACAACATGGCACAAACACTTGTTCCCACCATAGCAAAATCCTTTCTGTACCAACAGAGCAAAATCCTTTTCGTACAACCACTTTCAAGACGTCCTTCTCAGTAGCTGGAACGTGACTCTGGAATAACCCTCCGCACTACATTAGAGAATTGAACAGCATCTCAAGTTTCCGTAGATAGTTACTGAAATATCTACCAAAGCAACAGTAACGATTACCATAGTCCCTATAGGCACTCGTTACCCTTGTAAAATCCTTCTTTCCCGCCAGATCTTCCTCTTTTCCCAGTTTTATTAGCTAGTGCAATCCCATTAAACTTACTTTGCTCCGAACTCATTATATAAGAAAATATCCATTATGTATACCTACAATTTTTTTGTATCTGCCAGTGTCATCACTTTTATTACTGTCATCAGTAATTAGTACTATTATCTCTATTAGGGCAGCTGCAGCAGAAGAAGTATTAAAAGAACTCCATCTTCAGCCACAAGCGGCCCATTGGGACCATCCGACCGCCGTATCATCCTTAGCGGAGGATGTGGATGGGAGGGGCGTGAGGTCATCAAAACGCTCTCAGTACAAGTATTAGTATCATTTACGCTCATTGTCATATAGGCACTCAGATCATTTTAATACCATTTGTCATACTGAAATTATTTTCTTAGGTTAAGTGTGATGTAAGTGTGAATTCGTCGTCCGATGTCACAGAGGGCCAGATAGCTGTAAACAGATCAGGTTAAGTAAACAAATAAATGAATACATTGGCATGAGGCTACCGACATAAGGCGATGGGACATCCGATATCAGCGCACAGTATGAACAACAGCCTTTGTAGCTGCCGAAGCTACCATGTCTGCGCTCGACAGCTGATTCAGCTATCTTCCCCACTATGGATGAAGAAGTCCTCGGTATTTCTCACCCAATTTAGCACCTTCGCGCCTGTGCTTTTCCTTCATAGATTTGAATAAATAGGAAGCTTCAGTCACACCTCAGCGGTGTGTTAGTCGCATCTAAAGATGACGGTCAGTTGCGCCGATTAAATATTGTTGGAATTTAGCGACGACATCCGATGTCCATCCCGAGAACCACTCGTACAACTAGTTCGTCTGGAGTGGCTCAGGCTACACAACCACAGTTCTGTTTGCGTTTCGTGCAGCCTATTACTACTTAATCCGTAAGATGTACTCTACGAGGAAAGCTGAAGACATCTAATTAAAGACCTGCAAGAGGATTAGAGAGAACATAAAACTGGAATAGTTGGGGTAATTTGTCATTGCAGCAGCTAGGGATTGTGGTCCTAGTTTCGTCTAGTCTACGCACCAAGGATTGCAGCCCAGATTCTAGTACTGTTTCCACTTCTATGCGGTCCTGCAGGTGTGGTTAAGGCTCCGAGTAAAAGCCGTGGAATGAAGTCTCGAAGAAGTATGCGAACTAGTTGAACAACCTGTGTACTCTACAAAATGCAGAGTAGGTCACTAAGGGAAAAGTCATTGACTGAATGTAAAATTTCTTATCCAATAGTAAGCGTTTCGGCGTTTGCCAGCTTCACATATCCTGGTACTTCAAGTAACCAGTTGACATTCAGCAGGCTCGTGTTTGTCACTACTACACAATGTAACTATCTTGTCTAATGGTTACTTGATTTTCAAGGATATACGACACTGGCAAAAAACGGATAACTGCATACTATTAGATTAATAAAGCCTTTTTCATTCAGTCATTGATTTGTCCCCTCAGCGATCCCTCGGCGACCTACTTAGCGCATTGCAGACTAGAGTAGGCCTTGCTCTCCTCAGAGGGTGGTTATTAGTACACAGTTGAATTTTGCACAGAAAATATAGCTACTGAAGCATAACATAAATATACTGTCGTCTAAACGAAGTTTTTGACCTACTGCAGATATTGTAACAGGTTGTTTTGTCGTTTAAGTCGATGCTTAGATGGAAGTATACCCGACGATATGGACGTCTTACCATAAAAATATGATCTACACACGCATAATATATTCACTGAACACTTTACTACTTTACTCCCATACTTCGTTCGCATTCATTGTGGGGTCCTTTTCCTTCGTTTATACGTCCAGCACCCTAGAAAATGCTTAGTGACCCCTTTCCTTCTATTCTGACAGACTGAGACTTAAAAAAGTGTTGGTTTCATTTGTCCTCCCTTGGAAAAGCAAGTATGATGTGCTGGGTTCTAGTTTTCGTTTCGTGTGAAGCCATGTCTAACGTGGCATTACTTTATTACACTCTTTATGAACTTATGTTTTAAACTTTTATTTGCGTAACATACTTTCGAACTTTTTGTTGGTTTGATGTCCTCTGAGTGTTATGCAATGTTATTGAAAGAGTCTGCTCCTGAAAACTTTTAATTGTGATTACTGAAAGTCCTGAGTCTTTATTTTGGAAGAATTACTCTTATAAAAATGCTTATAATTTGCCTTATATTAATTTTAAGATGATGCTGATAAGGGAAACTCACCATCGCACCCGAGTCAGATTTAGTGGTAAGACGGCCCAGTGGACAGCGGGTCAAAAATTGAACTCAGGTATATTGAACTGGGAAATACAGAGCTGCCAGAAACAGCAACAGCGTCGTGGTTAATTGGTCACAGTGCTGAACTGCCAAGCGGGCGAGACGTGTTCAATCCTCCCTCGTCCCTAATTACATATTCTCGTTGTTGGCTGTGTTCAAATTTCAAATTTGTGTCTGTGTCGTGGGGTAACGTCGTTTGCAACAGCGAGGCGTAAGGTGGGGTATTATAATGACGGCTGGTTCCGCACAGCTGCTCTATAAGCAGCCGAAAGGAAGTGGCTTTCGAATGGGAACCGCAAACATTCGATGACGGGGCGACGTGTCAACCGAATCCTCCGATGTGGAATACGTGTGGTGTGTCATACGTGCCATTAGTGACAGTACGTGTGTCATGTGATGGGACTCTCTTATCGACGCACCTAATTTGTGCACCTGCTAAGTGAGTGAGATGTGCCTCCTTACCCGATTTAGATGTTCGTATGAATGTGAATGTGATCACGCCCAATGGTATGATGAAAACATAATAGTCCTTCACATAAGCTGCACACCTGCTTCATACAGTTTCTGTGTGCTCTGTCAAAACATATGTTTGTAACGTTTTGGAAGTCGTGTCCCGTTTAGGAAATTTTGATTCTTGAATTCCTTTGATTAAATACAGACCACACCCGTTTATTTGTTGGTTTTTATTTCTGTGAGATGTCTATCTGGTATCTCGCCTACCCTCTCTATTCATCACATTTACTTGCGACGGCAACGTATTCTTACCATGTGACTCATTTTCTATAACCAATACATGCCAAGACTACAGAAAGCGAAAAAATACTTCAATGGCCCCACGGGAAGTTCATAATGTTGTGAAAAAAGAACAAAAATAAATTGCACGAGTGAGTTCTGAGAACGGCTCGTCCGATTTACAGTCTAACACCATCCCACTCAATCACGACTTCAGGATTGTTCATTTGTTCGGGACATTACACTTGTTAAACATGGACCGTTTATTGCTTCTATTTTGCTCTTTTTTCCACAGTTCGGCACATCTCCTTACTGTTTTCATCCTTGATGTGTGTTCAGTATTTTACGGGCTATGCTCTGGGCCATCTTACCACTAAGTCTGAGGGGGGTGCGATCGGGTGTTCCCCTTATGAGGTCAACTTGAGTGTGTTATTTTCTTGAAGTTATTTCATTTGTAAGACACACGGGTACCCGTGGTTAAGGGGAAGCGTCTTTGACTCATAATCAAAACGTCTTCGGTCCCGGGTTCGATCCCCCCCACTGCCTAAATTTTGATAAATAATGAGCATTGGCGGCCGAAGACTTCCGGCATAAGAAGTCAGCCTCATTCTGCCAATGGCCTTGTCAAAGAGGGTGGAGGAGCGGATAGAGGTTCAGGGCACTCTCTTGTCCTAGGGGTGGGAAATCGCCCCTAAAGGCGGAAGAATCAGCAATGATCAACGACATGGGGATGCAGAAGGCAATGGAAACCACTGCATTAAAGACACTTAGCGTGTATCCACAGGACATGTGGCCTGTATTTGAAGAAGTGTCATGATGATCTCTCCATTGGCAAAAGATTCCGGAATAGTCCCCCATTCGGATCTCCGGGAAGGGACTGCCAAGGGGGAGATTACCATGAGAAAAAGATTGAATAATCAACGAAAGGATAACGTTCTACGAGTCGGGGCGTGGAATGTCAGAAGCTTGAACGTGGTAGGGAAACTAGAAAATCTGAAAAGGGAATGCAAAGGCTCAATCTAGATATAGTAGGGGTCAGTGAAGTGAAGTGGAAGGAAGCCAAGGATTTCTGGTCAGATGAGTATCGGGTAATATCAACAGCAGCAGAAAATGGTGTAACAGGTGTAGGATTCGTTATGAATAGGAAGGCATGGCAGAGGGTGTGTTACTGTGAAGAGTTCAGTGATCGGGTTGTTCTAATCAGAATCGACAGCAGACCAACACCGACAACGATAGTTCAGGTATACATGCCGACGTCGCAAGCTGAAGATGAACAGATAGAGAAAGTGTATGAGGATATTGAAAGAGTAATGCAGTATGTAAAGGGGGACGGAAATCTAATAGTCATGGGCGACTGGAATGCAGTTGTAGGGGAAGGAGTAGAAGAAAAGGTTACAGGAGAATATGGGCTTGGGACAAGGAATGAAAGAGGAGAAAGACTAATTGAGTTCTGTAGCAAGTTTCAGCTAGTAATAGCGAATACCCTGTTCAAGAATCGCAAGAGGAGGAGGTATACTTGCAAAAGGTCGGGAGATACGGGAAGATTTCAATTAGATTACATCATGGTCAGATAGAGATTCCGAAATCAGATACTGGATTGTAAGGCGTACCCAGGAGCAGATATAGACCCAGATGACAATATAGTAGTGTTGAAGCGTAGGTTGAAGTTCAAGACATTAGTCAGGAAGAATCAATACGCAAAGAAGTGGGATACGGAAGTACTAAGGAATGACGAGATACGTTTGAAGTTCTCTAACGCTATAGATACAGCAATAAGGAATAGCGCAGTAGGCAGTACAGTTGAAAAGGAATGGACATCTCTAAAAAGGGCCATCACAGAAGTTGGGAAGGAAAACATAGATACAAAGAAGGTAGCTGCGAAGAAACCATGGGTAACAGAAGAAATACTTCAGTTGATTGATGAAAGGAGGAAGTACAAACATGTTCCGAGAAAATCAGGAATACAGAAATACAAGTCGCTGAGGAATGAAATAAATAGGAAGTGCAGGGAAGCTAAGACAAAATGGCTGCAGGAAGAATGTGAAGACATCGAAAAAGATATGATTGTCGGAAGGACAGACTCAGCATACAGGAAAGTCAAAACAGCCTTTGGTGACATTAAAAGCAACGGTGGTAACATTAAGAGTGCAACGGGAATTCCACTGTTAAGTGCAGAGGAGAGAGCAGATAGGTGGAAAGAATACATTGAAAGCCTCTATGAGGGTGAAGATTTGTCTGATGTGATAGAAGAAGAAACAGGAGTCGATTTAGAAGAGATAGGGGATCCAGTATTAGAATCGGAATTTGAAAGAGCTTTGGAGGACTTACGGTCAAATAAGGCAGAAGGGATAGATAATTCCATCAGAATTTCTCAAATCATTGGGGGAAGTGGCAACAAACCGACTATTCACGGTGATGTGTAGAATATATGAGTCTGGCTACATACCATCTGACTTTCGGAAAAGCATCATCCACACAATTCCGAAGACGGAAAGAGCTGACAAGTACGAGAATTATCGCACAATCAGCTTAACAGCTCATGCATCGAAGCTGCTTACAAGAATAATATACAGAAGAATGAAAAAGAAAATTGAGAATGCGCTAGGTGACGATCAGTTTGGCTTTAGGAAAAGTAAAGGGACGAGAGAGGCAATTCTGACGTTACGGCTAGTAATGGAAGCAAGGCTAAAGAAAAATCAAGACACTTTCATAGGATTTGTCGGCCTGGAAAAAGCGTTCGACAGTATAAAATGGTGCAAGCTGTTCGAGATTCTGAAAAAAGTAGGAGTAAGCCATAGGGAGAGACGGGTCATATACAATATGTACAACAACCAAGAGGGAATAATAAAAGTGGACGATCAAGAACGAAGTGCTCGTATTAAGATGGGTGTAAGACAAGGCTGTAGCCTTTCGCCCCTACTCTTCAATCTGTACATCGAGGAAGCAATGATGGAAATAAAAGAAAGGTGCAGGAGTGGAATTAAAATACAAGGTGAAAGGATATCAATGATACGATTCGATGATGACATTGCTATCCTGAGTGAAAGTGAAGAAGAATTTAATGATCTGCTGAACGGAATGAACAGTCTAATGAGTACACAGTACGGTTTGAGAGTAAATCGGAGAAAGACGAAGGCAATGAGGAGTAGTAGAAATGGGAACAGCGAGAACCTTAACATCAGGAAGTCAATGAAGTTAAGGAATTCTGCTACCTGGGCAGTAAAATAACCAATGACGGACGGAGCAAGGAGGACATCAAAAGCAGGCTCGCTATGGCAAAAAAGGCATTTCTGGCCAAGAGAAGTCTACTAATATCAAATACCGGCCTTAATTGGAGGAAGAAATTTCTGAGGATGTACGTCTGGAGTACAGCATTGTATGGTAGTGAAACATGGGCTGTGGGAAAACCGGAACAGAAGAGAATCGAAGCATTTGAGATGTGGTGCTATAGACGAATGTTGAAAATTAGGTGGACTGACAAGGTAAGGAATGAGGAGGTTCTACGCAGAATCGGAGAGGAAAGGAATATGTGGGAAATACTGATAAGCAGAAGGGACAGGATGATAGGACGTCTGCTAAGACATGAGGCAATGACTTCCATGGTATTAGAGGGAGCTGTAGAGGGCAAAAACTGTAGAGGAAGACAGAGATTGGAATACGTCAAGCAAATAATTGAGGACGTAGGTTGCAAGTGCTACTCCGAGATGAAGAGGTTAGCACAGGAAAGGAATTCGTGGCGGGCCGCATCAAACCAGTCAGTAGACTGATGACAAAAAAAAAAAAAAAAAAAAAACACAAAGGAAGTAACAGACATATAGTAATTTCTTTTCAGTGACCACTAAGCCTGGGGGGGTGCGATCGGGGTTTCCCTTATGAGGTCAACTTGAGTGTGTTATTTTCTTGAAGTTACTTCATTTGTAATAGACAAAGGAAATAAGAGACATACAATAATTTCACTTATAATTTCCAGTTTGTTGTTTTTGTCATAAACTTCTATAATACACCCTTACCACTGATTGTGTAACAACATACTGCTCTGTTCACCACTGTTCGATAATTTCATTATTTAATAGTCACTCCTGTCTTCTGCCTTCAGTGTTCTGTCTAAAACTGTGTCTACAGCACTCTCGTTTCATTCACCATCTTCACTCTCATGTCCAGCCCTTAGGAAATTCCGTTCGATTGTGACGCTACCGCCGCTGCCGAGCCATCTCCTCCTTCCCCACGTCACATGTTTTGCCTTCCGCCGATCGCATGTCGTGGTTCATATGATATAGCGATAAGCATAGCACTCATCTAAACAGGTTCCTTTTTTTGTTTATGTATCTCTTTCTACCAAACATGTACACAGATGCTGCGTTGAGTTCAGGATGGATTTATTTTTGTGTTCTATACTGCAAAACTGCTAAACTTTTATGACTGAGGCATTGCTTTCGGACAACAGCGCACTCTAGTTGCTTGTTCTTAAATACTGTAACTTTTGTATTGTTGCACTACTTCAGTGGTGACGGAAGATTCAAAGACATATCTGTAGAAACAAGTGCAAGAACTAAAATTGTAGAAAATAAGACTTAAAGAAATTAGGGGTATTGTTGAGCGATTTATTTAAACAGACAAAATTGTAGTTCGCATGGTATCGTTGTTTCTAGTTGTACAGAATAATGTATTAAATGTGTCTTACTTCGTTTTTTCACATACCACTGAACTAGTGAGTAAGTGTCTCATAGTTTGAACTAATTACTTTGTCTAGATCATAATGTGTTAAATTTAAATGCTGTGATCTGTTTCTTCCCATAGAGTTCCAGTGAACATGTTCATTAGCGTGGGTGTGAAAGTTTTCTTTAACTTGCTTAATGTGGTTATTTTTTATTCTCATTTCAATTCAATCAGTATTCAGGTTTTAAGAACATTACAAAATTAAGTTTCACTGTATTTGCAAATATTTCTCTGTTTGTGGATACAACGAAACTCATAGATACTGGGCAAAGTTTAACAAAACTATGACTAGACCGGCTAATCTTTGAGACACATCAGTTTTACCCAACTTTTTCTGTACTAGACCTCATGTCATAATGTTAATGTGAGCTAGGTACGGGTTATTACGTTTGTAGTTAATTATATTCCATATTACGAATACCTCATTACACGTAAAACCTTTATTTCTATGAAAATTAATGATAGAGGTTACAAAATTCAATGTACATGGAAATTAAATGTTACAGTACATATTTGTACGACATTTTGTTGCAGTAGTTTTAAAAGTGTCATAATGTTGCCCAGTGACACGGTAGTTTTAATTATTCTACTGAATAAAGATGTGAGCTGACATTGAGGTTTCCAAAGATATGGTAATTTTACAGCCATGTACGGAGATGACACCAACAGAGTGTTCTGTCTAAATATGATAAAAGATAAGCAGTGAAACAGAACGTGTTCTGAAGTCTCCGCACTCGCATGCCCTCTGTCTGTGCTTATGTCGACCAAGATGAGTAAGGTACCAGCAGTCTCCAGCTCCACGGTTCGGTCGTTGCAGCACCGAGCCACGTGTGTGCTGGGAAGTCGTTGCCCCGACAGCAGCCGAGCTGCGTCTGTCGCACTACCGCGTGGCACTGTATCTGTCCCTCTGTACGGCTAAGTCTTATTTCCCTATCACGTTTCGGGGCGCCAAAATTCCTCGCATTCCATCCACCATCATTAGCTGGTGTAGGCTGCTTTAGGTACGAGTCAAATGGAGATTGCAGTGGCACTTGTCTTTTCTTCAGTATGCACACAATACATAGCATTAATTCATGATGAGGGTCAGCAGTACATGCCAGTCATCTGTGTGAAGTCTTCCGGCACTTGCCGACATGACCGTCTAGTAAGTAGTGGCATTCTCTGCCAAAAGCTTTAAATTAATAATAAACAACTACTTTACTTACACACTTGCTAGAAATACACAGAGCTAAAGAACGGATTACTGAGACACATTTGTAAAAAGTCTTAAATATAATCACACATATATATTCCGAAAACAGGGGTTTTGTGTAGAGGAGTTTCCAGTATAGCGTAACAGTCGGGAGTTCCTTCTCTTTTAGGCGCTGCTGCCACGTGGGAATATCATGCGCTATTCAAAAACTGATGTTTTATACAGCATTACTCGTTTCAGCCTTAGCCATTGTCAAAGACTCTAGAAGAGAAACACATGGAAGGGAATCATTGAAAAAAACATTGAAACGTACATCGTAAAATGGAGCGAACCAAGTATTCGCTGAAACAAAAATCTTTGGTATAACACATGAAATGCATATTGTAAAGAACGAAGAGAGGCAAACTCATCCAAATATGTATAACATATCATTAGGTAAAACGAAACTTAATTTGTCAAGCATCTAGTCATCATTATTTGAGACATTTGGGTGCAAACTGACTCACTGTACACATCGAAGTGTTAGATAAAGAAGCCGCCAGATGGCAGTTCTGTACGGCGTTTATGAAAATTATACGCTTCAAAATACTGAAAAGCCGATACAGCTGACTGATGCTATGTGGTTTCAAGTGACAAATAATATTCAACTATGTTTATTACACAAAACAGTTTACTGTCTATCAAATATCCGTCTGGCACTAGGAGAAAGGCGAAAACTATCACCGCAAGACGGGGTTAATATGCATAAATATAACTAAAATAAATGAACAAATAGCACTCCTGTAAGATAAATTACAGTCCTGAGAGTGGTTTGATGCAGCTCTCCAAGCTACTCTATCCTGTGCAAGCTTCTTCATCTCCCATTAATTACTGCAACCTACATCCTTCTGAGTCTGCTTAGTGTATTCATCTCTTGGTCTCCCTTTACGATTTTTACCCTCCACGCTGCCCTCCAATGCTAAATTTGTGATTCCACGATGCCTCAGAACATGTCCAACCGATCGGTCCCTTCTTCTTGTCAAGTTGTGCCACAAACTCCACTTCTCCCCAATTCTATTCAATACCTCCTCATTGGTTATGTGATCTACCCATCTAATCTTCAGCATTCTTGTGTAGCACCACATTTCGAAAGCTTCTATTCTCTCCTTGTCCAAACTATTTATCGTCCATGTTTCGCTTCCATACATGGCTACACCCCATACAAATACTTTCAGAAACGACTTCCTGACACTTAATTCTATACTCGATGTTAACAAATTTCTCTTCTTCAGAAACGCTTTCCTTGCCATTGCCAGTCTACATTTTATATCCCCTCTACTTCGACCATCATCAGTTATTTTGCTCCCCAAATAGCAAAACTCCTTTACTACTTTAAGTGTCTCATTTCCTAATCTAATTCCCTCAGCATCACCCGATTTAATTCGACTACATTCCATTATCCTCGTTTTGCTTTTGTTGATGTTCATCTTATACCCTCCTTTGAAGACACTGTCCATCCCGTTCAACTGCTCTTCCAAGTCCTTTGCTGTCTCTGACAGAATTACAATGTCATCGGCGAACCTACAAGTTTTTATTTCTTCTCCATGGATTTTAATACCTACTCCGAACTTTTCTTTTGTTTCCTTTACTGCTTGCTCAATATACAAATTGAATAACATCGGGGAAAGGTTACAACCCTGTCTCACTTCCTTCCCAACCACTGCTTCTCTTTCGTGCCCCTCGACTCTTTTATAACTGCCATCTGGTTTCTGTACAAATTGTAAATAGCCTTTCGCTCACTGTATTTTACCCCTGCCACCTTATGAATTTGAAAGAGAGTATTCCATTCAACATTGTCAAAAGCTTTCTCTAAGTCTGCAAATGCTAGTAACGTAGGTTTGCCTTTCCTTAATCTTTCTTCTAAGATAAGTCATAAGGTCGGTATTGCCTCACGTGCTCCAACATTTCTGCGGAATCCAAACTGATCTTCCCCGAGGTCGGCTTCTACCAGTTTTTCCATTCGTCTGTAAAGAATTCGCGTCATTATTTTGCAGCTGTGACTTATTAAACTGATAGTTCGGTAATTTTCACATCTGTCAACACCTGCTTTCTTTGGGATTGGAATTATTATATTCTTCTTGAAGTCTGAGGGAATTTCACCTGTCTCATACATGTTGGTTACCAGATGGTAGAGTTTTGTCAGGACTGGCTCTCCCAAGGCCGTCAGTAGTTCTAATGGAGTGTTGTCTTCTCCCGGGGCCTTGTTTCGACTCAGGTCTTTCAGTGCTCTGTCAAACTCTCCACGCAGTATCGTATCTCCCATTTCATCTTCATCTACATCCTCTTCCTTTTCCATAATATTATCTTCAAGTACATCGCCCTTTTATAGACCCTCTATATACTCCTTCCACCTTTCTGCTTTACCGAGCGAGGTGGCGCAGTGGTTAGCACACTGGACTCGCATTCGGGAGGACGACGGTTCAATCCCGTCTCCGGCCATCCTGATTTAGGTTTTCCGTGATTTCCCTAAATCGTTTCAGGCAAATGCCAGGATGGTTCCTTTGAAAGGGCACGGCCGATTTCCTTCCCAATCCTTCCCTAACCCGAGCTTGCGCTCCATCTCTAATGACCTCGTTGTCAACGGGACGTTAAACACTAACCACCACCACCACCACCCTTCTTTGCTTAGAACTGGGTTTCCATCTCAGCTCTTGATATTCGTACAAGTGGTTCCCTTTTCTCCAAAGGTTTCTTTAATTTTCCTGTAGGCAGTATCTATCTTGCCTCTAGTGAGATAAGCCTCTACATCCTTACATTTGTCCTATAGCCATCACTGCTTAGCCATTTTGTACTTCCTGTCAATCTCATTTTTGTGACGTTTGTATTCCTTTTTGCCTGTTTCATTTACTGCATTTTTATATGTTCTCCTTTCTTCATTTAAAATCAATATTTCTTCTGTTACCCAAGGATTTCTATTAGCCCACGTCATTTTACCTCCTTGATCCTCTGCTGCCTTCACTACTTCATCCCTCAGAGCTACCCATTCTTCTTCTACTGTATTTCTGTCCTCCATTCCTGTCAGTTGTTCCCTTATGGTGTCCCTGAAACTCTGTACAGCCTCTGGTTTAGTCAGTTTATGCAGGTCCCATCTCCTTATATTCCCACCTTTTCGCAGTTTTAATCTTCAGTTCATAACCAATAGATTGTGGTCAGAGTCCACATCTGCCCCTGGAAATATCTTAAAATTTAAAACCTGGTCCTAAAATCTCTGTCTTACCATTATATAATCTATCTGATACCTTCTAGTATCTCCAGGATTCTTATGTGCATACAACCTTCTATTATGATTCTTGAACAAAGAGTTAGTTATGATTAAGTTATGCTCTGTGCAAAATTCTACCAGACGGCCTCCTCTTTCATTTCTTACCCCCAATTCATATTCTCCTACTATGTTTCCTTCTCTCCCTTTTCCTACTCTCGAATTCCAGTCACCCATGACTATTAAATTTTCGCCTCCCTTCACTACCTGAATAATTTCTTTTATCTCATCATACATTTCATCAATTTCTTCGTCATCTGCAGAGCTAGTTGGCATATAAACTTGTACTACGGTAGTAGGCGTGGGCTTTGTGTCTATCTTGGCCACAATAATGCGTTCACTATGCTGTTTGTAGTAGCTTACCCGCACTCCTATTATTTTATTCATTATTAAACCTACTCCTGCATTATCCCTATTTCCTTTTGTATTTATAACCCTGTATTCACCTGACCAAAAGTCTTGCCCCTCCTGCCACCGAACTTCACTAATTCCCACTATATCTAACTTTAACCTATCCATTTCCCTTTTTAAATTTTCTAACCTACCTGCCCGATTAAGGGATCTGACATTCCACGCTCCGACCCGTAGAACGCCAGTTTTCTTTCTCCTGATAACGACGTCCTCTTGAGTAGTCCCCGCCCGGAGATCCTAATGGGGGACTATTTTACCTCCGGAATATTTTACCCAAGAGGACGCCATCATCATTTAACCATAAAATAAAGCGTAATTTAGTATACAGAAAAGTTTACATATGAAAACGTGAAAAATCTGGATATTTGTATCCCAACCATAAGATAAAACAAAATTTACAGTTTCACGCAAAATAATAAGCAGCGCACTTAGTATGTAACAATTTTGCATTGACAAGCACCACTTTATAAAATAAAATAATATACGAAATTGCTCCTATTCCATGTTCTTCGAAAACTTTGATTCTACCCTCGGAGAAGACATTCCCCATATAAGAGTCAATCAGAGTTCGATCTAAGAACTAAACAACGTTCCCAATCCAACAAAGATTCTACGGGCGAAAGCCAGGCAACTTTCAACAGCAGAAGAAACAAGGTACCTCCAAGACATTACTACCTGCTTCGAATGATGACTGAAGTGGTGACGATGAATCATTTCATTCTGATGTAGCGTCTCAAATGGACTTAATATTGTCTACTACACAGGAAGACAAACAATCTGTGTGTCTCGTCCGCGACGGAAAATTTCCCGAAAATGAGAAATGACAGATCTGCGTGCAATGTTTAGTTTTCCTCGCTGAGAGTCCACCTTCATTGCGCTGTCGCAAAGAAGGAAGACTATATCAGTGAGTCCTGTAAATAAAGTGAACTACAGTGCTTGTCTTTACACCTTGTTTCTCGTATTTGCAACCCCTTATCCCACGTTACCCGACGGTTTCATATTACACTTCATTTGACATTTATATTTCATTTCCTTCTGTAAACTAATTTTTTCCAAGGTATAAGCTACACCTCCTATTAGATTTAGTTTTGAGCGTCTTAATCATGAAGGTAGTAACTTACAGTCAGAAATGTAAATGGTGTTCTCTAAGACCCAAATCTGCTGCACATGGCGACAGAGCATAAATGTATCGAATGATTTTGAGCTAGTGACCTGTAAATGTAGTTACCCAGTGATCTTTGTGTCAAACATAGGGCCGCCCCGTTTCTATAGTACCGTTAAATAAGTTGTTATTCGATAAGGAGAAGTAAAAAGTGACACTGGGAGTCAACGAAATAATTTGTATCTGGAGTGAATCCGTGACTTATTCTATCCAACTCTCGGATATGTTCCGAGGTCGTATTAAGAGGTTCCAGTATTGCAGGAAACGCTGAGAGGAGTCTGGTCAACAGGGAAGATAAGCAGTCATGTTGAAACTATAATGTAGAAATATAAAAACTCCGACTTTGAATCTTGATTCAACACAAGTTTTCATACACTGGATGATCTATGCTCGAATCTCCATACTTCAGCAATACGTTCCCTCGTGTGGGAGTAATGTTGATATTGTTGTGTTCAGCCCGAAGAACGGTATGATTCAGCTCTCGATACTACTCTAACCTGTGCAAGCCTCTTCGTCTCTGCAGAACTACTGTAACCTAATTCCATTTCAACCTGCTTCATTTTGTCAAGCCTTCATCTTCCTTTACAATTTTCATTCCCTATACTCCCCTCCAGTTCATACTTGACGACTGTTTGATTCCTCACTATGCGGCGTATAAATCGACCCCTTCTTGTAGTCAAGCTGTGCCATAATTTTCTTTCTCTCCAGATTGATTCAATCCCGCTTCATAAATTATCCGATCTAACCCACCTGGTCATTGTCATCGTCCTCTGTAGCACTACATTAAAAAAAAATTCTATTCCGCTTTTGTCTGAATAGTTTACAGTTCATGTTTCATATCCTGCGGGTATGTAGTCTAACTTTGTTACTTTCGGTAAGTTCTGGTAGTCCAAGAGACTGTAGTTTGCCTGCCGAAACCATTGGGTGACACTAGCAACTGTGACTTTATGTGCAGAAAATGGTAGCCAGTGTTAAATAAACTCGTGAGTGATATTCACACGTATTAGAAGCGTTTTCGACTTGACAGTGGAGTAGTTGGTTTTAAAGCGTAATCCGAGCCGAAACAGCCCCCAGTCTGAATTAATGTCTTGAAATATTAAGCACACAGTATGATAACGTTGATCATGCACCAGCGGTGTTGAACTACATTCAAAATTCGTGTTGTTTACTTACTGAGATTTGACCCTTTGTCACCTGACGACCTTCTCCATTCTTCATTTGAAATTCATAAAGCTGAAAATTGGAATTTCGCTGTAAACAAACCATGTACGTTTCGGACGCTACATGTACACCTGGTACATATCAGACATTGCCGTTGCACCTCTTTGTTTGACTTCACAACAAAATTTCGAAGGAACAAACTGGTTGGAGGTCGCGACAACAATGTTAATAACGTATTCAGTAGACAGTAGACTGTCCTTTTGATTCTGAAGCTGTATTACATAAACTATATTTAATACGTAATCGATGTACTAGAGTATCTATTTTTGACTGTGTATAATTGATTGTAATTACAGTATACTGAAATGTAGACATTCACGTCCGGAATGGCCATGTCCATTATAATTATCCGGTCTGTTAAGCCGTGGTAAACTCGAGAATTCAGTTTACAATGGAGGAGGAGGTAGACGATATGCTTGTTTTTAGAAACGAAAATGGTAGTTTTGGCCAAACCCATTCACGCGGACCGTTATTTGCACCGGGATTCGAACCACCACCCACAACAGAAGCGGGGTGTTGTCAAGACGTTAGTGGAAAGAGCTAGAAATATTTGTGAAGCTGAGTTGTTCGACGCTGAGCTGAAACATCTCCACAATGCATTAATGAAGAATGGGTATTCGTCCGCCGAAATAAAACGTGCGGTGAAACGGCCACGCAGAAATCATAGTGACGTACAGGCTACTGAAAAATCTAAGGTTTTCCTGCCGTTCGTTAAAAATGTGACGGAAATAATAGGGAGGATCTTGACGAAGCTGAATATTACCGTAATTTACAAGCCCACCAGGAAGATAACAGGAATACCTTCAGCCTGCCAAGGACGCTCGCAAACCATTGGAAAAAGCTGGAGTGTATGGGATCCCACGCAGATGTGGAGATGTTTATGTGGGTAACACTAAAAGAACTGTTTCAAAACGTTTGGAAGAGCACAAGTGCAATTGTAGAAGAGGAGAAACGGAGCAATCAGCTGTTGTGGAGCATGTTTTCAAGCCATGTAACCACCATATTTGTTTCGAGGACACGCAAGTACTAGCGGCCACATGCGGATATTACGAAAGGCTCTACAGAGAGGCAATTGAAATCGCCAAACACCCTAGTAATTTCAGTGGAAAGGAGGAGGGCGTGAAATTGATCGGTATATGGATGCCGGTGTTGAAGAAGATGTGTACCACCCGTCCACCACTGGGTGATGGCAACAGCGATCGACGGCAGCGGACAGCGGCCAATTGCACTGACGTTTTCAAAACACGTGACGTCACGCCTCCCATAATTATCCGTGTATCTGGAGACGACTCTGAGTTCTCATTTAACAGCAGCAGCAGCAATGGCAACTCAGCATTGTCGTCGGCTACATTCTTTGTCGTCCGCACTATTAAGTGAGAAATTGTAAACTTACTTTGACATTACCCAGCAACTTTTCTTTCACAAAGTATGACCACTTGAATAATAACTTGAAACAGTTAAAACTTGTAGGGCACCTGCATTGTCATTGTCCTCAGACATTATTACCAAGCGGGGTCCCTTTCCTTTCCGTGCAATCAAAGAATGTCGTAAGGATAAGAAAATTTACTACTAGTTTTGTGTGTTTGCTAATGACCAGTTTCAGTCAAACTTTTATGCCTCAGTAAGTGTTCATTCGTGTATTGCATGACAGAGGCTATTTAAAGTAAAGTAAAATTTTACTGGCGAAACAAATAAAAAACAAATAAAACAAAGATACAGCGCAAATTAAGAGTGCACAGTTTCATTTATTCTGTATTTACTTAGCGAGTGACTTCTTTGCCTTGGTAGATATTTTACTGTCGTTAATTTAAAAGTAAAACCAATTGCTCATTTCCTTGAAGTAAATTCAACTCAATCTTTCAATAATCAAAAGTAAATGGCTTGCCTTTTTCTAAATGTTGCATCACGTTACACTGAGGTTACTGAAAGTAATTAGTTTTACATAATAGAGTTTAAGTTAAGGCAATCATTCATGTAACCAGTAACTCCATTTACAAATAATTTTTCATTCAAAATTTAGTATTTCAGAACAAGTAACTGCAAAGTCAGTGCTTTCTGATTCATTTATTTTATCGTGAACTGTTGTGCTATGGGAAAGCCAGGGATTATTTGCTTAAATTTCTTTGCCATTACTTTTCTCAAGGTCCTGGAGATTCATTGCCCTAGCGGGCTGCCGACCGTTTAATTATCAGTCTTTTCTTTGTGTTATCGGTGATTTTTGTTGTAAATATTGCGTGGTAACCTTTTCCCCCCCCTGTGCTGTTGGTGAGCGATTGAACTGTGCTCCAACTATTTAAAAATTATCATCAGCATTTAGCTTAAGTTTAGGACAGATTCTTCGTTCAGAAGAGTCTATTGTAAACTTTTCTCCAACACACCGGGTTTATTTTCCTTCGGTAACGATAGCCTCACTCACTCTAAAATTTCATTAGGCACATGCGATCACGGTTAGTTTTATGCAGTCCAGTAGGCCGATTAGGAAGGGGGAGGTTACAAGTGCTTCACCAGATTCTTGCTGAATTCAGATATTTGAGATCGCTTGGTATGAGCTTTCCGTGGGTCGTGAAATAATGTTCTTGCAGTGTAGGAAGCTATGGACCTGCAGTGGCTTGAAAGCACACGAGGAACTAAATACCGAATCAATTAATGGCGACTGGCTGTTGTACCCGCCCGAATTATTTTCTGTTCATATCGCAGTTCCACGACTCTCTAATAGCAATGTGTTGAATGGACAAGCTGGGTGTGCAAAAGTTTATTTATATTCGCAGTTTTCCTTTGTCAGAAGCAGAAAGATTAAGAACACATATATATTTAACAAGCAAATGAGCGAATATAAAACAGTAACGAATATTAGAACTTATGCTTCCGCTGCCACCCTCAAAAAAATTTTTCTGGGTGTAAAAGCAATGTGATAATGTAAAATGGTATCTCGTAAGAGGCGACGTTCCGACAGAATTTTGTCGCTTCATGTCGTCGAGTCTTAACGTTGAAAAATGTAATGTTCCCTCTTGAAGCAGTGCCACGTAATTTTTATTAACAATTGCGAAACGTAAGTTTTGTGATTAACCAACATATCCCATCATTAGAACTGAAGACTGTTTATATAGCGTAAGAAATTTATGGTAAAGTTTTAGCTTTAGTCGTTATCAGTGAGTCGGTTTCACATTTTAGCAGTTTAGAGACAAGTTGAAGTGTTTATACTACAGCTCAGTAGGCTACTCGAACAATTTTGTAAAGGAAATCTGACTGTGTGCTGCCTGATTGTCACTGGAAGATGCAAACCAAAGGAGCGCTGCAAAACATCAAATAATGACCCCCAAACGTCCCGCTTCCCCTCCGTGTTCGTCTCCATCTCTTTGATCTGATCAACTCCACCTCTTCCCTTTCTATGTTTATTTCCTCCCTCCTCTCTATTCAACTCCTTTTTCTCCTTGTCTCTGCCTCTTCCTCCTCCTGTCTCTGCCCATCTCTATCTCTTTCCTCTCTGTCCTCCCCTCACACTTTTCATTTCCCCCTCCCACTTTCTCTGCCAGTTTCCTCCCCCCCCCCCCTACTCGTATCCATCACCTCCTTCCCCCTCGCTGTCGGTAAATTTCCTCCTCACCTCGTCTCTCTCGACATTATCATGCTCAACCTAATAAAAGTCTAGTAGTTCTACCCTCGCAATGTTTATGATCGTACCTATGTGCTGTAGAATGATAAAATTTTGCATGAACATCCAGTGTTGTATGTCGTAAAATGTTGTTAATAGAAGAAGTAATTAATTTAAAACGTCATGTGGAAGCTTTTCAAGCGTCTCAGTATTTGACGTCATATGTCCTGGTCTATGTGTCGTACGATGATATATTTTTGAAGGTACATCCAATGGTATATGTAGGTACTGTCTCAGTAATGTTTTGCGAAAAGAGTTAGTAGCAAATTAGAAACAAATTTAAACGCCATGCGGCAGTTTTTCACGCATCTGTGTTTATGACGCCATATAGTCTGAACTGCGTGTCGTGCAGTGATATAATTTTGCTGGTGTATTCACTGGTGCAGGTGAATATTGACTGCAAAATGAGTCGCGAATGCAGTTAGTAGTAAAAGAGCAATAAATAAAAAACGGAATACGGCAGTTTTATTGCACGTAAACAAAAATGTAGCAAATTATAGAACTTTTTCATTTCATCGTTTTGTGGGCGTTGTCAGCGAGGAAAAGTTGGAAAAAGATTTAAATGATGTGTAAAGTTTGCTGCAAGTCACTAAGTACTCCTAGTCTTTAATAAAGGATGACTCAAGTATCAGAACTCGCGTGTCGTGGCCACACAGCTTTTCACGCCAACCCCAACCATTCCTTAGGCAGATGGTTCTTACCCAGCAGCGATTTTATCCAAACAGTAAGCGATATGCCTACCAAGTTTGGATGAAATCGGTCAAGTAGTTTAAAAGGAGATGGAAAATTGGAAATTTGTGGCAAGGTCTTATGGGACCAAACTGCTGAGGTCATCGGTCCCTAAGCTTACACGCTACTTAACCTAACTTAAACTAACACGCTAAGGACAACACACACACTCATGCCCGAGGGAGGATTCGAACCTCCTACGGAGGGAGCCGCGCGATCCGTGACAAGGCGCCTGGGACCGCACGGCTACCCCGCGCGGCTACGAGATGTGAAGCTTATGTACATATCATTTTACGTGCATGCGTTTTCGTTTCAGTATTTTATCGATCTTCAGTAACTGTAGTTATATATATGGAAATAATCAGCAAACAGCTGCATAAAATAAATTTGATTTCTTATCCGGTTTCAGGTACATAGCGCCACTCTCCAGAAGAAAATAATATCTATGGATACACTTCAGAAACACTGTTTCAAATTATTGTCATGGTCACGGACAAAAAGAAATAATTTAAAAATGTAAATGTCCTACGGCATTGTTTGCTTGGAAACCCCATGTAGCTGTCCGAAACTGTTCCTCCGCGCACAGTGGCCACACAGTGGCATGAGTGTGTATGTTGTCATTAGCGTAAGTTCGTTTAAGTTAGATTAAGCAGTGTGTAAGCCTAGCGACCAATGACTTCAGCAGTTTGGTCGCATAGGAACGTACCACACCATTTTTTTTTAAAAAAGAAAAGACTTATATCAGCACACAGATTTTACGGAACTTCACATACATAAAACACCATGCAAAATATAGACACTGCTGCCAACAAATCTGTCACGAATGTCAAGATTTGTTTCCCACGTAAGCAAGTAAATACTTTTAATTAGGTTATTCGTGTGCAGTGCTGCGTAGCAAAAGTTTTAAAATAATTATCTGGACATTTTGATATAGTTAACGAATCAGATCTACATATAACTTAATTGCAACGATACCTCTGCACAATGGAAGATTCTATAGAGATTCGGCATCAAATTTGGAAACTGATAAAGAAGGATGATCGAGGTTCACGTGACTCGTACTGGTTTTAAGCTTGCTTCCCTTGTTGGTCAATTTATTTGATCAGAGTTTATGACAGTCGTACTAGCTTAAGTCTGCTTTTCTTTCAGGTCGAGCAGTCGTCTCACAGGTTTCATGTGAACCTCTCGATTTCTCCTACTATCATATTAGCACTTGCACGCAACGTCTTCAATTACTTGTTGAATTTATTTCAATATCTGTCTTCATCTACAGTTTTTACCCTCCACGGCATCCACTGGAAAATTGGAATTTATCCCACGAAGTCTTAAAACATGTCTCGTAATCCTCGCCCCCTTTCTTGTCAGTGTTTTCCACATACTACTTTTCTTCGCTCATTCTGTAGACATCCTCCTACTTTCTTACGTTACGCCTTCTTACACTACTAGCCATTAAAATTGCTACACCACGAAGATAACTTGCTGCAGACGCGAAATTTAACCGACAGGAAGAAGATGCTGTGATATGCAAATGATTAGCTTTTCAGAGTATTCACACGAGGTTGGCGCCGTCGCGACACCTACAACGTGCTGACATGAGGAAAGTTTCCAACCGTTTGCAAGACAACAACCATCTGCACGAACAGTTCGACGATTTTTGCAGCAGCATGGACTATCAGCTCGGAGAACATGGCTGCGGTTACCCTTGACGCTGCATCACAGACAGGAGCGCCTGTGATGGTGTATTCAACGACGAACCTGGGTGCACGAATGGCAAAACGTCATTTTTTCGGATGAATCCAGGTTCTGTTTATAGTATCATGATGGTCGCATCCGTGTGTGGCGACATCGTGCTGAACGCACATTTGAAGCGTGTATTCGTCATCGCCATACTGTCGTATCACCCGGCGTGATGGTATGGGTTGCCATTGGTTACACGTCTCGGTCACCTCTTATTCGCATTGAGGACACTTTGAACAGTGGACGCTACGTTTCAGATGTGTTACGACCCGTGGTTCTACCCTTCATTCGATCCCTGCAAAACCCTATTACATAATGAAGCCAATGGTAAAACCCTAAATCTGTTAGAACAACTGGAAATATAAGTCCACAAAAAAAAAAACAGAATCGATGTCAAATGAACAAACAGATTTCCAATGCCACAGTTAATGCACGACCGCATGTTGAAGGTCCTGTACGGGCCTTTCTGGATACAGAAAATGTTCGACTGCTGCCCTCGCCAGCGCATTCTCCAGATCTCTCACCAAATTAAAACGTCTGGTCAATGGTGGGCGAACAACTGGCTCCTAACAATACACAGTCAGCACTCTTGATGAACTGTGGTATCGTGTTGAATCTGCATGGGCTGCTGTTTTCTAGATTGTTGATGACATTTTTCTTTTCCAGCATATGTTGTGCAATGACAGATTTTTCAAAGTTGTTGAGCCTGAAAGCATTTAAATGTTCTTGAAAACAGGTTTTGAAGTTTCTGCCTATTTTCCTTACATAGCCGGCAGGACAACTGGGTCATGATACTTCGTACACTCCACTGTTCTTGTATGTTTGCGTATTTGATTTCATGTTATGGATTAGTAAGTTCCGTAACTTATTATTAGTTGAGAATGAAATACATTTGTTTTTTGAAAAGGTTAGCAATTTTTTTGATATGGGACCCAGGTTTGGGATAATCGCGAATATTTTCTCTTCTTTCATAGTGTGGCCATTCGTTGTCTTGCTTTTGTGTATTTGTCTGTTAAAATTTTCAGTAGTTTTGTATGTGTAACCATTGCTTGTGGCAATGCTCTTTATTGTATCTATCCCATTGGTGAGGGTGTTTGCTTCTAAATCAAGAGAGTGTATTCTGTGTAGACTGGACCTAAATGCAGCATGTTTCTGTGTAGTGGGATGGCATGATGAGTTGTCCAGTGTTATGTCTGTATGTGTATCGAGGAATACCATCTTCGCCTGTGACAGGCTGCTTCTTATGGCCTCTTCCTGTTATATCGTGCATTTTTTACTTCTGTGGTAATAGTATTTCTTCACTTCTACCTCATGATTTTCACTGTTGATGTTAATTTAATCATTAATCTCATTGGTAACGGAACTATGTTCTAGCACAATGATTAACTATCCTGCCCTGTCCCCCATCTGTCGCTTTCAAGATCACCCGTCCTCCCACCCGTATAGGTCATTTAGACCGTTATTTAGTGTTTATTTAGGATCTAATTTATTATCCTGATCGCTGTAAGATTTACGTAATTCGACGAACCCTCTTCCATGTCACAATTATTTATTATCCTTATAGCAATAATTTATTAACGTATTAGGAATATCTTTTCCCTTATGGCTGTAAAGTACTACCCCATTTATTATCCATATTACTGTTATTTATTATTCAGTTATGACAATTTATTATGCAATATGGCGGACTCAATATAGCTGAAGCTATGACATCAGAATCAATTTTGCCGATTCAGGATGTCAAAAGATGGAAGACACACCATGATGACGCATAAATAAAATGTCAAAAAAATGGTTCAAATGGCTCTGAGCACTATGGGACTCAACTGCGGTGGTCATAAGTCCCCTAGAACTTAGAACTACTTAAACCTAACTAACCTAAGGACAGCACACAACACCCAGCCATCACGAGGCAGAGAAAATCCCTGACCCCGCCGGGAATCGAACCCGGGAACCCGGGCGTGGGAAGCGAGAACGCTACCGCACGACCACGAGATGCGGGCTAAATAAAATGTCAGTTAAGTCCACTCCCAAGGAGTTTTTCCTTCCACCATTCCCCACTAAAATAGTTATTAAGAAGAGATTGAAAAGTCAACCAACCAGCTGCAAATAAAGCTTTACCGTCCCTTGCCCGTGGTTTCGATATTTGTAAAAATGTCTTCTTCAGAAGTATTGGCCTTATTACATCAATTTCAGTCTCTTCACAATTACGCAGTTGCTGCTTCGCAACCATGTTTAAGATTTTAAAATAATTATTCCAATTTCTATTGCACTGCAGTCGCTTACACCACCACTCGTTCACAAAGAGAGCATGTTAGCCGTCAGTTGGACTCGGCACTCAAGCTCTGTATACCATAGAGAAAGTTTGTGTCTTCGGAGTATTTCGTGGTAGAATGTCTGAATAAATAAAATCTTCTCGGTTTTGAAGCTGCGCCAATTCGAATAAAACGCTCTTGCTTTCGATGGCCATCTCTGTCATCGTCGTCAGGAGTAAAAACCACTGACTGCCGGGGCTGCTAAGGTTTTCCTCTTGTATAGGCACGAATGCAGCCTCTGGCACAAATCAGAGAGGGCCGAAAGACGCGTGGGTGGAAGGCGAGTTGGGTAGCTCACAGCGGCTCCGGTCTGCTGCGGGATCGAGTGACGTCAGGTGGCGAGGGGCCGGCGTCACGTCTGACACTGCCGCTCTCGCCTCTCTACAAGCGTCAAGAATCTGTCTTTGCTTTCTTTCGATATACAGTGCTCGCCCCCACGCCCTACTACCTGTGCATCACTGTTATTGTTAAAATTCTTTAATCTCAGTTGCCTCCTTTATAACGGAATCCCAATATGTTGATGCATGAGCCAAGTCTCTTCTTTTCAAACTGTATTTTGTGTTCATTTTCCAGGAAATGCTCAACTGTTGTAGATTTCTCAAACTCCCTTTGCTTTTCGCGTCGTTTGTGCTCCGTACAACGCTCTGCAACTATGCGAATAGTTATGCTGCCCCATTTACACGTGATGAGGAATGTCGTCTTTAACAGGGCGCAGCTTATCTCGTATCTTGGGGGAGGGCCGGAGCACTAGTCTCAGTCCATGTCTCTGCAGCATACGTCCTAATTTTCTGCTCGTTTTCCCACAGTATGAATTTTATTCACAGTGGACCATTGTCACCAGAGATCTGTCGCCTCCATACAGAATAAAAAAGTGAGTCACTTAGTGGAATGTAAGTATTAACTAACTGCTCTCTCTCTCTCTCTCTCTCTCTCTCTCTCTCTCTCTCACTCACTCACTCACTCACTCAATGTTTACTGTTACTATACATTGTTTGTATATTTTTCATTCATTATTGTTAATTCTCCCTCATTACAATGGCTCGTTGATGCACTGGAGCAGAAATCATAGGAAGGCTAATTGATATATCAGAGCAGGACACAAATTATTTCCAGATACCGAGTTTCCTCCATCTCTAATGTCTATACCACAACTCGTCAAACCACAGTTAAGTGTACTGCTGTTCACCAGTCCTTATAAGTTGACTGGCAGATGACCTAACGTGCAGCATATGATAGCGATTGTCACGTAATAACAGAAATGGAGAATGTTCAACGCAGTACTGAAATACGGTTTACAGATATTGAGAGGATCCATCTATGCAACATGATAGGAGTCCTGGATGGGCTAATGACGACAGCGTACGAATCATTTCATCCTCCTCCAGATATCAACATCTTCACCAAGAAGGCATCCATCATCGTCAAGTTCGGAGCTCCAACACTGAAATTAACATGTGGAGAATCTTCATAGTGCATTCATTCGTATCATTCAAGTTTTGTGAACTTGAGTGGTCTATACAGTGCAACATGGATTGTGGTAGAAAGGGTGTGTCACTGGCAACTGAACGTAAAGGCATTATTCTATGATTCTGTGAAGTATACGCGTGAGCATAATAAACATGTGACTGAGTTTGGTCAATATAAAATATACATGTATACATTGTAACCTCTCAGCCGAAATGTTTAAATGAAAAACAGGAAAATGGGTGTCAAATGTAACCTCCTCACAGAAATCAAAGAATGAAAATTGACCATAGACCACACAATAATATTAATTAGATAATGAACCATGAACTGAATGTAACATCTGAACAGAAATAATTAAACCTGATAAATTATATAAGGACAGCAGCGCTGACCTTCGGCCCTGTATTCTGAATAAAAAAGCAAAAATTCTTACCTCAATAATAACTGCATCTATATCTGCTCCTATTTATCGACACAGCTTCGTGCAATGCTGGCATATATATATTTTTTTTCTTTGATTCTTAGAAGGAATGCATAGGAAAAATTCTTTAAATTGAAATGAATGCTTTTTCTTCAAAAGAGTTACTTTATAGAAAAATTATTATTGGGGCATTTTTTCTGAACAAATTACATTACAATTAACATACATTATTAATTATGCGCAATGCTGCTTCTTTACCTTCTACAACAATACTCATCGTCCACCACAATCCTGACCAGAGTCGCGAGAAGAGCACGCCGCCGACGCATGCCGACTTCTGCTCAGTACAACCGTCTACTCGTTACCACTGACGACTGACTACTACTGCCGACAGAGTACAAGTGCTCCTGCCGACTCGCTACATGGTACTGACTACTCGCGCGGTCAAGCGCAGACAAGCAACGATAAATAACTCTCTGGTTAGAGATTCTGACATGCCTCGCCATCGCTGGTAATGAATACATACGTGTTTCATAACCCTCCACTGGGGGGGGGGGGGGGGGGGGGGAGGGGGCAAAAATTTGTCAGCGATGGTGAGTCATTTGGACTTGCCATGAGCAACAAATTTTTGTTTACTAACTAACTTTACAATCACAGAATATACAGATATATAGGTATAGAACATGAAATAAATATAGTGCACATGCACAAAGTACAGAACATATCAGGCAATGACAAAATATATATACAATGAGTACAAAACATATTCACAAATGGCAAAAGTGCACACGTGCTGTAGTGCAGATCATATCAGCAAATCACAAAATGTATAGGTCATGAATACAAATCATGTTAGCAAAAATGATTTTCTCTATGTTACAAGAATTAGGATAGGAAAGGGAAGGATTGCATTATGGTTGTAGCACTTTAGGTTGCACGCAGCTGCAGTGAAAGTCCGTATCTTTCTACAGAAGCACAATACCAAGTGAGACAATCTGAAGTTCTTTTCCCAGAAGTATCAATCAGCGTAGCCAAGACACTGAAATGTCGTAGTAATATTCCATGTTATCTCTTTGGTAGTACATTAAGTACACCAAACAGTGGGACCATAATAGCATCTCTATCGCTCACGGTGGTGGGCAGCATGTCGTGTCAACACCACGTTCTTGTAAGGTATACCAACGTAGAGTTAGTGCAAAAACCAAATATAGTGCTCCATGATCATGAGGATATACAGGACAAACGGATATTGCAGTAATTCCAGGTAATTAGGTCAGAAGGTGAAGGACATTAAGTCACATACTAGTCTTCATTGAGAATTACACTAATAGTTGGTGGCACTCATTGCCCAGTTATTGAACATTTCTGTACAATGTATGTAGTATTACAGAATAATGTTCATGAGTTGTTTTACAGAGAACATTTGCACTCATTGCCTAATTATAAACCATCAGAAGTCATCATTGAAAACAGGAGCTAATAAATGACATAGTATTACAGAATAATGTTCATGAGTCGTTTTAGAGAGAACATTGGCACTCATTGCCTAATTATAAACCATCAGAAGTCATCATTGAAAACAAGAGCTAATAAATGACATAGTATTACAGAATAATGTTCGTGAGTCGTTTTACAGAGAACATTGGCATGCATTGCCTAATTATAAACCATCAGAGTTCATCACTGAAAACAGGAGCTAATAAATGACATAGTATTACAGAATAATGTTCATGAGTCGTTTTACAGAGAACATTGGCACTCATTGCCTAATTATAAAGCATCAGAAGTCGTCATTGAAAACAGGAGCTAATAAATGACATAGTATTACGGAATAATGTACATAAATCGTTTTACAGAGAACATTGGCACACATTGCCTAATTATAAACCATCAGAAGCCATCATTGAAAACAGGAGCTAATAAATGACATAGTATTACAGAATAATGTTCATGAGTCGTTTTACAGAGAACATTGGCACTCATTGCCTAATTATAAAGCATCAGAAGTCATAATTGAAAATAGGAGCTAATAAATGACATAGTATTACAGAATAATGTACATAAATCGTTTTACAGAGAACATTGGCAATCATTGCCTAATTACAAAGCATTATATATATATATATATATATATATATATATATATATATATATAAGCAATGCATTGCGTTGGGGTAATTGTAATTACTGAAGAATGAAAATATTTGCTTTTGAGTTGTTGCTGCAAATGAAGATGTGTAAAGTCATTCGTCATGAGTCAGCTGTAGCAAGATTATGAAACAAATAGAGTATATGTAATCACATTCACAAATGACATAGGTTTATATAACAACTGCTTATAGCACATTAATTTCATAAATAATTTCTCCTGCAAAATACAAAAATTGGATTATTAAACTGAAAGAAGAAACGCACTTTATGCTGCAAGTAGTGAACTTCGAATAAACAGGTAGTGAAATGTGTATAAAAAAAATGTGTTCCCTAGATGTCCTTTCTAAAACCTTCAGTCATCATATTATGCAATATAACACATACTGTCAAAACGAACTGCAACAAATACTTAAATAACTACATAGCATCTCTTAACTAACAGCAAATATATAAACTTCATCATTATTTTCATCTGCAAAGAAAAACTTCATTATCTATATCACCATAACTCCATTATTATCATCACCTGTAAAGAAAAACTTCATTATCCATAGTAGCATACTCTTCATCATTATTCATAACCATTCATTATCATCTGCAAAAAAAAAGGTCACTTCATTACTCATTACACAACTATTCCTTATTTCTAGCATATTTCATCACTAAAACTAAGATGTGTAGTCCTGTCTGACAGCTTGCATCAATCGCCTTGTATTCTGAAAGAAAAAAATTAGCTAAGAGTGCTATTCTGCGATGTGTATAGTATATTCTTGTTAATGCTTGTTAATTCTGATCCATTTACTCTTCATAACGAAGTATTGCATCCTCTTTCGTTCATTCCGAAGGTGAAATTCCCATTTCTGTTCAATTTATTTCTTTTACACGTTATTTCTTTCTGAAAATGATGAACAAAGATTAATGTCTTGCATTTAAATCATATACTCATTAGATAAAAACTGGTTTATAGAAACCTAATTGAGCATAGAGCATAGCATGACAGAAAACGTAATATGTCAAAAACATAGATAGTGTTCAGAGGCAAAAATGTACCCAGTGTATCACAATGTAGCAGCAAAAAAAAAAAAAAGTAAAGTAGTCACGATGTTGAGATATCATAAGGCAAAAAATGTCAAAGTCAACTGGTGTTTGCTATATCTTAACTATTTCATAGTGCATACAAACAAAACAGGAAAACAATCGTACATACATAAAAAATGGAAAATATGCACGGTCTAGGGTGTATAACGACAAGAAAAGCGACCTGCTAACCTTACCTTGCCGATCACTTGCCAAGAAAATATACGACAATCATCAGTAAGTAGTCACATAAATATAATTGCGTAAGTTGTCATAAAAATGTGTAAGTTCATCTGGATATGTGCACGGTCTGATGTGTAACGACAAGAAGAGCGACCTGCTAACCTTACCATGCCGGGCACTTGCCAAGAAAAAATGCGACAATCATCAGTAAGTAGTTACATAAATATAATTGCATAAATGGTCATAAAATGTGTAAGTTCATCTGGAAAAATATGCACGGTCTGATGTGTAACGACAAGAAGAGCGACCTGCTAACCTTACCTTGTCGGGCACTTGCCAAGAAAAAATGCGATAATCATCAGTAGGTGTTCATGTGAATATAATTGCATAAGTGGTCATAAAATTAGCAAATGGCATTACAGCATGTTAAATCATAAAGTATCTTCATTCAATAAAAGGTTTGATATTCGATATGTGGTGGTTTCCTTTGGTTTTTCTGGTTCTCAAAGTTTCGACGTGTCCAACATTGGGGTGCGGAATGCTGCGAATCCGATATGGACCTGCGTATAGAAGCTCAAATTTACTGCACCTACCTTTTCCTTTGTTCGATAAATTGTGTGTACGTATTAAAATCTTCTGTCCAATGTGAAAGTTACGGCGTGTACAAACCTGTTTTTGCTGTCTTCTCCGGCGCTCTGCGGCACGTTTGATGTTATTCGGCGCAATGTCAATTATTTCATGGTGTCGTAGTCGACGAGATGTAGGAAAAGTTACTAATTCTTTAATTTTGTTAGGTGGTTCAACATTTTTCAGTATAACAGACGGAGATAGCATGGTAGATTCATTTGGTATGGAATTAATTACATCTTGGAATGAGAGTATGTGTGTGTCCCAATCAATGTGTTTTTTATGGCAGTATATTCTACACAGTTTACCAATTTCTTTCATTAATCGTTCACAAGGGTTCGAAGAAGCATGGTACCTGGATATATAGATCGGAGAAATGTTTCTAGCTCGTAACATACGTGTCCATATAGCAGATCGAAACTGTGATCCATTGTCGGAAATTACTTTCAACACATGCCCTACATGAAATAGAAAATGTTTTACAAATGCTTTCGAAACAGTTTTAGCAGTAGCTTTGCGTAACGGAGTGAAGGTAACAAATTTTGAAGTGAGTTCAACAGCGACAAAGATGTAGCAAAAACCTCTATTAGTTCTTGGAATCGGACCAAAAATGTCTACAGCGGCCATATGTCTCAATTTAACAGGTACAATGGGATGTAATGGAGGAATATGTGAAGTCGTATCTGATTTAGCTTTCTGGCAGATTTTACATGACTCTAAAACTCGTCGAATACGTTTCTCCATGTTCGTAAAATAACAGTTCTGTCTCAGTATAAGAAAACATTTTCTAGCTCCGTAATGTGCATAACTTAAATGAGTATACCAGATTAATTTGTTAACAAGTTCATCAGGAATGCATAATAACCAATTGTTGCTGTCAGGATGAGAGCGGCGAAACAGAATGTCATGGCGTACAGTGTAATGGTTTCTAATGGTAAAATTTTTCCTATCTTGCCTAAGGCGTTTAATTTCTTTCCACACGTTGTCTATACTCTGCTCTTGTGCTATGTCCTGTAATGACGACGAAATGAAATTTTCAAATGCAAATTGTTGAATGTACATAACGCTGAAATTAGCTTTGCAAAAGTTGGTTGCGATGTCTTGCTGATTGTTGCTGAGAGAACGGGGTAGTGCGTCTGCTACAATATTTTGTGTGCCGGGAATGTGAACAATTGAAAAATTAAATTCCTGTAAATAAAGTTTCCATCTACTTAATCTGTCGTGTGTAAATTTAGCCGAAAGTAAAAATTGTATCGCTCTGTGGTCTGTTTAAACGGTAGTATGTCTTCCATAAAGAAAATGCCGAAATCTCGCAAAAGCCCAAACAACACACAATGTTTCAAGTTCTGTAACGGAATAATTTCGTTCAGCAGGCGACAAAATGCGACTCGCAAATGCGATGTTTTTAATTACTGTAGAGCCATCTTCTTCAATTTCCTGAAAAATATGTACGCCTAAAGCGGTGTTAGAACTGTCGGTGGCAATAGAAAAATTTCTAGTAAGATCTGGGTGCGATAAAAGTGGTGCATTCAACAAAGCATATTTCAAATAACATTCTCATGAACAAGATTCTGCGTGTCAAAAGTATTGCTTGCGTTACTGGAAGATGCAACCTGTACTGTATCTGGTCAAATTCTATCTGACGTGTTATTATTTTGAAGAGGATGCTGTGGCATTTCAACTATTTGTACTGTTCTATTATTTCTTCCTGACGTCTTACGTTCTGGATGATACCTACTGTCTGGTTCATTCATGATAATATGTTGTTGCGGATGTTCTTGCTGCTGATAAGACCGACTGTTATTAAATGTACGCAGAAAATTGTGCTCATTACTTTTACGTCTCTCGTGATAGTCATTTCTATACGGTGAATTGCGATAGGAATTGAAGTAGTGTGTCTTCTGTACGTACTGATTTCCTTGTTGCTGTGCGTTACTATTTGTTGGAGTTGAGACTATACGTGCACGCGGCGAAATATGAAAGCTTGGTTGACCTTGTAGACTGCATTTTTGGTTAGGAATGCTAACCGGCTGGTTTTGTAGCTATTGCGGTGAAAAACCTCTATTGTTTCTAAAATGTGGTTCCTGTTGCTGATAATTTTACGCATACTGATGATTAAATTTTATCTGTTATTAAAGTTACGGCGATAGTTGTCATTTCGGGAGTGTCTAAAGAGAACTGTCACATTCGGTAATATTTGTCATATCGTGTTTTCTTTACACTTTTCTTAATCCTAGATAGAGCAATAGTTGAAGAGCTGTTTTTATAGATATAGAGGATAGTAGAAGAGAAGGCAGCAGTGCAGAAAACTAAAGATGAAACAGCACTACTACGGCTCGGGGCCCTGTGCTCGCAACGGCACATACTCATTAAAGCGTAATGAATCCCCTGAGGTTAATTACGCTCTACAAATAAAATTTAGCTTTTGCGTTACAGGCAATGGCGGTGAAAATTCGGAAGCAAATCGCTGTATCCATGCTAATTCTAATTTCTGCATTACAGCCAATGGCGGAGGAAGTACAAAAATAAATCGACGTATCCAGTTCAATGCGCGTACCTGTGCTCTGTCATTTTCAAATACCTTTGATTTTATTACAGATACAAATTACTTATAATCAACGTTCTTGTCACTGAATGTGTGAACAGGTTCACGATTACATAAGAATCTGTTTGTCTGTGTCTTTTCGGATTTTAAGTCGCGTAGCTTTTCGGATTTTAAGCCGCGTAGTCTCTGTAAATTGCTTAAGTTACACTGGCTGTACGAGTGTGAGAAATGTTCGGAATGGCGCGTATGCTGTGCTGTGTTATTGAGTGAAACATTTTTCATTTCTGTTACTTTAATACGTTCGTCATTCTGCTTGTTCTGTAGTTCACATTTCTTATCGACTTCCGTATCCACAGTGCGTGAAAGTTCTGGTGACTTTAAATTAAACTCGTCGTGTAACTGTGTCGCATTTTCAGAACATTGTTCAGCGACTGCATTAATTTCATCTCTAACTGATTCTGTTGTCACTAAGGCAAAAACATTTTTCATTTCTGTTACTTTAATACGTTCGTCACTGTGGCTGAGCTGTTGTTCAAATTTCTTATCGACTACCGTATTCAGAGTGCGTGAAAGTTCCGGTGACTTTAAATTAAACTCGTCGCGTATCTGTGTTGCGTTTTTAGGACATTGTTCAGCGACTGCACTAATTTCGTCTCTATGTGATTCTGATGTGGCTGCATGTCTATTATCTAATTCTTGTGCAACAGATCTAGTTTTTTCACTACTATTACTAGCACAAGCCTTAATTTCGTCACGTAATTGTCCCTTAGTATCATGATATTGCGCGGGAATGGCTATAATCTGTTCATTAAGCTGTCTGGAATTGTTGTCTAATTTTTCATTAAGGTTGTCATGTTTTTCATTAAGTTGTTTGAAAATTTTCACTATTTTGTTGTTTGAGATTTTCACTATTTTCGTTAAGTTGTTTGAAATTTTCCCTAAATTGTTTGTTATCTTCACTCTGTTGTTTGGAATTGTTGTCTATTTTTCACTAAATTCGTTCTTAAACTGTAGCAATACTGCCATAAATTGATCCCAGCCAAAAGTAACTGTTGCATTCTCTGTACTGATTGATGGTGTACCTGCAATTGTCACGTTTTGTGTATCCATTTGGATATTTTGTGATTCTTGAAAAGGTTTGCTAATCGGATGTGCGCTGTTACTCACTATATCGGAATTAAATAACTCTGTCGTACTCTGATTACACTGTTCATCTTAGTTAGAAAAATCTGTCCGTTCGTCACGTGAATTTTGCAAACCAGTTGTGTTGAGCTGGGCAGCGCTCATTGCAACAGAACGCCCCGCGTCATCAATTGTCGTTAAATTAACAGAGGACACAATTGAATTCATTTGCTCATCATTAGCAATTAAATCATTACTATTGGTCGGTACGCACTCATTGTCTGTAAATGGAGGATTGTCATCATTACACTGCGTGTCGCAAGTACTATCGGTTATATTATTTGACTCGGCTATTTCACTCATTATACATCGCGATGTACTGTTTACAGTTTTTCAGGGCATTTTTACACAAAACAAAATTATTCACTAATGAAACCAACACAATGCAAAATGCAACAAACACACATACAACAAAGAGCAACAAATTGCCGATGATCTGTAGAAGAAAGAGCGACAAATTAGTAAATGCGCTTCCTCCAAATGCTAATTATATTTAAGTAGATAAGAGCAGATATATGACTACTTCTCAGAAGATTCACAAAGAAATACGATCCTGGTCCGGATGTCGCCAAGTGTAACCTCCCCACAGAATAATAAATGAATGAAAAATAGGAAAATGGAGATAAGTGTAACCTCTCCGCCGAAATGTTTAAATGAAAAACAGGAAAATGGGTGCCAAATGTAACCTCCTCACAGAAATCAAAGAATGAAAATTGACCATAGACCACACAATAATATTAATTAGATAATGAACCATGAACTGAATGTAACATCTGAACAGAAATAATTAAACCTGATAAATTTTATAAGGACAGCAGCGCTGACCTTCGGCCCTGTATTCTGAATAAAAAAGCAAAAATTCTTACCTCAATAATAACTGCATCTATATCTGCTCCTATTTATCGACACAGCTTCGTGCAATGCTGGCATATATATATTTTTTTTCTTTGATTCTTAGAAGGAATGCATAGGAAAAATTCTTTAAATTGAAATGAATGCTTTTTCTTCAAAAGAGTTACTTTATAGAAAAATTATTATTGGGGCATTTTTTCTGAACAAATTACATTACAATTAACATACATTATTAATTATGCGCAATGCTGCTTCTTTACCTTCTACAACAATCCTCATCGTCCACCACAATCCTGACCAGAGTCGCGAGAAGAGCACGCCGCCGACGCATGCCGACTTCTGCTCAGTACGACCGTCCACTCGCTACCACTGACGACTGACTACTACTGCCGACAGAGTACAAGTGCTCCTGCCGACTCGCTACATGGTACTGACTACTCGCGCGGTCAAGCGCAGACAAGCAACGATAAATAACTCTCTGGTCAGAGATTCTGTCATGCCTCGCCATCGCTGGTAATGAATACATACGTGTTTCAACATACACTCAGTGTGGCAGCAGCAGCAGCAGCACTTTTGTGATAAACTGTAAATTAATTTAGTCTTTGTTTCTTGTTCATGTGCTTCTGCAAAGAAGTGAACTGTACGTATGTATTTTACTGCGTAGACTAGTGGTTAGAAAATCAATCGTATATTTTGTTGTTATATAAGTCTTGTGAATATCCTTGTGTAGGGTGGCTTCCTAGTGTAAGCTTTCCCTGTAGAGAAATATACTACTGTTTGATAGCTTGCGGTTCTAGAGTGCAGCGGGAAATCTCCACACCAACTTTTAGTATTACTTTATTCGCCTCTGGTATATTTTCAAACACAGCAGAGTCATTTGAGACTTTATATCTATTTTATACACAGCACGATATGGCTGGGGACTGTGCTCATTGTGAGCGGACGCAAGGAGAGTTTACTGCTGCCCGTAAACAGCTGGAAGGTGCGTTCGCTACCGTCGACAAGATTATAGTTTATGCTCGAAGTTGTGGTGACGCCGGGGCGTCAGTGACGAGACCTACGACACCTTTTGGTGCCACTGGAATCCCCTGGAGTCTCGGACGTCGCTGGGGCTACCGATACGCAACATCCGACCACTCCAGAGTGGTTGGCAGATAGTGGTGGGTTCGCGTGTCACTGGGCGGAAGGTGAAAGAGGAAGCAGGCCTTGCGACTGGCTCTCTAGTCTTAGCAACAGGTACGAGGGGCTTCCCAGTGTTAATTATAACTCTGAGCCAGCACAGGATGCCTCCCCTGTTGGGCCAGCGGTCGATTTTCCTGCCCAGTCCGGACATGTACAGAGCGTGGGTATGCTAATCATTGGGAGCCCCAATGTTAGGCTGGTGATGGACCCCTCAGGGAGATAGCAGGCAAGGCGGGAAAGAATTCCAGTGTGGATTTGATATGTTTGCCGGGAGGTATCATCCGTGTTGTGGAGGAGGCCCTGCCGGTGGGTATCGAGCGCACTAGGTGCAACCGGCTGCATGTAGTGGCACATGTCGGCACGAATGACGCCTGCCGCTTGGCTTATGAGGCCTTTCTCGGCTGCTTTCGGCGGCTGGTTGATTTGGTGAAGGCAACTAGCAACCCACGCGGGGTACACGCTATGCTGTCTATTTGTAGAATTTTACCCAGAGTTGATCGCGGTCTTCTGGTTTGGAGAAAAGTGGAATGTCTAAATCAGAGGCTCAGACGGCTCTGCGACGGTATCGGATGCGAATTTCTCAAGCTCCGCTGTCGGATGCAGAATTGTAGGGTTCCATTTAATAGGTCAAGCGTGCACTACACACAGGAAGTGGCTACTAGGGTAGTGGAGTGCGTGTGGCGTGCACATGGGGCTTTTTTAGGTTAGAGGACCCCTCCCTTGGGAGCAAACACGAGTTACCTGTTAAATAAGCCACAGCGACCTCAGAGAATCGTGGTCCCAGCAGCCAGCAGTTCAAAGATAGAAAAGATTAATATGATTTTACTAGACTGCAGGAGCATCCAAGGAAAGTTCCCAGAAATAGTACCGCTTAATGAAGGTTACAACGTACAGATAGTATTGGGAACAGAAAGCTGGTTGAAGGCAGACGTCAATGACAACGAAATCGTAAGTTCAGTAGTAAGGATAGGTTAGTCGCGAATGGTGGTGGCATGTTTGTTGCAGTAAAAAATTCGATAAAATCTTGCGACGCACTCACGCATTCCGAATGTGCATTAACGTGGGTCAAACAGAGTCCCAAAGAACGATCAAAAATGGTGTTCGGATGCTTTTATAGACCACCTGGGTCAGGATCTGTAGTTTTAGAGCGCTTCAGACATAACTTGCACAATACCATTAGTAATTTTCCTGATCATGCCGTTGTGTTAGGGGGTGACTTCAACTTGCCAGGTATAGAATGGGAGTGTTATGCCATCAGAACTGGCGTCGGAGACAGGGAATCGTGTGGTATTGCTCTGGATGTCTTGTCCGAAAATTACCTTGAGTACATAGTTAGAGGCCGGCCGTTGTGGCAGAGCGGTTCTAGGCGCTTCAGCCTGGAACCTCGTGACCGCTACGGTCGCAGGCTCGAATCCTGCCTCGGACGTGGATTCTTGTGATGTGCGTAGGTTAGTTAGGTTTAGGTAGTTCTAAGTTCTAGGGGACTGATGACCTCAGATGTTAAGTCCCAGAGTGCTCAGAGCCATTGCACTATGGTTAGAGAACCAACTCGTGAGGGTAACATTTTAGACCTCCTGGTAACCAACAGACCTGAACTTATCGAATCAGTTAACGTAGAGGAAGGTATCAGTGATCATAAGGCTGTGACAGAATCTATGACGTCGGGTCCTACAAGGAATGTTAAGAAAGCTAGGAAGATATATTTGCTCAACAAGAGTGACAGGCTAAAAATTTCATGATATCTCAGCAGTCAGCCTCAAATATTCGGTGATGAGAACGAAGATGTAGAGAACAAATGGAAAAAATTCAAAGGCATCGTTCAATATGCCCTAGACAAGTACGTTCCGAGTAAGTTTTTAAGGGATGGAAAAGATCGACCGTGGTTTAATAGCCGTGTTAGAAAAGCGCCATTTAAACAAAGAGCACTTGATTTCAGATTCAAGAGAATTAAAAACCCAGCTGACAAACAAATTCCGAACGAAACGAAAATGAGCGTAAGGAGGGCAACGAGAGAAGCGTTCAATGATTTTGAAAGTAAGACGTTGTCAACCGACCTGAGTAAAAACCCTAAGAGATTTTGGTCGTATGTGAAATTAGTAAGTGGGTCAAAATCATCCATTCATTCTCTCAGCGACTACATCGTCACCGAAACGGAAGATAAAAGAGAGAAGGCGGAAATACTGAATTCAGTCTTCCGAAGTTGTTTCACCACGGAAGATCGAAACACTGCCCTTCCTTTCAATCATCGTGCGAACGTCGAAACGTCAGATATTGAGATAACCATGGAAGAACTGAAAAGCAGCTACAATCGCTTAGTAGTGGAAAGGCTTCGGAACCCGATGAGATACTTATAAGATTCTATAAAGATCATGCGCACGAACTTGTTCCTCTTCTAGCAGTGATTTATCTTAGATCGCTTGAGCAACGAAAGGTACCTAACAACTGGAAAAAAATTGCAGGTCATTCCCGTTTTTAAGAAAGGCCGTAAGATAGATCCACACAATTATAGACCTATATCGTTGACGTCAGTCTGTTGTAGAATTATGGAACACGTTTTATATTCAAGAATTATGACGTTCTTGGAAAATGAACATCTCCTCTATAAAAATCAACGTGGATTCCGCAAACAGAGAACCTTCGAAACTCAGCTCGCTCTGTTCCTCCATGAGATCCACAGCGCAGTGTACAACGGCGCTCAGGTTGATGTAGTGTTCCATGATTTCAGTAAGGCATTTTACACCGTTGCACATTGCCGTTTAATGAAAAAAAAAACGAGCTTACGGAGTACCGGAGCAGACCTGAGATTGGATTTAAGACTTTCTTGCTGATAGAACTCAACACGTCGCCCTTAACTGAACTAAATCGACAGATGTTAGGGTAATAGCCTAAGTACCACAGGGAAGTGTGATAGGACTGTTGCTGTTCACAATATAAATAAACGATCTAGTAGAAAGCGTCGGATGCTCTTTAAGGCTATCCACAGATGATGCAGTGATTTATACCAAAGGTGCAACGCCAGAAGATAGTAAGAATTTGGAGAACGACGTGCAGAGAATTGATGAATGGTGCAGCCTCTGGCAGTTGACCCTGAACGTAAATAAACGTAACATATTGCGCATACATAGGAAAAGAAATCCACTACTATACAGCTACACTACTGATGGCAAACAGCTGGAGACAACGTCTGGTGTAAAATACCTAGGCGCATCTATCCAGAGCGACCTTAAGTGGTATGACCATATAAAAAAGATAGTGAGAAAAGCAGACCCCAGACAGATTCATCGGAAGAATCTTCAGGAAGTGTAACTCATCCACGAAATAAGTGGCTTATAAGGCGCTTGTTCGCCCGATTCTTGAGTATTGTTCATCTATCTTGGATCGCTCTCAGGTAGGACTGGTAGAGGAGATACAGAAGTTCCAGCGAAGAGCGGAGTTTCGTCACGGCATCGTTTAGCTGGCGAGAGAGCGTTACGGAGGTGCTAAACAAACTCCACTGGCAGACGTTACAAGAGAGGCGTTGTGCATCACGGAGAGATTTCCTATTGAAATTTCGGGACAGCACTTTTCAGGAGCAGTCAGACAACATATCACTCCCCCCCCCCCCCCCTCCCCAAATACATCTCGCTTATTGATCACGAGGAGAAAATTCGAGAAATTAGAGCCAATGCAGAGGCTTACCGACAATCATTCTTCGCACGCACTATTCGCGAGTGAAACAGGGTTGGGGATATCACATAGTGGTACCGAAAGTACCCCCCGCCACACACAATTAGGTGGCTTGCGGAGAATGACGTAGATATCGATTTACAGAATCTGCTACTATTACTCCCATAGATATTAAATTCATACAAGCAGATTTTACAGATGGAATACCTAACTATATTTTTACTCCTGGAATACCTAACTATATTTTTACTCCTATCTGTGGGACGCAATGCAGGGTGAATTGAAGGCATTTGGAAAACAATAATTATTTAGGAAATATTGCATTGAAGTTGATGAAGAAAGAAAAGAATGACAGTGTTTTAACTACTGTAATTTATTTTCAGCAATGTATAAAAATCCGTAATACAAAAATAGAACTACAAAACTGCTTTATTTCCCAAAATTTTGATATTTTTTAATTCTAATACGATTTAAAAGTTTACTGATTTTGAAAGTATATGCAAAACTTACTATCCCTGATGCAACTGTTAACAACGTCACATGCCACCTGAACGAACATAAAATCGCTTGCTTCAGATCAGCTGTGAAGTGTTCGCTCTGCATCCTCATCGATAAAGCAGATGCGTGAAATGAAATGAACATACTTAAATCTATAGTCGCAATTTGTAGTATATTTGGTCCCTCAAAACAGGTTAGTTGGGAAAATATGCTGGGACCCGCTACAAAAGAAAATGGCTGTAATCTGACTCAGAAACTTTAACATGACCATTTACATATCAAATACTGTTTCTCATGAACACACTGTTGGTGTTATCAGTCAACCTTTCTGTGCTAAACATTTTAACAAAGGGTTACATATGGATCTCCTCAAAAATTAGAGATTTATGCTCACAAAAGCGCCTGAAATAGTCTTTAATGAATAAACGATTCAACACAGAATATTTTCTCACGGAATTTCCAAGGCATCTTGTCACCAATGAACCCAGAAAGACAATAATAAGATACATTCATCGTTCTGCGTAAATTATTCCTGTAACAATTGTGGCATTCTGCCTGTTCACTTATAAATGTTTCGTTCTTTATTCTTTATTATTGACAATATCAAGGCCACATTAAGACAAGCTCTGTTTAATGTGGCATTAACTCACTCAATCTTTAATTATTTAGTAAATATTTCACCCTATTTGTATCTTTTTAATCCGTATCACACATGAATTGCAATGTAAGCTGTAATACAATCCATCACATGCCAAAGATCATGATGTGACAGTGTTTGGTATCTAACATATTTATATTCTTTGTACTTTCATACAGTATTTAATCACTGTGAATAAATCTAAAACCAAGTACTCGGTGTGTGCGGGTATAATCGAAAAGTGTGCGTCACGAATCTGCTATGGATCTGCTATGGAGACAGTGCACTCTAAGAACCCAAAACGTAACAATCCTTTAGTTTCGTAAATTTGGGCACCGTGGACAAAGTGTAGTTTGTCTTCTTCCGTGGTGGACGAGTTTGCCTTGTTTGCATCTCGCTTCTTGCAAGCGAGCAAGCGTTTGTGTCCATGTTTACAGACAACCATGGCGTTTTCTTATCGCCAAGCTACGATTAAATTAACTTTTCCATTCGGTTACGAACGATCGAAAGTGTACGAATTAGAACGGTTTATATGGGACGAAATGCGTCTCCCACCGAAGATGTTCTCAGGATTAAATTTTCGATTATTAGTACCACTATGTACATCGAGATGGCGAATGAAGGAATGTTCGCCGATGTTGCGCAGTGCCATGCTAACGATCTCAAGTTCCGATACTTTGACAGTCGTGAGGTACTGTGTTGGTTGATCATTCAGATTTTGGTCTTCGAACGACGAGGGTTTTCGAGCTCCTGTTTGAGGTGCAGTCGGACGTTGTGATGTCCTACGGCCACGTCTTCAATCACATTGCTGAAACGTGGAAGAAGTTCGAAACCTGTCATGTTCCCCATGGTGTCCGCCAGTTAAAAACTGAACTGAGGGAAACCGTGAGTTCTTACGTGGTTATTGCCGTCTGCAGGGCTATTGTCATGTTCGATGGCCAGCCACTCATTGTTCATGTTGTGGCTAGGAAATGCCATGTCCGTTCGGAATGGCTTCGACGTAGACCGGTTCTTACGCCGATCGGAGACGTCGCTCTTCCTGCGCGCACACTGTGTTACATCTGTCTTACATGGTGTACGGCGGGACTGCCTGCTGCGCTTACGGTGAATCAGTTGGCACCAGCGTCGACTCCTCTCGACGACGAGATGGACGCTTTGCCTGTCTGTTTTACACTGCAGCCGGTGGCAGTACCAATGGACGATGGCCGTCAGCACCTGCAAGACGTCTGTCCCAGCTCCATGTTTGTTGATCATGTAGCTGTACCGTCTGATACGCCCACTAAACCCGCTGGGCAAATCAGGTAATAGGATTGTGGAAAGGGCCAAAGGTTGAGGTCAGTTTCTCCTTCTAATTGTCATTTATTGTAATTTAATAACCTTTACAACCAAAGCGGCACTTAGCTGGACCTTTACCGAATGCAACTCTTTCACGGCTGAAGGCCTCCAAACAAGAAATCTTAACAAATCAACATAATAAAAATCCAATTAAGATAGCAATGAAATAATTTTAAAGAAACAGCAAACATATGCAAGGTCAATACCAATGGCTGAAGGCCACAATTAAGTTTCAAAATTTTAAAATATATTACCATAATCTTTAAAGGCAGAAGGCCGCAATGTTTAAGATTGAAAGATAAATTTAAAAACTAATTTTTCAAAACTTTCAAGAAAATAAAAACAAATAACCATAGGCCTTAAATTTAAAGTAGCTGACAACAGATAATTAAAAACCGATGGCACTCAGGAGCCTCCATGGAGGTCGGTCTGCCCTCGTTCACTTAGGCGAGACAGTGGTGAGCCCAACTTTACTTGATCCGTCGGAACCCAAGCAGGGGACAGCCACGGACCTACCGACACAACGACTTGCTTCCCGTCAATCAGTACATGAGAACTCAAACCGGAAACATTACAAACGAGATCATCCACATTGGAGTATGTATTAGCTGTCAAAATTACACACCATGTTGGACAGCGACAACAGGTGAGGATAGGACGCTGCCTCAAATTTCGTTAGTGGCCAGGCCATGTAACTGCAACACTAACGGCCACTAGGAAGAAAATTCCGCTGAATTTGAAACACGGCAATATAGTTAACTTCACCAAATGAACACTGCCTGAATTTACGTCAGTGCCCAGGGCAGGTAACCAGAACACTAATGGCCACAAGACAAAAAATTGCACTGGTGCACTCAAATTGTAGTCGACCAAAATAGTTGATTGCACCGCATGGCGGCTAAATTTCAGCAGTAGAAACACACGGTGTCGCTCACAGGAAAACCTCCCCAACAGCGAACCACCGAAACGAACCACCACAACATGAATAGACGTGGCTCGGCTAGTTGATACTACTACTCAACTTTGACGGCCTGGGTCGGTGAACCACGTAACTCGTAGCGATCGGACAGCTCCACACACGCTCCGACATTGCGCAGGAACTGCCAACGGCCCCAGCCGACTGCACCGCGCGGAGATAACTTCCCTCATCCGCAACAACCGATCGAGTCTAGGTGGTCCGTCCGCGACTGCTGCTCCGTCGCGACTGCATTTCTGGTGCGTCTCCCACTCACTTCCTGAAACACGATGGCGGAAATACTGGCTCGGACACAACCATGCAGAGGGAACACACCCACTGGCTAAACGACATCCCCGCACCAGTAAGGACCGACGCAAGTTCCACAAGGTGGTAATTGAAGAGGCCCAGAAGCGCTCGGAGAACCAGTTACACGTTGCCCGATGAGACGAACGACCTCTCAGAGGCAGAACGCCGAAAACATTTAAAATAATTTGTCAAAGGGAATAACACCAAATACACACACAACCTGACAAACACTTTCACGAAGACCTGAACGATACCCAACAGTAACTAAGCACGCACAAAGAGAAATCACACACACACACACACACACACACACACACACACACACACACAGCCGACTCATGAACGATCGGCGAGCCAAAACGCGTCGTCCAGTAGTACGACCGACTGACGATCCAGCAAGACCGTGGCCCGGCTCAAGTGATGCGTGGCGGCAGCGGTTGGGCGTGCCATGTCAATGCAGACCTCACTGCTGCTCCAACTGGACTGCACTAGTGTAGCATTGCAACTTCCGACTGGCAGATCCAGCCTCCGCTCCGGACACGTTCCAACTGACTGCCAGCCTGAACTTGCGCCCCGAACTGGCTATCCGAACTCGCTTGCGACATACACGACCGGGAAGTAATGGCAGTCGAGCATAGATACTACGAGAGGGGATCTATCGATACGCGCTGCTAACGCCGCTCACGGTCAGGCAAAGCAGCAAATCAGTGACAGTAGTAATTTAAATTAACGTAGTGCGGTGGAATTACGTTAAAAACAGGGTGTAAAATACATGATGGCGGGAACACGAGCCACGCACGGCTCACCTCTGCTTTTCTGTTGTCTGGTGACATGTCGGACAACATCCGTCCGCCATCCGACACGGAACAGCATGCTTGCAAGAGACGGTCGCCGAGGAAACGGAAGAGAGAGCGCCGTACCCCTTCTGATGACTACCTCGACTGGATGTGTGTACAGGATGGCGACCCTTCTATCCATAATGCGCTGTCCTCTGACGCCTTGGTAACGGATGATGGGAGGTCTCCTACCGCCACTGTCTCTAGTCAGCATCCACCTACTATTGCCGCCCTACGTGAGTCTGGCGCTACCGCGGCGTGCACCTGTGAGACTGTTCCACTGAAACAGCTTGGTGAGAAGTCTGTTTCCTGGGCGGGTGCGACGTCTATGTATGTTGAGGATGCCGTTGTGGATGGACACATGCCTTTGGAATGCGCTTGTCAGGGAAGGGTCCGCTCCCTGTCCTGGTGATGCGCCTTTTCACAGGAACCTAGTAGGGAGCTCCTCGCGTTTCTTCCGTGACTGCTTCGGCCAACTTCCTGACCACGGCCGTGATGATGCGGACAGATCACTGGTCCCGATTATCGTTCGTGGTAGGTGGATGATCACTCTGTTGTTCCACAGGCGATCCTGATGCATTCCTATGGTGCTTGACTTTCATCCGAAATGTTGCAATCCACTCGAGTGCGGCATTCTACTTGCAGGTATCTTTTATGGCTATCTTATGTATTTCTGAGGATGTACGTCTGGAGTACAGCATTGTATGGTAGTGAAACATGGACTGTGGGAAAACCGGAACAGAAGAGAATCGAAGCATTTGAGATGTGGTGCTATAGACGAATGTTGAAAATTAGGTGGACTGATAAGGTAAGGAATGAGGAGGTTCTACGCAGAATCGGAGAGGAAAGGAATATGTGGAAAACACTGATAAGGAGAAGGGACAGGATGATAGGACATCTGCTAAGACATGACGGAATGACTTCCATGGTACTAGAGGCGGCTGTAGAGGGCAAAAACTGTAGAGGAAGACAGAGATTGGAATACGTCAAGCAAATAATTGAGGACGTAGGTTGCAAGTGCTACTCTGAGATGGAGAGGTTAGCACAGGAAAAGAATTCGTGGCGGGCCGCATCAAACCAGTCAGTAGACTGATGACCAAAAAAAAATGTATGTTTATAAACAACGGCAGAGGTAATGGCACAATAGCAACACGCCTAAACTCCATATTGGGATAATGCAAAACTTTTATAGATGTGTTAACTGAACACGGGACTCAGTAGTAGACGACCCCAATACGTTGCCATGTTGAAACAACAACATCTTCAGTTACGACTGCAGTGGATGCGGAGGCATAGGCATTGGATCGTACCAATATTTCAGTGGGAATGTGTCACCTGGCCGGATGAACCAAGTTTCTTGTTACACTTGCCTCATTATGGTGGATCAATACTCAAGTCATGCATAACAGCTGCCCGAAATATCCATCGCGCCAAGGCTGCAAGCTGGAGGTGAAAGTATTATGCTAAAGGGGACATTCATATGTCTTTCCATGTGTCCTACGGTAATAAGAGAAAATATCTGAATAACTGGGGAGTACGTGAACATTGATGCCAGCCTCCTTTGTCCCTTCTGTCTTATTGCCTTTTCTGATGGAATCTCCCAGCACTATAACTGCTCGTATGAAAAGCTCGGAACCGTGCTACAGTGATTTGGGGAACACTATAATGACTCACACTGCTGTCTTGGCTATCAAATTCGCATGATCTCAAATCCTTGCAACTTATCTGTGACGACTGAAAACTACTCCCAGGAATTTGAGTGCGTTGTGCAAATGCATCTGGTCTCTCTGTAAAACTACTCAAAACTCGTCGAATCGACGCTACATCATACAGAATCGCTGCTGTACTGTGTTTTGAAGGTAAACCATTACACTTTTAAACAGTAGTATAATGAGTTGTCTCATCATTGTAAGCTGTCTGACAAGAAAGTGAAACACCCAGAAGAGAGAAGGAAACTAAAGGAAACTTCACATTTTGAGAGGGTATGTGATGTTATTTCCGTGATTGCAAAATAGTGTCATAAGATCTTAGCAGTATGAGCCTACTTGTCATTGAAAGTCTCTGTCTTGAATGTATGAACTGATTCAGTTATAGTAAAAAGATTGTATTCATTACAGGACGGCGGAGAAGCAGACAGACGTTCAGGGCACTCTCTCGTCCTTGGGGTGGTAAACTACCCCTAAAGGCGGAATAAACAGCCATGACGAAAAGAGTATGCATCCACAGGATATGTGACCTGTAACTGAAAAAAAAAATGTGCCGTAATGACCTCTCTCTAGGCAAAAAGTTTACGCGCTGCTCTCCCATTCGGATCTCTGAGAGGGAACTGCAAGAGTGGATGTCACCATGAGAAAAAGATTTAAAGACCTGCGAAAGGGCAACTTTCCACGGATTTCAGTGTGAACTTTCAGAAGCTTGAACGTTGTATGGAGAATAGAAAACCTGAAAAGGGAAATGCAGAGGTCCAATGTAGATATAGAGGTTGTCAGTGCACGGAAGTGGAAAGAAGCCAGGGATTTCTGGTCAGACGAGAATAGGGTAATAGTAACAGCAGCAGAAAATGGTATAACAGGAGTAGGATTAGTTATGAACAACAAGGTACGGCAGAGACTGAGTTACTGCAAACAGCTCAACGATGGGGCTGCTTTCATCATAATCGACAGCAAGCCAACACTGACAAGTATAGTTTAGGTATACATGCCAATGTCGCAGGCAGGGGATGAAGAGATAGAGAAAGTATAAGAGGATATTGAATGGGTAATACAGTACGTAAAGGGAGATGAAAATCTAATACAACAGGGGATTGGTTATCTGTTGTTGAGGAGGAGTAGAAGAAAGTGTTACTGGTAAATATGGGCTTGCTTGTAGGAACGAAAGAGGAGAAAGACTAATTGAATTCTATACTAAATATCAGTGAAAGGGAATACTCTATTCAAGAATCACAAGAGGAAGTGGTATATTTGGAAAAGGCCAAGTGATATGGAAGATTTCAGTTGGATTACACCACGGCCAGATATTGTTTTGTAACGCGCACCCAAGAGCAGGTACAAACTCAGATGAAAATTTACTAATGATGAAGAGGAAGCTGAAGTTTAAGAGAAGAGCCAGGAAGAATCAACGCCCAAGTAAGTGGAATAATGAAGTACTAAGGAATGGTATTGGTAGGTGGGACTTCACAAGACATAGCCTGCATCTCAGGGGGAAAGGGAAGGGTAAACTGGTTGGAGGGGGAGGGGGAGGGTGGCACTGAAACTCATGGGAGTACTTTTTTAGGCTAAGATCTATGTCCAATCGTTCTACATTGATTTAAGTTAAGCTTAATGAGAAGTTCAAACAGGCAGGTACTAGAGATGTGAAAATATCACAACATTCTCATAACACTACAGTTTAAAATTAAGTTAGTATGTCACAAGATTCACATAAAAGCACAGTGAAAAATAATGTTAATACATTGCGTTAGAATACCAGGGGATTAAAAAAACAAAGTAGATGAGCTTCTTGTTTGTTTAGAAGATTTAGAAACTGAGGGTGTAATAGATGTACTATGCCTGTCTGAATATCACTGTCACAGGTATGGAAATGGTAAATGTAAGTGGTTATAATCTTTCAACACATATAAGTAGAGACATTATGGAGAGAGGAGGAGTTGGAATACATGTTAAAATAAGTCACAGTGTGAAAAATTTGGAAACTAAAATATTTTGCGTAGAGCAACATATAGAAGCATGTGCGTGTGAACTTAAAACTAAATAATGACACGTTTATAATTGTAGCTGTGTGTAGGTCCCTACTGGGAAATTTTCAACTATTTTTGAAAAACCAGAATGAGATTTTCACTCTGCAGTGGAGTGTGCGCTGATATGAAACTTCCTGGCAGATTAAAACTGTGTGCCGGACCGAGACTCGAATTCGCGACCTTTGCCTTTCGCGGGCAAGTGCTCTACCAACTGAGCTACCCAAGCACGACTCACGCCCCGTCCTCACAGCTTTACTTCTGCCAGTACCTCGTCTCCTACCTACCAAAGGCAAAGGTCCCGAGTTCGAGTCCCGGTCCGGCACACAGTTTTAATCTGCCAGGAAGTTTCATTTTTGAAAAACTTTTATTCCTTGTTGTGCTATCTGTCAGACAGAGGAAAGCAAATTATTGTTTGTGGGAATTTCAATATAGATTTTCTGATGGAGTCCGATAGAATGCTTGACCTTGAAGTATTACTTGGATCTTTCTTTCTGACATCAGTTATTGATTTTCCTAGTCGGATGGTACTGGAAAGCAGCAAACTGATAGATAGTGTTTTCATAGACCAAGATAAATTTAATCAATAAAAACTTTTCTTGTTAAGATTGGTCTGTCTGATCAAGATACACAACTAGTTACAGTGTATGATATAGCTCCATACTGTAATGCAAAACAGTCCTCCAAAATAGTGTGTTCAATTAATGATTTAACAATTCAAAATTTTACTGATACGTTGCAACAGTTAGACTGGAATGAGGTGTACAGGGACCATGATGCTAATTTAAAATTTAACCTATTTCCTGACACCTTGGTATATTTGATAAGTTTCCCTAAGAAAACAGTGAAATATAATTGTAATAAAGCATGTAAAAAGCCATGGCTTACTGAAGGGATAAAAGTATCTTGCAATCACAAAAGGGAAATGTATCTTACAGCTAGGAGGAGTAATGATCCCAAAACGGTGAAACATTATAAGAACTACTGAAATGTATTAAGAAAAGTTATTAAAAAGTCCAGAAGTATGTGCAATATGTCTGAGATTAGCACATCTGATAATAATATTATAAAATTTTCGAATATTGTTAAAAGGAAAGCAGGGCAACCGAAAGCACAGGATGACTGCATTTCTATCAAACAAGAAGTCAGAAGTAAAAAACATTTTATAATCATTTCTTAAATGTTGTAGAGAAAATAGGATCCAGCTATTCATTAGAAAATGCAAGGCAGTATGTGGAAGAGGCAGTACCTATGCAGTTTGATGGAATTGAAATTCAACCGACCTCTCCTACTGAAATTAGGAAAGTAATAGATTCACTCTAAAGTGAAAGCTCACATGGAGTCGATGGCATTTCCAACAGAGCACTAAATGCTTGTTCCCATCAAATAAGTAGGATTCTCAGCCACATATGTAGTAGCTCACTGAAACAGGCCACAGTGTTTTCTGTCGCCCTTACTGTTCAGTATATACATCTAAGAAGCAATGAGGGAAATAAAAGAAAAGTTGAAGAGTATAATTAACATTCGGGATGAAAGGATACCAATGATAAGATTCGCTCATGATACAGGTATCTTCAGTGAAAGTGAAGAAGATTAGCAGGATCTGCTGAGTGGAATGAACAGCCTAATGAGTACAGAATATGGATTGAGTATAAATTGAAGAAAGACGAAAGTATATTAGAAGTAGGAGAAATGGGAAAAGTGAGAAACTTAACACTAGAATTCGGGATGACGAAGTAGACGATGATAAGGAATTCTGCTATATAAATAGCAAAATAACCCATGACGGACGGAGCAAGGAGCACGTAAAAAGCAGACTAGCACTGACAAAAAAGCATTCCCCTCCAAGAGATATCTGCTACTACCACTGATAGGTCTTAATTTGAGGAAGAAATTTCTGAAAATATACTTTTGGAGGCGAATGTTGAAAATTAGGATGGCTAGGAATGAGGAGGTACTCTGCAGAATGGCCGAGGAAGGGAACACGTGGAACTCACTGACAAGAGGAAGGGACAGGGTGCTAAGACATCTGTTAAGACATCAGGAAATAAATTCCAAGGTGTTAAGAGAGCTGCAGAGGGTAAAAACTGTAGAGGAAGGCAGAGACTGGAATACATCCAGCAAATATTTGAGAATGTAGGCTGCAACTGCTACTCTGAAATGAAAAAGTAGGCAGGAGAAGAATTCGTCGGTCCTTGATATCTTGGATATTCCCTTGAGACGAAGATGACGCCCGAGTTGGTTCCACACACGTTCCATCGGTCACAGATCTGTGTAGAACTTGCTGACCAAGCGAGTACCGTAACATTGATAGAGACATGTTCCGCGAGAGGTAACAAATGAGGACGCAGGATGTCTGTACGTACTCTTGTACCGTCGAAGTTCCCTGAATCAGTACCAGCCATCACCCCGTGCTCCTACCCAACGGGTCTCCGTACTGTGAGAATGGAGTAGCACCACTACGCCTCTCCAAAACAATGGACGAGTAAAACTCCTTCCCAGATAACTTCTGTACTCGCCGCTGACGGCGATACATCCGCCAAATATAATGCAACGCCATTCATCAGCAGTCCATGCTTCCTGTTCACAGTAACAGACGTGTTGTGGCGTTCTGGACAGCCTTTGCATCGAACGGTAATTCCCCAGTCCGTCAGCTGCTCTCGGATCAATTTTGCAGGATGACACAGAATGTTGTGGCGAGTCCATTATTTGATGTCTGGTGACGGGTGAGATGTGGACGGGTTACCTTGTGGTTGGTGCACACTGGAGCGATCCTCCATTATGGGGATCAGACGTGATTGACCAGAATCTTGACGACAAGTGTGCCGGACGTCATGTTCCCTTGCACCCATCGGGCCAGTGTTAAACCAAAATACCCTACCAATCCGGATACTGTAAGATTCGAGCAGTCAGCGGAACGAAACCCAGTTTCAGAAATCTGTCAGCAGCTGATAAAACTGTCTCACACGAGTATGCGGCATCTCCGTGTCCTTCACAGTGGTGCCTCAACATCTTGCTCTGTTCACGCTCCTCATATACCCAACCGGATCTGGTAACAGCACTAAACACGATCACCACGAAGACACTCTGATGGCCGTTCTACCTGTTGCTGAGAATTATTATACGAAGGCTGGAACTTAAATAGTGGCAACTATTTATTCATAACCGATACAAAAGAGTTACATGTGTGCACCTGTTACTGTCCATCAAAGTAGTAACCAGCGTTGTGCAGAACCCGTTGCGAGCGATGTGGAAGGCGTAGTATACCGTCAGCAGAGCCTGTTCTGTTGATGGTGCGAATGTAGCGGTCTACTGCCTGTCGAATCTCTGGATCAATTCTGAGGCGAATGCCACGAAGTAGTTCCTTCATCTTCGGAATCAAACCAAAGTGACAAACACTTACGTACGGGGAGTATGGTGGATGGTACATTACTTCCAGTCCCATCGACCGAACAGAGCAGCCACAGCTTGCGCTGTATGCGCCCGCGCATTGTCGTGAAAAATGATGGGTGGGTTGCGTAGAAAGTGTCGCCGCTTCTTTCGCAGAGCTGGTCGCAGATGATGCTCCAAAAACGAACAGTGCATTGACGGTCTGCCGTGGAGGAAAATAATGCGTTAGGATAATATCACAGTCGTACACGAGAATCACCATAACTTTCATCATACTGTGATTCTGACGCACTTTCGACTTTCATGGCGACCCATAGTGACGCCATTCGCTGGACTGGCGTTTCAGTTTTGGCTTCGTGGCATTCGCTTCAGAACTGTTCCAGAGATTCGGCGGGCAGTAGACCGCTCCATTCGCACCATCAACAGAACAGGCTCTGCTAACGGTATAATACGCCTTCCGCATAACTGGAAAAGGGTTCTGCACAACGCGGGTGACTACTTTGAAGGTCAGTAACAGGTGCAAACATGTAACTCTTTTGTATCGGCTGTGAATAAATTGTTGCCAATATTTAAGTTCGAACCCTCGTAACTGTGATCATTCTCATAGTCGCCGATAGTGTGAACATGTACAAAGAGTTAGATTTGCGTGAGACCACGCCTTGTGACTGTTTTTTGTAAGGCATTGTACTTTTTATTCGACAGATTTCGTGGATTACCATGGATGGTTATTGTAGCTTGCGAGTGTTTTAATTCCTTTTGCAGCCGGCCGGGGTGGCCGAGCGGTTCTTGGGGCTACAGTCTGGAACCGCGCGACCACTACGTTCGCGGGTTCGAATCCTGCCTCGGGCATGGATATGTGTGATGACCTTAGGTTAGTTAGATTTAAGTCGTTCTAAGTTCAAGTGGCCTGATGACCTCAGATGTCAAGTCCCATAGTGATCAGAGCCATTTGAACCATTTTTAGAATTCCTTCTGCAGATAATTTAGATCCAAGGACAACCACACCTAAAATGTTTATACGAAGTTTACTTGATTGACCACATTTGTTGGTTTCTTACCGGCAGGAATCCCTTAAAACCATTTTGATATTCAAAGGTATTGGGATTAAGGGATTCCTGCCGGTACCACACGCACCAAAGGTGGACACACAAGTTATAATTTTCACAGTTGCTAAGGATATTGCAGGTCAGCGTCGACCAAAACTACAATAGCTACACGTAACAGCAATAGGTGCACCAGAAGATGTCACTAAAAATGTTCCGAAAACGGTAGTGAGAGTGCACAAGGATTTCAATAAATACAACTGTAGTGGATTAACGAGCTATCATTCAGCTATATGTTCATTACTTTTACCCATGTGACATATCGATTTTACTGTTTGAAAGTTTTGTAAACAACGTATTAATTCTTTCTTTCAGCTACCTCCATTCTTGTTGCATTTGTATAGTCATAGTCAGTAAGATATTTTCGTTACCTTTAAATGATAAGCGATTACTACATGGAAGTAAACTACGGAATCGAATATCTGTAAACACTTCATCTACAGTGTTACATAAAAAATTCTCGCAGCTTTCTTTCGACGAAATTTGTAAGTGAGAAAATGTGGCAACACTGTTTTTTACACTTTTAGCTCCGGTGCTTACACTACATAATTACATCGTTAGTAGGGATGTTTCTTGTTAAATCTGTGAACAAAGCTTCTCTGCTTTTGTTGTGCATGGGAGTTTTCCTTCCTTGTCTCGCTTGAGTCTTCATTCACTCTTTCGACTAGAACGAATTAGCGTAAAGAGCTGTGCGTAACTAGTTTTTTTACCACTTTAGAGCACTGAGAAAAATCTTCCTCTTTCCCTTAACGTCTTGGCAGAAGTAGCGAAGACCCGACATAAAGAAGGTAGAAAGTCAACGTGGGCAACGCCGGAGGTAGCTCAAACTAACAACAAGATGAAACAAGGCACTCCGCTTTCTTGGCTTTGTTCAGGTGGTAGCTGTTTGAAAGCCTCAAAAGGATGAAAACTCTCAGGAGAAACTGTAATTAGTCTCTTTCTCCACTTTCTCTCTGACTATATGGACTGGTGGCAGCTAAGTTTCAATATTAGGATGTACGTGAACCCACATTTTCCAAGAAACCATATAACACGGAAGTTTTTTTAAGATCCATTTCACTCAGCGAGTTCGCCCACTATCACACAAGGACGTATTCTTCTCAGATGGAACCCAAGAATGAGGATAATACAATCTTCGAATATTTCTTTTTTCTACACGTCGTTTCTCATTCGACTACCATAAAGTAACAATCCATAATGGGGAAATAGGGCAGATTCCATAAGCCTTGGCATGCTTCCACTTTGGGGGAAAAGGCCAGTTGTGAGACAGCAGTTCAGGACGCTGGCCTCCCTGCGGGTCCGGTGGCTACAATAGGCCCGAGGTATTCCTGTCTGTCGTAAGAAGCGACTAAAAGGAGTCTCACATGTTTCACGCGAGATTTTTTTAGCTGAAATTTTTATTTGCAGAATAAAATGCATCATAGTTACATATGGAATGAAATGATCCACACAGGCTGTAGAATAGTTTTTATTAAAAGTGACGATCTGTTTCGCTTCGGTTGAGGATGCATCGTCAAGCGATGAAGATTCTTTTCAGCAAGTCATCGCTAACTTTTTAAGAAGAGTCTTTATCACCTGAGGATGCGTCTTCGGTTGACGTGAAACCGGTCGCGACTTATAATAAATAGTATTCTACAATCAGTGTAGATCAAGTAGAAATTAGGCTGCGATGACTTGCTATTTAAAGTAAAATTGTCATGATATCAAAGTTAATCGTGAAAAGAAGTGTTTAAAGTTTTTGTATTCCAAAATCGTCATAGTTATTGAGGAATTGTAATAGCTTAAGTTTCCAAGTCACGTCTCATCTCCTAATGGGTCTCACCAACGCTCGCCAAAGTCGCTAACATGCTGAGCGTAAGCTTATAACCGTAAAACGGCAACAATATCTGGTATAGAGGCAGCGTCTTGAGTAACTGTCAGAGTCGAATATGACGTAGGGTTCTGCTGTTTTCTAAAGAAAAGATCGTCGCACACACGGCTAGCTGCGTAGCAGTTGTGTACGCTCATCGTCAAAGTTTATTCGAAGACCAGAAACAGTGAACAGTTGTGACGTATCAGCTTCAGCGATCATAGAGTTAAACCCGATGTAGTTCTCTGTGAGTAAGAGAAGGTATTGTGTTCGATTGGGCAACAAAACTAGTTATGTATGCTTTAGCACTCTGTCTTGTCAGTTTGGCGGGTACGGAATTGTCACACGTCCTGACATTACCATCTTCATAGATAACATATGTTTCTGAGTGGGATCCGCCTTTAGAAAAATACAATTTTGTTTTCTGTCCCAGACATGTTTCACTGCAGTTGCAGCATCATCAGTGATTTTTTATTGTTATGGCTGTTAAACATAAGGAATGTTGAAACTTCCTGGCAGATTAAAACTGTGTGCCCGACCGAGACTCGGTCGGGCACACAGTTTTAATCTGCCAGGAAGTTTCATATCAGCGCACACTCCGCTGCAGAGTGAAAATCTCATAAGGAATGTTCTTTATTGTTTAAATACATACAAATATTAGTTTCTGAATCGTAATTACAGGTTTTTGAGGAGCTTAGAAACTAATATGTCTATGTATTTAAAGCATAAAGAACATTCCTTATGTTTAACAGCCATAACAATAAAAAAAACCACTGATGATGCTGCAACTGCAGCGAAACATGTCTGGGACAAGAACAAAATTGTATTTTGCTAAAGGCGGATCCCACTCAGAAACATATGTTACTGTTAAAGCAAACACACACAAAAGAGCTTCATTATCAAGATGACCATCTTCAGAGAATTTATCAATTTTACTTGATTTCTGCTATTTAGTTTATTATTATTAGTTTGCCATATTCGTTTACTTGCAGATGGTTATTCGTTTAAATCTATGTATCAAATACAGGTGTTCGCACACCTGTGAAGTGGCGAAAGTCGTCGGATAGCGATAAGCACAAATACATATGGCAGTAATATCGAGTACACAACGTATAACAGGGCAGTGGATTGGCGGAACTGTTATTTGTACTCAGGTAACTCACGTGAAGCAGTTTCTAACGTGATAATGGCCGCACGATGGGAATTAACATACTTTGAACGCGGAATGGCAGTTGGAGCTAGACACATGGGACGTTCCATTTCGGAAATCATTAGGGAATTCAATATTCCAAGATTCGCAGTGTTAAGAATGTGCCGAGCATACGAAAGTTCAGGCATTACCTCTTACCAAGCACAAGGCAGTAGCCGGCAACCTCCACTTAACGAACGAGAGCAAGGGCGGTTACGCAAGAGTCGTCAGTGCCGACAGAAAAGCAACATGGTGTGAAATGGCCGCACGGACGCCTAAAATTCACAGATGAAACTTCCAATAAGATGCAATATACAAAGATGTAATTAAAAATTTAAGAAACCTTTTAAACACAAATTCTTGATCATCCAATTCAGCCTGCAAGTTGCATGGAGGCGGGGACTAAAGTACCAATAAATAAAACTGGAGCATCCAGAAATTCCTGACAGCTCGGTCGTTTTTAATAATCCGCTCCTGGGGCTCCTCAGCACTGCAAGTAAACACAGGCCATGACCCCTGCATATGCTTCTCAGTTTACGCCGACACAAGAGACATATGGGTGGCAGCGGAAGGCGTCCTTTACGCCTGGTTGCTCCACTGATACTTCATCATCATACCAACTGTCGAACTGCACTTTTGGACCAAGCAAGCAGGCCCTGTAAGCCACGCCAGAGGGAGCTGCACTCGCTTGACAACATCTTAGACCGAAAGATAAGGGCATATAGATAACGATACAGTACGACAAACCGCCACGCTCACTACCTATCTCCAAAGATGGTCTGGCTATTAGTGTCATGAACATTGTAATGGGATTTTGTCTCACCTATTTCGTCAGTATCACGCTTGCCCCTACAGCTGGTCCAACCATTTTTCTCCGCTATAATGATAATTAACACGCGAAGACTCGAATGACAATATACACGCAAAGATTTTTTTCCTGTCAGTCATCAGTCTTCTGACTAGTTTGATGCCAGCCGCCATGAATTCCTCTCCTGTGCCAACCTCTGCACCTCAGAGTAGCACTTCCAACTAATGTCCTCAATTATTTGCTGGATGTATTCCAATCACTGTCTTTCTCTACAGCTTTCGCCATTTACAACTCCCTCTGGTACCACGAAAGTCATTTCCTGGTACCTTAACAGATGTACTATCGTCCTGTCCCTTGTCCTTCTCCGTGTTTCCCACATATTCCATTCATCTCCGATTATGCTCAGAAACTCATCATTCCTTACTTTATCAATCGACGTAATTTTCAACACTCATCCGCAGCACAACGTATCAAATTCTTCCATTCTCTGCTGTTCCGGTTTTCCCACAGTCCATGTTTCATTGCCATACAGTACTGTGCTCCAAATGTACATTCTCAGAGATTTATTACTCAAATTAAGGCCTATGTTTGATACTTGTAGACATCTCTTGGCCAGGAATGCCCTTTTTGCCAGTGCTCCGTCCGTCATTGATTATTTTGCTGCCTAGGTAGTAGAATTCCTTAACTTCATCTACTTCGTAACCACCAATATTAAGTTTCTGACTGTTTTCATTTCTGGTAATTCTCATTACTTTCGTCATTCTTCGATTTTCTCTCCACCCATATTCTTTATTCATTTGATTGTCCCTTCCATTCAGCAGATCATGTAATTCTTCTTCACTTGCACTCAGCATACCAATGTCATCAAAGAACCGTATCGTTCATATCCTTTAACTAATTTTAATTCCACTCCTGAAACTTACTTTTATTTCCGTCATTGCTTCTTCGACGTACAGATTGAACAGTATGGGTGAAAGACTACATTCCTGTCTTACACCCTTTTTAATCCGAGCGCTTCGTTCTTGGTCGTCCACTCTTATTATTCCCTCTTGTACATGTTGTATATTACCCGTCTCTGCCTATAGCTCACCCTTCTTTTTCTCAGAATTTCGATTATCTGGCACCATTTTACGTTGTCGAACGCTCTTTCCAGGTCGACAAATCGTATGAACGTGTCTTGATTTTTCTTTAGTCTTGATTCCATTAACAACCGCTACGTCAGAATTGCCTGTCTGGTGCCTTTATATTTTTAAAGACAAACTGATCATCATCTAACAGATCCTCAGTTTTCTTTTCTCATCTTCTGTATACTATCTTGTCAGCAACTTGGATGCATGAGCTGTTAAGCTGATTGTGTGATAATTCTCGCGCTTGTAATTTCTTGCAGTCTTCGTGATGATGGATGATATTTATCCGCAAGTTTGATGGTAAGTCGCCAGACTCATACATTCTTAACACCAACGTCGTCGATATTCGTTTTGTTGCTTCTCACCCGAATGATTTTAGAAATTCTGATGGAATGTTATCTTTTCCTTCTACCTTATTTGATCTTAAGAGCCCAGAAGCTCTCTTAAATTCCGATTTTAATGTTCGATCCCCTATGTCTTCTAAATAGACTCCTGTTTCTTTTATCAAAGCAGACAAAATTTCCCCCCTCATAGAGGCCTTTAATGTACTGTTTCCACCAATCCGCTCTCTCCCCTGCATTTAACAGTGGTATTCACGTTGTACCCTCAATGTTATCAGCCTTGCTTTTAGTTTCATTGAAGATGTTGTGAGTTTCCTATATGCTGACGCAGTTCTTTCGACAATCATTTCTATTTCGATTTCCGCACATTATTCATGCAGCCATTTTGTGGTAGCTTCCCTGTACTTCCTATTTATTTCATTCTTCGGCGATTTGTATGTATGTGTCCCTGAATTTCCCTGAAAATTTTTGTGCTTCCATGTTTGATCGATCTGCTGTTAACCATGGTTTGTTCGCTGTTACTTGTTTGTACTTATGTTTTCCTTTTCAACGTCTGTGATTGCCGTTTCTTGAGATGTCCATTCCTCTTCAAATGTACTGCCTACTGAGCTATTCCTCATTGCTGCATCTACAGCCTTTTACAACTTCAAGCGTGTCTCGTCATTCGTTCGTACTTCCGTATCCTACTTCTTTGCGTATTGATTCTTTCTGACTAATCTCTTAAACTTCACCCTCTATTCATCACTACGAAACTCGTGATCCGAGTCTATGTCTACTCAGCACGGACGCAACAGCAGTGGAGTCGATGATGGAGCTCCAGTAGGATCTGCACAGCCAGTACTCGCCCAACAGCTGGAAACACACATGCACTGTCCGACGGAAGGAGACTGGAGCGGCAACCACTGCTGGTTGGTCGTTCGGTTACTCCTCTCATCCGGCGACGTGTATTGGGTCTTCCGACCGCTGCTGGGCCCCTTCAATTGATCATGTTGCGGGTCTGTGGTCGGTTCCTTCCTTGTGCAGAGATGTCGGATGGCCAATGGGTAAGTGTTCCCTCTGGATGGTTGGGTACGAGCCAGTGTGCCGGGGTCGGCGTGTCTCCGAGTTCCGAACGGACATCAAGGGAGTCGGGTTGGAGCTGCAGTGAGCTCCGGAGAGCCATGCCTCGCCCGACCTTTGGCAACACACATAACTTGAGTGGGGACCATCTTGGTTGGTCGTTCGGTCTGTTGTCTCATCGGACGACGTGTACTTGGTCGCCAACCGCTTATGGAAATTCAGTGTGTGTCGACTTGTGATTTGTCCTTGTTGTTCCACAGTGATTGGTTTTAGGATTGTCAGAGTTCTTGGTGTAAGGGTTTCCGTGGAACTGTGTGTAACTTCTATGATTTGCTCTGAGCAGCTATGAATGCTGTCAGCGAACTGGAGTAGGCAGTCGGTCGGTTGGGACAGAGCACCGAGTCTCTGTTTCCTCGGCGTGTTGATGCTGTCCGGCAGTGAGTGTAGTTCGAGAGCCTTTGGTGTTTGTTTATATTTGTGAGTCGTTATTGTGCCTTGGCTGTATTTAAACGCCAATTTTGCAGACGTAGTACTGCTGGTATCTTCGTCCTCGCTGATATTTTCCGTTGTCGTACCGTTCCGGCGGGGTCAGGGATTTTCTCTGCCTCGTGATCACTGGGTGTTGTGTGATGTCCTTCGGTTAGTTAGGTTTAAGTAGTTCTGAGTTCTAGGGGACTGATGACCATAGATGTTAAGTCCCATAGTGCTCAGAGCCATTTGAACCATTTTTTTGTCTTACCGTTGGTCGGGCAGAAGAGTTTGACTAGGTTGTTGGTCGGTCCTTCAGCTGTCCCTGGGTTGGATTGCCGTCCGATTATTTAATCTTACTTTTGGCTGCCTGTCTCACCTAAACTTACGTTAGAGTTACCTCCCCATGCCGACCCTTGGAACACTTCTGAGCACCACTGTTCTACTGTTTGCGATTGTGATTTTCTTTTGTCGCAAGTACTGTGCCAGGCCTTCAACCGTGTATTAATTTTGTCTGTTCTATGTTCAGTGTATGGCCTTCAGCCGAATCTTATGTGAAGTATTTTAAGATTAGGCCTTCAGCCATGTTTTATCTAAAAATCTTGTTTGCTCTGTATTTAGGCCTTCAGCCGCGTTTGTTTTAAAATCTGTGGCTTTCTGCCGTAACCGTGGTGTCCGAGCGGTTCTGGGCGCTACAGTCTGGAACCGCGCGACCGCTACGGTCGCATGTTCGAATCCTGCCTCGGGCATGGACGTGTGTGATGTCCTTAGGTTAGTTAGGTTTAAATAGTTCAAAGTTCTAGGGGACTAATGACCTCAGAAGTTACGTCCCATAGTGCTCAGAGCCATTTGAACCATTTTTTCAGCCGTAATGTTTAAATTCCTGTCTGTAATGTTTCTCTTTAATTATCTTGAATTCTTAAAACTGCCTTCAGCCGCACAATCCAGTACCTGATTTCTGAATCTCTGACTGATCATGATGTGATCTAACTGAAATCTTCCCGTATTACCCTCACTTTTTGAAGTATTCCTCCTCTCTTTTGATTATTGAACAGAATATTCGTTAATACTAGCTGAAATTTATTACAGTACTCCATTAATCTTTCTCCTTTCTCACTCCTTGTCCCAAGCCTATAAACTCCTGAAACCTTTTCTCCTACTGATTTTCATCTACTTTTACGTTCTGTATTACCTTTCCAATATCCTAATATGCTTTTTCTATCTTTTCATCTTGGTTTGCTGTCGATTCTGATCGGAAGAACACTATCATTGACTTGTCCACAGCAACACACTTCTGCCCAATCTTCCTATTAAGAGCGAATCCTAGTCCTGTTACACGATTTTCTGCTGATGTTGATATTACCCTGCACTCATCTGACCAGAAATCCGTGTCTTCTTTCGATTTCACTTCACTGTCCCCTTTTATATCTAGTTTGAGCCTTTGCATTGCCATTCTCAGATTCTCTAGTTCCACTATCACGTTCAAACTTCTGACATTCCACGTCTAGACCTGTAGAATGTTTTCCTTTCGTTGGCTTTTGATTCTTTTTCTTTTGGTTACCTCCCCTTGGCAAGTCCCCTCCCGGAGATATAAACGGGGAACTATTCCGAAATCTTTTGCCAATGGAGAGATCATCATAACACTTTTTCAATTAAAGGCGACATGCCGTGCGGATACGCGTTACGTGTCTTTAAAGTAGTGGATTCCATTGCCTTCTGCATCCTCATGCCTTTGATCACAGTTGATTTCTGCGTCTTTAGGGGCAGTTTCCCGGCCACCAAGGACAAGAGAGTGTCTTGAACCTCTGTCCGCTCCTCCGCACTCTTAGACAAGGCCGTTGGCAGAATGAAGTTGGCTTCTTGCGCCGGAAGTCTCCAGCCGCCAGTGCTGATTATTAATCATAGTGTAAGCGGTGGCGTGTTTCGAACCCGTGACCGATGATGTTTTGATTACCAATCAGAGACACTACCCCTAGGTCTTACTAGTACACACAAATACGAAAATTGGCTAGTGGCATGAGAAATGTAGCACATCTTTCTGAAATAACAAATTAGACGTGATTAGTGATCATGTTGCTTATGTACTCCGGTACGGACACACTGAATGAAAATTACCAAATACTTTTCAATCTGTATTCAGAGGTTTACCGTATTTATAAAATCCACTATTAATCTTTGGAAGATCTCGGCTCACTTGGCCGTATTTAACAAAAATATTATTATGCGGCGTAATGGCGGACATCAATGAAATCCATTTAAGTACACTTATTAGGCTGATATTGTGTTTAGGGTACTCTTTCTATATAATGAAAGGCTTTTGTAATTAACCAGATTAAATGTATTTTCATGTTCACTTGTCACTGTAACACAGTACAGAGCTTAAAAGGCAGTTGAAAGCAATCAGATATTGCGTGTATTCAGGCCAACAAAGAAAGTCATAATGTTCACGTATAGCAAAAGATGACATTAAATTTCCGATAACGTCTTTATGACCTTTGAGAGACCGTTCGTGCCGGCCGGAGTGGCCGTGCGGTTCTGGGCGCTACAGTCTAGAACCGAGCGACCGCTACGGCCGCAGGTTCGAATCCTGCCTCGGGCGTGGATGTGTGTGATGTCCTTAGGTTAGTTAGGTTTAATTAGTTCTAAGTTCTAGGCGACTGATGACCTCAGAAGTTAAGTCGCATAGTGCTCAGAGCCATTTGAGACCGTTCGTCCGCTGCTAATTGATAGGCCTTTGACCTCACAGCACTGTACATGCAATACATTTATGGAGTTATTTTGTTTATTATATTCCAAGAGATGGCACAAGAGGCAGTCGGCCAGGCGTAATCATTAAGGTAGCAGTAATAAGCGAGTGACAAGATATGAGTTTTCCTAGTGGGTCAAAAGCAAGCTCGCTGTCTTGTGCGTTGATGGAGGAGCATACGGCTGAAATCAGAAAATAAATATTAATTTCCAAAAAAAATTGTTTACATAACATACAAACATGCTGCAGGTAACCCAAATACACCAGAGAAAACATGGCCGTGAAACGAGCTCACTGCAACTTTAAGAATAATTTTAGACACATTTTTTGTAAGTTATAATTGTTTTAATCAGAATAGTTTATAAAATTAATAACCAATGAACCAATGAAAAATTATGTTCATATGAGGCGTCATATGAAGGCTGACGATGTCAGCAAGCACCAAAATAAGCAGCTTGTACATAAAGTGTGTGTACAAACATTTATAGAAAAATTTGCTCCATGTGCAGATTGGATCACTACTACAATTTCTCCAAGGATACACGTAACATGAAGAGAGCATGAGTATCCCATATCTGTTACCTAATATTCTAATGTATAAGCAATAGTAATTTGTTATTTCGTAAGTATTTTTAAAGTTTCATGAGTTTTAACTTGTTGCAAGGTCACATGTACGAGGACGTACTTAAAAGTAATTCGTCCGAATTTTTTATGTGAAAACTATTGAAGCTTTGTAAATAAAACGAACTTTATTAACGTTCCAAATCTTTATTCTTCTTGTCTACACATTAGCAATCCTCTGCCGCTAGAAGTCCCCGAATTGTACCGTGTAACATGACGGTGTGTAACGTAACTGTGTCGGTGCGTGAGAAATAGCATGCTGTAATCGCCTTTCGAATTCTAAGAGGTCGTCCAACACATCGAGCATCACATGGAGCATCCTCTCCTTCATCATAAAGATGTCACACCAAACTTGACCACTGCGACATCTGCAATCATCCGACGCCTTGGTTTAACTGCCATCGATCATCCTCTAGACAGTCTCGACTTCGTATTATCCGAATTTCATCTGATTTCAAAACTAAAAGAATACATTCGAGGACTTCACTTTGATGATGACGAAGTGGTGCAGCTGGAGATGAGTTCGGGGCTCCATCAACAAAGCCAAACAGTGATGGCTTCAGCAAACTGATCTCTCATTGGGAGAACTGTGTTCGTCGCCTGGGTGACAATGTTGAGAAATAAATCAGCATGCAAGGAGAATACACACACATAAGAAAGTTTTGCATCACTTCGGTTCCGAGAGTTCCGGAATCTGTACGAAAAATTGGAATAGGTATCAACACAAACATCATTTCCACCCTTTTTATATAATCCACACATTGCATGTTGTACCACCATACAGCGAAATCTTCAGAGGTTGTGGTCCATATTTCCGTACACACCGGTACCTCTAATACCCTGTAGCACGTCCTCTTGCATTGATGTATGCCTGTATTCGTAGTGGCATACTATCCACAAGTTCATCGAGGCACTGTTGGTCCAGATTGCCCCACTCCTCAACGGAGATTTGGTGTAGTTCCGTCAGAATGGTTGGTGGGTCATGTCGTCCGTAAACAGCCCTTTTCAATCTATCTCAGGCATGTTCGACAGGGTTCATGTCTCGAAAACATACTGGCCACTCTATCCTAGCGATGTCGTTATCCTGAAGGAAGTCATTCACAAGATGTGCACGATGGGGACGCGAATTGTCGTCCATGAAGACGAATGTCTCGCAAATATGCTTCCAGTATGGTTGCACTATCGGTCGGAGGATGGCATTCACGTATCGTACAACCGTTACGGTGCCTTCCATGACTACCAGCGGCATCCGTCGGCCCCACATAATGCCACCCCAAAACAGCAGGGAATCTCCACCTTGCTGCATACGCTGGACGGTGTGTCTAAGGCGTACGGCCTGACCGAGTTGCCTCCAAACGACGATTGTCTAGCTGAAGACGTATACGACACTCATCGGTGAAGAGAACGTAATGCCAATCCTGAGCGGTCCATTCAGCATGTTGTTGGGCCCATCTGTACCTGGCTGCATGGTGTCGTGGTTGCAAAGATGGACCTCGCCATGGACGTCGGGAGTGAAGTTGCGCATCATGCAGCCTATTGCATACAGTTTGAGTCGTAAGACGACGTCCTGAGGCTACACGAAAAGGATTATTCAACACGGTGTCGTTGCTGTCAGGGTTCCTCCGAGCCATAATCCGTAGGTAGCGGTCCTGCACTGCTGCGCTTGGGCGGCCTGAGCGAGGCTTGTCATCAACAGTTTCTGTCGCTCTGTATCTCCTCCATGCCCGAACAACTTCGCTTTGGATCACTTCTAGACGCCTGGACACGTCCCTTGTTGAGAGCCCTTCCTGGGACAAAGTAACAATGCGGACTCGATCGAACCGCGGTATTCACCGTCTAGGCATGGTTCAACTACCGACAACACGAGCCGTGTACCTCCTTCCTGTTGGAATGACTGGAACTGATGGGCTGTCTAAGGCGTACGGCCTGACCGAGTTGCCTCCAAACGACGTGATGACACAAAAAGTATAAAATAGGCGCTGCTCATGCACGGTTTTTCATATCTTTGGGTGGGTTTAGTGACATCTCTGAACAGTCAAAGGGACTGTTTTTTTGATACAATATCCACAGTTAACGTTTATTTTCAGGAGTCTGGGAAGTGTAGATGTAGATTGTTAACAACGTTTGCTTTATTTAAAAACCTTTAATAGTTTTCAAATAAAACATGCGAACACATTACTTTTCAGCATGCCCTCGTAGATGTGCGTTCATAAATTTTATTAAACACACTCTGTCGATATATTAAAGAGATGGCACAAATGATGGTAATAATCTTCTCAGTGTTCTCGCAATTGCACATGAAGTTAATTACCTTTAAAATGGAATGCATGTGTTGACTGAAGAAAACTAAAGAGCTCTCAATAGCTGTGATGACACAAAAAGTATAAAGTAGCGTGCAAAACAACTCAAAAGGTCTTCGAATCTTTCATCTGCAATTGTTTGGCAGTCTTTGGACTGGGTGGCTGACACGCCACACGAATTTGATCAACGTTCGTTGGACTTTCAAAAATTGTGGCGGATGCATGAGATAAACACTTTAAAATTTATCTGAAGTTCGCATAATTTTTTAGAGCGAAGTCATTTGCAACTCTTGTACTCTAGTAATATAACACTTGTGCCCAATTTTTCTCCAGTTAATCAACATATTGGCTCATGCCTTACTAAGTCCTCAGTGTGACAGCACGGGAGACGATTATCTACGTAAATAAAACACGTCAGCGCTTAAATTTATACAGACTTCCATATGTCTTCTTATGGAAAAGATACTGTGGAAGCTTAAAGAGTACGTGAAACAGATGATTCCATGACGTGAGCGACTGGACCTCTGGACATGCATTCTTGTACAGTATGTTTGGGCAACATGAGAGATGTGTCCTCCTATGCAGACCGTCACTAGAATTAGCTTTTCAGAAAAACATTTACTTGGTAATGACCTCGCTGATACCACCAATCTCATTATACATTGTTACATGTAGTTAATTGTTGCTGGATGTGATATAATTCCTTACCAATGTTTTTCCTTCTACATCCATATGATACATTTAATTGGACACTTGAAACAATTTTTAATATGAATTATGTCCAAGGAATATTGTCTTTATGGATACCGTGATGACTGTTCGTCACTATAATGAATTCCACAGGACACTTGAGTTTATACGGTTAGGTTCATCCAATGTCTCTGAGACTGCAGTGTATCACTGCAATCATATAAAAATTGATCTCAACCTTTACAGCTGTCAGAACGATTTCTATAGTCAGAGACTGAAAACATTCAATCCGCGTTCCACTCTCACATTTTCTAACCACTTCCGCTAGTTAAATGGTTCAAATGGCTTTGAGCACTATGGGACTTAACATCGATGGTCATCAGTCCCCTAGAACTTAGAACTACTTAAACCTAACTAACCTAAGGACATCACACAACACCCAGTCATCACGAGGCAGAGAAAATCTCTGACCCTGCCTTCCGGTAGTTACCATGCATTTGTGTGCATTTTTGTCTTTATTCCACTTGTATCTCCATATTTATTTATACGTTGCATCATGTACAACTCTTTGGTGTATACTTTTCTTTTGTTTTTTAGGTGCGAATACATGAATTCACCAGTGCAGTAGAATGCGGTGGTAAGTACGTCGCGTTTTTTCTCCGTATAGAAATCTGACATTTTGATTATGAACATCTGAAGGCTGGTTTGTTTGCTTACTGATAGCACTACAATAATCGACCATAGAACAGAGCGAGCTGTGATTTAGATGCAGTGTGAAAACTATTCGTAAAGGTAGAAAAGCTTAAAAATTAGTGACCTAAAATTAATGACAGAACACAGGATGCTGAAGGCTTTCTCACTTTCTCCACTTATTTCTGAACTGGAAGTCGAACTGAGCACGTAGCATTGGTTTTAATGACGACGGATCTCTGTGCAGTTACACATTTATACAGGATGTGATTCGTTCTGCACTATCACTATTTAAGTTGTGCGTTACATATAAATATAAATCTCTTATGACTAGAAATGTATACTCCGAAACCTATTGACTATTTTAATATATATACTGCAGTTATATGAGAAGACGGACGTTCTCAACATAATTCTTTTTTTATAGGTGGCCCACTGTATGTCTATCCGACGAAATAAATATTACATGAAATTATCTGAATCACTCATTTTTACTGAAGATCCAGTATTGTGATATTAAATTTCCGACTGTTTCACCAATGCCAGACAAATTTTATTTTCGGCCACACAATTCAATGTTGAAATATCGCTCCACCTAGTCCAAGGAAATAATTATGAGATTAAGAAGTCATCCACGTTAAGTGAATAACATAGGAACTTGTGGTTTCGCGGAATACTACTGTGTTTTTAGAAACTTTGAAACTCATTGAGACCCATGAAGACAGTACAAGAATCACTTACGTTAGAATCAAATTAAACATAAAGCGAATATTAAAGTGTTTCTAAGAAAGACCTGTAGCCGGCAAAATACGATTTTATAGTGTAGTTTACTGCTCAAAAGAACAATTAATGTTTTTCAAGCTGATAATATTAAACCTGTTGTTATTGAATTAGTGTGTGTAGTGTCTCTGTAAGTCTGTGAAGGACACTATCTGTATTGGCGTCGGCTGCTCCCACAGTATACGTAGTTTCGTAGACGTAGACAAGTTACTCTCGTGGTATAGACGCAGCTGCCGACTCCGGAATATAACAAAAAGGAAACTACCATAGGATCTTCTCGAAATGGAACACTGACATGCACATTTGGTCCTTCGATGATTGTCTGCGAGTGAAAAAGAGTTCCTTTAAGCAGAGAATATTTTCTCTATGCTATTGGCCGTGTTATTGAAGCAGGTTACACAGCAAACATCGACCACCAAATGTTCGAAGTCCTGTACAGCCTTGTAGAACTTAACAGTTCATCACAGAATCATTTGATCAAAATTAAATACGCACAATTACCTTAGGAATGCAACGGACTGTATTATGGGCCGTGCGGTTCTAGGCGCTATAGTCTGGAACCGAGCGACCGCTACGGTCGCAGGTTCGAATCCTGCCTCGGACATGGATGTGTGTGATGTCCTTAGGTTAGTTAGGTTTAATTAGTTCTAAGTTCTAGGCGACTGATGACCTCAGAAGTTAAGTCGCATAGTGCTCAGAGCCATTTGAACCATTTTGTATTACGGCCGTTACTAAACTCCACATTAACATTACATATCGCTTGTGAATCTCGAACAGCACAAATCATACAATATGGCGACTAACAATGACTATTTCATTACACCCACTTCCTACACGTCTTCTTGTTATCCTGTCTCGTAACAAAGTCCAGTCACATTTCAATTTTCTTACTTTTCATCGCTCAGCATGGAGAAACGTGAAATCAAATAATAAATATTTCGCTGGTGCAGGCGACATGCACCACCTCGCGATATATATTAACTTTACACCAATAACAATAGGCAGGTCGTTGAGCTGATAACTTTTACTCGCTAGCACGAGGCAAGGAATATTGTAATAGCGATTCTCAGCACAATATTTTCAAAATTTGTCCCACAGTTCATTGAAATCCTCCATTGGGGTAATTTTTTATCATTTCATTTGAAATTTTGAAGTTTACTTAGTCTCCTTTGATTTCCACCAGTTTTTAGACAAAATATCCCTCAATTCGAATAATACTTAAACCACGAAACATTCTCCAGAAAAAAAGGCTGGTGGAATAGGTCCGGCTCATGTTGCTAATCAAGGTTAACTCCAACAGAAAAATTTGCTGGGCGGTGGCAAGGGAATGAAGAACGTGACATAATTTGTTGTGTGCGCAAATATTTCATTAAAAGAGTCCGAAGATGTCTTTCGTTCTAAAATATCTTGTTTCACACCCCTCAAATGTCTGCTTCATCCTGGCGTTCTTCTAGGAGATAAACGAATAATAACCACCAGGAGCCAAGTCAGGAATATAATTATTATAGTGTGACAGTCCCAATACTACTGTGTCTCTCGCAAGCGCCTTGTGAGCACGAGAGAATTTTCGCGGGAACAGTCAGAGCCCCGGCCATCATATGATTCGCTTTCTTTGGCAAGGTATTTCGTGTGGAAACACACATAAATGTAGAACACAGTTTGGCATTAATTGTGGACACCTTCGGCGGAGCACCAAATCAGCAGTGGCCGTCCATAGTGTCAAAACTGACCATACTGTAGAATACCACAAAACCAACACACTTCGGCAACTTTCATTCTTCGGGATTGCATGATTAGGGTCCAGAATAGCCTAATAGGCTAAGATAGCGGCCTACAACTAAGTCAGTTGTGAAACCTTGCACATAACCGAGATAGGACAAAGCTTTTCCGTACAGTGACGTCAGCCTCTGGCAACGATAGGGGAGCGACTGAGGGCCATAGTTCGCAACTTGGCGTTGCCACGTGCACCAATGCCAACCATCCACCGCGGCTGCAGTACGGATATGTACAGGACTGAAATTGTGGATGGGGGAAGGGCCACAGTATCTACAACGCCTAACTGAGAAGAGCAGCAGTCATCAGGAACCACCTGAAGAGGACAACGCGTCTGCTTATCGAAATATCGCGGAGAACTTCGAAGATTGCAATGACTCTGTTTGCTGAAATATCATGACGAACTTCGATAGGAGTCGGGTGGACGCTCGAGAAATCTACAAATTAGATATACGCCAGGTAGACCTCAGACAGCATATCGTTTAGTCGATTATGTTTGTAGTATATAATATTGACGTAGATTATGTTTACGGACTGTTATTAGGAATATTTTAAAATGGAATTAAAAACAGTCATCGCCGCAATAAGTATTTATTAGCAGCGGTAACCGATTTTGGTCAAAGTGTTATCATCTCCAGACCATATTACACCATGATGGCAGGCGGTGTCAGTGAATGCAGCACGTATCATAGATCCAAGAACGTCAACCGCTCGTGTAAAGATGTGGACTCGTGAAATACTACTGAGGAGAGGTTGACGATCGTGGATCTACGAGACCAGCTGTGTTCACAACCACCGCTTGCCATCACGGCGTAATATGGTCTGGAATGGTCTGAAGATGATCACAATTTGACCAAAACCAATCACCACTACCAAAAAAATATTCTGTTGCGGTCAATGCTGTTTTTAATCCAATTTAAAAATACCAGGCGTATTCCCAAAGTAATGTCCGACCAGTCGGGAAATGGAAGCCACAGTGAAAATCAATAGTATTTTATTTGCAATAGTTAGCCACACCTTCCAGCAACGTCTCTACATAGTCGCCGCTGCATCTGAGACACTGAGACACCTGTCGTTGCGTTGTACCAACCTTCCATTAGCCTCGTCATAGAAGGCAGCAGCCTGCACGTTTCGCCAATCTCTACGCTGATATGCAGTTCGTTGTCTGTGCAAAAACGTTGACTACATAGCCAGCGATTTTTGTCAGCAGAGATGAAAATCAGAGGGACTGAATGAAGTCCTGGCTGGATGGAGGGCGATCAAACACTTCTCATGCCATACACTGCAGGTGGGTCCTCATTGCCCCCACAGAGTGCGGCCGAGAGCTGCCATGAAGAAGGAAATGCATGACAGTTATGTTGTGTGGGCTGCATCAACTCAGGCGAAATCTCCGACAGCAGTCATACTTGGTGGGAGACACTGCTTTCTAGACATATTTACGGGCTCACTGTGCGCTCAGATCTGAAAAGACAGACGTGACGCGATCAATGGGCATACTAGAGTCACTGTCCAATAGAGATATGGAAAGCTTTATCGGCTTTTCACTGGGGTTTCCATTTCGCGACCGATTAGACCTTACTTTCGGAATCAGCCTCGTATTTTATCGAGACCACAGATATTCTCCACGAGCAACGTTCTCAAAAATTACTAAACTAGAAGCTACATCCACATCTAGTTGTGCACTTGAAAATGAGCTAAAGATTGAAAGTGATCGGTAGTACAGAAGAAACTATTTACTTTAACCAAGCAGCCTGGTAGAGTCGATGTCTATGTTTGAACAGAAGCATTGTAATGGATTCCATGTGCAATCATCACAGTCTCTTACACAAAATCTAGGAAAGGTGAAAGTGCGCGAAATAAGGAAAACCTCCAGCTTTAGTGGCTGAAACTTCTGGTTATTACTCTTAATAAAGGAACACAAGAGCAGTTTACATAATATGCGATGTCATTGTGTAGATGTGTCTCGTCATTTGGGGTATATTTAGGCATCCTTTAGGGGAGCATAGAAAATAAACTGAACGTTACGTTATCATTGGTTTCATACCACTGGAAGTTAGTGACTTTAATTGTGTGGTATTTTGTTACGGAGAACAAAAGCTTCTCTCTCACTACTTTTCCCACAGTCAGCTGTCTTCATTCTTTAACTGTTTCAGAAACGATTTGGACGCAAACACAGCATCGTTTTCAGGCACATGCACCCTCTTACGGTTTGATACGCTACCACAAGTAATGTGCTCCAGCAAGTGTAGTGTATTCTACGTGTACCTGTAACGGCGCCTGTATCTATATCTATCTTGCAATTTGCACTTAAGTGCTTAGCAGAGAGTTAATAGAACAACTTTCAGAAAATTTCTCTGCCATTCCACATCAAAAGGCGTGTGGGAAAAACGGACACCGAAACCATTCCGCAAACAATAAGATAGGAGGTAAATTGTTAACGCAAATAAATGAGTTTTGGTACTTCAGAAGTACAATAACAGACTACATCAGAGATGTACTGGACATTAAAAGAAGATCGGAATGACTACACAAGCATTCACTAATGAGAGTCAGCTATTAACAAACAACGACATTAATTTCGAAAACAGAAAGAAATTCACTAAAACATTTATTCAGAGCGTTTGGAGATACGGCTTTGACAGACTGACTATGGGAAGCAACGTAGGCAAACAAAAGCAACAGAGACGTCCATTTGGAGACGAACTACGAAAACGATATTGAAAAGAAAGCAAATATAACTCACAAAAAGTAAAATAAATTAAACAAGCATTCACAGTGGTTAATATGATACACAGAAGAAAAACTAAATTGACACCTAATTCAACATAACAGCATCATAATAAAACAACTTAGAATGAAACTCACGTATTGTCAATGGAATAAACTGCAGCAACAACCACCAAAATGATGCGAAGGCACAGAAAAGTATGGCTGCATCAACAAGGTGTTACTTTTAGCGCCTGTAATAATGAAATCTTTCCGTGTGAGCTCTGATTTTTCTTACTGTATCCGACTGGTTATTTCTGTCCAAGCAAGCAAGAGTCACAAGATATTTTCGGATTTGGAGGAAATATTTGGTGATTTTGAAGATTTCGCCGCAATGAAAAACCTTTTTGTTTTAATTTTCTGTAGTTCCACTTTATCTAGATGAAACGGGACTGCAGCTCTTCAAAGGCTTGAAGAAAACAAATACCGACAGCCATATATTTGTGAGTTATTTTATTTGACTAGGAGTTCCGGTGCCTCATTGGCACCATCTGCAGGCACCTAAACGTCTGTACTATTACAAGGATAACTAATTTCAACTGGCTACCGTAAATTTCAGAGACTGCAGTAGCCTGTTGAAATTAGTGATTCTTATAATTATACAGACGTTTAGATGCCATATCTAGCTTCGAGAATTGATGCCTGGAGATGGTGCCAATGAGACAGTAAAAGTGGTAGTCAAATAAAATAACTCACAAATTTACTGCTGTGGGTAGTTATTTTCTTCAAGTGTTTTAATGATTGCCAGCCCAACTCGCTTATCATATGCACGATACACAAAAAGTGCCTTTCGACATCCTACGTCAATGCTGTCTATTAAGGATCACATATCACGCAATAACACCCCAGATGACGGACAAGCGTAGTTAAAGCAATTTGTTTCGTAGATTGCTGGCATTTTCTAACTGTTCTGCCAATAAAATACAATTAATGGCTCTGTTTCCAGAGAACATTTTCTGAGTGACGATTCCAGTTTAAGTTGCTCGTAATTGTAATCAGTGGATATTTACGTCAATGTATTACCTTGAAATACGTCTTCTGCTTTATAATATTTCGGAAATTTCACGGAATGTATTTAGTTGCCGTATCCATGTGGAGGACCTCACGCTGTCCGTTGTTCAGAATCAATATCCGCTTTTCGCACGTTTCAGATATTTCGTCTAAATAGTTTATCTATTCGTTTTGGTTTTATGTTGAGTTTACTAAAAGGTAAACGACAGCATCATCTACGAACAATCTAAGACCACTACTCAGACTATCTCCTGAAGCATTTCTGTAGATTAGGAAGAGGACAGAGTCTCTCATATTGGGATAAATATACTCGAAGTGGTGTCTAAGTGCCTAAAGATGAAGTAGCAAATCCTTCGAGATACATTTCAAATAAATGAATTCAGTGAAAAGAGCTTTGTGGAAGAAAGGAGATAACAGAATAGCTTTTCAATAAGTTGTTACTTATTACCACAGATACAAATTTTTACGTAGGAGCTTCAGAAAGTAACATGATCGATGAGCCGTAGTGCTTAACACATTGGGTTGAAATTCTGGAGGACGATTATTCAAATCCTCGTCCGGCCATCCAGGCTTAGGTTTTCCGTGATTTCCCCAAATCACAAAAGATACCTGTCGCGATGTTTCCTTCGCAAGGAATCCGAGCTTGTGCTCCGTCTCAGATGACCTCGATATTGAAAGGATGTTAAACACTAATCTTCCTTCCTTCATCCCCTCAGAAATTAAGTTACGCATGTCCTCCCACGGTTAGCAAACCACTGCGCGCCAGGAATGGCACATTGTCCCGAGAGAACATGTTCCGCATTTCCTGCAAACACAGTTATGCTGAGGTACGGACAACACATGCGTGTGGGGCTGAAATGACGCGACACTTGGGAACGTACTCCAAAGTAGGCGGCACTGTGTGGTTCTTGCGAAGCAGCCGTATGAGTCTCACAGACATTCCACGTGAAATTCAGAAGATGTATGGATCAAATGCAGTGCCTCATCCAGGCATAGTGAAATGGTGTTAACGATCTGACCAAGGCTGAAAAAGCGTAGGTGATGTTGAAAAACGATGTTCGGATCTGTGTCACTGTAAAACTGTAATACTTGGCCTACCAAAAAATTTTAATTTGCGTTTGAAGCCCCCCTCGTAAGAGAGAGTTCAATTTTCCACCTTCGCTGCATTACGATCACACTCGTTTACTTCACACGACCAACTAATTTCGATGATGTAGTCAAATTAAATCGGGTGATGCTGAGGGGATTAGATTAGGAAATGAGACACTTAAAGTAGTGAAGGAGTTTTGCTATTTAGGGAGTAAAATAACTGATGATGGTCGAAGTAGAGAGGATATAAAATGTAGACTGGCAATGGCAAGGAAATCGTTTCTGAAGAAGAGAAATTTGTTAACATCGAGTATAGATTTAAGTGTCAGGAAGTCGTTTCTGAAAGTATTTGTATGGAGTGTAGCCATGTATGGAAGTGAAACATGGACGATAACCAGTTTGGACAAGAAGAGAATAGAAGCTTTCGAAATGTGGTGCTACAGAAGAATGCTGAAGATAAGGTGGGTAGATCACGTAACTAATGAGGAGGTATTGAATAGGATTGGGGAGAAGAGAAGTTTGTGGCACAACTTGACTAGAAGAAGGGATCGGTTGGTAGGACATGTTTTGAGGCATCAAGGGATCACAAATTTAGCATTGGAGGGCAGCGTGGAGGGTAAAAATCGTAGAGGGAGACCGAGAGATCAGTACACTAAGCAGATTCAGAAGGATGTAGGTTGCAGTAGGTACTGGGAGATGAAGAAGCTTGCACAGGATAGAGTTGCATGGAGAGCTGCATCAAACCAGTCTCAGGACTGAAGACCACAACAACAACACAACCATATTCATGTTCCTACTTGTTACATGTACGTCTGTTTTTCAAGTATACGCAGAAGCGCTAAAGAAACTGGTTCAGGTATGCATATTTAAATACAGAGATGTGTAAATAAGCAGAATACGCCTATATAAGACAACAATTGTCTGGCGCAGTTATTAAATCGGTTACTGCTGCTACAATGGCAGTTTATCAAGATTTAAGTGGGTTTGAACGTGGTGTTGTAGTCGACGCACAAGCGCTGGGAGACAGCATCTCCGAAGTAGCAATGAAGTGGAGATTTTCTCCTACAAGCATTTCACGAGTGTATTGTGAATATCACGAATCCGGTGAAACACCAAATCTCTGACATCGGAGAGGCTGAAAAAGTTCCTGCAAGAACGGGACCAACGACGAATGAGGAGAATCGTTCAACATGACAGAAGTGAAATCCTTCCGCAAAATGCTGCAGATTTCAACGCTGGGCCATTAACAAGTGTCAGCGTGCGAACCATTCAACGAAACGTCATCGATATTGGCTTTCAGAGCCGAAGGACCACTCGTGTACCACTTACGCCTCTTCTGGGCCCGTCGACACCAAAATTGGACTGTTGATAACTGGAAACATGTTGCCTAATCGAACGAGTTCCGTTTCAAATTGTATCGAGTGGATGGACAGGTACGGGATTGGAGACAACCTCATGAATCCATGGACCCTGCATGTCAGCAGGGGACTGTTAATGCTGGTGGAGGCTCTGTAACGGTGTGGGACGTGTGCGGTTGGAGTTGTATGGGACCCATGATACGTCTAGATATGACTCTGACAGGTGACACGTAGGCAAGCATCGTGTCCGGTCACCTTCATCCATTCATGTCCATTGTGCATTCCGACTGACTTGGGTAATTTCAGAGGACAATGCGACACCCCACACGTTCAGGATTGCTACAAATTGACTCTAGGAACACTCTTCTCAGCTTAAACACTTCCGCTGACCACCAGATTCGCCAGTCATGAACGTTATTGAGCATATCTTGGATGCGTTGCAACGTGCTGTTCAGCAGGAATCTCCACCCCCTCGTACTATTACCGATTTATGGACAGCCCTGCAGGGTTCATGGTGTCAGCTCCCTCCAGCATTGCTTCAGACTTAAGTCGAATCCATGTCGCGTCGTGTTGCGGCTCTTCTGCGTGATGGCAGGGACACTGCACAACATTAGGCAGGTGTACCAGTTTCTTTGGCTCTTCAGTGTGTAACTGCTGTCGTAGTAGGGCCGAACGCGAACAACGTCCCACACTCATCAGAGGTTAAAAGATCACTGCTTTCTCTGTGGTGTATGTACGTAAACATAAAACGTCTTGATAAATAGGGTAGAACACTGTTCTCCACGGGTTGATTTGATACTCTCCTGTTTACGATAAAGAGCATTTAGAAGATGTATCGACAATGGTCACCACAGCCCAGCTGGTATAACTGATCTATATATTAAAAATATAATAAAAACATTCTAGACCGCGTAAAATATTTTATTTTAGGCCATCCTCAGACCGTTACATACTCTGTATATGGAGTAACATGGAAGCTATGAGAGGACGCTTAAAGATAAACACAACAGTAAAAATTATGTAACTACAAATAACAGAAGAGGTATCCTTACTGACTGAAGGAGCTGGTTTCATGGAACACTAACTTCTGTATGCTGGTGTCAAGAGCAACTGCTATGTGACACGGCACTTGCCGACGCATAAATAGCGCGAGTTTCGCCAACCGTCTCCAGCATTACGTCAGTGATAGCCAATGGCCGTCAAATATGAATAAAATCAGTAAAAAAACAGTCGTAGCAGAAATACTTGGATCACGATCACAGTCATTTAATTACAAAAATAGGGTTGGGTATACCGGGAACATGGTACTTAATATAAAATATCTTTTGCGGTGAGTTTAAGATTATAGTAGTATATCTTTCATCCTGTCTACGTACAAATACACTCCTGGAAATGGAAAAAAGAACACATTGACACCGGTGTGTCAGACCCACCATACTTGCTCCGGACACTGCGAGAGGGCTGTACAAGCAATGATCACACGCACGGCACAGCGGACACACCAGGAACCGCGGTGTTGGCCGTCGAATGGCGCTAGCTGCGGAGCATTTGTGCACCGCCGCCGTCAGTGTCAGCCAGTTTGCCGTGGCATACGGAGCTCCATCGCAGTCTTTAACACTGGTAGCATGCCGCGACAGCGTGGACATGAACCGTATGTGCAGTTGACGGGCTTTGAGCGAGGGCGTATAGTGGGCATGCGGGAGGCCGGGTGGACGTACCGCCGAATTGCTCAACACGTGGGGCGTGAGGTCTCCACAGTACATCGATGTTGTCGCCAGTGGTCGGCGGAAGGTGCACGTGCCCGTCGACCTGGGACCGGACCGCAGCGACGCACGGATGCACGCCAAGACCGTAGGATCCTACGCAGTGCCGTAGGGGACCGCACCGCCACTTCCCAGCAAATTAGGGACACTGTTGCTCCTGGGGTATCGGCGAGGACCATTCGCAACCGTCTCCATGAAGCTGGGCTACGGTCCCGCACACCGTTAGGCCGTCTTCCGCTCACGCTCCAACATCGTGCAGCCCGCCTCCAGTGGTGTCGCGACAGGCGTGAATGGAGGGACGAATGGAGACGTGTCGTCTTCAGCGATGAGAGTCGCTTCTGCCTTGGTGCCAATGATGGTCGTATGCGTGTTTGGCGCCGTGCAGGTGAGCGCCAGAATCAGGACTGCATACGACCGAGGCACACAGGGCCAACACCCGGCATCATGGTGTGGGGAGCGATCTCCTACACTGGCCGTACACCACTGGTGATCGTCGAGGGGACACTGAATAGTGCACGGTACATCCAAACCGTCATCGAACCCATCGTTCTACCATTCCTAGACCGGCAAGGGAACTTGCTGTTCCAACAGGACAATGCACATCCGCATGTATCCCGTGCCACCCAACGTGCTCTAGAAGGTGTATGTCAACTACCCTGGCCAGCAAGATCTCCGGATCTGTCCCCCATTGAGCATGTTTGGGACTGGATGAAGCGTCGTCTCACGCGGTCTGCACGTCCAGCACGAACGCTGGTCCAACTGAGGCGCCAGGTGGAAATGGCATGGCAAGCCGTTTCACAGGACTACATCCAGCATCTCTACGATCGTCTCCATGGGAGAATAGCAGCCTGCATTGCTGCGAAAGGTGGATATACACTGTACTAGTGCCGACATTGTGCATGCTCTGTTGCCTGTGTCTATGTGCCTGTGGTTCTGTCAGTGTGATCATGTGATGTATCTGACCCCAGGAATGTGTCAATAAAGTTTCCCCTTCCTGGGACAATGAATTCACGGTGTTCTTATTTCAATTTCCAGAAGTGTATTTTCACATTTACATCGCTTCATGTAGTAAATTATCATACACAGACTGACATAAAAGTGAAGCGCCCGGAGGAAGAGAAAATGAAGTCAAACTTCACATATGTGACATCATTTCAGTGAGTTAAAAATCGAGTCAAATTTATAAAGACCTTGACCGTATGAGCTTACTAAAAAATGGTTCAAATGGCTCTGAGAACTGTCTGACTTAAAATCTATGGTCATAAGTCCCCTAGAACTCAGAACTACTTAAACCTAACTAACCTAAGGACATCACACAACACCCAGTCATCACGAGGCAGAGAAAATCCCTGACCCCGCCAGGAATCGAACCCGGGAACCCTGAGCTTACTAGTCAACATGAAGGTGCACACCCTCTGCCCTGGATGCAGACACTGACTCGATTGGAAAGGGTGTCATAAAGACGTTTTATTCTCTGCTGAGGCTAGTTTTTCGAAGGTGTAAATATAACACAGACCTAACTACACGACACCTACGCATTTATCTCTCACATTTAATTTCATCAATTCAGTTTCAACGGACTACCGATAAGGTGGGAAATGGAACTCGTATTAAGAAACTTAGAAGGGACGATAAAGAAGTTCTAGTTCGTGGTCGTTGCTTCAGTGTATACGCAACGTAGCGTGACGCAAACGCTCGTATATAAGCACGAACATGTAGGAAGAGTTTGGTACCGCATTCGTATCTTCACGACGTGCGTACTGTAAATGTATAAACTTGAACTATGGCGACTTTATTACCCAGTGCCTCCAAACAGGATCAACGTGCTATTATTCTTTTCTGGCTTCAGAAAGATAAACATAGTTAGAAATAGATCGGAGAATGAAGAATGCGTATGAGACAGCATGTCTCTCAAAAACACCAGTTGTGAAATGGTCTCATAAGGGATGCTGTTATTTCGTGGTAACGATGTTCCGATATCGGAAATGACGTAACGCAGAAGTCACGCTCAAGTGGAAGACACCCGAGCACCTGCCCTACATTCTTGATCTCTCCCCATGCAATTATCACGCCCTCGGTCCCTTGAAAAATGTCTTGAAGCGTCGACGATTGCTGTCGGACGAGGATGTGCAGCTTACTGTAGCAAAATTCTCCACTCGCAGGACACGGTGCTTTTACCACATGGGTATTTTCAGCCTGATGCTTTGTGACATGATTGCCTCAATGCTCATGGAGAGTTTGCGTGACTGGTGCACCGGTACTCGACTGTACGGCCTTCGAACGTAAACATTTTGTTCGCCTCTTGCACTTGTTCAGATTGTCTGGACAGGAAGATGGTTTGTACAGGAAAAGACATCCTTAATTAGCGATAGGTATTGTGACAGACTTCAGAAGGGAGATGCAGTGTGAATATTTATGAGGCGGAGCGTAGCCTTATGCGGCTCCGCAGTGGATCGTTCCGCGGGAGCAGGTGACGGGATCGACAGTTTTATGAGCTCGACGTATCGGCTGCTCTCGCCAAAGCGTCGTCGAGTTAAACAAGAGATTTAATGGGATTCCTCACAGCTCAAAGGCGGCGGAGTGGGGCGCGGCTTTGTGACGTCACGCTGGGAGGGTGGCGGTGTTCCCTCCGCTTTAATTCCCCGCAGGCGGTGTGCGGCCTCTTTAAGATGCTGGCGGCCTCATTTAAATGTATAGAAAGAGAAAACCGCCGCTGCCGGCTCCTCTGTGCGACGCTTTGTCTACCCCCCACCACCACCACCACCTCACCCCCTCACCCCTTGCATTCGCCATTCCTTTTTCAGGACGGGACGATGCCACTTTCTGAATGGGCCACCAAGAGTGTAATGTCAGTGGAGCTGCACAATTTCTCGCGCGTGCTCCTGCATAGCCGCCTTAACACTTGTCGGCCGCTCGCGACCCATCTTGAAGAAGGGCAACTACGTAATTATGACGGAAAATGGTGGCGCCCTTGTACTGTGTACACAAGGCTGTGGCACGTTGAGCTAATTTCTTCTTCGTGCATTAATTCAGGAGCGATGGGAGAAGTTGATCATATTTTCACTGTGCTTTGGACTGTCTACTTGTACAATGCGAATTACTTTTGTTTCCATCACGTAATGGCAGTACAGAAGGATGTCCTCAGATAAAAGGAAGCTGAAAGTTTGATTTTATTCCTGATATTCATCCAACAGATTTGCGTGGAGTTGACAAAAGTCATGCGATAGAAATATGCACATACACAGATGGCGGCAGCATCGCGTATACAAGGGATAAAATGACAGTTACACGCTTGGAAAACTTCCATTTCGGAAATCGTTAGGGAATTCAGTATTCTGAGATTCACAGTATCAAGAGTGTGCCGAGAACACCAAATATCAGGCATTATCTTTCACCACAGACATCACAGTAGCTGACGGCCTTCTTTTAACGACCGAGAGAAGCGACATTTGCGTATAGTTGTCATTTCTAACAGACAAGCAATATTGTGTGAAATAACCGCAGAGATCAATGTGGGACGTACGACAAACGTATCGGCTATGAAAGTGCCGTGAAATTTGGCGTTAATATGCTAATGCAGTAGCTTTTGCTAACAGCACGACGTCGCCCGCAGTGCCTCTACTGGGCTCGTGGAACACCGTTGCCTGGTCAGGTGAGTCCCGATTTCCGTCGGTAAGAGTGTGACGCAAACTCCCTGAAGCCATCGGCCAAGGTCATCAACAAGACGCTGCGCAAGCTGGTGGTGGCCTCATAATGGTGTCCGCTGTGTTCACGTGGAAGGGACTGAGTCCTCCGGTGCAACTAAACCGATGATTGACTGGAAGTGGTTATGTTGGGCTACTTGGGGACCGTGTGCAGCCTTTCGTGCACTTCCAAAACAGCATTGGAATTTTTGCGGCTCGCAATGCAGAGTGTCACCGAGCAACGGTTGTTTTCGAGTAGTTTGAAGAACATTCTGGACAGTTCGAGCTAATCCTGTGGTCACCCATAGAATATTTATGGGTCAGTTCATGCATAAAATCCTGCACCAGCAACACTTGCGAAGGTATGTATAGCTCAATATTTCTTCAGGGGACTTCCAGCTACGTGTTAAGTCAATGCAACGTCGAATTGCTGCCCTATGCCGGGCAATTTGATGTCCGCCACGGTGATACAAGGTATCCCATGATTATTGTGACATCGAAGTGGAACCAAACAAAGTTATGGGATGAGCTAGTTCAACTCTGTGCGCAGACTATAGCCTACAAGTTTCCACAGCGTTGCGAAGGAAAGTAGATTACGTTTAGGTGTTAAAACATATGTTGTAGTCTTTTTTAAAGCTGCAATTAATTGATACTTTTCCACAGAGTCTCAACACAAATGTAGGCTCTTATCACAGGGGTGAACAAGCTTTGAAACTGCATTGACATAAAATTTTGTCGCCTGAAATTTCATCCGGTTAGTCACATCCATCTGAAGATCGCGCCGACGTCAGTGCGCTATGTTGGGAGCCAGATCTTAATATTGGGGACAGATGGTAGTCACTGCATGCAAGATCCGGACTGTAAGGCGATTGAAGGAGCACCTCCCAACTGAAAGCATCCAAAATTCGAGTGCGATTCGCCGTGTGGGGTCGAGCGTTGTCGTGCAAGACAACCGTTCCTGAGCTCAACTTTCCTCTACTCATACCCTGACTTGGTCTTCTTAAGTTGTACAGAGACTGACAAAAAATCACAATATTCATTTGTATGCAATTTTTTCTTTTTTGTGAGTCATCAGTCTTCTGACTGGTCTGATGCGTCCCACCATGAATTACTTATGTGTTCCAACCTCTTCATCTCAGAGTAGCACTTGTAACCTAAGTCCTGAATTAATTACTGCTTGTGCCGGCCGGTGTGGCCGAGAGGTTCTAGGCGCTTCAGTCTGGAACTGTGCGACCGCTACGGTCGCAGTTTCGAATATTGCCTGGGGATGGATGTGTGTGATGTCCTTAGGTTAGTTAGGTTTAAGTAGTTCTAAGTTCTAGGGGACTGATGACCTCAGAAGTTAAGTCCCATAGTGCTCAGAGCCATTTGAACCAATTACTGCTTGTATTTCAGTACCAGTCTTCCTCTAGAGGTTTTATCCTCTACAGTCCCTCTAGTAGCACGGATGTTATTCCATGATGTTTTATCATCCTGTCCCTTCCTCTTGTCAGCGTTTTCCATATATTCGTCTCCTCGCCGACTTTGCGAAGAATCTCCTCGTTGTACACCTTATCAGCCCCCATAATTTTCAACATTCTTCTGTAGCATCACATCTCAAATGCATCGATTCTTTTCTCTTTCAGTTTTCCCACAGTTCATGTTTCATTACCATACAATGCTGTGCTCCAAACATTCATTCTCAGAAATTTCTTCTTCACATTAAGGCCTGTGTTTGACACAAGTACACTTTTCTTGGCCAGAAATTCTGTTTTTGTCAGTACTAGTCAGCTTGCTTTTTATGTTCTCCATGGGTTATTTTGCTGCCAAGGTAGCAAAGTTCCTTAACTTCATCTACTTCATGATCACCAAACCTAATGTTAAGTTTCTCGCAGTTCTGATTTACTCTCATTCGATATTCTGTACCCGTCAGAATGTTCATTCCATTCAGCAGTTCCGGTACTACTTCTTCACATACAGTGAGGATAGCAATGATATCAGCGAATGTTATCACTGATATCCTTCCACCTGGAATTTTAATCCCACTCTTTAACCTTTCTTTTATTTTTGTCGTTGCTTCTTCGATATACTATAGATTGAACAGTATTGGCATGCCTGTTGCGAGCTAACATCCCAAAGATGTTCGGGCTCACATGCGGTTCCTCGTCTCGAAATGTCTTGTCTCAAACTCGTCTAGGAGTTAAACCGCGCGTATCGCATTACACGCCCTAAATTAGACACTTGTGACCCTTTGGTTAGATTGTCTGTCTGATAGCAAGTTTGCGAAATACAAAGTTAACATATCATTTAATAACAATAACAATAATATCGGGAACTAAATTAACGATCCTAAATGATGTAGGCCACACAGTTGCCATTTGTTTAGAATAATTTTTGTTCAGAAAGCAAACTAATAACGAAAGTGGTCGTATTTGGAGTTACTGTTACACTCGAGCGCATATCCATTTGACACAGTTCGATCATTCACAATCTCATCGCGAAATACAAGTTATCTACGCGAAAAGTTAAGAGTTCACACCAGGCGCGCTGCTGCTCACCGTTCAGAGATGAAGTCCCGCGATACCATACAACGCGAAATTTTCTAAGTCGCTTCACATACTAGCTGCCTAAAGACCGACTGTCCGCTTTCGTGTCTCAATCCAAACTGTTCGCTTTGGTGTCTAGACCAGCACTGAACTGCCCGATTTCGCGTCTGCACCAGCACAGTCCTTCTGTCCGTCCCCGGCCGCGTTTTCCAGCGCACCGAACATCGTTGCTCAACTGGCTAGGGCAGTTCCCTTTCCTGAGGACGTCCATCTGATTGGCTACAGCTTTTTCTACATTATTTTACATTTTAACGTATTTAAATAATCAAAGCTTTACCACTTTCACGTTCTAAATAAAGTAACAATAATATCCATTACCTAATAAACGTCAAATTCTCTTACATAAAATCAATACAACTTCATTCTATTACCTAATGAATCAATAAGGTGCTCTCATCGCTCAATGTGTTTTGTGTGGAGGAAATGATGCTTAACTGAAAATACTGATAATTTAAGTTTACTATAACTTTTGAACAAATAAAGTTACTGAGTTGATATTTACAATGTTTGTCATTTTAATGATGCGCTTCTATATGAAATGACGATCGTTAAGACCGACCAAATCGTCCTGATTTTAGCATTCAGTTCTTCGTTACGAAACTTGTTAATTTAACTTTAACAGTAAACCCTAAACTATTATAGATATTATATTTAGATTAAAGTTCAGTCTTGATCACGTTATGTCTGTTTTAATGAGTAACCGGTTTCGGTTTTTTCTATAAAACCATCATCAGACCTGTGAATAAATTTTAAGAAATACTAGATACCAATCTTTAAATGAATGAAAAAGTCTAATGATGTCAAAATTTTTAACAAAATAAAATAAAACTAGTTATACCCATTGGCTCCCTTGGGTTGGTAGGTGGAGCTCTCCTTGCTGCTGTGCAGTCAACTGATGGTTATGAGTGCTAAGCATGAGCTTAAATATGCAGAGGCTCCGCCTACTTCCTGTCACATTACTTCATAACTGCCAATCAGCGTTCATAATATGACGCCATCCTCAAAGTATAAAAGTAGGAAATACACTAATAACATAAAATTGATTCATTTAAATATCTGATTAACAGATAATAGTTGTATCTACAACTTATTTATATTTTGAATAAAAACATTGAATTACGATGTGTGATAGCTGTGCCCTCTATGGACAACCTTAATATTATTACAGTGCCAGTTACTTCAAAGATGTAAAATCCTTGGCGTTGTGGTATATATCGATTATACCAAGTCGCCTACATCACAATTGCATCTTTGTTGGATGCTGCAGAATCGTCTTGTTTTCACTGTAGTTTTTATGGCAATGTTCTTTATAGCATTAAGTTAGCAGCTAATAGTACGTTCAACATTTTTATTTTTTTTTATTTTTTTATAATACTAATAAGTAATCTAAAATATATTAAGATGACATATATGGGAAACATATCAGATAGAATCACTAACTTATTCAAAAATTCTGGAATAACAATAGCATTTACAACTGACAATACTTTACAACAAAAATTAAGACATACCGTAAATAAAGATAATGGAAAATCTACCAGATCAGGAGTGTACAAGATCCAATGTAGAGACTGTGAGAAAATATATATCGGCCAAACAGGTCGAAATTTTGCAGTAAGGTACAAAGAACATACGTCAGGTACCTCACGAACAAAGTCTGTTTTTGGTCATCATATAACATTCAATAATCATGCTGAGGGGACAGTACAACAGAATTTACAAGTTCTTCATTATGCAAATAAAGGCTTACTCATGAATATCCTAGAAGAAATCGAGATATATGCTCATTTGAAAACCAAATCATCAATGCTGCTCAATGAACAATTAGATTTTCGCGAAAAATATTATTACGACCTTTTTGACGAAATTTTATAATAAAAGCATCTACTCTTTTGTTTTTTAAATATAAGATTAGTTATACCCATGGCAGAAGCAATGTATGTAAAATATGCTGCATCAGCAGTCTCATCAGTTATTCAGATATACATAAAAAAATAAAAAAAAATAAAAATGTTGAACGTACTATTAGCTGCTAACTTAATGCTATAAAGAACATTGCCATAAAAACTACAGTGAAAACAAGACGATTCTGCAGCATCCAACAAAGATGCAATTGTGATGTAGGCGACTTGGTATAATCGATATATACCACAACGCCAAGGATTTTACATCTTTGAAGTAACTGGCACTGTAATAATATTAAGGTTGTCCATAGAGGGCACAGCTATCACACATCGTAATTCACTGTTTTTATTCAAAATATAAATAAGTTGTAGATACAACTATTATCTGTTAATCAGATATTTAAATGAATCAATTTTATGTTATTAGTGTATTTCCTACTTTTATACTTTGAGGATGGCGTCATATTATGAACGCTGATTGGCAGTTATGAAGTAATGTGACAGGAAGTAGGCGGAGCCTCTGCATATTTAAGCTCATGCTTAGCACTCATAACCATCAGTTGACTGCACAGCAGCAAGGAGAGCTCCACCTACCAACCCAAGGGAGCCAATGGGTATAACTAGTTTTATTTTATTTTGTTAAAAATTTTGACATCATTAGACTTTTTCATTCATTTAAAGATTGGTATCTAGTATTTCTTAAAATTTATTCACAGGTCTGATGATGGTTTTATAGAAAAAACCGAAACCGGTTACTCATTAAAACAGACATAACGTGATCAAGACTGAACTTTAATCTAAATATAACAATTAATTGATCACTGAATTCCAAAAATGTTTACCAAAATTGTGTATTATAGATATGATCAATATTCAAGTTTTGTTGGTTTCACCATGAAAATTTATGAAGGGTGGTAGATAAAAAATAACTGTGGCTTAAATCCCTCAATCACTACAGAATTAAATAGTTTCCATAAATGTTCCCCTTTATGGCCAATCTTAGGTCCGCCATATTTAACACTGCTACGTCTCCCTGGCCGCATACGCCTTCTACTGGGTTTCCCTATGACGTAGGTTCTCGTCTGTGTCACTCGCACACTACAGCACTTAGGCCTCAGTAGACAATATACGCCTGTGATTTTCCCCATCTTGTGGTGAATCTGCGCCCTTTGTGACACACGGTCATCGACGACAAGATTCATTTCAAAATTTCTGAAGGCTGACTCTTTCGGCCATACACTTACATGAGAGCGCCTTACAATCCAGTATCTGATTTCAGAATCTCTGCCTAATCATGATGTAATCTACCCGGAATCTTCACGTATCTCCTTGCCTTCTCCAAGTACACCTTTCTCCCTTGTGATTCTTCAACAATGTATGCAGTATTACCAATTGAAATTAGTTGCAGGACTGAATTAGTCTTTTTCCTCGCTCCTCGCTCATTCCTAGTACCAAGCCCATCTTCTCCTGTAAAAATTTTTTCTACTCTTTCCCCTACAACCGCAGACAGGTTCCCATTCCTACTACATTTTCACTTTACGTACTTCATTACCCCTTAAATATCCTCATATGCTTCCTCTATGTCTTCATATTAAGCTTGCGAAATCGGCATGAATATCTGAACTATCGTTGGAGGTATCGGTTTCCCGTTGATTTTGATGAGAACAAACCTATCACTGAACTGTTCACAGGAACTCTGTCCATACGCTACCTTCCTAATCGTAACGAATCAGACTCCCGTTATACCATATTCTGATCCTTTTAATTTTACACTACAGTCGTCCGACCAGAAATCCTTGTCTTCTGTCCATTTCACTTCGCTGACCCCCTCTATATCTAGGCTGAATCTTAGCATTTCCCTCCTCAGATTTTATAGCTTTCCTACCACGTTCACACACAGTTTTTGGAACGTCATCCTTTTCGTTGGCATTCAGTCTGTATAAGATGGTCATCTGCCTCTCGGCAGTCCCCTCTCAAAGATCTGAACGAGAGACTATTCTGGAATCTTTTCCAAAGGAGATATCATCCAGGCACTTTTTTCGATCACAGAACACATGTCCTGTGGGTACACGCTATGTGCCTTTAATTGAGTGGTTTCTATTGCCTTCTGCATCCTCATGCCGTTGATCACTGCTCATTCTTCCGCCTTTAGGAGCAGTTTTCCACCCCAAGGATAAGAGAGTGCCCTGAACTTCTGTCCGTTCCCCCGCCCTTTTTGAGAAGACACTTGGTTGTATGAAGGTAACTTTTCATGTCGGAAGTCTTCGGCTGCCATTGCTTTTACTGACAATTTAAGAGTTGGCGCGGTCCGAACCTAGGACCGAGGACGATTTGATTACGAATCAAAAACGCTACCTCTAGACAACACCCAAGAAAATCGAATTGGTGAACACATTTTTCGTCCCAGGAAATAGTCCCCGTAATCTCTGTTGCAAAGGACAAAGGACGTTTGCAAATATTTTCTTGATTTTTTTTTAAGGGGGAGGGGGGGGGGGGGGGGTGGGGGAAATCTGTTTGCTCTCACTCCACGGACTGTATTTAGGTCTCGCAGTTCGCATGTTTGTCACAAGGACCATCTGTAGTTACGATCTGATAAAGGAATGAGACACAATCTTTTTCGTGAGAGTCCATAAATGCCAATGAAGAAGCTATTAGCTAGTCGTTAGGTTTATCTGTCTAGATTTTTGGTACCCAAACTACAAAAAACTTCAGATAGTGTAGCTTCTGTGCAACGATTTCTTGCAACAAATTTCAGAATTGTTGCAAAACAAAATGAGAAGTTCGACAGTTTTCTTGAATGTTCTCATCAATTGTTGCAAGCAGTTCATCAGTAATAATTTTTGGTCGTCCAACTAGCTCTTCATCGTAAACAGTAGTTCGGCCACTTTTAGGCTAATGCACCATTAGCAGACACACCGCGTCCAGTGGTAACATTTTCTCCTTACACTTCGCACAACGGCATATAAATTTCGAACTATTTATCGTTTACTGCCAACAAATGCCTTATTACTGACCCCACTTAAATTGCACACATATTTACGACTTTTATTATGAAAAATTGGATGCCGACTCAACGTAAAAACGACCAGACAACAATGAGGCCGCGCTAACCCCGCCCATTATTCCTGCAGGCGATAACGCAATATACTTTCTCGATGGGCCATATGTAACTTTTCCCTTCCACAATACAGAAAATTAATTACCTTAGTAAGTAAATTATGTCAACCACAATCGCTGCAAGAACTGCTGTTAGAAGTGCGCTGACTCAAGCAGATACCTAGTTACTGTCAAAGAGCAGTATGTCTCCGAAACAAAATTGCGCTCTAGAGTTTATTGTGGAAATAGCCTCTTCCCCCCTCCGCTCCCCGGCTGTGCACAAGCCATGTCTCTGCAGGATCCTATTTTCCAAGAGTGCTAGTTCCTAAGGCATGCAGAAAGACATCCATATGCTTTGGAAGGTAGGATATGAGGTAGTCGTGGAAGTGAAGCTGTGAGGACGGGACATGAGTCGTATTTATGTAGTTCAATCGGTAGAGCACTCGTCCGCGAAAGGCAAAAGGACCCATGTTCGAATCGCGGACTGGCACGCAGTTTAAGTCTGTCAGAATGACTTAAAATGACACTGGTTACAATTTTATGTTTTTATACCAGTCGAAAAATATCCAAATTACAAAATAATCCGAAGTATTTTAAGTGACACACTGCTTTACTTTGTTACAATGTCTGCAGCTACTGAGCAAAAGGCAAACCAGTACTGAGCCACGCGGTCGCATCTGCAACAGTAATTATAGCTTTTTGACTTTTACACATTTTCATCCATTACAGTGACTAATTACAGACAAATGCGGAAACACCATCTGGATAAACAGATCTTTTATTAAGGACTAACGATTTCGATTTTTCCTGCACGTCATCTTCAGGTCTGGAACCAGAGGGTGGTCGGCCGCTGTGACCGAGCGGTTCTAGGTGCTCCAGTGCGCGCTGCTGCTACGGTGGCAGGTTCGAATCCTGCCTCGGACATGGATGTATGTGATGTCCTCGGGTTAGTTAGGTTTAAGTAGTTCTAAGTCCTTGGGATTGATGACCTCAGATGTTAAGTCGCAAAGTGCTTAGGGTCATTTGAACCATTTGAACCAGAAGGTGCAGTTGGTCACCAGTGGTCAATTGCTAACACACTATACCTTAGTGAAAGAACTGAAGTGACCTGCATATCCGATAGAAAACGATAATAGTTAAAAAATAAACAGGATCCGGACAATATTTCTCCGTTTATCAACAACTCAGATTGCTAGTAATGACGTCTATTGCGCAATTACAGTCAGGATAATGATATACTATGTGATCAAAAGTATCCGGACACCTGGCTGAAAACGACTCAAGTTCGTCGCGCCCTCCGTCGGTAATGCTGGAATTCAATATGGTGTGGGCCCACCCTTAGCCTTGATGACAGCTTCCACTCAAGCAGGCATACGTTCAATCAGGGAATGGCAGCCCATTGTTCACGGAGGGTTGCGCTGAGGAGAGGTATCGATGTCGGTCGGTGAGGTCTGACATGAAGTCGGCGTTCCAAAACATCCCTAAGGTGTCCTATAGGACTCAGGTCAGGACTCTGTGCAGGCCACTCCATTGCAGGCATGTTACTGCCGTGTAACCACTCCACCACGTGCGTTATGAACAGGTGCCGGATTGTATTGAAAGGTGCAATAGCCCCCCCCTCCCCCCAATGCTCTTCAACAGTGGGAAGCAAGAAGGTGCTTAAAACGTCAATGTAGGCCTGTGCTATGATACTGTCACGCAAATCAACAACGTGTGCAAGGTTCCTCCATGGAAAACGCGACCACACCACAACACTACAACCTCCGAATTTTGCTGTCCGCCCTACACACGGTGGCAGATGACGTTGACCGGGCATTCACCATACCCACACCTTGCCATCGGACCGCCATATTGTGTACAATCTGGACCAACAGTGCTTTGATGAACTTGTGGATAGTATGCTATGACGAATACAGGCATACATCAATGCAAGAGGATGTGCTATTGGGTATTAGAGGTACCGGTGTGTACAGCAGTCTGGACCACAACCTCTGAAGGTTTCGCTATATGGTGGTACAACATGCAATTTGTGGTTTACATGAGCAATAAAAAGGTCGGAAATGATGTTGATGTTGATTTTTTTTTCAATTTTCTGTACAGGTTCCGGAACTCTCCAAACCAAAGTGATAATAAACTTCCTTAATGTGTATATTATACAGACAGATACTATAGATTCATCACTACAGCCATCACCCAAAGCACCGACACCCAAAATAGAAAAGTGTCCGTAGATTCTTTCCGTCCCCCATTTCTCTTGGAGTAGCACAAATACAATTTGCTTGTAAGATATAGCGAAGCTGAAGTTTCTTCCAGATAACCTACGACCGTTTTGTCCTCGTTGAGCAATAAATGTATTGTCTGCAAAAGTGTATCTCTCAAGGTGGCGATATCGCTTCGTTCTATAAGAAGTTAACATTCAACTTCAAATTTTCTTATTTAAAAGCGATGTCTCTCAGAAGGCGACTCATCGGATTCGAAATTGTCTTGTGGTTCGTCAGGATAACGCCTGTTTGCCTGTTATTGTCTATCTTACAAAGGCAGCAGGAGGTAACATTTGGCTACTTTTCCGAAACTTATTCGACGTAGAAACTTCTGCTGCCTGTTTCTGAAGCTAACAATCTAGTTTTGCTACTGGGCACCCTATTTAACGTGGCAATGTTGCCTTTGTACGTCGGCTATGGGGCTATGACCACGTATGTTTCGTTCGATGCCGTGTCTCAGTTGTCATGAAAAAATGAAAAAGGTGATGCAAACAATCAGATATAATAGTGGTATCAGGCACGAAGAGAAACGCATGAATCTTCATCATCAGTTACTGTGGCGACGTTGTAATTTAAATCAGAGCAGTAACCGATAGTAATTGTTTCTCCCCATATCTCCAAGCCTTCTTCTGCCGGATAGGTACCCAATTAAATATTTACCTCATCCATCTATCCCTGGATGGACTTTCATAAGAGTAAAACTATGAGTTCTGTTTCCACCTAGTAGTTAGTGGCTGCAATGATTTGAGACTCGATTCTGGGAAGCTTAATATTAAATTGGAAAATGAAAAATTTATACATCCAATTCTTGGAACGCTTCATATTAAAGTGGAAAATGAATAATGTAGAAGTCCAGTTTGGCGTTGTATAATTATTTACAGAAGCGTGTTTGGAACGCTTGGAAATGCAAAGTGAAACTGTTACATTACAGCATACATTCTTGCCGCAGTCTTAGGAAGACACAACAGACAAATGTTGATTGTGTTTCTAACTTAATTAAACTGTCGCAGTGATTAATGCGAGGCCGCTGCTAGCGCTCTCTCCTGTGCGTTAGGAGAAAATTTAGTCGAAGCTTTATACCTACGTGTCTGAACACTGGCCCGTGTAATGCCCCGACTTCGGTATTTTAATGCCATTTATCTTTTATGTAACAAAAGAAGCACCCGGTGAGTGGAGGAAATCGGACGCTTAATTCAGTTTTGCAGTTCCTAGGGATGACAACGCATACACTCATATTACCACTCCAGAAGTCTTCTGTAGGTTTATTTACGCACATTGTGCCAGAAGAAAAACGAATACATGAAAATACGCATAATCAAAGCCTTTCCAGGATTACTCAGCTTTGTAGATCACAGCGTTTCTTACTTTCGTAATTTTTGGTTGTGGTACCAGTGTGCGCTCAAAATGGTTGAGTACCACTGGCGTGGTGTTATTCGTTTCGTTGTCCAGCAGTTCAACGTTGCCGTGCATTCGTTAACAGCGTTTTGGGTTCACGTGAGGAGGGTCTGCTGCACGGACACAAAACCTGAGGCTATGACTACATATAAATGATTCATTCACAATCAGTTATGTGGCGTGCAAGTGGACGACGTGAGATAGGCTAGCTGCAGAATATGCCTACGGAGTATCTTCTGAGTAAGAGACGTCACCGAGTGAAAAATAAATAAGAGTTATTAAGGAAAAAGTGCAGGACGTTATACAGTAGGATCACCAGAGAAGAGTATTTTACGAAGATAATATTTTATTTCGTTCACTTTCCTTTTTGACATCTTCGGATAAAAAGAAACATGGTGAATTCAAACGTAGGAAAACATTCTTACATAAAATTTGAAAAATAATACTTTGTCCATGTAGTCGCGAAACATTAATTTAGCTAATTCAAAACTCATCATTCTCAGTAAGTCTAAAGATTTGTAGGCCGACGCAAATTGTCCAAAGTCACAATCGATGTTTTTATTTCTGATTGTCTTTCAGTACCTGCCGGAGTGGCCGAGCGATTCTAAGCGCTACAGTCTGGAACCGCGCGACCGCTACGGTCGCAGGTTCGAATCCTGCCTCTGGCATGGATGTGTGTGATGTCCTTAGGTTTAAGTAGTTCTAAGTTCTAGGGGACTGATGACCTCAGCAGTTAAGTCCCATAGTGCTCAGAGGCATTACAACCAATTTTTTGTCTTTCAGTATGAGATTCTACTTCAGAAGCTAAACTTTTCCTCTTCATTTGACTACCTTAAGAAGTTATTTCTTTATTTCCTCACTACTTCAACATTCACATCTGTAACTGCAGGATAGTCCTGTTCAGTGATATCGTCATCCTCATTAACATCATCATCAACAACAACAAGCAATAACGACACCATAATGCTGACTGCAATGATCTTTATCTTTCAGAAGAATATCAAATTCACTGATATCTACCGACAAATTTCTGTGCAGAGAACTTCGTCAGTGGCGACATAATTATCAGATGTACCCATCACATGTAGTAAAATATCTACGTTGACATCCAGTTTCACGACACTGTCATTGATGGCAGAAGATAGGTCATTATTTGAGTTGAATAAACTTTTAAAGCCGTTCCTAGTTAATGAGAGAGACTTGTCTCAAGGCAGAATATATGCGCAGACTTGTATTCAATATTCATCATTTACTCCGTAAAATCAGGATTGTCCATTAGTTACTGAATTTGTTTAAGTACTTTTTGCTTGTAGAAAATTCCGGAATCATGTATAAACCTCTGTACGATGTTATGTTCCCCGGAAAAAGATTAAGTTCAATGTCGTAAACAGAAATTGAGGGGAAAAAAGCTGCCCGGCACCACCCCATCGGACAGTGTCCTAAAAATCAAGTGACAACAGTATGACCATCAACATATTTCATATCAAACGCCGGCCACTAACAAAAATATCCAAGCTTGTGCCAATTCGCCTTCGCATTACTTTTATAAAAGACACGTATAATGAGATAGCATATCAATTTCGGATCTGTAATATCAGAACATGCGGTAACGCTCAACGGCTTACGGCAGCAGAACATTACAATTTCACTTAGTGAACTTAGCACTTTCGCAGGATCCATAGCGCGGCAGACACGATTTCTGCTGTTGAGACTCGGAGGCTCCTCTCCCAAACGCCCAGCCGCCTCGCGGCCCCTCCCCTGAGGAAAATAGACGCTAGCCATTAATGGATAGCAAAATTCCAGTCGATTCGCAGAATCGTGGCAACCGGCACAATGATAAGCTTTTCTTTTATGCATGTCTAAAGTCACTCAAAGTCTTTGACAACAGATTTCACTTCGTCTCTCTGCGCCTGGGAAGTTTACCTCTCTTCAGTCAAACTACCAACACCTGTGACTCTAACCTGTTCTCTCTTCTAGTAAAGGACTTCCATGCTTGCTCTGCTTCAGTGCAAAATTTATATTTTTTATTTGTCGTTATTTGATATAAGTAAAATATAAGGTCTTTACCTGCTGCAGTACACTACGAAAGCTTTTCATGTATCGTCGTTCTTGCATAGTTCAGATCACAAGACGTTTGTTTTCATTTAATAATTTAATGACTCATCTTTCATTTTGTTTCTTTAGGCCTCAGTCTTCTGATTGGTTTCATGCGGTCTGCCACGACTTCCGCTACTGTGCCAACCTTATCACCTCAGAGTTGCACCCCTCCCGCTGGAGGTTCGAGTCCTCCCTCAGGCTTGGGTGTGTGTGTTGTTCTTAGCATAAGTTAGTTTAAGTAGTATGTAAGTCTAGGGACCGATGACGTCAGCAGTTTGGTCCCTTAAGAATTTACAAACATTTGAACATTTTCAGAGTTGCAACCTACGTCCTCGGTTATTTGCCGGAAATAGTCGAGTTCCTGTCTCCCTCTACAGTTTGTACCCTCTAGAGCCGTTTTTCCTCTCTAGAGCTCTGTCTAGAACCGTCGAAGCTATTCCCTGATGTCTTAACCTGTGTCCTATCTTCCTGTTCCTTCTTCTTGTCAGTGTTTCCCATACATTCTTTTCCCCACCGATTCTGCGGAGAACCTCATCATGCCTTATCTGTCACTTAATTTTCAACATTCTTCTGTAGCACAAAATCTTAAATGCTTCTGTTCTCTTTTGTTCCGGTTTTCCCCATAGTCCATTTTTCATTGCCATACAAGTCTGTGCTCCAAACGTACATTCTCAGAAATATCTTCCTCAAATGAAGACCTATGTTTGATATTAGTAGTTGTCTCTTGGTCAGGAATGCCGTTTTTGCCAGTGAAAGTCTGCTTTTTACGTCCTCCTTGTTCCGTCCGTCGTGGGCTATTTAGGTGCCTAGGTAGCAGAATTCCTTAACTTCATCTGTTTAGTGATCACCAATTATGACATTAAGTTTCTCGCTACTTCTTAATACTTTCATTTTTCTTCGATTCACTCTAAATCCGTATTTTGCACTAATTAGACTGTTCATTCCATTCGACAGATCCTGTAAGTGTTCTTCATTTTCACTGAGGATAACAGTGTCATCGGCGAATTTTATCGTAGGTATCCGTTCAGCTTGAATTTTAATCCCACTCTTAAACCTTTCTTCTCTTGCCGAGTTAATTTGTCGAAAATTAGTGCTTTTCTTCATACTACATCGAATCATTTTAGTCACTGTTCTTCCTATCGTTAACCTAAATGCAGTTCCAAGCAACCAATCCACTGTTTTGGAATTCTTTCTTTTCTAGCCATAAAGACTACGTCTGCAGGATCATATTAGTTTCCCATTCTTTAGCTGAAACTTTCGAGACTGATCAACCGAAGTCCTTAGGCTCACATCACTACCTCTCTAATAGCACTCATCGATATCATCGTGGGAGATCTGCAATGTTTAGTAACTCGTTACGATGCGTATAGCTGTGGGATTTTCATTTACGAAATAGCGACAGTTGCAATGGGCTCAGTATTTCTCAGTACGTCTACAGCAGGCGTTGGCACGAAAGCTGCCCACATGATTGCCTGCGGGCACCATGAGCCACGAGGGCGACGCAGAGCAGCTGTGAGGGTACGTAGTGCGGGTAGCAGACCTGTGCGATGTGGCTGCCCGCTTGGGTATGCACTCTTGCCGTGCCGCTGTGAGAGTCTTCGCGCACAAAGCTATGGACAAGCTAACGTACATAGTGCACGTGGAACAGACATACGTCCGAGGTCGTTTCACTCGTATGCAGCGTCCATGAACACGGTACCGGTGGTTATCGGGAGGCCAATCATATGTGGCACAACATGCGTATGTTGGACGTAAGTGCAAAACGTGCTTACCCGACGTTTGTATATCCTGTGCCATGCAACGGTTGGCCATGTACGGATGAAACACAGTTTCGAATCATTGTAATAAGTTCTACTTTCATGGCCACAAATAGGATACAGACGTAAAGGATTAAGAAACGAACACATTTGTATTGTAAATGTTACGTTATATTTACACAGAAGCGTGTAATTCAGAGGAGGGGTACTACGTACGAATATGACATAGGCATTACTTTTTATCATCCTGGATGATTTTACAGTGATTATGAACTAGCATCCCAATCTTCGATGTGAAATTACTGGTCATAAGGCGCACTGCAGCAGTCAGATGAACATTCATAAGACTACTACTAAGCTTCGATTTTGACAGTTCCGTTATGGAGAAAACACTTTCCAACAAGTATGTTGTTTCAAATAAACTACACACACGAGCAGCTATTTTAAATAACAATGGAAACTGTTCATGTGGGAAATATTTGTAGAAATTTTCCAAAGTTTCTGCAGTGTGAAACTTCTCCTTCAGCACACGGTTGCATTGAAAGTCACTGAGTTCCAACTGAATTTCAGACGGCACATTTTCAATTTTAACTACAAAAGGAGTCACAAAAAGGTTGACATCGTATTCCAGTCGATTTAAGTCCTCAAATCTACTATCAAAAATGCCTTCGAGAGACTGTAGAGCCGTTACTAACCCATCAAATGTACTTTGAGCCTCTCCTGTTCCAAATTGCTTTCACTAATAACTAGTGCAAGTGAGACCTGATAGTGAAGGGAAGGCAGGATTAAGTTACGATTGTGGACGGGGCCGTAATCAGTTACTATTGGTTGCCTTTTACAGTTACACACAATTTATTTTAAACTAGTAATTCCAGACTCAACAATAAATAAAATACCACACTTTATTAATGAAGGAATAAACAACTGCGTAAATAATAGTGTTTTCATTGAGCTACAATTTAGCAAATCGCCATTAAATACAGATACAACAGATACTGCTTTAAAAACAAGCCACTGTGATCTGTGCCGAAGGCCTTACACGCCAGGAATGGTAATAAATTAAGAACTGTTTAAAACTGGCAGCAACTTACAAATTACAGGTATTGAAATATTAAAGGCAAGTCGCCACAAACACAGCAGAAGGCATTAGACGCCAGGAATGGCAGTAAATAAGGTTTCAAGGCTTACTGCTAAAATACAAATATCAAATTAGAATTTTAAGGCAAATGACCACAATCACGCCTGGAGGCCTTACACGCCAGGAACGGCAATAATATAAAAAATTTAGAAACCTGCTATAAAACAGTAAATAAAATAGCAAAGGTAAATTAAAAAACAAGCAAATGATCACCAAACTGGTGAAATAAGATGATGGTAGACTTTGTAACACAAGGGGCCACAGACGGTGCTCAAGGAATCGACCTCTGAGAAGGACCGGCAACAAACACTTTCGTGAGCGATGATGTAGGCAGCCAAGAGTGGCATTCACTTCACAAGACGGCAACTCAGACTAGTGGCAGTCTTACGAATGACTAATGATAATCTTGCTGAAGCTACCTGACTTCCGATAAACCAAATGCAATGATGGAACAATACGCCAAAGGTGGAACCGGCGGTCTGCACTGCTTCCCCAGAATACTGTGTTAAGAGCGCCCGGAAAGAGAAAGGAACCACTACCACCAGAACAGAAAACACTCCACTCGCTGCTCTTCACCTCGGCGACACTACAAGCAGCAACACGAACCCAAGTCACTGGAGAATCACGAGATATCACAATGGCGGAGATTCCTCTACTTGGATTGAAATGCACTCATCTTAAAGCTTGCCGGATCCGGTTTACGACGAGGTCGTGCACCGTCGTGACCACAGCCGCTCCATCCGGCAGTCTATGCATGCCGGCAGCTGTCCCGGCGTGTTCTGGCACTGCGCGGACCTGGCTCCTCCTGAGTCCCCAACCGAACTGGCCACTCACAGGACCGGAAAAACAAAGACGTCGCCCCAAAGGTAGGGCAACAGTTACTACATATCGTTAACTGCCGCTGCTGCCACTAGCGGACAGGAAACGCTTGAGAAACCGAGTGGCGTCAGTAAACACTAGAAGAAGACAAACAACCGCAACCAAGCCAACTAAACGATACCATCCGGCTTCCAACAGCGGGCGGAAACCTACAAACAGCATCAACGCGAGCCGACATTTCTGACATTTGCTTTGCCCACAAAAGCAGTTTTCTCTTGAATGCCAAAGCAGTGTCAAACACTTCACTAATTACCTTAGTTCTACCTTGCAAAGTTACACTCAAGCTATTTAGATGCTTGGTTACGTCAGTTAAAAACGCAAGGTCTAAAATCCACTATGGGTCATCTAATTATTTCACCGGTCTTCCTTTCGCATCCATGAACAACGCGGTATCTTTACGTAAATTAAAAAATAGTTCTAAAACATCAACTCGACCCAACCAGCATACTTCACAAAAATATGGAACATCGCTGTATTTTCACTCGAGATCTGCCAGCAACGACTTGAATTGTCTATGTCCTAAACTGTGCGATCTAAGAATGTTAACTGTTGTTAAAACCACGTCCATAACGCCAACTAGTTTGGCACATTTTGCTAGCTTATTAACAAGGTGAAGAATGCAATGTATTGATGGTAGCTCCTGCCGGACGTTGACGAGTATCAACTTCTTTCGTATCAAAGCAATGACACCAGACTTATGACGAATCTGTTGCAATCGATGAAAGTTTTTCTCAACATAGCTCGTAGTTCTCTATTATTTGTTCTACACACGAAAGTATATCGTCGGCCGTTGTTCTGTAAGGCATTGGCACTAAATTGAGGAGTTCCTCAATTACATTAAACTGAGCATAGCTCCTCGCAAAAAGAGCGCAAGTTGAGCAACATCACATAAATCAGTGCTTTCGTCCAATGCTAACGAAAAGTAAACCAAATCTTTGATTCCCTCAATTCAGCTTCTACATCGTGAGCTATTTCCTCACTGCACCTGCAGACCGTTCTCCGTAAAAGAGGAATGGTTTCAAAAATAGGAAGACTTGCTGGGCACAAAATTGTTGCGGCAGCAACAAAAACAATCTTTTATAAATTCTCCATCGCCGAAGGGCCGTGCTGCTTTAGCTATTTTAAGAGCTACATGATAGCTTACTGTCATCGCTGCATCGATGATGGGGTTTTCGTCCTGTAAATATGTGCAGGAGAAGGTGAAAGTGACGGAAAATGCACATAACATATTATTAATAACAGTAGTAATGTGAATCATTGTTATAATTATCTACATGTATAAGTACGTCTTTCTCCTTTTTCTGCTTCAGTTTGATAAGTTTGGCTTTTCTTTCCTCATTATTCAGACCGACTATATCCTTCTCGTGAAGCAGTTGATAATGTCACTTCATATTGTACTTCCTGCGTGAAGACAATGTTGCATTGCAAATCAAACACTGAGGTCCACTTTGCGTTCCAACAAAAAAAGTGTCTCCTTCCCACTGTAAGGATTCAAAGGTTTCAATAGTTTTAACTCCCCCTCAACCATTTTCCACCAACTAGTCCTGTTTTATCACTAACACCAAACGTGATGTCTACACAAACAATAGAAATGACTGGAAGTAAACGGACCGAGTGACTCCGCGCACGATCAGTGACGTGTGAGGCTAGGCGAGTAGATGGTAGGGCGACTGCTGGCTGGTAGAGGAGGAGAGAGCCGCCGGCAGGCCTTGCCGGCATCTGCGAGCACCTGCGCTCTCGAAATGGTGTTTCTCCAGATCTGGTCTATAGCAAGTCGTTTTGAACTATTGTCTAATGTTCGAATGTGTGTGAATTCCTAAGGGATCAAACTACTGAGGTCATCGGTCCCTTGCGTTACACACCACTTAAACTAACTTATGCTAACAAGGGAACCTCCCCATCGCACCCCCCTCAGATTTAGTTATAACTTGGCACAGTGGATAGGCCTTGATAAACCGAACACAGATCAATTGAGAAAACAGGAAGAAGTTGTGTGGAACTGTGAAAAAATAAGCAAAATATACAAACTGAGTAGTCCATGGGTCACATATGCAACATCAAGGAGTACGTGAGTCCAGGAGCGCCGTGGTCTCGTGGTAGCGTGAGCAGCTGCAGTTGAAGAGGTCAGGTTCAAGTCTTCCCCACAAGTGAAAATTTTACTTTCTTTATTTTTGCATAGTTATTATCTGTCCGTTCATTCATTGACGTCTCTGTTCACTGCAATAAGTTTAGTGTCTGTGTTTTGCGACCGCACCGCAAAACCGTGCGATTAGTAGCGCCGCCGTGCCTAACAATGGGAACCGAAAATATTTGATCGCAAGGTCATAGGTCAACCGATTCCTCCACGGGAAAACAAGTCTGATATATTCTATTCGACACTGGTGACGGCATGTGCGTCACATGACAGGAATATGTTGCCGACCCACCTAACTTGTACACTTGGCGAATGGGTAAAAAGACTCTTCTACCTTGCCCGATTTAGGTTTTCTTGTGGATGTGATAATTACTCCCAAAAAAGTGATGAAAACATAAGAGTTTGTCACATAAACTGAAAATAAAAAGTTAAAATTTTCACTCATTTGGAGATTTTGAACCAAAGACCTTTCGTTCCGCAGCTGCTCACGTTACCACGAGACCACGGAGCTCCGGCGGTCCTTGCGTCCTTGATGTTACCTATCTTCCCATGAACTACTCAGTTTGCATATTTTGCTAATTTTTTCTCAGTTCCACACAATTTCTTCCTGTTTTCTCAATTGATCTGTGTTCAGTTTTTCAAGGCCTAGCCACTGTGCCAACTTATAACTAAATCTGAGGGGGGTGCGATGGGGAGGTTCGCTTGTAAGAACAACACACTCATCCATGCGCGAGGGAGAACTCGATCCTCCGGCAGGAGGGGCCGCGCAATCCGTGATATGGAGCCTCAAACCACGCGGCCACTCCTCGCGGTTGATATTTTGTCTTATCCGTCCACTGTCAATGTGTAATTTTTGCTTATGATAAGACTCGAACATTGTATTACGTATAAATAGTTCAGTGCACTGACATAAATGGGGTGACTGTCTACAGAGTGTAATACAATGCCTCTGATTAGTAGAGAACATATTCTGTGAGTGTCACCATCATTGACATAATCATCAACATCCACCTGAGAGTCATTTTTTGCATAAGAGCCTTTTGGATACTTTTACTTTCGTATATCACAGTCTTCTTACATATTTATGTTTAATATGTACTGTTATAGTCTCATCTATCAACCTTTCATAAGATCACCCTTTAAGTCTGTACTTCATGGCCATTGTTACTTTACGTTAGTCCAGTATCTCTTCTTCTTTTTCTGAATTTCTTTTTTATCTTCTCATGACAGACTCATTCACCTGACATCGTTAGTGGTGACGATTATGACTCTTTTCTAGTCATGGCCAGGCTAGTAATTTCCATCATGCACACTGTTTCAAGAGAGCGTACATTCGAATGAAGAGTGGACGATTGATACAAGAATATAAACGTTTAGAGGTTGAAAGTATCTAACCAAGATTGTATCCTTTTTTATTTGTGAAAGTATCAATTTTAAAATTGTTTCAAATTACTTATTCAGCAAACCTACATCTGATTGTCTCTGCGGACTTGTTTCTTGCATTCCTCCATTTTTTCAGTAATGAAACATGTATTTGACTCAGCAGTCAGATTTAAGAGAATGATTCCGTTTGTGCAATGGCATTAAGATGGTACTGAAAAATTAACTCTTGGCCCTGATGTTTACTTAATGAAATTATTTCTTGACTTGAATAATGCTAGTTGTTCAATGGCATAAAATTTGTTATTTGAAATAAATTTGCTCTGATAACTTTAGTTATACCAAAATCGATTTCAAACCATGAACTGTACATATATATTGCATAGAGGCTTCATTTTTTACGTTCTTTCATTGGTGGGTAACTTTACTTTACTACTCATTTTCATATTCAATACAAGCAAAGAATGTGGATTATGATTGAGGCTGTTAGATTTAAACACAATGTTGATATATATTGTTAAAATTGTAAGTCATACACAAAACCTTCCATTTCCAACATCTTTGTAGCTCGAAACACTCTTACAAAATAATTTACGAAACGCTTACTGTGCCAAACCTTGGACATACAGATTCTAACTCTGAACATTGTCTAACAAAAACCATTTTGAAATCATTATATATCTTCTCTCATTTACGTGCTAAAGTTTGCTTAGGGTAACTGCGCAGCGAGCGCGACTCCTACCTTAAAGCTGTCCGCACGCGTCTGCTTCCTCCGGGCACCTAGCTGCGACTCCCGAGTTTTTACTGCGCGCGCTCGGCTCTCTTAACTATCAAAGAGCCTGCTACTCAAAGATATTATACTTATTCCACCTTGCAGCTGGCAACTACGAACTTTATTTTCTGGATCTACCCTCATCAGACCTTAGGGGCACATACCTTTCAAGGTATCTTTAAGAGAAACGAAGGAGTTTCCCATTACTGAGACGTCGAAAGTGACAAATCTGTTATACTGAAATCATCAGACCTCTGCACAAATACTCGGGCTACATTTATTCATAGCCTGTCGTTCGGTTTTTATTCTTGCTATACTACACACTCATGAGAATGGATAACAGCAATATTTTCCGAGTTAAAAAACCGAGACCTTCCTGTCCTTCTATATTGTATCAAAAGGATGAAGCATTCTGTTTCCCCCAGTTGTGTCATTCACATCCCTCGTGCTTCGAAAACTCTGAGTCAACGTCCCCCTTCTTTCACTCCCCCTCCTATTTATCTACCCTACCCGCCTCATATCCCTCTTTCTCTTTCTTCTTTCTCTCTCTCTCTCTACCCTCCCTCCCCCCCCCCCCCCGCCCCCTCTGTCGCTGATCCAGTAGGAGTGGGACTTCGATACAGCTGTCCATGGCTTTTGTCAATCTTATCTTTGCTTACAAACAATCAGAATAATCTGCTTTTTCCTTGTTATTGCTTCATATTAATGTTATCGACTACATGTTAGACACTGTATCAAAATATAATTGTGATAAGAGATATAAATACTCTTTCGTTCAGAGTCGTTATTGTATGTTCTGTTTGACACCCACTACATAAAACAATAAGCTGCTGATCACTCGCAATGCATTGCACCCTCATCTTCGCAACATACACACATAAAGTCGTGTGTGTACCATCATCTGTACATCAGCTAAATACATAGCACATTATTACATATTCGAACAGTCTATTAAGCAATTTCCGACACCAAATGGAAACTTCGTTTCCAAAATCAACATTTCATCCAGATTAATACTGTTACGTTGGCTGAACTTTACTGGCTTTTGCTGGTGTCAAGAGCATACCTGAAGAATATGCCCTAGGTTCTGTTATCGTGCATACTAAAATAACCATCCTACTTTTAGGAAACGGATGCTGAGATGAAAAAGTTTGTAATTTTATTTCGTTGGGGACACCGAAAAAAATAAGGCTGCTCCTTCCTATTATCCACAAGAATAGGCAGGAATTCCCACTACGGTTAGCCTGCGCCAATGTGGAGAAAACGCCTGTGGTTAATTGTGAATCTGAAGATACCACGCACCTAGAGACCTTTTGAGTGGAATTTCGTGAGATGAGAAACCATAGATGACTTACTGGACACTTGCTGCCTTAGTGCTATTCTTGTTTCCAGTCTTGGATCATTTCTCTGAACCATGTAGTTCAATCTATCTACGTAATAAACAAATTAAAAGCCATTCTTGCTAACAGGGCCAAAAAATTCATTTAGAGGGAAACTGGAGTGTGGAACAGGGTACTGATTTCTTAAAATAAAAGAACGCAAGGGAACACTTCTTAAAGGAATAATCAAGTAGTCAGTGGCGGCTCATGAGTATACATTTTGAGTGTTCACAAGTTTTTACATTCAAATTAACTTGGAAGTTCGAAATAGCATCTGCTGTATAACATTTATGATTTGAACAATGTATACAACTGCAGTCACTGCGATAGTAATAATGTTAAATCCAGCCTAGTCGTCAAATATGGGGTGTCTAGGAAACCTGCTTTCTCTGATCGCTAGATAACATTCAAACAAAAACGTATCATAAAATGAAAAAAATACAGTATTTAACTTTTGTGTTACACAGATGTGTCGTAAGAAAAGGGTGACAGACAAAATAGGCAATTTCCTTCAGTATAACAATTCCCAAATCCGTGCTACATAAACAGTACAAGGAAGTGATTAGAGTTGACGCTTCTATGCCAGTTGTTAATTTTGAAGCTACTGTAGAATCTGGCGCGGCGCTTATGTACTCTTCGCATAGGGGCTGCTGTTGTAGCGTTGTCGTCCTAGAGAGTGGTCAGTCATTATCCAATTGGCTGACGTCCTCTCACAGCCCTCTCTGATCTATTTTTCCCGACTGGTGTGCCGGCACTTGACTTTACGCCGTAACAATAACAGTAACAGTAATAATCAGTGCTTGATTTATGGTGTAACAGAACCTCTGACAATAAAAGCATCAAAATAACGTTTTCAGACGTCTAAATTAAAAAAGGATACGCAGGAAAGGCACAGTACGGACTCTCTTTTTTTTACAAATCTAGCTCTGATAATAGTAATAAATAATAATAATAATAACAATAATAGTTACATGTATACCAGTAATCTGTCTGACGAAAGAAAGATTTTTTGTGGAATTTCGTTGTTTTGTACATAGTTAAGTACAATTTAGGGCAAGATCGACATAAAGGGTAAGCTTTCGCTAATCTCTGTTTCATCAGGTAAATATTAATACTCTATTACTAAAGTATTATCACTCACCAAGTTTCATTTTCAGAAGCAGAAAACAGCATAATTTCCTCTTATGAGATGTCCTGCCCTTCCATGTAGTCCACACAAGACTTAATGTTGATACACGTAGCACTGCACTGCAGGTACACGTTAAATAGAAAGGACTAAACTGCCTATTTGTAAAGAAAAGCCATGCGTTTGTTTTTAAATTGAGCTAATGTCTTGATCACGCTATGATTCAGTCTTCAGTATCGTTCAAAACCTTATTCTCAATTGTAGGCGTTGTCAATTCCGAAAGCCAATTGTCTGTCACAGTGTTTCCGAGAAAGTAATTTATCCTTTTCATTGTTGAGAAACAACAGGATTACTGCATGATAAAATTCAAAACTTAATATAGTGTAACACATAAAGAAAGACACAAAATAGGTTTTGGTTACTCCGTCAGTATGACTATAACTTATACTGACTTTTCATAAATAAAAGTCTGCCGCAGTGGACCACCACCTGGTGGCGTTCGCGTAAACTTGTAGTCAAGCGGTAAAGGCTAGGTGTGCAGGCCGAGAACCGTGCACGTTGTTTATCAAATTTGTATGGCCGGCCGTTGTGACCGAGCGGATCTAAGCGCTTCAGTCTGGAACCGCGCGACCGCTACGGTCGCAGGTTCGAATTCTGCCTCGGGCATGGATGTGTGTGATGTCCTTAGGTTAGTTAGGTTTAAGTACTTCTACGTTCTAGGGGACTGATGACCTCAGATGTTAAGTCCCGTAGCGCTCAGAGCCATTTGAACCATTTGCCCCATAAGGCTATTACCTCACGCCAGTTGAATACGCGCAAAAGCTCCTTAAAACGGGCACAACTGAAGATGTGCTCGTGACCTTGATGCCATGTTTCACAGAGTCTAGAGGAGTAGCGATGTAGCATACTGTGGTAGATTTAGGTGCCGTTTGTTTAAGATTACCGCATTTATGTCACGTTTAATAGCATTCAGAGAGAAATAACCAAGAAATCCGCAAGGTGTCAAAAGTTAGGTATTCACGTGCTCTTGTGCTCTTACCCAACACTGGCCACTGCTTGCGGTATAACATAATGTATCTTACTTGAAAATCACTTCACACTGTATGTTACGTAGTTTCTACATTTTTCAAAGAAATGCTTGCAAATTTCCAGTCCTGCCGCACCCACGGAGAAGAAAGGGATAAAGCAATTTTTTGGTAGAGTGTTACACAAACGTTCGGTGTGCTGGCCACATGCCACTCTGTCTCCGCATCCAGTGATGACTGTGGGCTGAGGATGGCACGGCGTCCGGTCGCTACCGTTGGGTCTGCATGGCCTGTTCTGGAACACAATCTGGTGTTCGTGCTCGACGGATACGCTATGCAAGTTGCGAGCGACCCTGTACCGAATCAGTAGTCTCAGGTATAGGCCGAGCGACCAGTGTTATGCATTTGGATTAAATTTAAGTTCGATGTCAACTATTCGTGAGGTGTCATAAAAGAAAATACATCAGATGGTGAATAAACTTTGATCTAAATAATATCTAGCTGCCAATATCTTCTAAAGCTTCACGGACTTAACGTTATTAGTGGAATTAAGAAGGGAAGGTGGTATTCTACATTCTAACTTCCTGTACGCTTATGTATCGTTGTCTGTGATGCTACAGTACGTTGTAGGCACAGTACGTATGCTCACGATTAACCAGGCTTATTTTATGTATTTATTTTTGTTTTGCCGTCTGTAGTTACACTCGTTCTGCCCACAGCCTAATCAAAGAGAGTAGAGGAGCTGACAGAATATCAGAGCAGCCTCATGGTCTTGCTGTGGGAAACTGCCCTAAATGCCGAGGGAATCAGATTGACGGAATGAAGGTGGAGAAGGCAATGGAAACCACTGCATTAAAGACAAATAACGTGTATCCATAGCCTATGTGGCCTGTAACAGAAAGAACATCATCATTGTTGGCGAAAGATTTTCAATTAGTTTCCCATTCGGATCTTAGGAGACTGCCAAGGGGGTGGTGACCATGGTAAAAAGATTCAATAACCGACGGAAGGGTACCATTCTAGGAGTCGGAGCGTGGAATGTTAGAAGTTTGAATGGAGTATGAAAGCTAGAAAAACCAAAAAGAAATATGCAACTACCTAGGGTCAGTGAAGCGAAGTGGAAAGGAAATAAGTTCAATATAGCAATGCATCAGAAGGTAATGGGATTACAATTTGTCGTGCACAGGAAGGTAGAGCAGAAAGTGAATTACTGTAAACACTTAAGTGATTAGACTATTCGCACGAGAATGATCAGCAAATCAGCGTCAAAAACAATATTTCAGATAACACGCTGACGTAACAGGCAGATGATGAAGAGAGAGATGAGGGATTTTTAAAGGGTAATTTACTACGTAAACAACGATAAAAATGTAACAGTCATGGGGATTGGAACAGAGTAGTAGGAGAAAGAATAGAAGGAACAGTTATGAGAGAATATGGGTTTGGTAGGTGGAAGGCTAACCAGTAATTTTTAGCTAGTCGTAGCAAACACTGTTCAGAAATCAATGAAGGAAAGAGTATACACGGAAAAATGCTCGTAGACGCGGGAAGATTCAAGCTGTGTCCTATAACGGTGTGACAGCAGCACCGAATCCAGTATTGGATTTCAAGCTGTAGCCAGCGGAAGACGTGGAGTTAGACGACAATTTAATAACGAAGATTAGATTTCTTAGAGAATCTCCAGGAAGAATGAACGTGGAAAGATGTGAGATATTACAATACAGAGAACCGACGTGGTGCACTTGAAGTTGCGTAAGATTGCAGGTACTGCTCTGATGAATACCACAGTAAGAATAATCATACAATGTAGGCTTTCACGGCCGCTGTTGTCATCAGTTGAAACTTCCAGGCTGAGAGGCCGTGGTCGATGTATAAAATTTCCACCTAACGTTTCGTTTCGAGTAGTAGCCGGACAACCTCAGAAGATGCCTCCCGCAGATGGAGACGAAACGTTAGGTGGAAATTTTCTACATCAACCACGGCCTCTCAGCCCGGAAGTTTCAACTGATGACCACAGTAAGAAGTTCGATGGAAGAGGAACGGACGTCTCTAACAAGGGAAACACAGAATTTGGGTAGACACTATAGATACAAGGAAGATAACTGCGATGACCCCTTGGCTAACAGAAGAAATTCTCCAATTGGTCTATGAAAGAACGAAGTACAAAACTTTTCAGGTAAAGGCAGGAACAGAACAATACAGTGAAGTAAATAGGATGTGCGAGGAAGCCAAGCCCAAATGGTTCGCTGGAAAAATGCGAAGAAAACAAAAAATTAAATAGTCGTTGGAAAGACTGATTAAGCATTCACGAAAGTAATAACAACCTCGGTGAAATTAAAAGCAGAAGCGTCGCCGTTGATAGGGCTAAAGAAAAGCAATTGTTAAAGGCAGAGTAAGTACATACAAGACATATAAGAGAGGAAGGACCTGTCTGATGTGCTACTGGAAGAAGAAGAAGAAGAAGAAGAAGAAGAAGAAAAAGATAAGAAGGGGAAAAAGAAGAAATTAGAGTCGACGTGGAAGATACATGGGATGTAGTATTGTGGTCAGAGCACTCGCCCGCGAAAGGCAAAGGTCCCGAGTTCGAGTCTCGGTCCGGCACACAGTTTTAATCTGCCAGGAAGTTTCATATCAGCGCACACTCCGTTGCAGAGTGAAAATATCATTCTAGAGCTTTCGAATACTTGTGATAAGTTATGCAGTGGCAATAGATGATTGTAACCGCCTCTCATTATACTTGGAACTTGATGAATTCTTACGTGTTAGGCTAGAAGAAAACTTTTTGAGCAACTGTTATAAAAGCTTTGTCTAAAAAGTCATCTCATAACGACCGGATCCTATGTATGACGGAAATACAAATGTATTGCACTTCTTATTAGCATGTAAAGTTCGACTGTGACTAAATAAAAGGCTGTTGCTTTTGAAAGTTGCATGCTCATTCGGGAATTTTATTTTTACTCATTATGTTTTGCTTTTAGTAGATCGCAACAATTAACTTTGCCATTCTTTGTGTTTTTTTTTTCATTTTTGCTATTTGTTGGTCCATAGGAAATTGTCTATCATATATTTCGTGTTACTTTTCAATCACTTGTCACCGTGAATTTACTGTTATTTATTGGCATACATGTTTCTCATGTGTAGCCATTTTATTGTATGTCTTCAGAAAAAGGCATAACGTCGAAATGGATCTGATACCTCGTTTTCCCACCTCTATTTTCGACCTCCTAAGACGATAAAAGAGATGCCATGCCTTATTAAGGACAGTCTCGGCCTCAGGATCCCTGAGATGAATAACATCCCTTGTAGTGTGGAAGCAATCATCCGCAGGGTTCCCGAACGCCTTGCGCAACATCAACGGCAAAATCGATTAACTGGAGAAATATGCAGTTGCTGAGCACAGTCTAACAAACAGAAGCAAAATACTGTATGACGAAATAACAGCTCTATCTCAGGTTACTAAATACTGGGCTTGTGTAACTAAAGAGGCTCTAGAAATATGAATTTCGTGAAGAATTTCGACCATGACAGCGGATTAATTTTTGCGATGCACGGACGGACTCTCGATGCAGAGAAGAGGCTGGGATATTCGTCACACTGTCTATGCTACTAGGGCTGCAGTGGCGCCACCAGAGTTTACGTTGATACCATTCAGCGTTACATATTTACCGCAGTCACAAGTCGTCTGTGGGCTATATAAAGCCACACATAAGCAGTTTTGACACTCTGTTGCTCCTGACAAAGACGAGGGAGATAATAGGCGGAAGCTTGAGGATTTACCCTGAACTGACGTGGCAGGAAATCCGAGAATGTTTTATACTACAGAGCCGTCTTGGAAGAATTTGTTCCCGTATCTAATTTGTCATTCGTCGAAATCTTGTCACGGGCGAGAAGATACCAGAGAGATACTAAACGAATAGGTAAAAAGAATCGAAGGATATTCCACCACAGTGTGTCCCATTCGGCATCTGCGATTTGGCCTCAGTACAGCTGTGACTATCATGAGAGCATAAGTGTTTTTCTTCCTCAGCCGATTCGGCCGCTCAAGGCACGCACATTGTTGAATACCCCTTTTAAAGCCTTAAGAATTTAATTTCGAGAATTCTAATCTCATTACAACGTAGTTTGAATTCCAAATTTCTTTTTTCTAGTGCTAATTAATTGAGAACATGGAGGATCTACGTCTGTTTGCGAAGGTTTGGAATACTAATTCTCGGGATCTAGGAAGAGCTGCAAGCAACCGGGATCAAGCCCTTTAGCAGTTAACTGTAGCGTGCTGTATAGATATCCCATCTGCTTCCAAGGGCTTCCCTTGTTGCGCTATTCCAGTAAATATTCTTTACCACAACTTCCTAAATGTTGTTGTTTCTGCGTTTCAATGACGATTTAAGAGATCAATGATAGTACGCAGTTGCCCAGTGAATTACTTCCTAAAAACCAAATTCCTTATGTGATCACCCTTTGTGTCACATGGAGTTCGGAACAACCATGGTTGACTGAGTGACAGCGTTAAAGACGTTGACCGGTTTACTGACATTACGTAGAATAGAACATCTTAAGCAGTTTTATTAGACAAAGGCGTACTGTGTATTTCATTGAAAGCTTCTTTCTTTACTTTCAATACGCTCATTTTGGATTCGTTTGGAGTTTATACAACGCTGTGCTTTTACTTCAGTCTGCAACGAACGATGTTTTGACTTTGTAGCAAGTTTGTAAGGTGGTTTTCGAAGCACGACGCATATGCCTCACCTCCCACAACTTCCTCGACACATCTTCGTCTAAAGCATTTTCTAAAACACTTCGCAATATCACATTTGTTATTCCAGATTTTTACCAGCAGCGACCAATATCTTACATTGAGTGCACAGCCAATCGCCTTGCTAAGCAGAAATTGTTTCCAATATTTCTTAATATTCAAGACAGGTGTAGTAATTGTTGGCTATAGCAGCTAGAAAGAATACCATTACTTAAAAAGACACGCATTACTATCGCAATACAACCTCTCCATACCTTTTACACATTTAATACTTGTGTGCATCTGTATTAATTTTGTTGAAATAAATACTTTCACCTAAACTTGGAATGCAGGTGTAGTCATTGTTGGCTATAGCAGCTAGGAAGAATACCATTACTTAAAAAGACACGCATTAATGTCCCAATACAACCTCTCCATACCTTTTACACATTTAATACTTGTGTGCATCTATATTAATTTTGTTGAAATAAATACTTTCACCTAAACCTGGAATGCATGTAGCAAACAAGCTTACAAGTAAAAACTGAAACTTCTTTATTGAAATGTGTGAATCTGTACTTAAATTGCTGAATGACTGAGAAGATGAAACTTCTACGTTATCTGATTCTGAAACAGCTAAGTAAAACTGAACGTACTGAGCCTACTTTCTCTATACTTTTTCTTATCATGTCAACGCTAACCCACAATATTTTAGCGCAACGCAATCTGACTGCTCAAAAAAACAAAAACAAAAAAAAAAAACAAAAAAAAATTCAACCTCACTTCAAATAATTACAAAAGAATGGCCCTGAATAAGAAGCAATCCTGACAATAACCTATACATTTCATTAAGCACTTACCTCACAAAAATCTTCATTTCGCGAACTACTGCAATACAGCTAGCATTATTACTGCCAGATAAATAAAACATTCTGACTACTAAAGCTACTAGCTACTAAAGCCATGTGGTTAGCAAAGGAAAGATTTTGTTGCAAACCAAAAAACGTATTTTTTACCTTAATAATGTGACATCCAGTTGAAACACGAATACAAATCGTCATTGGCATCTAGTACAAAGGAGTATAATCATGAATAATATACAATCTCCAAGTCGAACATGTACAGATCGTTAGCCCACGCTAACACTTCAGACCTCTATCCTCCATCAATGCCAACTTCTCACATCTAACATCCATCACTGCTGGCTGTTCACCTCTAACCGCCCAGCAGTACTTCCATCACTGCTGGCGACTAACTTCCAACTTCCCAACACTACTGGCGATTAACTTCCAACAATGAGTCCAACCAGCCACAGAGTCTCTTACAAAGAAAGCGCAGTCAGAGATCCAATGCAAAGCGGTACACAGCGCTGCCAACACAGAAGCAGCCCACTTACAAAACTTCGACTGTAGATAGCTGTCTTCGTTGATCGGGTTGGCGAGCACATGGCGTTTGATTGTCTCTTAGAGCTAACCAAGCTCGTTGGAAACACCTCTGCATTACCGTTTACATGTCGTGTGAGGATGATTTTAGTGCAACTGATCACCTGTACCTCATTTGTAATTTAACACACGTATAGATCTGAAAGGCCTACAAAGAGGTTAAGGAGCAATGACTGGACCAGCTCACAAGCTTAACTAGCAAACCATTTAAGGTTAAACGATCATATAAAGATAGTTGTAAAAGCAGTTCCACGGCAGAGTGAAATTCATTGAATGGCTCTTCAGGAATATAGATTGAAGCGCCAAAGAAACTGGTATAAGCATGTGTATCCAAATACAGAGATATGCAAACAGGCAGATTCAAAATGATTCAAATGGCTCTGAGCACTATGGTACTTAACATCTATGGTCATCAGTCCCCTAGAACATAGAACTACTTAAACCTAACTAACCTAAGGACATCACACAACACCCAGTCACCACGAGGCAGAGAAAATCCCTGACCCCGCCGGGTAAACAGGCAGAATACGGCGCTGCGGTCGGCAAAGCCTGTATAAGACAACAAGTGTCTGACGCAAGTGTTAGATCGGTTACTGCTGCTGCAATGGCAAGTTACACTCCTGGAAATTGAAATAAGAACACCGTGAATTCATTGTCCCAGGAAGGGGAAACTTTATTGACACATTCCTGGGGTCAGATACATCACATGATCACACTGACAGAACCACAGGCACATAGACACAGGCAACAGAGCATGCACAATGTCGGCACTAGTACGGTGTATATCCACCTTTCGCAGCAATGCAGGCTGCTATTCTCCCATGGAGACGATCGTAGAGATGCTGGATGTAGTCCTGTGGAACGGCTTGCCATGCCATTTCCACCTGGCGCCTCAGTTGGACCAGCGTTCGTGCTGGACGTGCAGACCGCGTGAGACGACGCTTCATCCAGTCCCAAACATGCTCAATGGGGGACAGATCCGGAGATCTTGCTGGCCAGGGTAGTTGACTTACACCTTCTAGAGCACGTTGGGTGGCACGGGATACATGCGGACGTGCATTGTCCTGTTGGAACAGCAAGTTCCCTTGCCGGTCTAGGAATGGTAGAACGATGGGTTCGATGACGGTTTGGATGTACCGTGCACTATTCAGTGTCCCCTCGACGATCACCAGTGGTGTACGGCCAGTGTAGGAGATCGCTCCCCACACCATGATGCCGGGTGTTGGCCCTGTGTGCCTCGGTCGTATGCAGTCCTGATTGTGGCGCTCACCTGCACGGCGCCAAACACGCATACGACCATCATTGGCACCAAGGCAGAAGCGACTCTCATCGCTGAAGACGACACGTCTCCATTCGTCCCTCCATTCACGCCTGTCGCGACACCACTGGAGGCGGGCTGCACGATGTTGGGGCGTGAGCGGAAGACGGCCTAACGGTGTGCGGGACCGTAGCCCAGCTTCATGGAGACGGTTGCGAATGGTCCTCGCCGATACCCCAGGAGCAACAGTGTCCCTAATTTGCTGGGAAGTGGCGGTGCGGTCCCCTACGGCACTGCGTAGGATCCTACGGTCTTGGCGTGCATCCGTGCGTCGCTGCGGTCCGGTCCCAGGTCGACGGGCACGTGCACCTTCCGCCGACCACTGGCGACAACATCGATGTACTGTGGAGACCTCACGCCCCACGTGTTGAGCAATTCGGCGGTACGTCCACCCGGCCTCCCGCATGCCCACTATACGCCCTCGCTCAAAGTCCGTCAACTGCACATACGGTTCACGTCCACGCTGTCGCGGCACGCTACCAGTGTTAAAGACTGCGATGGAGCTCCGTATGCCACGGCAAACTGGCTGACACTGACGGCGGCGGTGCACAAATGCTGCGCAGCTAGCGCCATTCGACGGCCAACACCGTGGTTCCTGGTGTGTCCGCTGTGCCGTGCGTGTGATCATTGCTTGTACAGCCCTCTCGCAGTGTCCGGAGCAAGTATGGTGGGTCTGACACACCGGTGTCAATGTGTTCTTTTTTCCATTTCTAGGAGTGTATTAAGATTTCAGCGAGTTTGAACGTGGTGTTATAGTCGGCGCACTAGCGGTGGAACACAGCATCTCCGAGGTAGCGATGGAGTGGGAATTTTCCGTACGACGATATCTCGCGTGTACCGTGAAAACCAGGAATCCGGTAAAACATCAAATCTCTGACTTCGCTGTGGCCGGAAAAAGATCCTGCAAGAAAGGGACCAACGACGGCTGAAGAAAATCGTTCAACGTGGCAGAATTGCAACCCTTCCGCAAATTGCTGCAGATTTCTATGCTGGGCCATTAACAAGTGTCCGCGTGCGAGCCATTCAACGATCCATCATCGATATGGAGTTTCGGAGCCGAAGGCCCACGCGTGTACCCTTGATGACTGCACGATGAAAAGCTTAAGCCTCGTGTAGGCCCGTCAACACCGACGATGGACTGTTGATCACTGGAAACAAGTTGCCTGGTCGGACGAGTCTCGGTTCAAATTGCATCAGGCGGATAGACGTGTACGGTATGGAGACAACCTCATGAATCCACGGACCCTGCATGTCAGCAGGGGACCGTTCAAAGTGGTGGAGGCTCTGTATGGTCTGTGTCGTGTGCAGATGCAGTGATATGGGACCCCTGATACCTCTAGATACGACTCTGACAGATGTCAACGTAGGTGAGCATCCTGCGGATCATCTGCCCCCATTCACGTGCATTGTACATTCCGATGGACTTGGGAAGTTCCAGCAGGGCAATGCGACAACCCACACGCCATGAATTGCTTCAGAGTGTCAGCAGGAACACTCTTCTGAGTTTAAACACTTCCACTGGCCGCCAGACACTCCAGACATGAGCATTATTGAGCATATTTGGCATGCCTCGCAAGGTGCTGTTCAGAAGAGTTCTCTGCCTTTTCGTATTCTTGCAGATTTATGGACAGACCTGCAGGATTCATGGTGTCCGTTCCCTCCAGTACAATTTTAGACATTAGTCGAGGTCATGCCACGTTGTGTTGCGGCACTTCTGCGTGCTCGAGGGGCCCTACACGATATTAGGCATATGTACCAGTTTCTTTGGCCCTTCAGTGTAATTCGTCCACGTACAAAATGGTTTAGAAAAGTCTCTTCGAATCCAAATTTGAGGTGGATGTCCTTAACAAGCTACATTAAAGGAAGAAAGAAAATTCTGTCAAGACTGCATCGAGAGGATTACTGATACGCTCAACTATCTTCAGTGTGAAAAATAGGGAAAATTGTATGCCACATGATAGTTTGCAGTAAATATTTCATACCGAGTCAAGTGTAATATGAGTTACTCGCATATAAACATTACGTAACCATCCAGATTTACGTTAAAACGTATTGGCAAATATCGTATTACGCACCGCCAGGGAATGAAATGAGACTCCTCCAAATACCACCCAAAGTGCAGATGTTGAGGAGGATTCGCCAATTTAACATGATCACGTTGTTACAGGTTTCTTTTTTCCTTTGCGATGTATAGGTTTCTGGCTTCTTTAGTATGAGCCTTTGATATCGCAACGTCTCGGTTATCGAGTGTCCTATGAGGACGCTGCAGCGAGTGATTTCGCGGGTCACGCAGCGCTACCTGGAAGAGGGCAGGTGGAGAGATTGGTAACCGAGGACAGCGTGGAGAAATTGAGGAGCGCTTCTCTCTTACGGCGTCTGAAGGAAGGACATAAAGAGGGTCCTCCAGGTCTTAAGTGTATACAGCGGTGGATCTCTTGCCCTGCTGAGTGGATATCGTGGTGATTTTCATGCTAGTGGACACTGACACAACAGAGAATGTATAAATACTGTTATTAGCATCAGATTATCTTTACTTCAAACTCTTACTTTTATGTACGTGTAATAAAAGCAGTTACCATTGTAATTACTGCTCTTGATGGGAATCACTCGGGTTCGTTTATTATTGTGATTCAGGGTTCTGTTGCTTATAACTGATCTGCTCTTGTTATTAGCAGCTGTTATTTATTACATTTGTGATATGTTATTCCCTACATATGAATATATAGAGGGAAAGAGGTAAGTATCTCTCGCTCTCACTCTCTCTCTCTCTCTCTCTCTCTCTCTCTCTCTCTCTCTCTCTCTCTCTCTCTCTGTGTGTGTGTGTGTGTGTGTGTGTGTGTGTGTGTGTGTGTGTGTATTTATTTTATTATGGCTGGATCTTTTTAAGCTTATCATTTATTTTATTAAGTTTAGGAGAGAGTGTGTGGTCGTTTATGACATGCCTGCTCTCACAATGGCTTTCTGGATACAGTAGTTTGATGCATTGCTGTAACGTTTTTGCTGTAGTTATTTTTTTTATTATTACTTTCGTATCTTGTTCCATGTTTGAAAGATGGTGCTTGTCGTGCTCTATGTGCTGTGCAAATGTGGACTAATCTGTTTCATACACCCAACTCACAATGTGTTCTTTCTACTGTGTTTTTAAATTCCTGCATGTGATGGCTATGTATACCACCTTACAACCTCGACAATGAGGTTTCTGTATTCCTGATCCCTGGAATCTAACCATCTTGATTTTTGTTTCGCCTAAGTGCATTTGGAGAGTGTACACAGTCTTATGTGCTACTTGGAGGCGCCGTTTCTTTAGTATTTTTGTCACCCTCTGTATTAACTTACACGCTTCTTTTCTGTGAGCTGTTGTGTTCGTGTACATGTGTTCTGTAGTTCAGGCATTGTGAGTTTTCCTGCATTCTGGATTTATTTGATGGGTAGTGTTTGTTTGAAATTTGTGTTTTGATTTCCGAATTGAGTCCGTATACTACATGTGTGTCATGCCCACTCTACCTAGCAATTTGTATAATTGTACTAATTTTACCTTCATAGTTTCTCTTTTTGAGTGAAATCCTATTTATTGCATATAATATTTGTCTTAAAATCACGAGCTTCAACTTATGGGGGCTGGTCCCGGCGGAGGTTCGAGTCCTCCCTCGGGCATGGGTGTGTGTGTTTGTCCTTAGGATAATCTAGGTTAAGTAGTGTGTAAGCTTAGGGACTGATGACCTTAGCAGTTAAGTCCCATAAGATTGCACACACATTTGAACATTTTTTCAACTTATGGGGATGATTAAATTTGGAATGTATTAATTCGTTTTTCGAAATGTCAGTTAAATATTAGCCAATTCCTTTTATTATTGTTATGTAAACAAAATTTATTTCATCGACTTTTCCTTTCACAAGTGTGAACCTCTGGTGTGCTTTGTTGATTTTGGAGTTCATCTGTTTATTTTATTTTTCTCATCTGCTACACAAATAATGTTACAGACATATATGTACCAAAATATGATTTTAAATATTTCATCAGTGCATGTCTTTCCGATATCAAGTTTCCTAAATAACTGACAGAAATGAATTAAGTTTCTGACACTGGGTAGTCAGTCACTTCGCAGACAACATTCATCCTCAAAGTGGAAATAGTTTTGTTCAGTAATCAACACGATGACACTTATTATCTCTGTTATTGCTTCTATAGTGAGAGTGCTATGGGGTGTGATTTCTATCATTTCACTTATAGAGACGGAAGTTTACATGTTTTCTACGTTGAATGAAATCAGTGATGCTATGTGTGGTACTTCTATACTCTGTATGTGTTCAAATCAGGTCTCCCATGTTTAACACTGTTCTGCTTTTTACTATTTTGTAGTCTTTTATAATCATTTTTGCGGGTGTTTGGCCATGTGGAACGTTGGGGCTTTCCTGATGTTTACAGTAGCTTAATGTGTTTGTGAACTTTTGATTTGATGTGGTGTGGTAGTGCTCGTGGGTTTGTCTGCGTTATCTAATATTTCTATTTACGAATGAGAGCTTGTTTAACGACTTTTATGTGACCTTTTCACAACTGTCTGCTATCGTATGGTTGGATCTGATTTCCGTTCTTGTGTATTATTTACACTTATGTTCCGTTGGTTTTGTCTATAGCATGGTGTACTATGCACTTGTCCTCTGCTTCATCTTATTGTGTATGTGTGTTGTGTGTATTTGTCGGCTCAGGGCTTGTGTGTTCCCTTGCATTTTGGACATTGAGCCGTAGCGGGACTGTTGCCAGTAGTATCTCTGATATGAGTACGATCGATTTCCTAGTGCAGAGGTTTGTCTTTGGCCTACGGCCGGCTCGAGATACGAGGGTTATTCCAAAAGTAAGGTCCGATCGGTCGCGAAATGGAAACGACTATGAAAATCCGATAAAGCTTTGCACAGATGTGTTGGGTAGTGTCTCTAGTATAACCCCAGTTAGCATCACGTCGCTCTTCTCATTTCTGAGCTCGCAGTGAGTGCGTAAAGATGTCTAGAAAATAGTGTCTGCCGCCAAGTACGAGGGCCTGGTGAGAAATTTCGCCTGAAGCCATGCAGCCAACATTACATAACTGTCGTGCTGTTTCGTCTTCACGACAATTCTCAGCCGCATTCTGCAGGGGCAATGAAGATGCTCCTGCATCGTTTTCAAATGGAAATGTTAGATTACCCACAATACAGTCCGCAATTGTCTCCCCCTGAGTTTCATCTCTGGTCACATGAACCGCTGTCTTTGAAGACAAAATTTTGACACAGACAACGAGGTGTAGGCCAGCGTGGAGAATTGGCGGAAAGCACTGGCGGCTGCCTTCTATGATGAGGCTATTGAAAAGTTGGTACAACGCTATGACAAAAGTCTAAGTCAGAACGGCGACTACGTAGAGAAGTAGCTGAAAGGTGTAGCTAATTGTTACAAGTAAAACATTTCTGATGTTCACTGTGGTTTCAATTTGGCAATCAATCGGACCTTACTTTTGGAATAACCCTCGTATAAGGGAGCGCCGACTGCGTGTAGGGGAGAGGACACAACGCTTGAGAACGGAACGCATCGGTGCGCGAGTCGGCGATTGGTTAGCGGAGAGAAGCAAAAACGGCATGCCTGGGGCCGGGCAGCCGCTGTCATGTGGTTGTACTGGAGACGGCGGGAGTTGGCAGGCGCTGTGCGTTCTCCGACAACCTCGTGAGCTGTGGATGTGCCCGCTTCCTTGGGGGGGACACGCTGTTATGGTCTTGCGAAGTGATGGTCTGGCATCATCGCAATATCGCCCCAGCATCAAGATACCCAGTTAAGTACGCTAATTATTAAGAGCGCTTAGTTAACCGTGATTGTGATCGCTCTTGGTACATTAAGACGTTCCACGACGTGTGATTTGATGCTTGTACGATTTCGTTTGAGGCCTCCTACTAAGCGTGTGCTCTGCTTCCGCATAATATTCATGTATTTGCAGAGGGGTTCATTAAGTTCTAGTGAGTGCCGGTTCTCGTGAGCCAGATCATTTCCCACTCTTACTCTTTGTTTATCAAGAACTTTTTCACTTAAAGGAAGCACTTCCTAATGAAATTGGTTGTAGTTTAGCCTTGATTTTATTGAGCTAATTTACTGATCAATCTTAAATGTTAAGGTTAAGAAAGGTTATTCTGCCTTCTGTTGTCGGGTGTGGTCTGTGTTCAGTGAGCTGAAGCAGTGGGCAACCGAAGCGCAGTGGTTTCCCTTAGATAACAAGTTTGGTTTACGGGAAGTGGACTTCGCCTGAGCTCGGGTATTCCTCTTCGGTGGCGTTTGCTTGGTTCACATTTTGGTGGTCTACTAGACGTGGGGTTGCAAGCGGAGCCACGTCTTGGTTCGAAGTTAAGTATTACTTATCGCAGTCGGTTCCACCATTCGTGGTTAAACTTCGGCCTTACCAGCTTGGATCTTGCTTCTGTTATTACACATATATCATCAATGGGCATTTGAATAATTTCCTGATCCGCTCTGCAATATTGCCCAAGTTAAGTTTAATAAATACGTTTTAAGCTTTCGTATTAAAGTTGAGACTGTGTGTGTCTACTGTTATGCTACATGTGATGTTAAAGTTTTAAATGGAAAGGGTCTTACATAATATGTCTAACTGGAGTTGTCTGTTAACGTTGTGAATAAATTCAGCCTTAGTGCCTTCTGTCAATTTTGGTGGGAAATCGTGGGCTACGTGTAAAGTTTGAAATTGAAAGGGTCTTAAATAATGTGTCTTAACTAGAGCTGTTTGTTAAAGTTCTTTATTAACTTGCTTATGATTTATGTAATGAATGTCTCTTAAATAATCTTGCCCGAGTGGCGCCTGTCAAATTGTATCTAAGATTGTTTTGGGTAGTTAATAAAACCATTGGAATTGAAATGTTCACTTTATTGGGTCGGCCCTTCCACCCCCTTTAAATTTAAAGGTTAAACAAAACAGCTGTTAAGTGATGGCTTACCGGATATGTTGGATGTGTTATGTTACTTGTATGTCGATTTCTAGCCTGTGCCCCAAATATGTGTCACACCTGTATTTCGTAGCTGTTTGTATGATTGCAGTCATTTTTTTTCATAGCTTCTCTTATACAGTAGAAAACAGTTTACTCTACATAATATGTGTAATAACGCTGAAAACTGCTGGTTGTTGGTATGATTAGTTGTGAAATGTATCACTGTATCTGAGGCAATTTCTTTTCTGAAAATTTTAAAGGAATGTTCGCCATATTCTTTTATTATTGTTATATACAGAGGAAAAAATTCTAAGGATCAGGAATGTACACACGAATTTTAAAATATGGTACCAATAACACCATAAGGCTTGGAAGTATGAAACAAATCAGCCTGCACCTGCAGAGCACTTAAAATACCACAACTAACATTCTGCAAACGTAGAATGAGATATGAAAATAACCATAATAAACAATGACAACAAATGCAATATGCAAATGCGGGAAATCTACCATATACAGAAAGCTGTTGCTGAGAACAAATGTGTGATAAACAACCAGACACACAACAATATGTACTATGTACTAAGATAAAAATAATGCATTTATCATTTATATATGCAGCCGTATTGAAACACATGCATGTCTTTCTCTTTCTCTCTACACACACACACACACACACACACACACACACACACACACACACAGAGAGAGAGAGAGAGAGAGAGAGAGAGAGAGAGAAACAAATCACTGATATCACTAAAACACATTCCGTAGGCTCTGTCTCTGTCTCTGTCTGTGTATGTGCCTCTGGGTATGAGAGAGAGGGTGAATATATATTGGTTTTAATATGGTTGCATATTTAAATGGATTACCTTTATCTTATTATGTCATTTATTAAATTTAGTATGTCATTCATATTGATGTGTGTCTGGCCGTTTATCACTTGTTTATTCTCAGCAATAGCTTTCTGGATGTCATAGTTTTCCTACATTTGTATACAAGATTTGTTGCGATTGTTTATATTAAACACCACAACACTGATTAAACTAAACCATATTTACAAAATTGAAGTTGGTAATAAAATTCGGGAGTTGGTAACATCATTCAACACATAATAACACACCAAATGTTTATTTCCTAGTGCTGTAAAAACTAATATATGACACTAAACAAGCGAAGAACAGATCTGGCAATAACCAAGAACACATGTAGACTAGCATCAAAATGGCTCTGAGCACTATGGGACTTAACTACTGTGGTCATCAGTCTCCTAGAAATTAGAACTACTTAAACCTAACTAACCTAAGGACATCACACACATCCATGCCCCAGGCAGGATACCATCGCAGGTTCGAATCCTGCCTCGGGCATGGATGTGTGTGATGTCCTTAGGTTAGTTAGGTTTAAGTAGTTCTAAGTTCTAGGGGACTTATGACCACAGCAGTTGAGTCCCATAGTGCTCAGAGCCATTTGAACCATTTTGAAATGCAGACTAAACAGTGTAAACAGAACTATATGGATATCCTTGTCACTGATGATGGCTTGCAAACGGTAAAGGAAAACTGTGTATGGCAAAAAAATTGTTTCATTCAGTTGTGATTAGACATTTCTGAGGTAATAATAACGAACATAGCGTAATGTTGCACGTAACTGAGGACTACAGGAATAAACAGTTTGAAGGTGGTGTTGTTATTTATGGTGCTAGCCAAGTCTGCACTTCTTGTAGCACTGCCGGACGGATTCGAGCTGGCCCTGAACACTTTAATCTGTTTAAAGACTCATTTACATCCCAACTTCCTCTGTGAGAATGTTACTACCGCAGTGTCCTAAAGAGGTGGCCATTTCATGGCTGAACTGAAAAACAGGTGTTTGTCAGCATACAGTAGAGTGGCTGGTGGTAGGTCGCTGATGCAATAATAAAAAGGCAAGGACCGAGATCGTGCATCAGTAAAATCACACCGACGGATATGCCTCTTTTGTACTTTGGAAAAAAAAGCCAAAGGAAGGTTCTTTTGGGCGCAGTTACTTATCCATAGAAAGCTAACTACACTAAATCAAGTTCAAAATTATTTTTGGAGTTGAGATGGTCACGGAGATCTGCCAAAGGTTAATTCCGAGGGTTCTGTCTTCAAAGCATAAGGAGATGGTCACCATGACCACAAGAGGAGGTAGCTTGATGCACGTGACAATGAAACAATACGCTGTGGCAGGAGAAGGTGTGGATGGAGATTCCTGGCTCTATGCCAGATACATATTTATATACATATATATGTCTTCATCCGAACTCCTAACGGTTCAAGTGACAGTGCAACTTATACTAGCTCCAATAGTTAGACTGTGGTCGTGTCATCTGGCTATGGGCTGAAACTGTGGTGTAGTAATACCTGTAGACCGTATTACGCCAACGCTTATGGAAGGCATGGTCTCGTAGACATAGAAATATTGCCTAAGACAATTGGAAAATGAATATTTCCAATGTCATCAACGTATGTGGTCAGCGAGGCCTTGTAGTAATGTTTTTTTGTGTTTCAAATAAGTCGTATTTTGAGAGTCGTTGGGGGGTCTCACTTTCAGCTTGAAACATCAGTTCTATATTCTACATACATGTATTCTACAAGCCACTATATAATACATGGAAGTAGGCACCACATAGCACTAATAGTTATTTGAAATAAATTGTTGTATCCCATCGTAAATTGCATGAGAAGTATCCTTTTTTAATTCTTAATGGTACCTAGTTTCAGACACCTGTGTCCATCTTCAAACCATCCATATCGTGTGATAAATACGGGCGATAGCCCATATACAGAAACTGCCTCGGCAGTGATGATCAAAGCGGAACTATGGCCGATGCGAGAGCAGTAAATACTCCACATAGGACAGACATTAGAGTTCTCTAATGTGGACAGATTCCTTCCAAAAGAGACATGCGCAGAACTATAAGAATAGCCACAAAATAATGGAAGAAAACTGAAATAATATCGAATAGCGATATGTGACAATTATGTCACAATTTCACTGCCAAATTAAGAAATATGAGCAGCTGAGCACATCCGCTCCAAAACTATCCCTCTGGCACATTGTTTCAAAAACGTTAGTTTTCTCTACATCTAATACATTCTTCGGCTAATGGACGCTAAAGATGAGTTGCGTACTCGTCGTTTATTCGTTGTATTCACGTGACATCGTACATTAGTGTTAACTCGACAAATTAACGTACGATAAATTAGTGTGAAAACAACGACGTGGTTGGAGACATAGCTTAGGGAAAGGAGGCACACTTGCGAACGAATGACAGCGTAATTAAATGGAACAGAGTAACACAAGTTGGAAAGTGCACAAATAAAGACTATGGCTTGAGAGATGAAAGAGCGACTCTTGATAAAAGTGGTCATGTGTTAACATTGGTTTGCTGTGTGTCGTATCGAAATAATTATAACTGAATCTGTATGAGAGGGTGCAGTGATCGTGACGGCCAAGATACATTCCCTAGACGTCTGAAACAGGAGAGATATATAATTTCACCCATTGGCATATTGCACAGGCTTTATTGACAAAAGGTGTACATTTCCATTTATGAATGTCGTCAATTCCAGTGGGTATATTGTTTTTCATTCTATCTCAGCTAAGTGCAGATAATTTACCCCTGTTCTTGCAGGAAGACAGAACGTGATGTGGTCCGAGTTTGCAGAGTGCCACCATCAACAATCCAATTCGTCACGCACCACATTATTACGCTGTAGTGTCTATACAGAAACGTTGCTGCGTGGTTCACCTGTCGCTTCTCGTTAGCAAATACGCTGCAGCAATGCGGCCGCGCTCTACAGATTGTTTTGTGAACTAACTGTGATTTGTTACCGCTCATATTCCCCATTAGTTTCCGCTGCTCGAATTATGCATCATGCAGAAGCGCCCCAGCGACATACTACATCACTTTGCTAGGCTGCTAATTGAAACCTCATTCTCCTGGGCCATACAAATGAAGCCTCATATAGGACCAGTGATACCATCACACGTTGTACCAGCACTACAGCTAACACGATGTATAGCAGCCAGGTTGCAATACTGTACTGGAATGGCGTCACCAATCACGAGTCAGTGAATGACAGGAAATATGTGTTTGCTGATGGGAAGGTTTTCCTGTGACGTCCGAAGAGCAAACTAAGTAGCAATGAACGAAAAACTGTACAGGATTTACCCATAGCGCTACAAGACTTACACATGTAAATAAACGAAGACATTCATCTATACTTAAGAACATTTTAAACAAAATGTTAGCTATTCAAAACGTATTTGAACAAAATTTTAATAATTTTTTTCCACTGAGAATAAAGGTTATTTTTGATAAATGTAGAAGATCATGTACTTCAGCTATGCACAGTTATTAATGTACATCTCCTTGTATCTTTACTGGATAGTATGTGGCAATAGATTACCCCCTAGAATACATATTCTGTACAGGCAACTGTAAGTAGGCTGTTTATGTTTTCTTATTGGCAGCGTTACGTAGCGCTCTGTATGAAAATCACTGGCTGTGCTGTGTGCAGTCTGTAGCTAGTTTGCATTATTGTCTGTCAATGTAGTGCTGGGCAGCTGGATGTGAACAGCGCATAGCGTTGCGCAGTTGGAGGTGAGCCGCCAGCAGTGGTGGATGTGGGGAGAGAGATGGAGTTTTGAAATTTGTAAGACTAGATGTCATGAACTGCTTTATATATTATGACTATTAAGGTAAATACATCGTTTGTTCTCTATCAAAATCTTTCATTTGCTAACTATGCCTATCAGTAGTTAGTGCCTTCCGTAGTTTGCAACTTTTATTTAGCTGACAGTAGTGGCACTCGCTGTATTGCAGTAGCTTGAGTAACAAAGATTTTTGTGAAGTAAGTGATTTGTGAAAGGTATAGGCCATTCTTTTGTCGGGATTTCTGAAAGTCAGATTGCGTTGCGCTAAAAAAAAATATTGTGTGTCAGTTTAAGCACAGTCATGTATAATTGTTCAAAGGGGACGTTTCACAACCACCTCCGTTTTCTTGAAACTACCGTTCCTATCATCCATATTTCTGGAATGTATAACCATCTCATCCCTATATTTCATTCCGTTTTCTCATCCTTAGGCAAATATCAGAATACGATATCTCATCACAGGCCAGTTATAAAATCAGTCACGGGTAAGATTAAATAAATAATTTTAGAACAGACAGTACGGAACAATGATTTTTTCAAAAAATTATATCGGATGAGGACCAAGTAGCGTCGAGAATAGTTGAATATCAGAGGCTTCTACCTACTATGTGCTTTATCCTAGCTGCTCAATTTCTTGAACATTGCAGAGTTACACAGCACAACAGTTATTTTGAACTTTTAAGAAATCGTTTTTGTTCAATTCTGATTGTTATTTCCTATCACAAAGCACTTGAAAAATATTCATTTGCATATCCTTTAAGTAATGTTGGTGAGAGACTACAACAGTTCTGGTTTTATTGCGTGATTTTCTAAACATATTGAGAAAGGAATGTACGTGAGGATCGTCATCCACTTGTGTAATGATGGGCTACTTAGTAAATCGCAGGATTTCCATAGGCTAAGATATCGGGGCGTATATAACTTGACTGAGGACACAATGAAATTTTGAAATGTCGCCTAATACGATCCTCTGCGTTCTTGGTTCAAGGATGCACACGTTAATGAAAGCTTAAACTGGAAACACCGTATAGGGGACCTAATACATTTAGCATCACTAATTTTTGTTATAAGACCAGTCGCAAACTTTGAGGAATAAATGCAAACTAACATATTTTGTATATTTTCATTCACTGACGTCCTATGGGATAATGGTCCTGTGTAATTCCTCACTTGCGGGGAAAGTATTCATCACACACAAAATGTGATAATAATTACTTGTGGGGGGCGCACTACGAGCTCGTCTTGCAGAAACCTGTTTACGGAACTGACGATATTAACAATAACCATATAGAATTTATTTAAGGTATTTCGCATATAAACCGCAGCCCGACAGTAGATTTATTTTGAGAATGAGATTTTCACTCTGCAGCGGAGTGTGCGCTGATATGAAACTTCCTGGCAGATTAAAACTGTGTGCCCGACCGAGACTCGAACTCGGGACCTTTGCCTTTCGCGGGCAAGTGCTCTACCAACTGAGCTACCGAATCACGACTCACGCCCGGTAGAGCACTTGCCCGCGAAAGGCAAAGGTCCCAAGTTTGAGTCTCGGTCGGGCACACAGTTTTAATCTGCCAGGAAGTTTCATATCAGCGCACACTCCGCTGCAGAGTGAAAATCTCATTCTGGAAACATCCCCCAGGCTGTGGCTAAGCCATGTCTCCGCAATATCCTTTCTTTCAGGAGTGCTAGTTCTGCAAGGTTCGCAGGAGAGCTTCTGTAAAGTTTGGAAGATAGGAGACGAGGTACTGGCAGAAGTAAAGCTGTGAGTACCGGGCGTGAGTCGTGCTTCGGTAGCTCAGTTGGTAGAGCACTTGCCCGCGAAAGGCAAAGGTCCCGAGTTCGAGTCTCGGTCGGGCACACAGTTTTAATCTGCCAGGAAGTTTCAGATTTATTTTGGTCGAAACTTGTTGTCAACATTCGGTTGCAAAGTGAGAGTGATTCAGGTATCCAGAAAAGCAGTACTAGAAGGTAGATTTACACAAGATTCCCAATATTCACAAAGTTTTACAGAAGTTCGAAATATGGCGCGTACTTCAATGTGAGATGCTTTTAATAATTTTCACAACGAAATTCTGTCCCAAAATCTGGCAGAAAACCCAAAGAGATACTGGTCAGACATAAAGCACACCAGTGGCAAGACACAATCAATACCTTCACTGCGCGATATCAACGGTGAAGTTACTAATGGCAGTAACACTAAGGCAGAGTTATTAAGCACGGTTTCCCGAAACTCGATCACCAAAGAAGACGAAGTAAATATTTCTGAATTCCAATCAAGAACAACTGCCAAGATGAGAAACGTAGAAGTAGATATCCTCGGTGTAACAAATCAGCTTAAATCACTTAATAAAGGCAAGGCCTCCGGTCCAGATTGTATACCAGTCAGGTTCGTCTCAGGGTATGCTGATAAAATAGCTCCATATTTAGCAATTATGTGCAACCACTCGCTCACAGAAAGATCCGTACCTAAAGACTGGAAAATTGCTCAAGTCACACCAATACCCAAAAAGGGAAGTAGGAGTAATCCGCTGAATTACAGGCCTATATCACTAACGTCGATTTGCAGAAGGGTTTTGGAACATATACTGTATTCGAACGTTATGAAGCATCTCGAAGAAAACGTTTTATTGACACATAGTCAGCACTGTTTCAGAAAATATCGTTCTTGTGAAACACAACTAGCTCTTTATACTCATGAAGTAATAAGTGCTACCAATAGATGATGTCACACTGATTTCATATTTTTAGATTTGCGGTAGGCTTTCGACACCATTTCTCGCAAGCTTCTTCTAACCAAACTGCGTGCCTATGGAGTATCGCCTCAGTTGTGTGACGGGATTCGTCATTTCCTGTCAGAAAGGTCACAGTTCGTAGTAATAGACGGAAAGTCATCGAGTAAAACAGAAGTAATATCCGGCGTTCCCCAAGGAAGTGTTATAGGCCTTCTATTGTTGCTGCTCTATATTAACGACATAGGAGACAATATGAGTAACCGTATTACATTGTTTGCAGATCATGCTGCCATTTACCGTCTTGTAAAAACATCAGATGATCAAAACGACTTGCAAAATGGTTTAGATAAGATGTATGTATGGTGCGAAAAGTGGCAATTGGCCCTGACTAAAGAAAAGTGTGAAATTATTCACGTGAGTACTACAAGAAATCAGCCAAATTTCGATTACGCGATAAGTCACACAAATCTTAAGGCTGTAAATTCAACTAAATACTTAGGGATTACAATTACAAATAACCTAAATTGAAACGATCACATAGATAATATTGTGGGTAGAGCAAACCAAAGACTGCGATTCATTGGCAGAACACTTAGAAGGTGCAACAGTTCTACTAAAGAGACTGCTTACACCACGCTTGTCCGCCCTATTCTGGAGTAATACTGTGCAGTGTGGGATCCACATCAGGTGAGACTGACGGATGACATCGAAAAAGTGCAAAGAAGCCCAGCTCGTTTTGTATTATCGCGAAATAGGGGAGATAGTGTCACAGACATGATACGTGAATTGCAGTGACAATCATTGAAACAAAAGCGTTTGTCGTTGCTACGGGATCTTCTCATGAAATTTCAATTACCAGTTTTCTCCTCAGATTGCGAAAATATTCTGTTGGCACCCACCTACTTAGGAAGAAATGATCATCAAGATAAATTAAGAGAAATCAGGGCTCGCACAGAAAAATTTAAGTATTAGTTTTTCCCGCGTGCCTTTCGATAGTGGAACGGTAGAGAGACAGCTTGAATTTGGTTCATTGAACCCTCTGCCAGGCACTTTACTGTAAATAGCAGATTAATCACGTAGATAGATACCTGCACTGCACTTTAAGTGAACCTGATTTTGGCATACACAGGAACAAAATATACTGCTGTAAAACTCTCTGACAGTCTGCCTGTTGAACTAAAATGTCTGGCATATACCATAGGTGTCACTTGGTAGAAAATTGCGTAAGTCTAATTGCCCAGCGTAGCACATCAGACATCATGCTAATACATTATTACTCAGCTGCTACTGCTAGCCTTGAATATACCTTCAATTTGGCGAGGAAGTGAGTCCACAAGTTTCTCCAGATATGTAATATCGAGAAATGCCACTCGTTCTTGATCAGCAACAAAATTGCAAGGATGTTACCTGCTACGTGTCAACGGCTGTTCTACGTGGTTAAAGTCCCATGATTTAGCAGATCAATCGAGGTGCAAAAGAGCACCCTAGTGCTGCTTCTAACGAATAAAGAGTGGATAGAGCCCCGCGAACATCACTGTTATCTTAGAAGACTGGTGTAGCATATTCGTTATGATGATGTGGAAGAAAGGGAAACACATTCACGTCGATATGTGTAAATAATTTCCACCATTTCCTGAAACAGTGGGCCCATGAGCTGATAAAAAAAGCATCACAGCACCATCCTAGACCTGAGCGAATTCCTCCACATAGTATGCCTTAATATCTCATTGCGCCTTCGACGTACCCGACGTCTTACATCATTTGAAATGGGGGAAAGTAGCTACTCGTTGGATCAAACTAGTCATCGGATGACGATACATGCCACCAGTCAACAACCGTCCAGATTCTCTGTTCTTCGAACCGCTGTGCACGTCCAGATTTTCACGCCACTATGAGCAATTCTTTTTCCGAAGTACCCGAATAAAATTCTCCACTGTAATTAGTTCCCTTCTCAGTATTCTGTCGGGAAGTGGTCGAATTTGATCTGCATTCACTGACAATGGAGCTTCTGTCAGTGACAAGATATGACAATCATGTCCATTCCCCGTAAACCAGGCTCGTTTGACGACGGCTGTCCCTTCGCCTAGTAAATGGCTGCGAATATTATGCCATTCCTTGTAGATATATTGGAAAGTCCACGTCGATACGCCCAGGAACGTGGCAGTTTCATTCAGGAAATAGTCATGGGCACGTGGAAATACGACAGTTGGTTTCAAACGTTGTGTCACGTGCCCACGTCTACCCACCTGATTCCATAGAACAAACTCGCAATGACTTATGCAAGATCTCACAACCGCCTGGTAACAGTGCTACAACGACTTCACTGCTCGATTGCGACCAGTACGCTCTTGTATATCCAGTGAACACACACCATTTCACACAAATCTTGCCCACCATAAATAATTTTTTGTACATATGCAGAATAAAAAATTTACATCTAAACCTACATTTATACTCCGCAAGCCACCCAACGGTGAGTGGCGGAAGGTACTTTACGTGCCACTGTCATTACCTCCCTTTTCTGTTCCAGTCGCGTATGGTTCGCGGGAAGAACGACTGTCTGAAAGCCTCCGTGCGCGCTCGAATCTCTCTAATTTTACATTCGTGATCTCCTCGGGAGGTATAAGTAGGGGGAAGCAATGTATTCGATACCTCATCCAGAAACGCACTCTCTCGAAACCTGGCGAGCAGGCTACACCGCGATGCAGAGCGCCTCTCTTGCAGAGTCTGCCACTTGAGTTTGCTAAACATCTCCGTAACGCTATCACGGTTACCTAATAACCCTGTGACGAAACGCGCCGCTCTTCTTTGGATCTCCTCTATTTCCTCCGTCAACCCGATCTGGTACAGATCCCACACTGATGAGCAATACTCAAGTATAAGTCGAACGAGTGTTTTGTAAGCCACCTCCTTTGTTGATGGACTACATTTTCTAAGGGCTATCCCAATGAATCTCAACCTGGTACTCGCCTTACCAACAATTAAATTCAATTAAATTTATCAATGAAACGTTTAGATAGCAAGAGCATACTTACCAGAATGGCTCCCTTTCTTGTAACTTTACATAGCAACGTCAGTACGTCTTCAGTACATCTTCGGTCCGACGTTTGTGTGAGTGCAACGTACACCAACGAATGGGAGGGAATTCTTGGTGAATGGCTGTTGGACGAATGACCGGCGTCCATTTTCCTTGTGCGTCCACTTGATCATTCTCCACTCCAACGTATTACGTTAAACTTGTTGCCTGTAATTTTTACCGGTGCACAGGACACTGAGTCACTTTTATGTTACGTTTTTAATAACATTATGTTTAATTGAGTGGTGCACTGTAATACACTTTTGAACAGGTCAGGAGGATAGGCAGTGGCTAACCTAACAATAGGGTTACGTTTAAAAAATATTTACTGCTGTGCATAACAACTTCGTAGTGGAAAGGCAGTCATGCTAGTTTATGCCCTGCGAGACTTTTTAGATCATAATGTCTGTTGTGAACGGGACCTACGTAACACGGAACTAATTATCTATGTGGGTAATACTGTCAGAACTTAGGGGAAGATCTAAGTAATCCCCTCACTAATTGATGTAAACAATTTATTTAGAAATACTTATGGTCGTTAAAGAATCTCAAAATAAGTACACAAATGTAGCCTGTTCAAAACTGGTTTTGAACCAAATATTTACTATTAAAAACAGTCTTGGTCACAGTAGTGATTCTCGAACAGAAAGAGGTTCCTACTCAATGGTCTGAAGGTGATCACAATAGTGGTCGAAACCGGTCACCTTGATAAATAAATCGTGATCAAGACTGTTTTTAATAGTAAATATTTGGAAGACATTGATCACTGCCTTTCCCGTAATGTATTAAAAAATAATGGTTTTGAACCCTTAACTGACAAGGTGACTTTTCCGCAACGTATACTACCTCTACGTTTAAGCCGAGATTCACTGGTAAATCATTTGAAAACTTTTAATTTAAATTATATTAATCTTACATTTACAATTACTTAAGTATTTTTAAATATCCCTTGTTGACCTTATTGCAGTGTTTTACTTTTGTCGTCGTCTTTTTAATAGCACAAACAAACGAACTGCTAGAGAATTGAATTTCACATTCTGAAAACTGTAATATTGCTATAGCAAGTACATATTTACATAATACTGAATTCCTGGGTTTAGACTTGCACACAAAATTTCATTCGATATATACAAAAAAGTCTGTATAATTGACGTTCCGAACTGGGCTCTATATTTTTCTTTACTATCACTAATAACACGTTTGATTGTAACTAACACTTTAAGTATTTTATTGGAGCAACAGGAAAGTCACGATCGCCACTGTCTTGAAGTTTTTCCTCTGAATGATCCTCTCCGCCGCTAACAGAATAACGATAACTGAAAATTGCAAAATCCTCATATTTTATGTTTATTTCTTGATGCATCTCACCGGCATCTTCTTCCATCCACCGACTAACAGCTTTATCACACTTGGATCGTTAAGACTGACACATCTTGCGAACACATTTTGTACTGTTTTTACGAAAACGTGAACGTAGTTTGCGAGGTGTTATCTAGTGTACCGCAACACGTATCAGCAACAAAGAATGAGGGTGGTAATACAACCGACAGTTAGGCGATTTTCGGAGGTAGAAGGGATATAGAAGTATTCTGCCCGAATGGAGAGCGATTTCTATAATTGTCCCCCTGTCTAACAGACCGCACCTCGTGAGATAAGGGTTAAAATCAAATGGTTCAAATGGTTCTGAGCGCTGTGGGACTTAACATCTGAGGTCATCAGTCCCCTAGAACTTAGAACTACTTAAATCTAACTAACCTACGGACATCACACATCCATGCCCGAGGCAGGATTCGAACCTGCGACCGTAGCGGACGCGCGGTTACAGACTGAAGCACCTAGAACCGCTCGGCCACAAAGGCCGGAGGTTAAAATAAAAAATTATCGATTCCAGATAAAAAATTTGGTAATTTAATAAATACGTTGTTCACTAGCTCATTTTCGCTATGTCCTGAATTAGCCTGTCTTGTGATTGATTTCTGCCGAGACGGTAGTGAACGAGTTGCTGAGATCGCAGCACGGGACACAGGGCCGCAGAACAACACACAGCAGTGCCTGCTGCCGGCTGGTCCGGGGGGAGCGGAATTCATCTGGCGCGCCCGTCCTAAGCTTATTGGCTATCGCCGAGCCGGGCCGGGCACTCGCTATTCTTGCCCACCCGCAGTCGGGTTAGTCCCGTCAGACCCAGGGACTCCCCGCCAGTGAAGGGGAAGGCCAGTTCACTGCTTTTTTTTTCGATATGACTCCCACACTGAGAGTAGACTGTATCTCTGGCTGGCAATCTCGTGTGTCCCAAAGCAGACATGAATGCAGATCTGCTTTTTGGCAAAAACAATGATCTACTATACGCGCAAACAAAATTGACACCCGGCGCGGTGGCTGATGGGAGCGACTGTATAGGCATTTCCCGTTTACAGTCGCTCCCATCAGCTACCGCGCCGAGTGTGAACTTTGTTTCCAAGTATATTACATATTATCTGAATTAATGGATTTCAATCGTGCATCGTAATCACACATCAACTTACGCTCCTATCAGTTGTAGTTATTGCTTCGACAACTAGCCGAAAATCTGTAAAGAGGGAACATTTGATCGTTCGCACATCTTTAACTCAAAAATCAAAAGCTGAGTTCCCCGTAAAATATTTTAGGAGCACAAAAACAATGACCATTTTCTTCAATAGCCATATAAACCAGTTAGAAAATACCATCAAATAATACGATCGTTGTTATCTCAGCAGCGCAGATGTCCACCTTCACTCTTCCACAGATAAACCAGGACTGGTGGTACTTACTAATGGAAGGATTACAAATGCACGCAATAGAAGAAGCAATACATGAAAATGGAATACTTTTGGCATGCAGCCATTGTTCGTTTTTTTTGTTTACTTTATTGAAAAAACATCTTTACCAGTTTTGATTTGTTACATTCATTGTCAGGCAACTTCATTCTCTTATCAAACCACGTGGTATGTTTGTTTAGATGAGCTGCCGTGGAATATCCGCTTGGAACATTTGACTTCACTGCCTTTCGTCAAAGAGAAATATTAATGTAATTCTTCATGTTTCCACGTACGCTCACAATGATCTTCATTGTGTTCGAGATCGTTGGGAACAACACGCATTACCTATACGATAAAAATGTATTCATTAGTTTCATATGATAAGAACTATGTGGTTTAGGGAACCGCACAATATGATCAGTAACACAGGGAACGAGAAGCTGCAGTCTTGTTTGCCACACACGAAGCCAGTTAGACGCTTCTTAGATGCCTACTTCATGATACAGCAGTTTTAGTGGCTAGCAGTATGCCTTGTGGTCTAGCACTACGTATACATCTTATTATCCCTCCCTCTACCACTTGGGTCAATATGACCCCATAAGCACGTAAGAAATACATACTCATTTTCAAAACTACGAGGGCTTAAAATGTTTAAAGAAGGCAGACAATCAATTTCAACGGAAGGTTGACCCGATGCTCCAGTTACTGCTCTTACGGAAGAAAACATTAAGACTGCTGCCGTTATTGTGAGAGAGGATCGAAAATTACCTTAAGATCTCTTTCTGATATACTGAATATTTCATCGGGTGCCACCCACACGTTGGTGACAGCAAAATTACACATCATACGCAAGGGCGTACCAGGATCTGAACTGGGGGGGGGGGGGGGGGGGGGGGGGGCGGGGGCAGGTCCTGCTAGTCTCAGGAAACAAGGACTAGAGACAACACACAACACTTCTAATTACATAAAACAGTAAACCAGTGAAAAACTGCTTTTAATAAACATTTTAAATACAAGAATGCACGTGTACAGTCCGAGAAAACATACAGCATTTCTTATTAAATAAAACAGTAAACTAGTAAAAAACTGCGAATATCTTCTGGGGGCGGGGGCAGCTGCCCCCCCCCCCTCACTGGGTACGCCCATGATCATATGTGTTTGTGCGCGATGGATTCCAAGACTGCTGATTCCCGAACAAAAGGACATTCGCGCGCAAGTCTGCATGCAGTTAAAGCTGATGTTAGAGGAAGACGCGGAGTTTCTTTGAAATTTAATCACTGCTGATGAAACTTGGCTACATCATTTTGATCCTGAGAGCAAGCAGCAAAGCTCAGTGAAGGAATTCCTTCACCATCAACCCCCAAAAATGCAAAAGTGGTTGCCTCTGCTGGGAAAGTTATAGTCATCTCATTCTTTGATATTCATTGAATTGTTTATCAGCATGTTGTACCTGCACACGCATGAGTTACTGGACAATACAACAGGGATGTCCTGAAAACGTTGCAAATCCATATCAGGCGCAAAAGACCACATTTCCGTGAAGCAGGCTGGATGCTGCACCACGACAGTGCGCGGTTGCGTATTGCAAATGTTGTTGTTGAATATCTTGCAAAAATAGCATGAAGTGGTTGCCTCACCCACCCTGTAGTCCAGATTTAGCCCCATGTGACTTTTTCTATTCGCTAACATGAAGAAACTTCTTCGTGGGAGATATTATTAGTCATCAGAAGCAGTGGTGAAGGCTGTGGAGGCCTCTCAAAAAATAGTTTCCAGCATGTATTTGAAGACTGGCAGAAACGCTGGGACAAGTGCATCGCACTTGGAAGGACATCAAAATTATGAGGATGAGTAAAGGTATCCTGTCAAACAAAATTATGATCATTCTTTACTGAACAGCCCTCGTATTATTTTCTAAATATATGACTTTCTTCCTCTATCTGCAATGATTTTCCGTTTACTTTTATATTTACAACACATTAAAATTCGTCACTAATTTTTGCGCTGAGTGCCACTGGGTTCAGTATGACCCAACCGAAATTTAGTTTTGTTTCCTAATACAACAATTGTGGAAGTACGATGCTGACTGTTAAGTCGAACAGTTATAATGTATGTTTCATGTTAGGTTACTAAAATACTGCCAGTACAGCCTGTGTAAATTATTTCGGGTCTCTATGACTCTAGAAGTACTCAGTGATACAAAAGATCCCGGTAGTAGAAGGGTTAACCTGCGATCTGCCATGCATGTTCCACGGGCTATAAATTAAGTCTTAGAACAGCTGACAAGAATCCACGAACACTTAACTAGTGACAGTTAAAGTACTGCAAGACTCACGATCTGAAAATTGTATCTAAGAAATATAGAGATAGTTGAGGGAGGCAAGGCATCCAGATTTTGTTTCTCCAAAAACAAGCAAGGAAATGTGATCGTAATCAAGGTAATGAAAGAGTTCTATGGTTTTAAATTTTACGCCTGCATTTCTCAAAGTTTCTTTACTATGAGTTAAAGATGGAGTGGATTTTCGCCGCTGTTGCCCATTTGACGTCCTCGGATGTATATAGACATCTGAGCATGTACCTTCACTATGGCCTTCAGAGTTACCCATATGCAGTGTTTCAGCCTGCTCTTAATTTTTTAAGATCTACTGTGAAGTCAAGTTGGTCATTTCTACGCTACTGGCCATTAAAATTGCTACACCAAGAAGAAATGCAGATGATAAACGGGTATTCATTGGACATATATAGTATACTAGAACTGACATATGATTATATTTTCACCCAATTTGGGTGCATAATCCTGAGAAATCAGTACCCAGAACAACCACCTCTGGCCGTAATAACGGTCTTGATACGTCTGGGCCATGCAGCTTCAACGCGATACCACGGTTCATCAAGAGTAGTGACTGGCGTATTGTAACGAGCCTGTTGCTCGGCCTCCATTGACCAGACGCTTTCAATTGGTGAGAGGTCCGGAGAATGTGCTGGCCAGGGCAGCAATCGAACATTTTCTGTGCCCAGAAAGGCCCGTACAGGACCTGCAACATGCGGTCGTCCATTATCCTGTTGAAATGTAGGGTTTCGCAGGGATCGTAACACATCTGAAATGTAACGTCCACTATTCAAAGTGCCGTCAGTGCGAACAAGAGGTGACCGAGACATGTAACCAATGGCACCCCATACCATCACGCTGGGTCATACGCCAGTATGGCGATGAAGAATACACGCATCCAATGTGCGTTCACCCCGATGTCTTCAAACAATGATGCGACCATCATGATGCTGTAAGCAGAACCTGGATTCATACGAAAAAATGACGTTTTGCCATTTGTGCACCCAGGTTCGTCGTTGAGTACACCGTAGCGGGCGCTCCTGTCTGTGATGCAGCGTCAAGGGTAACCGCAGCCATGGTCTCCGAGCTGATAGTCCTTGCTGCTGCAAACGTCGTCGAACTGTTCGTGCAGATGGTTGTTGTCTTGCAAACGTCCCCGTCTGTTGACTCAGGGATCGAGACGTGGCTGCACGATCCGTTACAGCCATGCGGATAAGATGCCTGTCATCTTGACTGCTAGTGATACGAGGCCGAAGAGATCCAACACGACGTTCCGTATTACCCTCCTGAACACACCGATTCTACATTCTGCTAACAGTCTTTGGATCTCGACCAACGAGAGCAGCATTGTCGCGATACGATAAACCGCAATCGCGATAGGCTACAATCCGACCTTTATCAAAGTCGGAAACGTGATGGTAGGCATCTCTCCTCCTTACACTAGGCATCACAACAAAGTTTCACCAGATAACGCCGGTCAACTGCTGTTTGTGTATGAGAAATCGGTTGGAAATTTTCCTCATGTCAGCTCGTTGTAGGTGTCGCCACCGACGCCAATCTTGTGTGAATGCTCTGAAAAGCTAATCATTTGCACATCACAGCATCTTCTTTCTGTCGGTTAAATTTCGCGTCTGTAGCACGTCACCTTCGTGGTGTAGCAATTTTAATGGCCAGTAGTGTAATTTACTCGAATCCTCGAATTACCTTTGTTGGTTCATTGTTACATATCCAGCAGATTTCCATTTGATTTTGATTACAGCCATAATTACGTTTTCTGTTCCTCTCTATTCTCTGCTTCATATCTTCATTTTCCTGTTGCTTAACAAATCCTCTGTTACTGAATGGTTTATCCATTAAAATGTAATATTTCACTCCCAGTGGTAACATACATTAATTACAAAATTGCCCTTTCAGATGTTTTGGAAATTATCCCTAAGAACCTTTATACTATATAAAATACACACGCAGCCTTACATAGGATAGCTTGGGCCTACAGCTGAACTACCAAACATGGCCCCATCCCTCCACCCCGAGAAACCATCATTGTGCAGATTTTTCTACGCATACTTAATAGCTTTTAATTTTTAAGTAGGTTTAAAAAATGTGGCAAAGTGATTCCGATTGTGAAGTGTAATTTGATACAAGAATTACATAGATTAAACGTCTAGAAAACTGATTAGCAAAAAAAACTAAGACTTCCGATGCTTTAGGGTGTTGAGGGATCTTATTCACATGAGAACATCAACACAATACGTAAGTAAGATCTACGTTTTATAGTCCTACGGGACAGGAGGTACCCGTGGTCTAGGGGTAGTGTCTTTGATTCATAATCAAAACGTCTTTGGTCCCGGGTTCGACCACCGCAACTGTCTAAATTTTGATAAATAATCAGAATTGGCGGTCGAAGACTTCCGGCATAAGAAGTCAGCCTCATTCTGCCAACGGTATTGTCAAAGAGGGTAGAGGAGCGGATAGAGCTTCAGTGGACTCTCTTGTCCCAGGGGTGGGAAATTTCCCCTAAAGGCGGAAGAATCAGCAATGATCAACGACATGAGGATGCAGAAGGCAATGGAAACCACTGCATTAAAGACACGTAACGTGTATTCACAGGACTTGTGGCCTATATTTGAAGAAGTGTCATGATGATCTCTCCATTGGTAAAAGATTCCGGAATAGTCCCCCATTCGGATCTCCGGGAAGGGACTGCCAATGGGGAGGTTACCATGTGAAAAAGATTGAATAATCAACGAAAGGATAACGTTCTACGAGTCGGGGCGTGGAATGTCAGAAGCTTGAACGTGGTATGGAAACTAGAAAATCTGAAAAGGGAAATGCAAAGGCTCAATCTAGATATAGTAGGGGCCAGTGAAGTGAAGTGGAAGGAAGACAAGGATTTCTGGTCAGATGAGTATCAGGTAATATCAACAGCAGCAGAAAATGGTATAACAGGTGTAGGATTCGTTATGAATAGGAAGGTAGGGCAGAGGGTGTGTTACTGTGAACAGTTCAGTGACCGGGTTGTTCTAATCAGAGTCGACAGCAGACCAACACCGACAACGATAGTTCAGGTATACATGCCGATGTCGCAAGCTGAAGATGAACAGATAGAGAAAGTGTATGAGGATATTGAAAGGGTAATGCAGTATGTAAAGGGGGACGAAAATCTAATAGTCATGGGCGAGTGGAATGCAGTTGCAGGGGAAGGAGTAGAAGAAAAGGTTACAGGACAATATGGGCTTGGGACAAGGAATGACAGAGGAGAAAGACTAATTGAGTTCTGTAACAAGTTTCAGCTAGTAATAGCGAATACCCTGTTCAAGAGTCACAAGAGGAGGAGGTATACTTGGAAAAGGCCGGGAGATACGGCAAGATTTCAATTAGATTACATCATGGTCAGACAGAGATTCCGAAATCAGATACTGGATTGTAAGACGTACCCAGGAGCAGATATAGACTCAGATCACAATATAGTAGTGATGAAGAGTAGGCTGAAGTTCAAGACATTAGTCAGGAAGAATCAATACGCAAAGAAGTGGGATACGGAAGTACTAAGGAATGACGAGATACGTTTGAAGTTCTCTAACGCTGTAGATACAGCAATAAGAAATAGCGTAGTAGGCAGTACAGTTGAAGAGGAATGGACATCTCTAAAAAGGGCCATCACAGAAGTTGGGAAGGAAAACATAGGTACAAAGAAGGTAGCTGCGAAGAAACCATGGGTAACAGAAGAAATACTTCAGTTGATTGATGAAAGGAGGAAGTACAAACCTGTTCCGGGAAAATCAGAAATACAAGTCGCTGAGGAATGAAATAAATAGGAAGTGCAGGGAAGCTAAGACGAAATGGCTGCAGGAAAAATGTGAAAAAGATATGATTGTCGGAAGGACAGACTCAGCATGCAGGAAAGTCAAAACAACCTTTGATGACATTAAAAGCAACGGTGGTAACATTAACAGTGCAACGGGAATTCCACTGTTAAATGCAGAGGAGAGAGAGCAGATAGGTGGAAAGAATACACTGAAAGCCTCTATGAGGATGAAGATTTGTCTGATGTGATAGAAGAAGAAACAGGAGTCGATTTAGAAGCGATAGCGGATCCAGCATTAGAATCGGAATTTAAAAGAGCTTTGGAGGACTTACGGTCAAATAAGGCATAACATTCCATCAGAATTTCTAAAATCATTGGGGGAAGTGGCAACAAAACGACTATTCACGTTGGTGTGTAAAATATATGAGTCTGGCGATATACCATCTGACTTTCGGAAAAGCATCATCCACGCAATTCCGAAGACGGCAAGAGCTGACAAGTGCGAGAATTATCGCACAATCAGCTTAACAGCTCATGCATCGAAGCTGCTTACAAGAATAATATACTGAAGAATGGAAAAGAAAATTGAGAATGCGCTAGGTGACGATCAGTTTGGCTTCAGGAAAAGTAAAGGGACGAGAGAGGCAATTCTAACGTTACGGCTAATAATGGAAGCAAGGCTAAAGAAAAATCAAGACACTCTCATAGGATTTGTCGACCTGGAAAAAGCGTTCGACAATATAAATTGGTACAAGCTGTTCGAGATTCTGAAAAAAGTAGGGATAAGCTATAGGGAGAGACGTGTCATATACAATATGTACAACAACCAAGAGGGAATAATAAGAGTGGACGATCAAGAACGAAGTGCTCGTATTAAGAAGGATGTAAGACAAGGCTGTAGCCTTTCGCCCCTACCCTTCAATCTGTACACCGAGGAAGCAATGATGGAAATAAAAGAAAGGTTCAGGAGTGGAATTAAAATACAAGGTGAAAGGATATCAATGATACGATTCGCTGATGGCATTGCTATCCTGAGTGAAAGTGAAGAAGAATGAAATGATCTGCTGAAGGGAATGAACAGTCTAATGAGTACACAGTATGGTTTGAGAGTAAATCGGAGAAAGACGAAGGTAATGAGAAGTAGTAGAAATGAGAACAGCGAAAAACTTAACATCAGGATTGATGGTCACGAGGTCAATGAAGTTAAGGAATTCTGCTACCTAGGCAGTAAAATAACCAATGACGGACGGAGCAAGGAGGACATCAAAAGCAGACTCGCTATGGCAAAAAAGGCATCTCTGGCCAAGGGAAGTCTACTAATATCAAATAACGGCCTTGATTTGAGGAAGAAATTGTCTGAGGATGTACGTCTGGAGTACAGCATTGTATGGTAGTGAAACATGGACTGTGGGAAAACCGGAACAGAATAGAATCGAAGCATTTGAGATGTGGTGCTATAGACGAATGTTGAAAATTAGGTGGACTGATAAGGTAAGGAATGAAGAGGTTCTACGCAGAATCGGAGAGGAAAGGAATATGTGGAAAACACTGATAAGGAGAAGGGACAGGATGATAGGACATCTGCTAAGACATGAGGGAATGACTTCCATGGTACTAGAGGGAGCTGTAGAGGGCAAAAACTGTAGAGGAAGACAGAGATTGGAATACGTCAAGCAAACAACTGAGAACGTAAGTTGCAAGTGCTACTCTGAGATGAAGAGGTTAGCACAGGAAAGGAATTCGTGGCGGGCCGCATCAAACCAGTCAGTAGACTGATGACCAAAAAAAAAAGAGGGGACAGGATTCTTGAGCGATGCAGCCGATGACCAGTGGTAGTTTTATATATTCAACGTGGATGAAGAGAGTATAGCTGTCTATAAGAACAAAGACTAACAGCACTTGTCTTAAGAAACTAACGCAGAAGACTTATTCGTAAATTCTTGTATATCTACTCAGCAGGTCGTACCAACCGAGAATTCGAATAGAAAACGTAGGCCTACTGGCAGAAGGAGCATGTAACGTACAGTTTGCCTTCACGTTTCTTGCTTGTTTTCTTCACCGTAGCGTCTCGTTCCAGCTCTCAGTTGGCACAAATCACCTAAAATCGGAGATCTTCTGTCAAGTAACATTTCTGCATTATCCCCCTCTCGTGGAAATTTGAGTCCTACAGCTCCATTGTTCAACACGCGCGAACTGTGTTATCCATGAGCACTGCTGCCACATGAACAGTATCAGCTTTGGGTGGCTGTTCAGTAACAGAAGATTTTTTAGGTTTTAGGAGTAAATGACGCTGTGAAATACGAAATAGCAGTCCCTGCATAAGTAAGAAGTACAATGTAACGTTCCTTCGGACGTGAATGCATGTCCGAAACGGGCACTACAACCAGTACAGCCGTCGTGAAATACAGGAAATGTTTTCGCATTTGCAAATAAGAACCGCCATCTGCTGAGTGGTGACAATGAAAATTTGTATTGGACCAAGACTCGAACCTAATTCGAGCTTTACATGAGCGGTCGCTTTAACTGCTTTGGAGATGCGTGCTCGCAGCACGGCCAGACCTAAAATTCCGTACGTCGCCGTGGAGGTGTCACAACCTGCACTCATTTGTGTCGTATCTCCCCGTTTTGGCGAATAAATAAAATACGTGCAAACATGAGGGACCATTGTATCGTACTTCTTTATAACACAGGCACGGCTATTTTGTATTAATTCGCCAATACCCGACCCTCAACTCTCAATGAATGTGTCCTTCCTGGTCGGGAAAATAAATAACGAACAAGTGCAAGTTGTGGCACATGGACGACGGCATACGGAAATTTTGGTCTGGCCGTGATTCGTGTACGGATAGCCGAAGCCGCTAAGACGACCGTTCGCGTAAAGTGGGATTACGGGCTCGAGTCTCAGTCCGGCAAATATTTTCATTGTTCTACTTCCAATATACAGCCGATGTTCGTCATATTCGCAACTGTGAATACTTTTCCTGTGAGCTCTATAAATCGGTTATGTGACAACACCTCGCGTTTACAGTCGAGGGTTGAGGAAAGGCTTCTTCTCATAGACACAAGAACACGAGAGGTAGGAGAACTCAAGTGCCTCTGTCGGTTAATTCTTAAATCATCTTCATTCTTGTTTCTTTACTGTCAGTTTTTATATCCAGCCCCAAAACCCGATCCTGCGCCCTTGGCGGAAGGGCTATATCACCACACATTCCGTATGGCGCTAAATTAAAAACAATGACTCACTGCCTCTATCCGTCTAGTGATCTTCAACTATGGTGAATTCAAAGCAGTGCGACCGATACAGAGAGAATTCAAAGCAGTGCGACCGATACAGAGACTCCATAATCAATTTCCGGGAGTTTTCTAGTCGTAATTGGATTTACAATGAAACGCGAAAGAAACCGGTATAGGCATGCATATCCAGATAAAGAGTTATGGAAACAGGCAGAATACGGCAATGCGCTCTGCAACGCCTGCATAAGTCGACAAGTGCCTGGCGCAGTTCTTAGGTCATACTCCTGCTACAATGTCAGGTTCTCAAGATTTAAGTGAGTTTGCACGTGGTGTTCAGTCGGTGCCCGAGTTAGCGACGAAGTGAGGATTTTCCCGTGCGACCATTTCACGAGTGTGCCATGAATATCAGGAATTCGGTAAAACATCAAATCTCCGAGACCGCAGCGGCCGGAAAAAGATCCTGTAAGAACAGGACCAAGGACGACCGAAGAGAATCGTTGAATGTGACAGAAGAGCAACCCTTCCGTAAACTGCTGCAGATTTCATTGCTGGGCTATCAACAAATGTCAGAGTGCGAAACGTTCGACGAAACATCATCAATATGGACTTCCGGAGCCGAACGTCCACTCCTGTACCCTTGGTGACTTCACAACACAAAGCTTTACGCCTCGCCTGGACCCGTCAACACCGACAGTGGCCTGTTGATGAGTGGAAACATGTTGGCGGGTCAGGCGAGTCTCGTTTCAAACTGTATCGAGCAGATGGACTTGTACTGGTATGCAGACAACCTCATGAATCCATGGACCCTGCACGTCAGTAGGGGACTGTTCAAGCTGATAAATGCTTTTTAATGGTGTGGGGCGTGTGCAGTAGGAGTGATATGCGACCCCTGATACGTCTAGATACGACCCTGACAGGTGACACGTACGTAAGCATGGATCCTTTCATGTCCTTTGTGCATTTCGACGGACTTGGGCAATTCCAGCAGGACAATGCGACAACCCACACCTCACGAATTGCTACAGTGGCTTCAGAAACACTCTTCCAAGTTTAAACACTTCCTGTGGCCATCAAACTCCCGAGGCATGAACATTATTGAGCATACCTGGGATACCTTGCAACATGCTGTTCAGAGGAGACGTCCATCACCTCGTACTCTTACGGATTTATACCCTGCAGGATTCATGGTGTCAATTCCCTCTAGAACTACTTTAGACATTAGTCGAGTCCACACCACGTCGTGTTGCGGTACTTCTGCGTGCTCGCGGGGGCCGTGGCAGATGTACCAGTTTCTTTGGCTCATCAGTGCAGATGGCCAGAGTGTTAGAGAGCATAGTATTACTTCTGCGATGCGATCGTATAGCGAGCGCGTAGCTCGTCTCGCCACATGAATACGCCGGCCAATAGTATTCTTCGCTGCCGGTGTAAATTGTGCCGCCCAGCGGACGGTCAGTCAGTTTTGTATTTGTGTCTGATATCGGTCACTATAATCACTGTATTAAGGACTGCTTGGCACATGGTTCTTCTTTCTGCGTGTGATTCGGGTTGTCTCTCACTTTGATCTTGGCCTGTTGACATCTTTGTGGCGAAGTTTTCGCTTTACACATCATTGTTACTTGCTTTAGGCTTGTCCAAATCTGTGTTTCGTCCTCCGTCAGTCGTGTTTTACTCGGCTACCCCTTGGTACCGTCGTCCCCTTCGCAGGCAGACGCTCCGACTTCCGGGTTCACCCATTTCTCTCCTGGGTGCTGACCATGCGCTGATGTACGGCTACTCGCAGAAATAGCTATTTTCTTTTTGGTACGTATATTATACATGACTACAGCCTTATTACAGCTGATTTTTAACTCATTCGATCAGACTTTTTCAATAACGTGCTTCTTTTCGTTGTAAAATTTTTCTGTATTAAAGACAAGCGGTGCAAATTGCATCACAAAAGCTATTCCGTACTATTGCAGATGAATTACATTACCAAGTTCCCATAGTTAAAGGGATAGAAGAGTTTCCTTGTAACTGCTGAGAATATATTTTGAATTCTCACCATCCTGATGAGATCTAACGGAAGTTGTAGCATTACGTTTATATTATTTAGTACCATAACGAAGACTGATTCAGTATCTTTTTTCTTAAGGGGGTAGTATAGTGGTTGTTAAAACAAAGCCAAAACCTTTCCTGCGTCTCTCAGTTCTATTGTTTCATTTACAAATGTTAAATAATCCATTTCGCTATATCCACTTGTGTACCCATATTTTTCTTCTGACTGGTTAAAACTCATGTTTCTGTATGTGGTTGGCAATAGTTCTAGTGAATGTCTTATCTCTATGTAGAGGAGAATGCTGGCTCCATAGTAGCTTTATCTGTCTCCGTTTTCGTGAAGTAGTCTTACGTCACTATTCTAGGTCTGGGGAAACGTCTTCCAACATTATCTACATTTACATCTACATCCATACTCCGCAAGCCACCTGACGGAGTGTGGCGGAGGGTACCTTGAGTACCTCTATCGGTTCTCTCTTCTATTCGTCTCGTATTGTTCGTGGAAAGATGGATTGTCGGTGTGCTTCTGTGTGGGCTCTAATCTCTCTGATTTTATCCTCATGGTCTCTTCGCGAGATATACGTTGGAGGGAGCAATATACTGCTTGACTCTTCGGTGAAGGTATGTTCTCGAAACTTTAACACAAGCCCGTACCGAACTACTGAGCGTCTCTCCTGCAGAGTCTTCCACTGGAGTTTATCTATCATCTCCGTAACGCTTTCGCGATTACTAAATGATCCTGTAACGAAGCGCGCTGCTCTCCGTTGGATCTTCTCTATGTCTTCTGTCAACCCTATCTGGTACGGATCCCACACTGCTGAGCATTATTCAAGCAGTGGGCGAACAAGCGTACTGTAACCTACTTCCTTTGTTTTCGGATTGCATTTCCTTAGGATTCTTCCAATGAATCTCAGTCTGGCACCTGCTTTCATTCCGTAAACAATTTTTCAAGTTCCGTTGGTGTTATTTCGCCCACAGCTGTAACAGTTCCAGCTGAACAGCATAATCTCTAGGCATCATTCACTCATGCACAAGTCTAATAATTCTGCAAATATCATTTCTGCCAAATTATTCAATTATCTGCAAAAAAACCGTCGAAGCTGCAATATTAATTTTGTTTGTTGATGACTATGATCCGTTCATCATAAGAGTAAACCTGATGTAAACATTGCACTCTTCCCCGGTTGCTCGGATCTCATTGGATTTCCGTTTTACGTGGGACTGCAGCCAAGCTGTGTCGAGTGCTGTCAAGTACGATAATAGGGGTACATTTTGTGCTGTGCGCTACGCTCACATCGACTTAACGGTAATACGGGACAAGAGCATTACCAGCGCATTCAACTTGGACAGCACTGTCCGGTCAGCTGTTAAAGCTAGCCTGCAGTGACTTGGCCAGCTGCAGTTCACACGTAAAAAGAGACGGGCAGAGGAGCAATACAGCTTCGAATGTAATTTAATTTTTAAGCAGAAGGAAATAATACGCTGAAAATCTCCCACAATACGATCCTTAGACGGCTAGACGAAAACCGCAACACGGTATCGTACTATTGAAATTAAAAACAAGAATGATGAAAATTCTTGACTTAACCACAGGGTAATTTTTCTGCATAAGCTATGTGTAACGTAAGAGAGTAATGAAGGATTTCACCGTATAGTTAAATATTGAAGGCACTGAAGGTATTACTTACAGTCAGTCGCCTGATAGTCTCTTACCTCCTTCCTTATCCGAGAAGTATATTGCAGTTCTGGAAGTGTCACCTGCCACGGTGATACCGAGCCTATCAACAGCACAATTCACGAAGCCAATCAGGCGCAGCATTTTCTCTTCTTCTTTTACGACGATCCGTTCCATATCCCACCAGCGTTCGACAGTGACGTGTAAAAAAGCTCCGTGCGGTAGTTCCAGTACGTCTGGCAGCTTCACAGTCTTGCAACTTCGTGGCCTAAATGGTTCCTATTGTAATGGTACAGTAGGAAATGTAAAAATGCAGCATTTGCATAACGTGCTCGATGCTGAGAAAATGATTGTTTTTCATATTTCTACGATACTCATCCACCTCTGTGGTATAAAACGATGGACATATAGATAAAGGGGATTTTGTTTTTAATTTTTGCCTTAAAAATTAAATTGTTATGTTTTCTTAATTTAAACAACTTTTATGAAGTCTTTCATAAAACATCGATGATTAATAATTTGTATTTGAAGTGGAAACAGGAATTTCGCGCCCAATATGTAATTAGACACAAGAAGACGTTCATTACTCATAAATAATGATGATGAGTTTTGTAATTGCGAGATGTAGGTATTTCAAATTGAACGAGAAGGAAAAGGGGAGATTTGCAGCAACCCACGAATAATTGCAAGTGGTTGACAATCCATCACGCTGCTAACTGCGCAATACGTTCAATATGAGTTAACGTCTTAACTGCATTGTATACAATGCTGGTAAAACTTCGCCGGCCGGAGTGGCCGAGCGGTTCTGGACGCTACAGTCTGGAGCCGCGCGACCACTACGGTCGCAGGTTCGAATCCAGCCTCGGGCACGGATGTGTGTGATGTCCTTAGGTTAGTTAGGTTTAAGTAGTTCTAAGTTATAGGGGACTGATGACCTCAGCAGTTAAGTCCCACAGTGCTCAGAGCCATTAGAACCATTTGGGAAAACTTCAAAGCCGATTATTTCCAGAAATTTATGAAAAACTTCTCGGCACTTTTTAACCGTGTTCCACGCAAGTCTTTCTCTACGGAACAGACAGCAGCCTCAGCCATTTTCGTACTGCGCATTAACAGCGCGACAATCAGAGCACAACGCTGGAGAGGCTGTGACTGTGCACGATTTTTGAAATAAAAACTACGTAGCTAAAGCGTTATTAAGAAAACGTTCATGGCTGTTAATACATTTGAATATCTTAAAGTTTCATTTAACGTGACTTAGTAAAATGATATCTAACACATAAGTGGGACCTACTTCCAAGAGCGTAACACCACCAGTGTACGTGTGCTACGGCTTCTGACCAATCATTGCGTTTGTGTTTGTTTAAATCAGGTTTATTCTTATGATGAACGGATAATAATTTCGAGTCCTAAGCTCATTATCAAATCATCCACTAAGTTTAGGGCTCGAAACTAGTCATCAATAAAGAAAATTAATATTGCCAGTTCCATGTTTTTTTTTCAGTTTATTACATAATTTGATGAACAACAACGTTGCCGACATCATGCGTTCTGAATCCTGCAAATTATTAAATGTTTTTTATGCATGGTTTTTTACTATTATTTTAATCACTTGCTATCTGTATTGGTATTTCATGTGTTGGACTAGATAACCTTTGCAATAATCTCGGAATGCATCTGCAGTTTTTGCCCTGTTGTTTGTGTATCATCTGACAGTTAACTGTTGAAGTGAGATTCCTTCCCACATAAAAAATACTTCGAACATAAACGTTTGTTTGTCGAATGAAACAGTATTAGTAATTAACTTAACATGTGTGATGTATTAATAGAAACCTGCGAATATTTACGGATCGGTCATAAGAGTTTTACTTTGTTTCAAAAATTAAAATAACTAAACTCATGCTCCTCGAACATTATGTTAAACTAAAAATTGCCTGACATTAAGACATCTTAATATCTTTGAAGTATGTCTTCAAAGTATACAATACCTTTGCACCGGCAAAGTACTGTGATTTTTGAATGTGTAGTAGCAAACACTTGTGGTGCAGTGGGAAGGCATGCAGAAAGTGTATTTATTAAGTTATGCTATAAGTGCGTTCTCTGATTACGTGTATGAATATGCAGCGATTAGACTTAGGTTTCGTTATTGGTATAGGACAGCACATAATTTTCGTATCACATTGTCGTCCGCCATATAGAACACGTCTGTGTCTTACTAAAACTACATTCCATAACATAAGAACTAGTAAATATTCCCTAGGATGAAAAAGTATCCACTGAAAAATTGTAGTGGACTTTAAACTAAATTACTAGCGGCATACCAGTGTTTTATTTATTGTATATTACGCCGTATATGTTTCTGTTTAATTTTTCTTCGTACAAACATTATTTTCATATGTTACTTTCCCAAAATTTTATTCTATCTTTCTACATTTCCTCGGCTATATCACAGGACATGTTATCATTTTTAGTCGCTTATCTGGATTATGATCGACGTTTATCATCAGAGTATCCAGTTTATAAATTATCATCGTGCCTTTAATCTCCTTCCTAATCTGCCGATAATGCTTTTGGGAGATGGGAAGGCGTGTGCTTAACTGTGACTGACCGAACCTGAAACTGTTGTCTGAACACACTGAAAAGGATTACATCACTGTCAATAGTCCGTTTGCCTGTTAGTATCGAAGACAGCTGCGTTTGATTGATGTACCATGCGTGCGCCCGTTTGGAGTAGAGCTCAAAGGATTAATCACTTAACAGCAGCAGAAGAAGGACGTATGATTAATTGCTTCCCTACCCTTAGATTTCTCAGAAACGGTACTCTAATTTGAAATGATGCTATCAAGTACACCCGCTCGCTCAAATGAATTGTTTATTACCTTTAAAATAAGCAAAATTTCTTCGTCGAATGTTAGACACAAGGTGCTAAATACCGTAGCAAGTGGCTATTGTGTTGTGTATGCCGAAGTGAACAGAACGGCAAGTGTTAAAGGGAATGTGTTATCTCGATGTAAACACATTGAGAGGAGGTGCAGGCCTCGTTACCTGGTGAAAATATGAACAGCTCCCCTCAGTTTTCGGAGCGCACACGGTGGCTAATTTTATTACACTTCGTTATTGGAGAAGCGGTGTACACCCATTGGGCCATTACCCGTAATGAAAATAATTACACCAGTTTTAAACGACTCAGTTAGCATGTGTTAAGTCGTTCGATGTGAGACAAACCAATTAATGGTCGATTTTAGTAAGCAAACCTGTCTCAAACCACAGTCGTTATTTAAGGTTTCTTACGTGGGGTAAATATTTGATCTTAAATGTTGATTGATGCAAATGTTTACTGCCACAGAAACGGAAATTAGATTAGATCGCAGCCACTACACAATCAAGACAGATTGAAATAACTGTCAGTTATATAAACTTTTTCTAATAATATTCTGAAATACTTTGTTCCACAAAACTAGTAATTTCACAAATTTACTGCCTCTTCAGTAGTAAGTTACCTTTGGTTAACAATGATGCTGCGATGTATTCTCCACAACAGGTATTAGTCCCAGATGCAGGTATATCAATATTGGTGTATATGTTAACTGCACTGAAAGTAAACTTCTATGTGACTTTGTTTAGAAAATTTTGACACTCTAGAACAATAATTGCATGTAACGGAAATACAAATAGGTCTTTTAGTGTTTAGTATTCATTTCATTTTCATAATGCGTGATTATATTAAAACGAATGGTAAATAAGGGGAATACGTTGTGACTAAGATCTTAGCTGGTATTCGGGATTGAGTTTTAGAATTCCTTTATTAAATTGGACACAGTAATGGCATCTTTTAAACGAAGCCGGTAGAATACTTTAAATATCCCACAACAGCTGGTGAAGAGCATGAAAACTCGACGACAGGGCATTCAGTACTGAAAGGAAAGAAGCAGTTAATATTCGACAGATGGAGCAAAACTCAAATAATTCCTTAATCGGCTCCTTTTCAAATTAACTGACATAAAGAACAAAGAGATGATGGAGCAGAGGATATAACTTCACGATTTCAACCGTAAAGTATGGCATTGGTAATAGCACGTTTAAATATTTGTTCTCTGTCGAAATAACTTTCCCCATTCAAACAATTAATGTGCAGTGAGTGTTGAAATCCCTGCAGCGGCTATTATTTGTCTTGATGGCGTTAAACGTCGACAGCCTTGCTATTTCTAATTGCATTTTGCTTACCATATTATTATAAACACATAAAAAAAGGTTTTCATCACACCGGTTCCCAGAACTCCTGAAGACAGACGTTGACTGTGGATTTTGTGTCACATATACAGTCCGTTTGACTGTTCAGAGATGTCACTAAACCCACCCAAAGATGTAAACAACCAAGAATGAGCAGCGCCTCGTAGACGGAGGGGGCCCGACAACCGATCAGTCCCAGTCATTCCACCAGGATGGAGGTACACGGCTCGTGTTGTCTGTAGTTCAACCATGCCTAGACGGTCAATACCGCGGTTCGATCGCGTGCGCATTGTTACATTGTGCCTGGAAGGGCTCTCAACATGGGAAGTGTCTCGGAGTGAACCAGAGCGATGCTGTTCGGCCATGGAGGAGATTCAGAGAGACAGGAACTGTCGATGACATGCCACGCTCAGGTCGTCCAAGGGCTACTACTACAGTGGATGACCTTTACCTACGGATTATGGCTCGGAAGAATCCTGACAGCAACGTCACTTTGTTGAATAATGCTTTACGTGCAGCCACAGGACGTCGTGTTACGACTCAAACTGTGCGCAGCAGGCTGCATGATGCACGTCGATGGCGAGGTACATCTTTGCAACCATGACACCATGCATGGAGGTACAGATGGGCCCAACAACATACCGAAAAGATCGCTCTGGTTTGGCATCACGTTCTCTTCACCGATGAGTGTCGCTTATGCCTTCAACCAGACAGTCGTCGAGACGTGTTAGGAGGCATCCCGGTCAGGCTGAATGCCTTAGACACTCTGTCCAGCGAGTGCAGCAAGGTGAAGTTTTCCTGCTGTTTTGGTATGTGGATCCGACGTACGCCGCTGGTGGTCATGGAAGGCACCGTAACGACTGTACGATACATAAATGCCATCCTCCGACCGATTGTGCAACCATATCGGTGGCATATTGGCGAGACATTCGTCTTCATGGGCGACAATTCGCACCCACGTCGTGCACATCTTGTGATTGTCTTCCTTCAAGACGACGACATCGCTCGACTAGAGGGGCCAGCATTAACCCTATCGAACATACTTGGGATAGATTGAAAGGGGCTGTTTATGGACGACGTGAGCCACCAACCACTCTGAGAGACCTACGCCGATTTGTCGTTGAGGAGTGGTACAATCTGTACCACCAGTGCCTTGATGAACTTGTGGATAGTATGGCACGACGAATACAGGCATGTATCAATGCAAGAGGACGTGCTACTGGGTATTAGAGGTACCGGTGTGTACGGTATCTGGACCACCACCTCTGAAGGTCTCACTGTATTTTGGTACAAGATGCAATGAGTGGTTTTTATGAGTAATAAAAAAGGCGAAAGTGATGTTTATGTTGATCTCTATTCAATTTTTCTGTACAAGTTGTGGAACTCTCGGTACCGAGGTGATGCAAAACTTTTTTGATGTGTGTATGTTGTGTTTGGTTGTTTGTTACTATGATCCTTTTCTGCATTCATGTGCGCTGGTGACTGTATCTATATTGTATGAAATCTCTGTCGCACCACCCCACCCTCCCGACCTCCGCACGGTATATCCAAACTCTACGATAGCATACCAGATCACCTAGTGGTACATCGACTTGCGCAGATAATACAGGCAACGTTGTTGTTGCAGCAGCAGGTAGAGGTACTTAAGGCGACTTAGTGTCTTCCCGGGGTTGGAAGCTCCAACCGTATGGGGGCAGAGGAACCTATAGGATGCCGTCAAGCGCAGTGAAACCTCTTTAAATAATACTTCTTTTATTCCTTAAAATACATAATGTCACTCTGTCTTCTGTGGCGACTGGCAGCTTCCTAAGCCAGAGTGGAATCTGCTGATTCCAGAGGCAGACTGCTGCGTCAGCTCCCAGCTCCCAATACAGACCGATGACTTGGAGAGTGGCAAGTTCCCTGCCTGTTGTTTCGATAAGCGCCTCCAAACGGCTTGTGTCCTGTGAATGAGGCCGTTACTGCGGAATGTGTGCGTTTGGCTCACACACTGCCATGAGTGTTCTCTGTCCCTCTCAGGTCACTGCTGTTCTATCCAATTATACAGATTGCAATGTTGGATGTCGTGTGGAATGCTGATCCTGGGCCGCCAGTTTGGTAGGCCATCTGAACTGAAAGATACAGAATTTACAGAGAAATTGGTGCCTTGAACTGTAACAGTGTTAGTAGACTTGTGTACTACTCATCAGTGATGGCTTCTGTATGAAATGCAGGTTCAGTCATCACACCAGGCAGCATGAGTATGACTAATACTGGAAGTCTCACATAGGATGTTACATTATAATAATCAGAGAACCGGGTGTGAATGATATGAATGCCATCGATTCTATTGATCGAGTGACTGTGTACTAATATGGTGTAATATTTGTGACATCGTGGAGCAGCATTGCTGTACGACATGTATGAATCAGTCTCTCTCATTGCGAGTCGTCACCAATCTTCAGTTTTAGTGTATCGGCTCAATCAGTTTGTTGCAGTATCATAACTACTTTGTCAAAACCTTGATAGGCGTTGTTGCGTGCTTCTTACATAATATTACGAAGGTAATAGAGGCTGACTGGTCTGCACTTGCCTTACACTTTTCTGTTGAGCTCGCTCACGCTCACACACAGAAGTGTTGATGTCGCACTCTTGGTGACTCCCTAACCATGACGAAATATCTATGCCTAGTGGCTCGGTTGCTTGGGAAATGCCAGGCTATAGGGACTTACAAAAAATTTCCCTTTCCAATTTCCCCACCATCTTGATGTGTAATACTCTACTGCACTTTATTAAAATTCTTCCGGAATTTTACTATTTTTTTCTGTAGTTCGGTATCTTACATATGTATATTTATTCTCAGCTTTTGGTTCCTGTAATCACAACGGAAATCTTATCCTAGTTAATACAACCTTTCTAGTTTGCTTTTTTTTTACATTAACTCCTCTAGAATCTCTTACTTTCTTGCACGAATCCATTTCACGGGACTATCATGAACGGCTGCTTCTTTTTTGTGATTAATTTTGTGTCTTAAAAAAAGCAAACTGCACAGGTCAATGCTAGTACTCCGCTAACATTAGTTTCTCTTGATATTTCCCTACATGCTCCAACATTTAACCTATCGAAATTTATCCTTTCTCTGAAACGACTAATTCATTGATCGTTTGTAGTAATGTACTGTTCGAGAAGGTTCGATTTTGCATGGGTAACACACCTAGAGGATTCTTGGTTCAAATGGCTCTGAGCACTATGGGACTTAACTTCTGAGGTTATCAGTCTCCTAGAACTTAGAACTACTTAAACCTAACTAACCTAAGGACATCACACACATCCATTCCCGAGGCAGGATTCGAACCTGCGACCTTAGCGGTCGCGCGGTTCCAGACTGTAGCGCCTAGAACCGCTCGGCCACCCAGGCCGGCAGAGGTTTCTTGGGTAACACATCTAGAGGTTTCTCGGGCCAGTATAACATCGGTCCAGTTCCTGTAATTACTGTGCTACAATCAATTGTAGCTGGATGATGGAACTGTGGTACAATTATTTCTCACTTGATACCATTAATCAACAACCCACTCTGTCTGAAATCTACATTATAATATCTGTAAATGTTCTATTGTTACAACAATTAACTGCAGCTGTCTCTGATGAGGACATGGAATAAATTCAATGGTTGCCAACTTGCGGAAAGTGTGGTTGCGGCATTGATGCTACCGTTTTGCAATCTGGTGCTTTGACTTTTTCTAGGAACAGCTGAATTTCAATGACCACTTGTCGGTTCGCATCACCTGGACAGATGGTGACTGACTCTTTGACACAATCGCTACCATGTCTTATTGACGTAACAACGTTCGTATTCCTTTCTTGAGAAACTGGTAATACCTCGCTAGTTTGAACCTGCACCCATTTCTTAAAAGTTTCCGTTTGGCTTGATACGGATGAAACGTGAAACCCTGATATCGAGAGCTTAAAACTACTACTGGAAATTTTATATTAATGTATACCCTAGCTTGATCCGAATAAACCCTAAACGATGAAACGTGATAGAAAAATGTTATGTTACTTTCTACTAGAGGCACAACGTGTCGTAATCTTATTGGAAATTCTTTCGCTGCTTACTATAATCCTAATAAAACTGCTGTGTTGTTAATAGGGTTGACCTTATCTGTAATGGTTTGCATGGTTAACTGTTCTAGTACCCTTCCAGTCTCTTACTCTCGCATGTCCCAAGCTACCAACTAGTTCGTGTAGTAGTTTGGCTCACGTTTTTTTCTGATATCGCACTATATTTGACCGACTAACTGTGTCGAAATGTTTACGACTAGCGACTGCCTCGTGTTGATTCTTTCATGTCCTTGAGCAGTGGCAGGTTGTAGGAACTGCTGCACGCGAAGGCGTCACATTAACAGTGTCCAACTCGGCGCAGAGGTAACATGGTGCTAAGTTTTCACAATCTTACACCAGTTTAGAGTGATCCGGCAGATAGGACAGATAATAGTAATGGATTTACTATTTTTTCCTTTGACAGTCTGGTTACACTTCGATCAGTCGCTTCTTGCAGGTTTATTACGGGTCTTCAAGCCCCATCAACTGAAACCTACCAGATGTGGCTTTCATTCCGCAACGTAACGATGATATGGCTAGTGGCGTCATACGTGCACAAGCAGGAGGAGAATAGAACACAGACAATATTTCTTTTCCTTCTGTGTTGGTTTTAGTAATGTAAGTTGTGGTGACACGGACTCGTAGTGCAGCCCGTAGTGTAGGTCAGGTTGGAATGTGACAATGGATGTGAGCTGGGGCGTCGGTATCGAACGGTTCAGATAAACATCTTATCGCCATGTCCCCTCTTGCAGTGCATGTGCATGCGGTCAGCGCTTGGAAAATGGACTGGTTAAGGTGACTTAATGCGTCTTCCCGAGATTTTAGATACTAGAATTAAAGATATGTCTGAAGATGTATGGAGACACAGCGGGTGCTTCGTGTCACGTACGTTCTCGTAAATCCGCCATCTTGTTTGGCATTTTTGACAAAGGGTACAGAGCCGAAATCAAATTTCTGGTAATGAAACATGTTAACACTTATAAATGGGCTTTTTTCTTGTCTGTCTTTCGCTATTTATTTTAAAGTAATCGGTTTAGGGGCATGTCGCCCATCTTCAGGTCGTGTGTCTCTGTTACAGAGCAACCTAACTGAACTATTCCTCTCTACATTTATATCTACAGCTATTCACAATTAAGAGCCTGGCAGACGGTTCAATCAACCACCTTCAAGCTGTCTCTCTACGGTTCCATTCTCGAACGGCGCAAGGGAAAAACCAGCACTTAAATTTCCCTGTGCGAGCCCTGATTTCTCTAATTCTATCTTGATGATCATTTCTCCCTATGTAGGTGGTTGCCAACAGAATGTTTTCGCAAACGGAGGAGAAAACTGGTGATTGAAATTTCATGAGAAGATCCCGTCGCAACGAAGACCACCATTGTTTTAATGATTGCCACTACAATTCACGTACCATGTCTGTGGCACTATCTACCCTATTTCGCGATAATACAAAACGAGCCGCCATGAAGTTTTTGAATATCATCCGTCAGTTTCACCTGATACGAATCCCACACCGCACAGCAATACTCCAGAATGGGGCGGACAAGTGTAGTTTAAGCAGTCACTTTAGGAGATCTGTTGCACTTTCCAAGTCTTTGATTTGTTCTAGCCACAACATTATCTATGTGATAGTTCCAATTTATGTTATTTGTAATTGTAATCCCTAAGTATTTAGTTGAATTTACAGCCTTCAGATTTGTGTGACTTATCACGTAATCGAAATTTAGCGGATTTCTTTTAGTAGTCATGTGAATAACTTCAGACTTTTCTTTATTCAGGGTCAATTGCCACTTTCCGCACCATACAGATAACTTATCTAAATCATTTTGCAATTAGTTTTGATCATCTGATGACTTTACAAGACGGTAAATGACATCATCATCTGCAAATAATCTATGAGGACTACTCAGATTGTCTCCTATTTCATTAATATTGATCAGGAATGATAGAGAGTCTATAACACTTCCTTGGGGATCGCCGGATATTACTTCTGTTTTACTCGACGACTTTCCGTCTATTACTACGAACTGTGACCTTTCTGACAGGAAATCGCGAATCCAGTCGCACAACTGAGGTGATATTCCGACGCACACAGCTTGGTTAGAAGACGCTTGCGAGGAAAGGTGTCGAGAGCCTTCTGTAAATCTAAAAATATATAATCAATTTGACTTCCCCTGTCGATAGCGCTCATTACTTCATGAGTAAAAAGAGATAGTTGCGTTCCACAAGAACAATGTTTTCTAAATCCCCGCTGACTATGTGTCAGTAAAACGTTTTCTTCGAGGTACTTCATAACGTTCGAATACAGTATGTGTTCCAAAACCCCACTGCAAATCGACGTTAGTGATATGGGCCTGTAATTCAGCAGAATATTCCTACTTCCCTTTTTGGGTGCTGGTGTGAGTTGAGCAACTTTCCAGTCTTTAGGAACGGAACGGTCTGTGAGCGAGCGGTTGTATGTAATTGCTAAATATGGAGCTATTGCATTTGCATAGTCTGAAAGGAACCTGAGTGGTATACCATCTGGACCGGAAGCCTTGCCATTATTAAGTGATTTAAGCTGCTTTGCGACACCGAGGATATCTACTTCAATGTATCTCATCTTCGCCGTTGCTCTTGATTGGAATTCGGGAATATTTACTTCATCTTCTTTGGTGCACGAATTTCGGAAAACCGTGTTTAATAACTCTGTTTTGGTGGAACTGTCATCAGTGACTTCACCGTTGTTATCCCGCAGTGAAGGTATTGATTGCGTATTGCCACAGGTGTGCTTTATATATGATCAGAATCTCTTTGGGTTTTCTGCCAGGTTCCGAGACAGAGTTTCGTTGTGGAAATTGTTAAAAGCATCTCGCATTGAAGCACGCGTTATATTTCGAACTTCTGCAAAACTTTGCCAATCTTCGGGATTTTGCATTCTTTTAAGTTTGGCATGCTGTTTTCGTTGCTTCTGCAACAGCGATCTGACCGGTTTTGTGTACCACGGGAGATCAGTACCAGCACTTATTGATGTATGTGGTATACAACTCATATCTATCAATTGCCGTCGACACTATCTCTTTGAAACCATTCCACATCTTTTCTATGCTTACGTGATCAGATCGGAAGGACTGGATACTGTCCCTTAAAAAGGCGTTAAGAGCATTTTTATCAGCTTTATTAAATAGATGTGCTTTGTGTTTCTTTTTGATGGTTGTGGGCGTTACAGTACTCAGCGTAGCAGCAACTGCCTTGTGTCGCTAATCCCGGTATTCGTCATGATACTCGCTATTTGTCCAGGGTTATTTGTTGCTAAGAGGTGAAGCATGCTTTCGCAACCATTTACGCTTCCAGTGGGCTCATGAATTAATTGTTCAAAATAATTATCTGAGAAAGCATTCAGTACAATATCGGATGGCGTTTTATGCCTGCCGCTGGCTTTAAACGTATAATTTTTCCAGCATATCGAGGGTAGATTGAAGTAGCCACCGACTATAATTGTATGAGTGGTGTACCTATTTGAAATGAGACTCAAGCTTTCTTTGAACTGTTCAGCAACTATATCTTCTTAGTCGGGAGGTAGGTAAAACGATCCAATTAATAGTTTAGTCCGATTGTCAGGTATAATCTCTACCCATACTATTTCGCGGGAACTATCTACTTCAATTTCACTACAAGGAAAACTACTTCCAACAGCAATAAATACTCCACCATCAACTGTATTTCATCTATCCTTTCTGAACACTGTTAGATCGTTTGAAAAAAATTTCGGCTGAACTTATTTCCGGCTTTAGCCATCTTCCTGTACCTATAACTATTTCAGCTTCAATGCCTTCTATTTTGGTTTGGAGCTCTGGTTCTTACTCAACGCAGTTACGACTATTTACAACTACAATACCGATCGTTTCTACAACTACCTTAATGTGTTTTATCTGCCCCCTTTTAGACGGACGCCCTTTATGTGGTTTCCTGAGACCCTTTAACGTAGAAAACCTCCCTGTCCCTTCCACACAGCCCCCGCTACGTGTGTAGCCGCTTCCTGAGTGTAGTGGACTCCTGACCTACTAAGCGGAACGCGGAAACCCACCACCCGATGGTGCAAGTCAAGGAATCTACAGCCTACACGGCCACAGAACCGAATGAGCCTCTCATTCAGACCCTCCACTCGGCTCTGCACAAATGGACAACAGTCGGTTCTGTCGACGATGCTCCAGATGGTGAGCTCCGCCTTAATCTCGGAAGCTAGACTGGTAGTCCTTACCATTTCCGCTAGCCGCCCAGAACCAGAGAGAATCTCCTCCGATCCAAAGCGACACACCTCGGTACCGACATGGGCCACCACCTACAGTTGGCTGCACCCTGAACTCTTCATGGCCTGCGGAAGCACCCTTTCCACATCCAGAATGACTCCCCCCAGTATCCACACGGAGTACTCCCTGGCTTCCTTCCCCTCCTTGGCCCTCTGTGAATGCCCAGACCTTCCGGGCCAAGAAGCTTCCTCTGGAATAGGTTGAACGACTGCATCCGGCTCAGAGACTTCGTCAGCCACAGATAACGCCGGAAACCTGTTCGCCAAACAAACTGGGGAGGCCCTACGATCGGCCCCATGGAAAGTATTTCGCTGCCTGCCAGACTTTGAAAAGATCTCCCACTCAACCACGGCCGACGGTCAACCTTAGTGCAGGCAGTACCGGGGTGGCCACAGCAGTGGATCGAACGGGGGACACGTGGGAAATGCTCTATGTCTCTTGCATCCCCGCATCCGACCCCCCCCCCCCCCACCCCCTACAGTGATGCCCCTTGGCAGCAGCCTCAAGCTGTATGAGGGAAGCCAACACTGCCAGGAGCTGTGAGCGAAGGGTCACCAACTCAGCTCGCATCTGTACACAGCAATCACAGTGCTTATCCATTTTTGACCTCACTCCTGTTTGAAACTCGTAAAGATATGTAATAAACAAACTGTGTACCCACCTTTTTACCAGCAAGAACTCACGGTGCTCTGTCACTGACGGTCTAACTGACACTGAGCTGATATAAGCAAAACAAACGAGAGCCCGTACGATACGAGGGTCGATACAACGGTTGATAACAACGGCGGTATTGTACGCTACACTGTTTGTAAACTGAAAGGTTGCTCCTAGTAAGCACTCAAACACGCAAAGAAATTAAAAAAATATACTAGTAACTACAAACGTAACTGTAAAGAAGTCTCTCCTATTTGAAGCTCGTAAAAATGTGTAATAAACAAACGGTGTACTCGCCTTATTAACAGCAGGAACTCGCGGTGCTCTCTCACTACTGTCTAACTGACACTGTCATGTCATATACAACGCGTATACCTGTTATATTCTTCTCAACAGCCGTAAACTGCCACGCAGCGACAAATTACCAGCCCCAAGATATCAATCTCTCGAGAGACAAGTTTTTCCTAAAACATGTCACTACCGGCACAGTACACAAGGCAATTATGAGAATCTCTTCCGAGGCAGTAGGAAATGATGGAGTGAGCATTGGCATGATTAAGAACGTCGTAAACACTATTACTCCAGTTATCACAGACATCTTCAACCTGTCTCTTGTCAGTAGTACATATCCTACTGAGTGGAAGCAAAGCTTAATTCAACCTATACCCAAGACTGACAACCCTAAGTGGCCAGGTGACTACAGGCCGATCAGCATACTTCCTGCAATATCTAAAGCCCTAGAACACATCGTCCATGAACAGCTGACGGATTACCTCAAAACTCATAACATCCACGACAAATATCAGTCAGGTTTTCGAAAGCACCATAGTACAGCAACTGCATTAATCAAAGTAACTGATGACATTAAACACGCTATGGACAGACGTGAAGCTACCATCCTAACACTGCTTGACTTTAGCAAGGCTTTTGATACAGTTGACTTTGATATATTACTAATTAAAATGAAGCAGCTGAATTTCTCAAACAGCGCAATACACTGGTTCGACAGCTACCTCAAAAACAGAAGTCAACAAGTCATTTGTGGGTCGGAAAAGTCATCATGGAAAAACGTGCGCTCTGGAGTTCCCCAAGGCTCCGTCCTTGGTCCATTACTCTTCCCACTGTACATTAATGATATTTCTTCAGTGATTCACTCCTGCAACTACCATCTATATGCCGACGACATCCAACTGTACATAAGTGCAAGCCCCAAGAACATTGCTGACGCAGTAGCGAGTATGAACGCAAATCTTTGCTCTGTTTCTCGATGGGCACAGAACCTAGGTCTGAAACTAAACCCCAAGAAATCCCAGGTCATACTTATATCTCATCCAAAGTTAATCAGTCGGTACTTTCGCGAAACAGTCCCTCAAATACTCCTCAGTGGTACCCAACTACCATACCAAAAAACAGTAAAAGACCTTGGAATAATCTTGGATGAACACCTAAACTGGGAAGAACAAACAGTCACAGCTTGCCGGAAATCGCTCTCCTCCCTACATGCAATTCAAAAATTTAGAAAAATATTTCCAACCCATGTTAAACAAAAATTAGTCCAAACACTAGTCTTGCCTAATCTTTACTACTGTGATGTAGTTCAACATGGTACAAATAATGAAAATTCGAGATGCCTCGAGCTAGTGATGAATGCTTGTGTTAGATACGTATGCAACATACGGTTGTATGATCATATCAGTCCTTCATACTCCCAGCTAGGTTGGATACGCCCACATAAGGCACGCGATCTCCACACGATGTGCTTACTTCATCGATTTCTTAGCCACTGGTGCCCCCAATACTTATCTTCTCACATTAAACACCTATCATCATTCCACAACCGCAATACCAGATCGGATACGTCTAGCATCTTGGCTGTACCTTTACATAACACAAAATCTTTCTCCGTGTCATTCTCCATCTCAGCCATACGACTATGGAACGCGCTCCCCTGTGATCTGCGTCTTATCCAAAACCACTCAACATTCAAGAGGGAACTTAAGACTTACATATTAGGGACGGTATAGTCACCATTGTTGTGCCCCCCCCCCCCCCTCATCTTTTTCTTTCTCCTCTCCATCATAGCTTCGAATTTTACCATTCTATTTGTCTTCCTGTAACCTATCTACCTCTTCTATATCTCTTTCACCCCATTCCATCGTCTTATGTCTCTGCTTGATGAGAATAACTCACAAGCTGCAAGAATATAACGAGAAAATTCCCAACTAGCAATAGGACTGACACTCATATAAAAAAAATATGTTTACTTTCATATACATAGTCATTATTATTATTATTATTATTATTATTATTCTTGATTGTTATAAATATTTTTTGATTGTTATAATTATCATTGTACTACTTTTATAATCTCTATTTTTTTCTTTAACATTAACACTGTATAACATGTTATATGTCCTAATTTTCTGTAGACACTGAAATTTGTTGAATCTGAGTATGCCTGGTTAGGTGTAAGAGAGGGCCTGAAGGCCCTAATCTTGCCAGGTAAAATAAATGCATAAATAAATAAAATAAAATAAACTGATGGTTCCAGTAGGACAGGTTACTCTCTAACTACAAAGTCTGAAGACGGGAGACATTTCCCGAAACCAATCATTTTGAAATAAAAAGCGGTCGAAAGACAAATTTATGCCTATTTTGTAAAAAAGGCATCGTACGTAACCCCTGGTGACAAACAGTCCAGTTTTGGTTGCATTAACACTTGACCACCAGACTCTGGAGCGAGTATTAACCTATATGAACTGGAATGTAGGGACCATCAAAGAAGTAGAAGGCAGACGCTTTCTGCTGAAGATGACTTTATTGTGAAGAAGACGTAGGTCACGTTGTGTCGACAAAAAGGCAAAAAATTCAAAAAAATATCAAGCTTTACTGGCCTACGACTCCTATGAATTAATGTTTTTACTATTGGTGGCAGTCAGTACACTGCAAAACCATAAACCATTGATGACTACTAACATACATCTACTTCCTTGGTTACTACTTTAAGGACTGAACGAGGTTGGGATGATATGAACCGTCCCTTGCTTAGGCTAATGCCCATCCTAAATGTGTAGCTTTCGTCCAAAAACTGATAAAAAATATGCTGATTTGGTCGCTTGGATCGTCCGAGCTCAGATCAGGGCTTTGGCGCAGTTACACATGTACACTGTGTGATTAAAAGTACCCGGACACCCCAAAAAACATACCTTTTTCATATTAGGTGCATTGTGCTGCCACCTACTGCCACGTACTGCATATCAGCGACCTCAGAAGCCATTAGACATTGTGAGAGAGCAGAATGGGGCGCCCCGCAAAACTCACGGACTTCTAATGTGGTCAGGTGATTGGCTGTCACTTGTCATACGTCTGGACGCGAGATTTCCACACTCCTAAACATCCCTAGGTCGACTACTTCCGATGTGATAGTGAAGTGGAAACGTGAAGAGAGACTTACAACACAAAATCGTACAGGCTGACCTCGTCTGTTGACTGACAGAGACCGCCGACAGTTGAAGACGGTCGTATTGTGTAATAGGCAGACATCTATCTACACCATCATACAGGAATTTCAAACTGCATCAGGATCCACTGCAAGTACTATGACAGTTAGGCGGGAGGTGAGAAAACTTGGATTATATGGTTGAGCGGTTGCTCATAAGTCACACATCACGTTGGGAACTGCCAAACGGACCCTCGCCTGGTGTAAGGAGCGTAAACATTGGACGACTGAAGAGTGGAAAAACGTTGTATGGAGTGACGAATCGTGGTACACATTGTGGCCATCCGATGGCAGGGTGTGGGTATGGCGAATGTACGGTCAACTTCATTTGCCACCGCGTGTAGTGCCAGCAGTAAAATTCGGAGGCTGTGGTGTGGTCGTGTTTCTCATGGAGGGGTCTTGCACCCCTTGTTTTGCGTGGCACTATCACAGCACAGACCTACATTGATGTTTTAAGCACCTTCTGTCTTCCCACTGTTGAAGAGCAATTCGGGGGTGGCTACTGCATCTTTCAACACGATCTAACACCTGTTCATATTGCACGGCCTGTCGCGGAGTGGTTACACGACAATAACATCTCCGTAATGGACTGGCCTGCACAGAGTCTTGATCTGGCACGAAGTCGGCGTTCCAAAACATCCCAACGGTGTTCTATAGAATTCAGATCGACATCGGTACCTCTCCTCAGTCCAGCACTCCGTGATGAATGGACTACCATTCCCGAAGAAACCTTCCAGTGCCTGATTGATCGCATGCCTGCGAGAGTGGAAGTTGTCATCAAGGTTAAAGGTGGGCTAACACCATACTGAATTCCAGCATCACCGATGGAGGGCGTCCCGAACTTATAAGTCATTTTCAGCCAGGTGTCCGGATACTTTTGATCACGTAGTGTATCTCCCATTTCTCGTCGCTGCGTGGAAGGGACGCCCTTAGGCGCTAAACTGGCGTGGCTGTTTCCGAACAGCCTACGGGGCTTGAAAACTTCGTAGATTGTCACATTGCAGTCCTGCAATGCAGTTAATGAATGATGTGGACACTCGTAAATCTGTTACCCCCGATGGAGTAACTGCTGTCGCGGTCTACGACTTATCGTTACACCACCTCTTCATCTGTCAATCAGTTAAATAGGCGCCCCCTTGAAAACGAGCATAGGAGACGAAAGAGTGACACCGTGAAACATCATTTAATAGTTTAGTTGCCAGTGTGCCACACGTTCTCAATCGCACGGTGGTAGACGTCCAGGATGACGGCTGAGATTAATTCTGAGCATTCCATCATCTCCTTCGGTCCCTTCAGTCAGTGCGTTTCACTCACAAAATACGCAGTATTCAAGCTTACTTTCAAATGAAATGTGAAAAATAGGAATTATGATCAAAAGGTTCTAGTTTCTTCGGTTTTCTTTGAACGCTGTCTTCGCTTTGTATCACAGAGTGTAGAAACAGTTTCGCGATATTTTAAAAAAGTCCTGGAAACGTGAGGGATATATGTTCAGTTCTTTCATTATGTCGAATATGCGATATTTCTTTCTCTCTTTTTTTCAGCCGTAATGCATGTGGCCAATATCTTCTTCACTGCTCAACTTTTACGAGTCGCAAATGATTCACAGGATCACTGTCTTCGACTGATAAAGATGATACATTCTGATCCACTCCGAGCACTCTCGTCCTGCATCTTTCTGACAGCATCGCTCCTGTGTTAACTGCTCACGTCCCGCCATTGTCACGTTCGTGTCTCGCCGCAGCCAGGCGTCCGATCCACACCATTTCTGTGTGAATCGGGACTATCGAGGCTCCAGAAAATCCGAGAGGTCAGGAAAAAAAGCCGACCCTCAGCTTATCACACTGGACTCACTGCTGGATTCATCTTTCACCCTACCGTCCGAGTTCGATGTCACACTGAACAGTGTGCTCTCCGCCCTGAACTGGAGTATCCTACTAGCGTATGGTACCAAATCTCCGAAACGTACATACCGCCGCTACAAGGAGTTCTTAACCGGGCGCTGTGGCTACCCCCGAACCGACCAAAGACCTCACCGACAGATCACCTGATGTAGCGGATCAGTTCTCACTACTAAGGGACCGTTTTAGAGTGGCTTCCGGCATCTTCTGCGAGAAAACCTGGGAGCCTCACAACACAGAAATTCAGTCACTAGTCCGAAAAATTTTGCGGAACTTTATGCAAAATGGCGCCAACAGCTACCTGAACAGGCAGCTAATACGTACTGTGGGTTAACTGGATAATAAAGAAGACAGTAATAGCCAATGTACACACAAAAACTCAAGAAAGATAAGTGGATTCCAAAACTAGTCGGATAATTATACGCATCTCCGTGAAGATCCTTCTCATGCCTGGGGAATCATTGTAGCGACGACATGGGCCGCTAGTCGGGAAATTCACTGAAAGAAACATCTAAGACTAAGGACAGGTCATTATGGTTCGAAGCTTGCGAACGACTACCTCGGAAACTAAGAAGTTGGTTAGCTGTTAGCATGCAATTGTCGTCAGCATGTATGGAATGTGAGTGAAGTATGTGGCAGGGTGTTGTACGTCTACGCGTCATCCTAAAATGTTGTTGTCAGAGGCCTACGTCCTTTGTAAAGCAGGATAGATGTTGATCTTTGGTAGTTCTGACTACAGAGTATAATGCTGGTAGAGCAGAAGTGTTTCAGAGCTCTCCATTCATGCACATTCTTGCCGGCAGCTAACGACCTGCACGTGTTCCCATATTGACAGTGTTACATAATGCAGTTAGTGCAAGATCACCGAGATTGCATCTTGTCAGGTGAACAAAGTTGTTGTTATACACGGTCGATGATTTGATACCAGTTGCAACCCTTCATAACTGATGTCCTCAGAAGAGATTTCTAATCAAGTTTCGTGGCTATGGAGTATTGCTTCAGGTGTGCTATTACATTCGCGATTTCCTGCCAACATATCATCGAGTAAAACAGAAGTGTTATCCGGCGTTCCCACAGGAAGTGTTATTGGCCCTCTACTGTATCTAATGTACATAAACGACTTGGCAGATTATCTGAGCAGCCATGTTAAACAGGTGATGGTGTAACTTAACGTCTCGAAAAGTCATCAGAAGGTCAAAACCAATTGTTAAATGACAGACGCAATATCTGTTTGGTGTGAGCAGTGGTAACTGTGTGAGGATACTCACATGGGTACGAAAAGAAATCTGTTAAATTTCGGTTACACGATAAACCATACAAATTTGAATTTTGTCAGTTCGACTAAATACCTAGGAATTACAGATAAGAACAATTAAACTGCAATGTCCACATAGATAATGTTTTGGGGAAGGCAAACGATGGACTACATTTTATTGGCAGTACGCTTAGAAGGTTCAACAGATTTACTAAAAAGACTGCCCGAACTACGCTTCTTCATCTTCATCCGATGAAATCCATCTGCGACATTGCGGGCTCCAGTTCCGCCACCACTAACCACCCGCGTATAATTTACAGGAACTGCGTGACCTGCGTCTAGACATTTGGCTCCGCAAACCTATCAAGGATTTGTCGACTGCATGTCACGCACGATCGCTGCTGCATTGCGTTTCAAACCAGATCCAACATGCTACACTACTGGCCATTAAAATTGCTACACCACGAAGATGACGTGCTACAGACGCGAATTTTAACCGACAGGAAGAAGATGCTGTGATATGCAAATGATTAGCTTTTCAGAGCATTCATTCAAGGTTGGCGCCGGTGGCGACGCCTAAAACGTGCTGACATGAGGAAAGCTTCCAACAGATTTCTGATACACAAACAGCAGTTGACCGACGTTGCCTGGTGAAACGTTGTTGTGATGCCTCGGGTAAGGGGGAGAAATGCGTACCATCACGTTTCCGACTTTGATAAAGGTCGAATTGTAGCCTATAGCGATTGCGGTTTATCGGATGGCGACATTGTTGCTAGCGTTGCTAGAAATCCAATGGCCGTTATCAGAATATGGAATCGGTGGGTTCAGGAGGGTAATACGGAACGCCGTGCTGGATCCCAACGGCCTCGTATCACTAGCAGTCAAGATGACAGGCATCTAATCCGCATGGCTGTAACGGATCGTGCAGCCACGTCTCGATCTCTGAGTCAACAGATGGGGACGTTTGCAAGACAACAACCATCTGCACAAACAGTTGGACGATGTTTGCAGCAGCATGGACAATCAGCTAGGAGACCATGGCTGCATTTACCCTTGATGCTGCATCACAGACCGGAGCGCCTGCGGTGGTGCACTCAACGAGGAACCTGGGTGCACAAATGACAAAACGTCATTTTTTCGGATGAATGCAGGTTCTGTTTACAGCATCATGATGGTCACATCCGTGTTTGGCGACATCGCGGTGAACGCACATTGGAAGCGTTTATTCGTAATCGCCATACTGGCGTATCACTCGGCGTGATGGTAAGGGGTGCCACTGGTTACACGTCTCGGTCACCTCTTGTTCGCATTGCTGGCACTTTGAACAGTGGACGTTACAATGCAGATGTGTTACGACCCGTGGCTCTACCCTTCATTCGATTCCTGCGAAACCCTACATTTCAGCAAGATAATGCACGACCGTATGGTGCAGGTCCTGGACTGGCCTTTCTGGATACAGAAAATGTTCGACTGCTGCCCTGGCCAGCACATTCTCCAGATCTCTCGCCAATTGAAAACGTCTGGTCAGTGGTGGCCGAGCATTTGGCTCGTCACAATACGCCAGTCACTACTCTTGATGAACTGTGGTATCGTGCTGAAGCTGCATGGGCAGCTGTACCTGTAACGCCATCCAAGCTCTGTTTGACTCAATGCCCAGGCGTATCAAGGCCGTTATTACGGCCAGAGGTGGTTGGTCTGGGTACTCATTTCTCAGGTCCTATGCACCTAAATTGCGTGAAAATGTAATCACATATCAGTTCTAGTATAATATATTTGTTCAATGAATACCCGTTTATTATCTGCATTTCTTCTTGGTATAGCAATTTTAATGGCCAGTAGTGTATAAGCTGGTGGCTGTACTACTTTGGTTCACCTGTGTAGCGTCATCGTCGTTCGACGTCCGGTCTGTCGCAGGTACAGCTACGCACACAACAGCTGACACCTGCAGAAGTTGCATCCGCAGAACACAGTGAGGATCCCACGCGAAACTGCTTGAACGTAATACTGTAATCTAGGGGTGGTACCTGTCAAAACAACTATGAACGTGTACCTTCCAGCGTTGCAATTGTCACTTATAACCAATATTCGGCTGAAGAAACGCTGATATTATCCGTAAGAAAATTTGTATACTTTTGGTCAAAATTTTCAATTGACAGAAAGCTGTTAGTTGCTATGTATGTAATTTTGTGGGGAGTAACTACTGTACCGAAGAAAATTAAAGACCTAAACTGAAATACTCAGGAGAAGTATCTTAGCCCTTCGAAATATAAAATCCAGGGAATTTGACAAAAGCATTTACTTAAAAAAATTTATGAAGAAATAGCTAATAAAACTAATCTCAGAATGCCAGGTTAAAAAACAAAAATTGTGATATGTATTTTTAAAAAAGTGCAATAAAATATATAGAAATACAAGTAGGTAACACGTAGGAAGTTTGATAATTTCAATATCGTAAAGAAGACGTGCAGTAGAGAAGAGTAGAAAAATTTCTACTAGATTTAAGACTTAACAAAATAGAAAGAGTACATAGTTTAACAAAACATATCTGCAACAAGAAATCCATATAAAGATAAACAAAACTAAAACCCTATACCACAGTGGTGCAAACAGAACGTTTAAATCATGTGAATGTTTACTAAGTGAGCAGGAGAACTATGAACATTTAGAGAAAATATGAAAGTAATGACAATGCGAAGATTAGCCGTCTTTCGACAATAATACCGAAAGAATAAAAACGGACTAACGAAACAAATCTTCCTGTATTTCTGCAAAAAGAAATCGACAGTAGCATGGGTTAAAGGCAACTAACATCTACATCTACATGGATACTCTGCAAATCACATTTCAGTGCCCTGCAGAGGGTTCATCGAACCACCTTCACAATTCTCTATTAATCCAAACTCGTATAGCACGCGAAAAGAACGAACACCTTGTAAGTAGGCTGTTTAGGTTTTTATGTTGGTAACGTCATGTGGCGATCTGTATGAAAATCACTGGTTGGCATTGTTGGAATTTTCGTTATTGTAGTGTTGGGCAGCTGGATGTGAACAGCGCGTAGCGTTCCGCAGTTGGCGGTGAGTCGCCAGCAGTGTTGGATGTGGGGAGAGAGATGGCAGAGTTTTGAGAGCGGACGATCTGGACGTGTGTCCGTCAGAAAAATGAAATTTGTTAGACTGGATGTCATGAACTGATACATATATTATGACTTTTGAACACTATTAAGGTAAATACATTGTTTGTTCCCTATCAGAGTCTTTCATTTGCTAACTATACCTATCAGTAGTTAGTGCTTTCAGTAGTTAGAATCATTTATTTAGCTGGCAGTATAGGCGCTCGCTGTATTGCAATACTTTGAGTAACGAAGATTTTTGTGAGGTAAGGCCCGCAGCTCGTGGTCGTGCGGTAGCGTTCTCGCTTCCCACGCTCGGGTTCCCGGGTTCGATTCCCGCCGGGGTCAGGGATTTTCTCCGCCTCGTGATGGCTGGGTGTTGTGTGATGTCCTTAGGTTAGTTAGGTTTAAGTAGTTCTAAGTTCTAGGGGACTGATGACCATAGATGTTAAGTCCCATAGTGCTCAGAGCCATTTTGTTTGTGAGGTAAGTGATTCAGGAGAGGTATAGGTTATTGTTAGTCACGGCCATTCTTTTGTAGGGATTATTGAAGGTCAGACTGTATCGCGCTAAAAATATTGTGTGTCAGTTTACTGATGATCAGAATAAGTAAAGAGAGAAATGTCTGAGTACGTTCAGTTTTGCTCAGCTGTTTGAAAATCAAATAACGTAAGGGGTTTACCAACACAGTAATTCATAAATTTTTCTAAGGGGAGGTTTCAACCTGCATCTTTCCGTGGGAGCTCTGATTTCCCTTATGTTATCATAATGATCGTCTCTCCCTATGTAGGTCGGCGCCAACAAAATATTTTCGTATTCAGAGGAGAAAGCTGGTGATGGAATTTCGGAAGAAGATTCCTCCGCAACAAAAAACGCATTTGTTTTAGTGATGTCCATCCCAAATCTTGTATCATTTCAGTGACACTCTCTCCCCTATTTTACGATAATACAAAACGTGCTGCCCTTCCTTGAACTTTTTCGATGTATTCCGTCAATCCTATCTGGTAAGGATTCCACACCGCACAGCAGTATTCTAAAAGAGGACGGACAAGCGTAGTGTAGGCAGTCTCGTTGGTAAACCTGTTACATTTTCTAAGTGTCCTGCCAATAAAACGCAGTCTTTGGTTAGACTTCCCCACGACATTTTCTATGTGTTCCTTCCAATTTAAGTTGTTGCTAATTGTAATTGCTAGGTGCTTAGTTGAATTTACAGCCTTTAGATTTGACTAATTTACCGTGTAACCGAAGTTTAACGGATTCCTTTTAGCACTCATGTGGATGACTCATACTTTTCGTTAGGGTCAATTGCCAATTTTCGCATCATACTGATATTTTTTTTAATCGTTTTGCAATTTGTTTTGATCTTCTGATGACTTTTGTAGTCGATAAAGGACAGCGTCATCTGCAAACAACCTAAGACGGCTGCTCACAATGTCTCCCAAGTCTTTTATATAGATACGGAACAGCAAAGGGCTTATAACACTACCTTGGGGAACGCCACAATTCACTTCTGTTTACTCGATCACTTACCGTCAATTATTACGAACTGTGACCTCTCTAACAGGACATCACGAATCCATTCACATAGCTGAGACGTATTCCATAAGCACGCAATTTCACTACAAGCCGCTTGTGTGGTACAGTGTCAAAAGTCTTCCGGAAATCCAGAAATACGAAATATATTTGAAATCCCTTGTTAGCAGCACTCTACACTTCGAGGGAGTAAAGAGCTAGTTGTGTTTCACAAGAACGATGTTTTCTAAATCCTTGTTGACTGTGTGTCAATAGACCGTTTTCTTCGAGGTAATTCATAATGTTGGAATACAATATATGCTCCAAAATCCCGCTGCATAACGACGTTAATGGTATGAGCCTGTAATTTAGTGGATTATCCCTACTACCGTTCTTGAATATTGGTGTGACCTGTGCAACCTTCCAGCCGTTGGATTCGGATCTCTCTCCGAGCGAACGGTTGTATCTAATTTTTACGTATGGAGCTATTGAATCAGCGTACTCTGAAAGGAACCTAATTGGTATACAGTCTGGACCAGAGGACTTGCTTTTGTTAAGTGATTTAAGTTGCTTCACTACTCCGAGGATATTTACTTCTACGTTACTCATCTTGGCTGCTGTTCTTGATTCGAATTGTGAAATATTTACTTCGTCCTGTTTGGCGAAGGAATTACGGAAGGGTGTGTTTAGTAACTCTGCTTTGGCAGCACTGTCTTCGATAGTTTCTCCATTGCTATCGCCCAGAGAAGGTATTGATTGTGTTTTGCCGCTAGCATACTTCACATACGACCTGAATCTCGTTGGATTTTCTGCCACGTTTCGATAAGTTTCGTTGTGGAAACCATTATAAGAATCTCGCATTGAAGTCCGCGCTAAGTTTCGAGCTTCTGTAAAAGATAGCCAATCTTGGAGATTTTGCGTCTGTTTAAATTTGGCACTTTTTTTGTTTCTGCAACATTGTTGAATTGAAGCCACATCTGGTCTACACTTACATTGTTAATTTGGAAGGAGTGGAGATTCTCTCTCAGAAAGGCGTTAAGTGCATTTTATCTGTTTTTGGATAGGTATATTTTTTGTTTACTTTTGGACGGTTTGGGGGCTACAATATTCAATCTCGCTATGACATAAGTAGAGAACTAGAAAGAAAAAACAGCAAAGAATCGGAAATAACAAAAACAAACATTTAAAAAAATAAAATACCAAATGAGAACGTTTCGCATAGAAATCTATCGGGGACAATATGAACCAAAAAAGGAAAGATAACACGAGGAGAAGACGACTGAGAATAGAGAAAAGCGAACTAGCAAAGAAAGACGACGAACTGAAGTTGTTCCCTGGTGCTAGTTGATAAATACGAAGAAAAAAGCTGTACCGTAAAAGCATTCCTGCAGCTTAGGCAACTAACAGTTTAATGTTATTGGTGGTAATATTGCATCTAAGAAAAATTTTTCATCTAGAATGACTAATGTGTGATTGTGGTACTTATGAGCGTTAGTTGTAGTTGACAAACACAGTTACCAAAAATTAGACCAGCAAACTGAATAATGTAATAAATGGAACACCTCACAAGTGGGCTGACCGGGCTGGCCGAGCGGTTCTATGCGCTGCAGTCTGGAACTGCGCGACTGCTACCGTCGCAGGGCACTGTAATGTAATAAAAATTTTTATTTGTGACTCCTTTTCTTTGCTATCAGTGTAATGTAATAGAACGAATATCAGCACTGATTGTGCTTCCTTAATATCCTGATGACAACTGGTTACATTTAATTACATTATTAGTTGTTACCAAATGCAATCAAAGTAAATTACACCCACTAACTAATCGCGCGAAGAGTCATACACCTCATAACTGAATTTCTCAGAGTCACGCTAACAAGCTAATAGACACAAAGATGACGTTCCATCAACGATGATATCATCAGGGACAGGCCTTAGCTAATCATCCTATAAATTTTAGCTATCTGTAAAACAGCAGAAGTAATAAGACAGAGACCTCAAGTCTCATCTTCCTTTCTTGGTGAATGACAGCTAAATCTGTCTTCTGAACCCTTATCTTTTGCTGTTCTCTTCATTTATTTACAACTGGGCCACTTATCTACTTTTTATAGATATTGAACAATTTAATTTCGTTGGCCTTCTTTGGTTTTCTTTCCTAAAATTCCTTATTCCAGCATGTCTGTTACTGTGCCCAATAAATTTCCAAGAAGTGTGGTACAGTTCCTCAGGTAGTTTCCATGAGGTCTCTTTGCTCATTGAGCTCCTTTCAGAACATCTTCATTCGTTCTTCTTTCTCTCCATTTTCTGCAGGAGCACCCATACCCAGAACCGGTGGAGGGGGGGGGGGTCAAAGAAAGATTACTTAGCTTTTTAAAAGGGCTTCCCACCGCACTCCCTCCCTAAAATTTATTGTTCTGAACACAGATCAAATATGAAAACAGGAAGAAGGTGCACTGAACTGTGAGAAAAGAAGCAAAATCGAAGCGGCGAACGGTCCAAGTTCATGTGCAACATGGAGCGAATGTGAATAGCCATGGCTTCATGGTAATGTGGTCACGGTGATCGACAGCGACGCGGAAGATCCTTGTTCAAATCTCCCTTGTGCCCCAATTTCTTCCGGTCATTGTAGGCGATATGTAAGGAAGGGACATATAGACGTACTCAGCACTTGTTAGTACTACACAAGTAACACATTTTGGAAGTCTCTTCGGGTTTGCTGCCGGATCCTAAAATCAACTTGACTCGATATTTCGGCGATCCAACTGTTCGCCATCTTCAGGAAATGCTGCTTCTGCTGATGAGTCCCGCAGTTCCCAGCGGGACTCATCAGCAAAGCAGCATTTCCTGAAGATGGCGAACAGTTGGATCGCCGAAATATCGAGTCAAGTTGATTTTAGGATCCGGCAGCAAACCCGAAGAGACTTTCAAGACTTATTACGCCGGGAAAGCCTACGTTATCACAAGTAACACATGTTACTACTCTTGCGTTCAGTATTGGAGGTTTTAACTCTTGAATTCCCTTGCTGTAACATATTTCACACCCGTTTATTTGTTGTTTACATTTCTGTGGGAGGTTTATGTGGCATCTTGCCTGCTCTCACCTTCCATCACATTTACCTGCGAAGGTAATATATTCTAACCACATGATTCGTATCCTATAACTAATTTATTGTTTGAAAATTGCGAAGACTACAGAAGGAGAGGAGACAAGTCAATGACCGGATGGAAAGTTTATAATTTCGTGAATAAAAAAAAAAAAAAAAAAAACACGGGGCATGAGGGATCTCCCTCTTTACAGTCCAACACCTTGACCACACACCCACGACTCCGTGATTCTCGCAATTCACTCGATGTTGCACATCTTGAGCGTGGACTGTTCACCCTTTCTATTTTGCTTCTTTTTTCGCAGTTCAGTACACCTTCTTCCTGTTTCCATGTGTTTAGTTTTTGACGGGCTATCCACTGGGCCTTTTTACAAGTAAATCTGAGGGGTTTGCGATGAGGAGTTTCCCTTGTTATTGGTCGCCATTCGTCTTCCAAAGACTAAAAACACTCCATACCCACAGGTAGAGTCCCCGTCCCCCCACCCCTAGAAACTTCAGTACGAGCACCAGTGTCGTTTAGTCGTCGCTATTGTTCCAAAATAACATTCCCTAGAAACTTCAGTACGAGCACCAGTGTCGTTTAGTCGTCGCTATTGTTCCAAAATAACATTCCTGTCACTTCTACGCACTTACAGCTGGAACACCTTTCGCTTGGAATGTAGAAGATGAGTGACAGACTGGAACGAGAGGAAGCTGCCAGCGAGTAGTGGTTGCGTCTACTCCTGCACTGGTGTGCTCTTCAAGTTTTGAATATATTGTGCTAAAATTGTTGCAATTTGTGTTGGAATGCGATATCAAATTATTTCGCGATAATATACAGGCTCCGGTAAATAGTAGGCGGGGATGCAAGATGTTTCAGGCAAAATTATATTGCTGCAAACATTACATCACTTTGTCCAAAGAATGGACTCCAAAAGATAGACATAATGATATGTTTGGTCTCCCAAATAATTGAGACTGGAAGAAACTGTGGAAACAGCTCTCCACCAAATTCTCAGTTGCATTTCTGCAGCAGCCAAGGCAGTGTACTGACACTTATTTCGTAATTAGCTTTGTAAAGGGAAGCGAGACTATTATGAAAAGTACCTGTGGCGAAACTGGTTTTTGATCAATACAGCAAGTTGAAAGTGTCGACCTTTTATTTCAAGGACCTCTCACTTGCTTTGCTTGAATTCAGTTTTAAATACAGTAATTCATAAACGGATAAATAATTGCACTTAAGTTATGTTTATGTGGTTCATTTACGTAAAAATATGAAATCACGTAACTTTGATGAAACAGACAGTCTTGGTTGCAGGGTTGTAGTTATTATTTGTTTACAAATGACGCGTTTCATCTGCTTCAGGAATCTTAAGATCAGTCTACTCGAAGAATATAGATTTCATAAAGTGGTATGAGCCAATTTTGGAAAATTAGAGTTACTGCAAATAATTGTAACACAGCTTACTGATATTAGATAGTGCTAGGCACATGGGATATCGAGCATGCTCTTGTCCTAGGAAATAATTACATTCGCCAAATATTTGGAAGCAATGTACAGTGCTCTGTAACTAAACAGAACGAAATTAGGCGAAAAATAGTCAAACATAATGAACGGCTTTGTCATAAATATACAGGGTGTTACAAGAAGGTACGGTCAAAATTTCAGGAAACATTCCTAACACACAAATAAAGAAAAGATGTTATGTGGACATGTGTCCGGAAACGCTTAATTTCCATGTTAGAGCTCATTTTAGTTTCGTCAGTATGTACTGCACTTCCTCGATTCACCGCCATGATTTCATACGAGATCTCCAGGGCTGCATCAGCGCATCAGGGATTCCATGCGACGGAGGGTGGATGCATGTATCCTCGCTAACGGAGGATATTTTGAACATTTCCTGTAACAAAGTGTTTGAAGTCACGCTGGTACGTTCTGTTGCTGTGTGTTTCCATTCCATGATTAATGTGATTTGGAGAGAAGTAATAAAATGAGCTCTAACATGGAAAGTAAGCGTTTCCGGACACATGTCCACATAACATATTTTCTTTCTTTGTGTGTGAGGAATGTTTCCTGAAAGTTTGGCCGTACCTTTTTGTAACACCCTGTATAACAAACACCATGAAAAAAGGAAAACAACAGATTACCTTGTTGAGGCATGCACCTTAGTGCAATGAGTACAAAACATGATCAGGCCTGCATTTTTACGTGATGAGAGATCTACGTAGTCCTCACCTTCTTCCGTACTCATTGGGCTACGACGCATACCTCGCAAAGGTAATCCGTTGTTTCCCTTTTTTTCTCTTTTCATGGAGTGTACAAGGTTTTTATGACAAAGCCGGTCACAGACTTTGACTATTTTTCGGCAACATTCCACTCTGTTTATTTATAGGACACCCTGCAATGTTTCCGAGTATTTTGAGGGCAATTACTTGCAGTGACGTTTGTATGCTCTGTATCCGATGTGACCAACACCATTTAATATCAGAAATTCGTGTTTCAATTTCCTGGTAGTAACTCCAATTTAGTAAAATGGGATCATGCCACTTTCAACAATATTTGAAGGTTTTATGTAGATCAATCTGAAGGTACCTGATTCAGGCGAAACGTGTCACCGGTAAATAAACAATAATTACAACCCGACAACTGAGACTGTTTCCGCATCGTATTTTACTCTGCCCCCAACGGAGGTTCGAGTCCTCCCTCGGGCATGGGTGCGTCTAAGTAGTGTGTAGGCTTAGGGATCGTTGACACCAGCAGTTTGGTCCTATAAGTCCTTACCAGAAACTTCCGTATTTTACTGGTTGTTCCACCAACACTGCTATCGTCTAGAAATAGTTTTACAGACAGCTTTCATGGGACGCATTGTTGCGGCACTGGATTAAATTTAGTTGTTCAGTTTACTAAGACGAAAGAAAATTCGATTGATAGGAATTAATAACATCATTTCTGTTTGAAAACTGCGTGGAGTGTTCATTCGGAAAATGTATATCGCTGAAGTTCTTGTGCTTTTCTTTCTAGTACGAAAGTCTAAAGCTTATATTTGTTGAATATAAGTACAAACTCATTGATTCTAACAAGTTAAACTAACAGAATTCTTTTGAAAATCGTCCTTTCAGGATTGGCATGTGGATATACACAGTAGATCCATTCACTTTCAGAAGCAAATGCCTCAAGGTGAGTTAATATTCATTGCCTAATGAGCAGTGTGTACAACCGTTGTGATTTAGTGCAAAATATAATAATAGTAAGTGAAGTGTTTAACTGAGTTTCGTGATAGAACGACCGCCTCTCCCATCCCCCCCCCCCCACCACTGCCACCGACCCCGCACCCACCCGCACTAAACTCTAAGGAAAAAAGGAAAAAGTACGATAGCCGAAAGATTATCGTGATAGGTTCACAGGCGGTTTATATAGGGCTATTCCAAATGATGGACCCGTTTTCAAAAATTAGCATGTATTCAAGTTCAAATCCTGAAGAACAAGCTTTATACCAACGAGAAGACGAAGCTTCAAAGTTTTTGGAGGGCGGCGGCAGGTGGCCGGTGTTGGTTTCAGAAGCGGCCGGTAGAGTTCGCGCTGTAATAGGGCCGTCATTCTGTTGCACTGTCAGTTGTGAGTGAGAAGACGACTGCGGAGCACAATGTTTTCTGCGTTCTTGAGTTAGCGAAATGTGAGTTGCAGATTGCAGTGCAGTGGGCATTTCTGACCAAATTCGGTATTCAGTTATCAACTCGCAAAAGCATTAGCCGTTGTTTTAAGCAATTTAAATAGACTGGGAATGAGTGCAACTAAACTTAAAACCTAATTAATTACAAATTATTAAATTTATTCAATTGATATCATTCATTTTGAAAAATGTTTGGAACGTCCTCTGTTCATTGGTACAAAGCTTGTTTATTTTTGATCTGTATTTGAATAAATACGAAATTTTGAAAATGGGTCCATCATTTAGAATAACACTGTGTATATGAGAGTGTTCAGTTTAAATCTAAAACTCTCTCAAAGTGGAAATTTACTGTTCTTTGTGAGTACGTAGCTACACGCTAAGTAAGCCAGTCAAGGGCGCGGCAAGGTCACGCAGTTTTGTAGATGAGACCAGCCATTCGTAACAAAAGATGACAAAATATCACGAAAACTACAGCGCTTGAGCAGAGAGGTGTACGTTAGCTACTCAGTGATTTCAGTTTCAGTAAGTCCCGCGCACAGAAGCAGTTACTGTCACCCGCAGGTAATGTTCACGAAGCCAGCTCAGGAAATTTTTGTATTGTTTTCTTTCGTAACAACACTCGCTCAGATGGCTGAACAAACAGCCGCGCCGAGTCAGCTAGCAGTGTTGCGGCATTTGGGCGGGCAGAAGAAATGCCAGCGAGGCGGCGGTGTTTGCAGACGGCATCCGCGGCCGCAGGAAACAGCGGCGGTGCCAAATAAAGCGGGCGCTTGTTTAAATTTTGATGACCACGCTGATTGGGTTAGGCGGGCGCATTAGCGTGCCTAATTAGCGGCCGCAGTCAATATTTACCGCGCCGTGACGCCGCCACAGCACCAGCCGCCGCTGCTGACGGCTCGCGGGCCGCTGACAAATGTCACAGCTGCCCTCTGCCCGGCCGCTCGTGGAGGGCGTGGAACCTTTGAACTCGTGGACACCTGCCATTACCTCGAGTTTCTCTTACGCTCCATCCCGCCCATATTCATTTTATCGAGATTCTGACGACACCTTGATACACTGACTGGGAAAGAAATTGCAACACCAAAAAATGATAATGTAGAGTAATGAATTTCGGTAATACATTTGTCTAGGTAATTAAGCCAATCTTCCGTAGAATAGTAACTGAAATATTTATTTCAAGTAGAATATAATAATTCCAGTCCCAAAGAAAGCATATGTTGACAGATGTGAAAATTACCTAACTATCAGTTTAATAAGTCACGGCTGCAAAATAATAATGCGAATTCTTTACAAACTGGAAGAAGCGGATCTCGGGGAAGATCAGTCTGGATTCCGTAGAAATATTGGAACGCGTGAGTCAATACTAACCCTACGAATTATCTTAGAAGAAAGATTAAGGAAAGGCAAACCTACGTTTCTAGCTTTTGTAGACTTAGATAAAGTTTTTGACAATGTTGACTGGAATACTCTCTTTCAAATTATGAAGGTGGCAGGGGTAAAATACTGGGAGCGAAAGGCTATTTACAATTTGTACAGAAACCAGATGGCAGTTATAAGAATCGAGGGACATGAAAGGGAAGCAGTGGTTGGGAAGGGAGTAAGACAGGGTTGTAGCCTCTCTCCGATGTCATTCTATCTGTATATTGAGCAAGCAGCAAACGAAACAAAAGGAAAATTCGGAATAGGTATTAAAACCCATTGAGAAGAAGTAAAAACTTTGAGGTTCGCCCATGACATAGTAATTCTACACTCCTGGAAATTGAAATAAGAACAACGTTCATTCATTGTCCCAGGAAGGGGAATCTTTATTGACACATTCCTGGGGTCAGATACATCACATGATTACACTGACAGAACCACAGGCACATAGACACAAGCAACAGAGCATGCACAATGTCGGCACTAGTACAGTGTATATCCACCTTTCGCAGCAATGCAGGCTGCTATTCTCCCATGGAGACGATCGTAGAGATGCTGGATGTAGTCCTGTGGAACGGCTTGCCATGCCATTTCCACCTGGCGCCTCAGTTGGACCAGCGTTCGTGCTGGACGTGCAGACCGCGTGAGACGACGCTTCATCCAGTCCCAAACATGCTCAATGGGGGACAGATCCGGAGATCTTGCTGGCCAGGGTAGTTGTCTTACACCTTCTAGAGCACGTTGGGTGGCACGGGATACATGCGGACGTGCATTGTCCTGTTGGAACAGCAAGTTCCCTTGCCGGTCTAGGAATGGTAGAACGATGGGTTCGATGACGGTTTGGATGTACCGTGCACTATTCAGTGTCCCCTCGACGATCACCAGTGGTGTACGGCCAGTGTAGGAGATCGCTCCCCACACCATGATGCCGGGTGTTGGCCCTGTGTGCCTCGGTCGTATGCAGTCCTGATTGTGGCGTTCACCTGCACGGCGCCAAACACGCATACGACCATCATTGGCACCAAGGCAGAAGCGACTCTCATCGCTGAAGACGACACGTCTCCATTCGTCCCTCCATTCACGCCTGTCGCGACACCACTGGAGGCGGGCTGCACGATGTTGGGGCGTGAGCGGAAGACGGCCTAACGGTGTGCGGGACCGTATCCCAGCTTCATGGAGACGGTTGCGAATGGTCCTCGCCGATACCCCAGGAGCAACAGTGTCCCTAATTTGCTGGGAAGTGGCGGTGCGGTCCCCTACAGCACTGCGTAGGATCCTACGGTCTTGGCGTGCATCCGTGCGTCGCTGCGGTCCGGTCCCAGGTCGACGGGCACATGCACCTTCCGCCGACCACTGGCGACAACATCGATGTACTTTGGAGACCTCACGCCCCACGTGTTGAGCAATTCGGCGGTACGTCCACCCGGCCTCCCGCATGCCCACTATACGCCCTCGCTCAAAGTCCGTCAACTGCACATACGGTTCACGTCCACGCTGTCGCGGCATGCTACCAGTGTTAAAGACTGCGATGGAGCTCCGTATGCCACGGCAAACTGGCTGACACTGACGGCGGCGGTGCACAAATGCTGCGCAGCTAGCGCCATTCGACGGCCAACACCGCGGTTCCTGGTGTGTCCGCTGTGCCGTGCGTGTGATCATTGCTTGTACAGCCCTCTCGCAGTGTCCGGAGCAAGTATGGTGGGTCTGACACACCGGTGTCAATGTGTTCTTTTTTCCATTTCCAGGAGTGTATATGAGACAGCAAAGGACTTGGAAGAGCAGTGGAACGGAATGGACAGTGTCCTGAAAGGAAGATATAAGATGAACATCAACAAAAGCACAACTAGGATAGTGGAATGTGATGCTGAGGGAATTAGATTAGGAAAGGAGTTTTGCTATTTGGGGAGTAAAATAACTGATGATAGTCGAAGTAGAAAGGATATAAAATGTAGACTGGCAGTGACAAGGAAACCGTTCCTGAAGAAGAGATATTTGCTAACGACGAGTATAGATTTAAGTGTCAGGAAGTCGTTTCTGAAAGTATTTGTATGGAGTGTAACCATGTATGGAAGTGAAACATGGACGATAAATAGTTTGGACAAGAAGAGAATAGAATCTTTCGAAATGTGGTGCTACAGAAGAATGCTGGAGATTAGATGGGTAGATCGCGTAACTAGTGAGGAGGTACTGAATAGGATTGGGGAGAAGAGGAGTTTGTGGCACAACTTGACTAGAAGAAGGGATCGGTTGGTAGGACATGTTCTGAGGCATCATGGGATCAGAAATTTAGTATTGGATGGCAGCGTGGAGGGTAAAAATCGTAGAGGGAGACCAAGAGATGAATACACTAAGCAGATTCAGAAGAATGTAGGTTGCATTAGGTACTGTGAGATGAAGCAGCTTGCACATGATAGAGTAGCATGGAGAGCTGCATCAAACCAATCTCAGGACTGAAGACCACAACAAGAACAACATTTTTATTCAATTTCAGTTATTTAGATGAGTTATTATGTCAATTTTATTTGAAATTTTTTAAGTTTAATAATATAATAAAATAATTTACATTTTTCAAGGAAGCTACAAGCGTCAGAATAACAAGTAGGTGTTACATTGTTCAGTGTTTTGTTATTAGTGGTATGAGTATATGTTTTAGACCTTAGCGATATCCTCTGTTCTGTTAGCTCTCGTCTAAGGCGCTGCAGTTGTGGACTGTGCGGCTGATCCCGGCGGAGGTTCGAGTCCTCCCTCGGGCATGGGTGTGTGTGTTTGTCCTTAGGCTAATTTAGGTTAAGTAGTGTGTAAGTTTAGGGACTGATGACCTTAGCAGTTAAGTCCCCTGAGATTTTACACACATCTGAACATCTGTTAGCTCTCTCTCAGTAAGAATCTCGGTTACATTTGTGTTTGTTGTTGAAAAGTGTTATTTGTGAAAGTTTCTTTTCGTACGAGTTACGAATAAACCAGAATCAAAAGTAATCTCTGGTTCAGTTTCAAAAAAAAAAAAAAATATGTGAAATCTTATGGGACTTAACTGCTAAGGTCATCAGTCCCTAAGCTTACACACTACTTAACCTAAATTAATTATCCTGAGGACAAACACACACACACGCATGCCCGAGGGAGGACTTGAACCTCCGCCGGGACCAGCCACCTTAACAAACTAAAATTTAGCACCCACGAAAGACTACAAAAGGGAGGAGGAGCCACAGTAATATGTTCAAGTGCTTAACACTCCAAGATCGGAGTTTAATACAAGTGCGGGAGAAGCCACCGCAAAATCGAAATCCTGGTACATTAATATCCGGCGTAACCGCCAGAATGTTGGATACAACCATGCAAATGTGGATTGGTGTGTGTCGCACAGGTGACGGATGTCAGTTTGTGGGAAAGAGTTCCATACCTATCGCACTTGGTCGGTCAATACAGGGACAGTTAATGCTGTTCTAGATGGCGCTGAAGTTGTCGTTCGATGATGTCCCTTATGTGCTCGATCTAGTGACAGATCTAGTGACAGATCTAGTGACAGATCTGGTGACCGAACAGGCCAAGGCAACATGTCGACACTCTCTAGAGCATGTAGGGCAATAACAGCGGTATGTGGGACTGAGTCGTGGCATCTTTCTTGCTGTATATCGACATGAGTGTTCATACGATGATTGAATAGGATGCTGCCGTTGGAGCGCAACACCCTCTCGTGTGGCGGCTGCTGGCATGGCGGCAGGTTTGGTGGGAGTATGAACTGAGGAACGAAGCCGTAACGAGGTTTCCGTGGAGCCCCTTCGCCGTGGTGTTAGCCGTTGGCAGACAAATACTGGCGTGATGTTACCCAGTGTAAGTTATCGAGTACCGTATTGGCTTGTTCTGTGATTTATCGGAAGGACCTCGAGCTGTCAGCGAAGTATTCACTGTCATTTTGGTCTATCTAGTTTCTGTCTGGTGGGTATGGATGTCCGTGTCTTGATGGTATTCGAAGGGCAATGTGATTGCAAAATCTGATAGACATTTTAAATTACTTGATTGGCTTATATCTCATTGTAATTAGTTTTATGTGTTAACCTTGTGTACAAGTGGTGCCTGCGAACCTTTAGCTAATTTTAAGCGGCGTGCTCCAGAAGAAAGTTTTCTCTGAATGTCGGAGGTGTGCATTAGTACATGCCTTACCTGTTCTTGTCCACCGTCCCTTAAGTCATCTGATTTTTAAAATAAATGATTAGTTATGCAATTTTCAATTGGAGGTGCAGTGAAATGTTTAGTATCATCAGTTACCACGGATGATTAATTGTCTGTGTCAGAATGTATGTATATTTTGCTATTTTATTGACCTATTTATAATTTACTTTTGTGTTCTGGTTTCTTTGTAGTTAATGCCAAAGGTCTATGTGTTCTAAGAACGTATTTAGTGCGTCTGTACCATTTAAGTGACTCTGAGAAATTTTAGTCTGTTCCAGGACGTATTTGTTTTCTCCTAACAGGTATGGACTAATGTATGTACTGATGAGTTTTGAATGTCATGCCAGTGCCCTGCGTCTGCTTTACTGGTTTGGTAGAAGCGAAAACTTCTTTGGTATTATTATCTTATTGCTGAAATTATTATTTTTTAAAATATTTGTTGCTGATTTCATAAATGTTTTGGTTACTTGTTAAAAGACAGTTAAGTTATCATGGGTTCTGACAAGAGCTCAGATTAATTAATTCTATCCCAAGAGTATTTATTTTATGTACGGCTGTGTTTTGGAATTCGGTCTGACTACGCGTTGTTTCCTTCACCCGCAGCCGCACTACTTAAAGTTCCTGTTCAAATGGCTCTGAGCGCTATGGGACCTAATATCTGAGGTCATCAGTTCCCTAGACTTAGAACTACTTAAACCTAACTAACATAAGGACATCACACACATCCATGTCCGAGGCAGGATTCGAAACTGCGCCTAGAACCGCTTAAGTCCGGAACCACGCTGCTGCTACAGTCGCAGGTTTGAATCCTGTCTCGGCATGGATGGTGTAATGTCCTTAGATTTCTGTTCAAGTTCAGTTTGTAATTGGAGTGGTCCTGAATTTGTATCCACCAGCTTATGGCCTTCACCTTAAGTAAATTTTGATGTGCGTTGGGATAACAAAATATACCATTATTTGTTATTGAAAAAAGGGTTTTATATCTTCAATTGATGTGTTTTTCTGTGTTCAAATTTATGTTGCCTAGATACTGTTGTTAAATTGTTTTTCATTGCTTTTGAGTACGGTCTCACAAGATTTTAATCAGGCGAGTTTAAATCATGTTTTATGCTCACCATTTTATAATTACGGCTGTTCTGATCTGTTCTGGTGCTGTTGGTTACTTTTACGTCTGTCTTTACTATGCCTTTAGCCTTATTACAGTCTGTGCCTCAAAGAATATTAATTTCTTTTGCGGGGTTAAAATTAACTTCAAATTTTTCTGTAAAATATTTAAACTAGCATTGAATTTTAAATGAGTTCTCATTCTGGGCCTTTTAATTTATTAAAAAAGCTTAATTGACTGTTAAAATAAATTTGTGTTCTACCAGTGAATGAAGCGAGATGTTGACATATGTGACACTCTACCCATATTTTTACGTGACATATGCACAGTGTACCTAGCATATAGCAAAAAATGAATGCTGCCTATGACATTCGCATCAAATGTTGGACTATCGTGGCTGTGGGCCCCAAACGATTGATATCGAATTTCTGATTGTAAGTCAATCACATGAATTTAGTAACGGGAGTTACGATAAATTAAGTGTGTGTTGCTACGGAAACCTATAAGATTTATGTTGATAGTGAGTTGGGTTGCCTGGTGTCGTAAACGTTTCTTTGGCCGATTACCTGACGTGGAAGAACCTGATTCAGTGCTTATGTAACGTTCGAATTTTTGTCGGAAATATGGACCAGTACCAAATGACTAAAGGAGAGATTGTGTAGATTGCGGTGGGGCGAAGTCTATGAAAGTTCTTAAGATGAGGTCGGACGGTGAAATACCTTCACAGTTTCATTGTTGAAACTGTGATAAAATAGCAACTATCAGGAAAAATAAATGGTTTCACTATTCGAAATTATCGATCCAGACCAGCATAATTCACGTATCTTGCTGAATTGCAGAGTACACCCTGCAAGCGACAGCATTAGACACTGACTTATGTATCAACAATGTGTGCGACTGTTACAGTTGTTGCAGAGAAGTCTGCTATGTAATAGTGACGAACCTCAGTGTACTGATCGGTGGACCAAATAAAGATGTTGAAGTGGACGAGTCGCACATAGCAAGGAGGAAAAAGCAGAAGGGACGATCTTTAAAGAATGAAATCGAACACATTTGGGTAATCGCTGTCATAGAACTGGAGTTTCGGAAGCGCCTTGTCGTAAGTACGTTCTCCAGAGGCAAGATAACTTTAGATGGCGTGATAAAGACCTTTATACTGCCCAGTAGCAAAGTGATTACAGACGGCTAGACGGCTTACAAGATATCAAAATCAGAAAGATTCAACCACGAGTCCGTGAACCATTGTGTTGCGTTCATGTCTTCCGATGATTACATGGTGCACATGCAGAACATCGAGCGGCTGTGTGAAGGGCGTTCAGGAGAAAGAGATCCACTCTACTTGTTTCAATATTAGCGTTTCTGTAACTTGTGGTTTTAAGGAGAAGTTGACGTATGTGACACACTACCCATATTTTTATGTGACATAGGCACATTCTACCCAGGATACAGCAAAAAATGAATGCTGCCCATGACAGTCGCATCAAATGGACTTTCTGATGACAAAAATGTCGATGAGGGGTGAGATAAGTTATTTCCTTTGTAATTACAAATTTTTCAGTGAACTTCTTTTGTCGTTGCTTTGTGACCACTCTAAACACTGCTTGTAACTCGCGCATCACAAACACGTGGTCGATTTAGAACCGCACGCTCGACATTTATCGTTTGGGACCAGCGGCTTCGATAGGAAAACATTCTTGGATATCACCAAAATCCCCACTGGTCGAGTCCTTCCCGGTTTTCCTTCCTTGCCGAGTTAAGAGGCCCTAATTATCACAATTAATTAACGGCCTTCACAGCTTGTTTTTAAAGATAACGCGATTTGCATCCTCAAAGCGGCGCTACTTGCGCTACATTTATGCGACTGGCACAAAATCTGAATAGATGTCTTCTTTCAGATGTAGAAACATGCCTACCAACTTTTGTTATGTCACACAATTTCTTCTTGGTGTTGCGATTTTTTTCCATGAACGTAAACTCAACGCACAGAGTTTTCACCGTTCTGTCCAGAAGAGAGCTGTTTTAAATGCAGGGTGTCTATAAATTAATTATTCAGAAGTAACCTACAAAACTGTGAAAAAGTTAAATAACTCACAGATATGTTTGGTATAGCACTGACTGCAGTATATCTTCAAGTTTTATTGACAAATGTTCAATGATGCCAGCTTTCGTAACTTCATATCCTATCTGTATTCCTTCCTAATCCTATAAAGCACATATTGATGTGTGGTGGCACCCTCTTGTGTTATCTGTTGTCGCAGCTCGTCGTCGTTTCCCGGAAACGAAGCAATAAATACTCTGTCTTTACTACAACCCCATACACAGAGGTCCATTGAGGTGAAATAAGGTGGCCATGGAGGGTATTGTTCCACCATGTAAAGTCCAAGTCGGCACATTCCTATGGAGACGCAGTGATAGCGCACCGTTTTGCTAGAAAATAAATTCTGAAAATGGGATGGACAGCCATCACGTTGGTATCACAGGTTTCCGCTAGTCTGCAGACGAATGTCTTCTACCGCCCGTGGAAAATCGTACGTTAGGAGTCTGCGCGTTCAGTGTTCCGTGTATGAAAAACGGTTCTATGATCTGATGGTTCACTATGCCTCATCACACGTTTACACTTCATGGGCGCCGACGTTCCGTCTGACGAAGCCATGGTGGATTTTCAACAGACCAGTAGCGCAGTTTTCAGTGGTTTACCTGGCCATGATTGGATAATGATGATGTTTGGTTTGTGGGGCGCTCAACTACGCGGTTATCAGCGCACCTACAAATTCCCAATCTTTACTCACTCCAAACTCACCACTGTTATGAATGATGATGAAATGATCAGGAAAACACAAACATCCAGTCCCCGAGCGGAGAAAATCCCCAACCCGACAGAGAAACTCGGGACCCCGTGATCGAGAGGCAGCAACGCATGATTGGTAAATGTAGCTTTATCACTAAACAAGGTACATGATACATCAGGAGTATCCTGTATAATGCCCATGTACAGAAGTTAACACGATTCTCATAATCGTTTCCATGTAGCTCTTAATGGAGAGGGATGTGATAGGGATGGACCCTATGTCGATGGAGAATGCTACTTCCTCGTGCGATTGCGCGGGAGCTAACGTTAGTGTCAACTGCTACAGCAGCAGGAACATTAATTTCCACCACTTCTGTCGTCACTTGTTTCCTACTGTTACATTGTGTAGGTGTTACAAAAAATGGTTCAAATGGCTCTGAGCACTATGGGACTTAACTGATGAGTTCATCAGTCCCCTAGAACTTAGAACTACTTAAACCTAACTAACCTAAGCACATCACACACATTCATGCCCGAGGCAGGATTCGAACCTGCGACCGTAGCGGTCGCGTGGCTCCAGACTGTAGCGCCTAGAACCGCTCGGCATCTCCGGCCGGAGTAGTTGTTACACTACCAGTTTCACGTAACTAGTTGTAGCTGCCTATCTGCTTGACGTCTGTTGGGATGTCTTGCCGTACACATCGTACATCAACGAACTGCATTCCTTCCGCGCTCTCCATACACCATGAGTATGTATGTCGCCTTTTCTGCATTGGTAAATCACCTCGTCCAGTCACGTCCTACTGCTTGGACTGTCACACAGCAGCTGACTAGAAAGTCTCAGTGCACTCCAGGAACAAGCAAGCTTACTGCAAGGAAACGTAACAACACCGTGACTAGCAACTACGCAAATTGAATGGCATAACCAAGTGTTGATGTGAGAACTTTTCACGATATCTCGTAAACGATTTGCACTAGAATCCTGCAGCAAACACCACTGACTTTCTAGTTTACCCTACTTTTATTTTGTTAATGTCAATAGGCATAGTTAGATTTTAAAGAAAAGCGTATGTTTACACACAAATACATTTTCCTCATATTATTACAATCTGTTTATCGAATAACAAAAAATGGTTAAAATGACGCTGAGCACTATGGGACTTAACATCTATGGTCATCAGTCCCCTAGAACTAAGTAAACCTAACTAACCTAAGGACATCACACAACAACCAGTCACCACGAGTCAGAGAAAATCCCTGATATCGAATAACAATACGAGCCCTTGTCTACTAATCCATTCTGTGAAAACCACACTTCACTAGCACTTCCCATTTCCGCATAGTTTGTGGGGCATGAATTAGGTGGTTCGTCCTGTGTAAGGCTGCTGAATTTGTTCAGATACAGTGTCAGAAACTGCTGGCCGACTATGACCCGGCTTCGTAAGTGATGCACAGCCAGATTCTGTGATACGATTGTACCAGTTAGTATGTAGAACTACGACCGTTTGTGTCAAGGATCACTGGGACACCCAACTCGCCAGGAATCGATTGTATAAGAGGCCCACATCCGCACCTGTGTGTCGTACGGTGGTTTAGACCACCTACATGCCAAGTACCTGGCTGACGTTGTAGCCCGACTAGCAATCGGCTCTCAAGAGAACCAGGCAGACTCCTGCTTAGTCCACTTGGTCAACGGCCACCTTGTATCATCGGAGGCTCTTGACTCTCTCTAGGAGGAAGCACCCACTACTCAAGGACCGCTAAGTCAACAGGCGCATTTACACAGCCTCCTGTTGCCACAACCTGTTTGCCCTGCACTTTCTCGATGGCCATAGCCGCTTCTCCTGATCCAAGCATCTTCTGTGTGTGTGTGTGTGTGTGTGTGTGTGTGTGTATGTATGTGTGTGTGTGAATTCCTGTCCAAACTGCTGAGGTCATCGGTTCTTGACTTTCACACACTACTTAAACTAACTTAGGCTAAGAACAACACACACACACACACACACACACACCCACACACACACACACACACACACACACACACCCATGCCCGAGAAGGACTCGAACCTCCGGCGAGAGAGTCCGCACAATCCTCGACATGGTGCCTCAAACCGCGCGGCCACCCCGTGCGGTTGCATCTTGCGAGAGATGATGGCCAAAATGTAAATTTATCCTGTACATCGACCTGTTCATAGCTTAGCCTTGCTGTAGGTGCAGCAGCAGCTGCAGGGCCAAATCAGTCGACCTCACCAACATGACCTTCGGCAAAACAAAGGTTTCGGCTCAGTCTTTGGAGCTCCTGAACGAATTAGCTGATCCCGAAATATCAGAGGAAAGTCCGCCTACATGCGCGCCCTCATGTACACGGATAATGAGAAACGCGTAAAAGTGTCTCCCATTCTGATGCGACCGAGCGAGGTGGCGCAGTGGTTAAACACTGGACTCGCATTCGGGAGGACGACGGTTCAATCCCGCGTCCGGCCATCCTGATTTAGGTTTTCCGTAGTTTCCCTAAATCGCTCCAGGCAAATGCCGGGATGGTTCCTTTCAAAGGGCACGGCCGACTTCTTTCCCTAATCCGATGAGACCGATGACCTCGCTGTCTGGTCTCCTTCCCCAAAACAACCCAACCCCGTTCTGATGCGACACATTATAACGGCCTTCAGAAGCAGAGGGGCTGAAAATACAGAGGGCTAACTGAATCTTCACATGCAAACCTACAATTTTCGCACCTTACGTCTCAAACAGACAACCTCTGACACCAACACATTAATTTTCTGATAACATCTGTATGCTGCTGATGTATATGTCATCTTTCTACAGGAAGTCACCAATAGCAAACTAGCAGTTTGCGATTTTAATAGCTAAAAATAGTATATTTCGTGTGTTTTTCTACTGTGTTATTATGTTGTATAGTGTTTTCTTTGACAACGAATTATTAGATTATCTATTATTTGTTTTAACTTTGACAAACTTGAAACGAATGAAATATTCCATATTTTTACCCTGTAATCTGAAGTGTCAAAAATGTCAAACTTTGTGTTACGTATAATTTAGAATCGCTCTTAATGTAGTACGTGTTCGAAAACATGGGAAGAATTAAAATGTATCCCAAAGTATGTGCTACAGATATTTTGGCTGGCCGATGTGGCCGTGCGGTTAAAGGCGCTGCAGTCTGGAACCGCATGACCGCTAAGGTCGCAGGTTCGAATCCTGCCTCGGGCATGGATGTTTGTGATGTCCTTAGGTTAGTTAGGTTTAACTAGTTCTAAGTTCTAGGGGACTAATGACCTCAGCAGTTGAGTCCCATAGTGCTCAGAGCCATTTTTTGAACAAATATTTTGTTTGCTAAATGTGAGAAATCGAGAAACTTATGAAAGAAAAACAGAATGGTGTTCCATATTTGTACCACTTCCTCTATTACTTTCTGGCTCTGAGGTAAGAATATACTGAACTGGTGCGTTCAGTCCAAAATGTAGCCGCAATTTAACGGATTAAAGCAAAGACTGCCCGTTTCAAAATTAGTGCCTGGGACTATGCTGATCGTATCTATATCCCCTTATCCATTCACAACGTGATTCTAGAGCCGCGATGGGTTCGCCTTCACTTTATCTTCGCCATACGCGATGATACTGGCACCCAGCACAGATAGTAGCTTTCATTACGCAACACTTCATCGATTTGTAATGTCAAGGAGTCACAGAGCTCAATTACTTTCAGCCTTAGCCAGGAGCACTTCACCACTTCGTAAAAATCACCGACGAAGAAAACAGAACCTTAACAACAAGGTTCACAACATAGAAACTGCGCTCAACTTTAAAAACGGCACTACAGCAAAAATCTGCGGGCGCAGTCGGACTACCGCTAGTGTTTTATGCGCACCGTTGGCATCAGAGTGCAGTATGAGTTACATTGCTAAATTCAGAGGAGAGAGAGGACAGGTGGAAAGACTACATTAATGGCATCTATGAGGAGAGAGACTCACCTTATGACGTAATAGAAGAAGAAACAAGAGTCTATACAGAAGAGATATGGGACCAAGTATTAGAATCGGAATTGAAAACAGTGTTGGAAGACTTAAGACCAAATGAGGCAGAAGGAAATCTCTAAAATCGTTGTGGCAAGTCGCAAAAAAAGTCTATTTACGTTCTTGTCTAATATATGTGGGTCTGGAGATATACTATCTGACTTTTGGAAAAATATCATGTACACAGTTCCAAATAGCAAGTGCCGACAAGTGCGAGAATTGTTGTTAATTCAGCGTAGCAGCTCATGCATACAAGTTTCTGCAAAAATAATATACCGAAATAAGGAAAAGATAGTTGAGGGTATGCTACATGACGATCAGTTTGGATTTATGAAAGGTAAAGATACCAGAGAGGTAGTTACGTCGTTGCGGTCGGTAGACTAAGGAAAAATCGAGACACATTCATACGATTAGTCGACTTGGAAAAATGTAGCAAAATGATACAAAATTTTCGAAATTCTAAGAAAAAATAGGGTGAGATATAGGGAAAGACGGGTAATATACGATATGTACAAGAGCCAAGACGAAACAATATGGGTGGAAGACCAAGAACGAAGTACTCGGGTTAAAATGGGTGTAAGACAGGGATATAGGTCTTTCGCCTCCTACGGTTCTATCTCTTTAGCAAAAAAGCAATGACGGAAATAAAAGAAAGTGCACCTCTTTTTGAGTAAGCCAAGATCGCTTGATTTTAAGACCTTTAGTCCAAATACTAGTTTCGACAGAATCGTGCTGCCATCTTCAGATTGGCATAAATGTTCACATCCTGAGAACAAAGTGTAAATACATTAAAAAACTTAACATGATATACCTTGTTGAGTTTTTAATGTATTTACATTTGGTTCGCAAAATGTCGACGACATATGTATGTGAACATTTACGTAAAGTGTAATGCCAATCTGAAGATGACAGCACGATTCTGTGGAAACTAGTAATTGTAATAAGGTCTTAAAATCCAGCGATCTTGGTTTCCACAAAAATAATATGTATAATCAGAGATCGCCCCAACAACGTGTGTAAGTTATAACAAAAGAAAGGTTCTGGGGAGAAGTGAAAATTCAACTTCAAAGGATATCAAAGATAAAATTCAATGATGACATCGCTATCCTCAGTGAAAGTGAAGAAAAATTACATCATCTGCTGAATGAAAGGAAAAATCTCGTGAGTACAGATTATGGACTGACAGTGAACCGGAAAATGACGAATAGTAATGAGAAGTAGCAGAAACGAGACAGCGAGAAACTTGAAATAAGGACTGGTGATCACATAGAAGAAATTTGGAAGTTCTGCTACCTGGGCCGCAGTATTACCGTTGATAGACTAAGCAGTCTTAAAAGCAGACTAGTGCTGGCAAAAAGAGCATCCCTGGAGAAGAGAATTTCGTTACTATCATCCATAGGCCTTTATATGAGGAAAAAATTTCTGGGAATGCAACATTGGACCACAGTATTGTGTGATTCCGAAACAAGAACTGTAGTAAAACCGCAAAAGAAGAGAATCGAAGAGTTTGAGATGCGGTACTTGAGAAGAATGTTGAAAATTAGGTGGACTGATAAGGTGAGGATGGTGAGGTACTCCACAGAATGGGCGAGAAAAAGAACGTACGGAAAACACTGACAAGAAGGGGCAAGATAATGGGACATGTTAATACATCACGAAATAACTTCCATGGTACTAGCGGGAGGTGTAGAGGGTAAAACTGTAGAGGAAGATAAAGACTGTGTAAGTAGGCTGTTTATCTTTTCTTATTGGCAACGTTACGTAGCGCTCTGTATGAAAATCACTGGCTGTGCTGTGTGCAGTCTGTGGCTTGTTTGCATTGTTGTCTGCCATTGTAGTGTTGGGCAGCGGCAGCTGGCTGTTAACAGCGCGTAGCGTTGCGCAGTTGGTGAGCCGCCAACAGTGGTGGATGTGGGGAGAGAGATGGCGGAGTTTTGAAATTTGTAAGACTAGATGTCATGAACTACTATATATATAATGACTATTAAGGTAAATACATCATTTGTTCTCTATCAAAATCTTTCATTTGCTAACTATGCCTATCAGTAGTTAGTGCCCTCAGTAGTTAGAATCTTTTATTTAGCTGGCAGCAGTGGCGCTCGCTATATTGCAGTGGTTCGAGTAACGAAGATTTTTGTGAGGTAAGTGATTTGTGAAAGGTATAGGTTAATGTTAGTCAGGGCCATTCTTTTGTAGGGATTATTGAAAGTCAGATTGCGTTGCGCTAAAAGTATTGTGTGACAGTTTAAGCACAGTCATGTATAATTTCTCTAAGGGGACGTTGCAACTGGAACACAACCAGAAAGTATTTGAGGACTAGGATGCAAGTGGCTAGTCTGAGATGAAGAGGTTTACGCACGAGAGCAGTTCCTAGCGGTCCACATCAAACCAGTCAGGATAACGATGACACAAAAAAAAGAGCTGGTATCATTCCGGCGACTGTGTCACAGAAATTATTAGTGAACTGCATCGGGTGCGACCATAGTAGCCGGTTTCACTCAGGGAATGACTCTACTAATTCCGAAAAGAACGAAAGGGATGACCATAAAAGCAATGCGGCCGATTACTCTCTTAACAGACTGAACAAACTGAAATCTGTTGTAGCGTGTTTCCTGGAATGGTGTCAACACAGTGCTGTTGATGGGCGATCAATTAGAGCATTGTAGCACACCACATTTTCATGCCAAGAAAAAGCATATGATAAAATAAGTTATTGTTACCTATGTCACACAATGCTCGCCCTCGGTTTTCACTCCACCTACACTGACGTCATCACCCGTGTACCCGCAGTACATATAAATAAATAAACAAAACGCTCACGAACCAATCTCTACTCAAAGAGGACTTCGACCAGTTTACGCCATATGTGCTGGTTTGTTCGTAGTCGCCATGAAACGCTTGCTACGACAGCGCCATCACACTCTGTCGCACATCAATCCATATAGCCTCGAAATAGTCGTCCAGGGCAACGCAGATGATGTTACCCTGCTATTCCATGACGACAGGGACATACACCTCGCCAAACAGATTTCAGGCGCTATTAACAGTACAACTGGGGAATCTATAGTTGTTTAGAGAAGCTGAGCGTCCTTGCCAAAATCGCCAATAATAACCTCTGTTCTTAATAACCAGTTATCGATAATAAAGTTAATTACTAGCGATCTTGGAAAAGAAGTTTAACCTCTCTAATCTATTACCACAGATCGCCCATTGCGGCTCAAAATGAGTAAACTAAAAAGTTAGCTATATTTCACTATGCGCTTGTACTACGTTGGTTGTCACAAGTGAACATACGAAAAACTTTGGGGATGTTCTTAAATGCCTACCCAAAGTATATGATAAAGATCTACTGGCGCTTTAAGAGGCAAAATATAAAAGTCATCTTATACATGATACATTCGTCCATGACTACAGCATATTGCAGCAGTACTCCCTTCCCCCCCCCCCCCCCCTCCCTCCCCCCTTCTCCACACCCTCCTGCCTAAAGCAATTGCACGGCAAGTCCTTGACTCAACATCTCGGTACGTCTGCAAATACAATGTATTCAAAGTACGTTACAAACTAACCCAGCAAGTAGAATTTGAACTTATAAATCCAGGAATACACGGCACGACGAATGTTCTCAAATGGACGAAAAAAATCATCAGTATTACTAACGGCAGCATAACTAAATACCTCTAGAAACCTTTGTCCAGGAAGTCGATCCATCGCTGCCTTCAGACGTCTCTGCTAATGTTATACAGAATACAATATCCTACACTACCAAGCTCCGAACCAACTGGGCGAGAGAGTGGATCGCAGCTCCACGCATTCATGTACCATACTTTGCTTAGCCCCCTTCCGCCATGTCAAGTTCCCGCAGTGTAATTTGTCCAAGATACTGAGCAATGTTTTCCATCGAATGATACCCACGATAGGCAATATGACATGAAGCGGTTACCAACATCGTGTCTACGCTGAATCGAGCCAGCCATGGATGGAACCCGCTCTGCAACCATTGTCGAATTCCTGACACCGTCTAACTTCTTTTTGGGTATCGGGGCCAAAATGTCATTGAGATTAGAGGCGAAAGAAACTAGCTCTCAACACTAGAAGGGCACCTGACGCAATTTCATACTACCTAAACTTCAAACTCCGTTCAAACAGGCCTCAGAATGCCCTGTTATGTCGACCGACTGCAATGTCATCCATAGCCGATAGGTGTCACTGGATGCGGATATGGAGGGACATATGGTCAGCATACCGCTGTGTCGGTCGTTGTCAGTTTTCGTGGCCGGCGCCGCTATTTCTAAATCAAGTAGCTCCTTAATCAGCCTCACAGGAGCTCAATGCACACCACTTGACAGTAGTGCTCAGCAGAGCGGACTGGGTATTTTTCCCGCCTGCCAAAAATTACAACTACGTCGCTTCGTATACTGTGCCCTAAGGACTGCACAATCCGATCTTGAAGACTTCAGGGCCAATCTTTAAAATCATCAATGGTATGTGCTGAAGCGTTTGTGAGTGGGATACAAAACTATTTTTCATAGCTTCATCCACATTATAGTGCCCACACCTTCACCCATATACATCACCTGCCTCCCACCAAGTCCCTCCGCCCCACTTTTTACAGAAGAGAATTAGGGACGTCATCGTTCTCTGTTATAATTCATTCCACTACAATATGTTTTTGGTCTGAGAGAGAAGCCACTGGCTCAAGTAGCAGTCGGATTGTTACAACAAAATCAAGATTTCATCTTACTATGATGCCTAAGAGTCATTTTGTTTTCTTTTAAGAGAAAATTTCTTAAATTTTAGCAACTTAAAATCATGTCGACAATGACTTCCGTCGAAACTGGTGGAAAAGCATTCGTGCGGATGGCGAAAGTACTTTTCAACAACCTGTCAGGTCGATTTAGACGTGCGACGGATGGGCTGTAAGGAGAATTTAAAAAATTGACTTCCAATAACTAACACAAAAGAATTGCAAGAAATCCTAACAATAATAGAAATCCAAATAAATATTAAATTAAAGAAATATGAAACTACCTCAAACTCTGTTAATTGCCTAAACTCATTTCAATCATGAATCCGAACAGTGCAAGCGCCATTCTTCTTTATAAGTCACTTACCTCACAGGAAATCTTCACGAACTACAGCAATTACAGCAAGTAGCAACAACGTCGAGCTAAATAAAGATATTCTAACTACTATAGACTCTAACTACCAGGAGGCATATGGTTAGCAAAAGAAAGATTTTGTTGAAGAGCAAACAATGTAAGTAGATAATTTTACTTTCTCGTGTGCATCCAGTTCGAAAAATTATATAGTTGTCAATCATTCCACTGCCCAAACATTATCAACCAAACATCCATCGTCATAAATTTCCTTACATATTTTCTTCTAAACACATCATTTCATCTCATTTCACAATGCATGTCCTACCAACACAGAGTCTCAACTGAGAGTACCGTGTCCATACACTTCACTATCCACTCGCTAACTACTAGTCAGTCCAACCACAGAATCTCTTGCCGAGGGCGCAGAGCGCTGCCAGCGATATTAACGCCATCTACAGCACTGCCAGCATACAAGCATGCTACTTACTCTACTGGGTGAATAACGGGCTCGTATGAGCGCCGCGCCTCGTTTACACGATTCGCAAACTGTAATACTGTACTGAGTGAGTACAAACGTTGCTTTCGTTCGATTTGCAAACGCGATTTTAAGAGTAAATAAAGCAAGTGCAGCGCAAGATATACTGCAGAAAGGTAAAAACTGCCAAGTGTAATGTGAAACGATGTCTTCCGACATCGACTGTTGCTAACGAGATGGAAGAAGCAATGGTTGTGAGAATATAAACAAGAGGCTGAAACACTAATGACCACGGAAAATGCTTTATAAATTGAAGCGAAAGGAGTCTGGTGTAAAATCCTCTTTAATTAGATTGCAATAAGCTTAAGAAAGCGACAGGTAAGTTATCCGATCGGCCTCTACCACTAAGCATTGCCAAATACCGGATAAAATGCCGATAGCGTGAAGGTACAGGAAAAGGCCAGGAAAAGAAGACAAGGCTAGAATCCAGACAAATACCATCAGAAATGTCTGCCTAACGCTTAAATTTTTATTAGCTTTTAACAAATTCCTGTTTATCAGAAGTGCTTTAGATACTTGACTTTTCTATTTCGGCCATCATCAGTTATTTTACTGTTCAAAGAAATTTCTGGCTTCCAGCCGGTTGTCGGTTAACATATTTAACGATATTTCAATTGTCATCTGCCAGTCACCCTCAGGTGAGTCCCTGTCTACTAGTGCGCTGTGGGTCTTCCGCGGATGTGTCAATGTCACAATGACTGGTCGACTACACTACTCGGCGGGCAGAACCCTCGACTGTGGAACCGCGGATCTCAGTTGTCCTCGGGGTTGCCTCTGGTCACGGTCATCGACATACTCTTCCACTTCAAGTGGAGCTTGAGATAAAATGAAAGATGCACGTGCCTAGGGCTTCCGTCGGGTAGCCCAATTGCCTGGTGCAAGTCTTAGCTGACGCCATATCTGCGGCTTGCTTGTCGATAAGGATGGAGTGATGATTAAGACAACACAAATACGCGACCAGAAAAAAATCTGTGACCCTGCCGTGAATCGAACCTGGGCCTCTTGCATGGTATTCTGTTGCGGTGACCACTCAGTAATGGAGGCAGACAGAGCTGGAGATGTTCAAATAACTTACGGGTATGCTGCCGGGTGACGTCGCCGAACACCGCTGATATTTCGACAGGAGCACACCCTGCCATTCACAAGGCACAAATGCAAGGAAGAAAAAAATGAGCAAGCAAATTTAATACCTCGGTTCACAGAGGAGAAACAAGGAAGACACCACACACAGAACAAGTGTCAACACAACCAAAGATAACCAACATCAGAAATATCGATAGTTACTATTAATCAACAAGTGAGGTAGCACTAATTCTGTCCCTCTGTTTTTTGATGAGGGACAGAGCCGGATTCCAAGCAGCATTTAAACAAAATCCACCATCTCTCGTAATAAGATTGCTTGATAGTCTGATTTCAACAGCTTCCTTAATAACACTATCCCAATAGCTGTACGTGCAAGCCAGAATCTGCGTGTTGATGTATTCCATAGGATAACCGGTGTCAAGGCAATGTTCTGCAATAGCGGATTTACTCGGCTGTTGTCAGCGTGTGTGACGCTTATGTTCAATACATCGGTCTTCCACAGTCCTGATTGTCTGACCAATATATGACGTGCCACAACTGCAAGGAATACGATAGAACCCAGCCTTACGCAAACCAAGATCATCTTTTACGGACGGCAACAGGGCTTTAATCTTAGAAGGTGGTCGAAAAACACATTTCACATCGTATTTCTGCAAAATACGGCCAGTCCTTTTGGAAATGCTTCCTGCGTAAGGCAAAAAGGCCATAGACTTAGGTGCCACTTCGCTGCTATCGACACTCACCCGTTGCACAGAACGCTGTTGGCGCAACGCACGTTTCATCTGCCTCTAACTATAACCATTCTGACGAAAGGTGACTTCGAGATGTGGTAGCTCAGCTGCCAAACCTTCAGGGTCTGAGATAACGTGGGCCCTGTGAGCCAATGTGCGAAGTACTCCTTCACGCTGAGCTGGGTGGTGACAACTATCAGCTCGCTGATACAAGTCAGTGTGGCTGGGCTTCCTATAAACAGAATGTCCCAACGTACCATCAGTCTTCCTTTTGACCAACACAGCAAGGAAGGGAAGGCATCCATTCTTTTCCTCCTCCATAGTGAACTGAATATTCGGGTGGATTGAATTCAGATGTTCCAAAAACCGGTTTACATTCTCACTACCATGAGGCCAAACTACAAAAGTATCGTCTACATGCCTGGAAAAACACTCAGGTTTCAAGGTCGCTGACTCCAGTGCACATTCTTCAAAGTCCTCCATGAATAAATTGGTCCACAATAGGTGACAACGAGCTTCCCATTGCAACTCCATCTGTCTGTTCGTAGTACTGACCATTGAATAAAAAGTTAGTGGAAGTCAGCACATGTCGAAACAAATTTGTTAACTCGAGTCCAAACAACCTCAATTAGCTGCAACGAATCAGAGAGAGGAACGCGAGTAAAAAGAGAAACCACATCAAAACTGACTAAAATATCAGAGTCATTCAAACGCAATCCACGCAATCGACGTAAGAAATCTGCAGAGTTCTTAATGTGGTGTTCACACCTACCTACTAGTGGGCTCAACAAACTAGCAAGATGTTTAGCTACACGATATGTCGGTGCACCAATATTAGAAACAATAGGCCTCAACGGGACAGCCTCTTTATGGACCTTAGGGAGGCCATATAATCTAGGTGGTACAGCGCAGTAAGAAGTAAGACTCTTGATAGTGTCCTGTGACAACCGATTTTTCGATACGCCGAATCAGAAAGTAGACACTGCATCCTTTGAATGTAATCGTGCTTGTTCAACAAAACGATGGCGTTACCATTGTCCACAGGTAAAATAACAATATCAGGATCTATTCTACGTGAATGTAAAGCAGCCGCCTCAGCTGCTGTAGTGTTACACTTGGATGGACGGGCCCCAGTCAACACACGACAAGCTTTGCTCCTAACCTCTTCCGCAGCCTCGAAGGTAGTTTATAAACAGCCTGTTCGATACAACTAATAACATCAACGACTGGCAAACTCCTAGGCGTCGGTGCGGAGTTCAAACCTTTCCCCAACACAGACAAAGTTGCGTCGACAAACATTTTCTCCGTGAGATTGATCACAGAACGTCGAGAATTAGAATTAGACACTGAGCCAAGGAAACGTTCAAACTTCGCCGAATGACGAGCAGTTACAGATTGAAATTCCCAGTCAGACTGCGACCAAGAGGCACCGTCCACCCAATCCCAAGAAAATTCAGAACCATTAGACGCCATCATTAAATGAAGCCCACCCACACTGACTTGTATCAGCGAGCTGATAGTTGTCACCACCCAGCTCAGCGTGAAGAAGTACTTCGCACATTGGTTCACAGGGCCCACGTTATCTCAGACCTTGAAAGTTTGGCAGCTGAGCTAGCACATCTCGAAGTCACCTTTCATCAGAATGGTTATAGTGAGAGGCAGATGAAACGTGCGTTGCGCCAACACCCTTCTGTGCAACGGGTGAGTGTCGATAGCAACGAAGTGGCACCTAAGTCTACGGCCTTTTTGCCTTACGCAGGAAGCATTTCCAACAGGTCTGGCCGTATTTTGCAGAAATATGATGTGAAATGTGTTTTTCGACCACCTTCTAAGATTAAAGCCCTGTTGCCGTCCGTAAAAGATGATCTTGGTTTGCGTAAGGCTGGGTTCTATCGTATTCCTTGCAGTTGTGGCACGTCATATATTGGTCAGACAATCAGGACTGTGGAAGACCGATGTATTGAACATAAGCGTCACACACGCTGACAACAGTCGAGCAAATCCGCTATTGCAGAACATTGCCTTGACACTGGTCATCCTATGGAATACAACAACACGCAGATTCTGGCTTGCACGTCCAGCTATTGGGATAGTGTTTAAAGGAAGCTGTTGAAATCAGACTATCAAGCAATCTTATTAAGAGAGATGGTGGATTTGTTTAAATGCTGCATGGAATCCGGCTCTGACTCTCATCAAAAAACAGAGGGTCAGAATTAGTGCTACCTCACCTGTTGATTAATAGTAACTATCGATATTTATGATGTTGGTTATCTTTGATTGTGTTGACACTTGTGCTGTGTGTGGTGTCTTCCTTGTTTCTCCTCTGTGAACCGAGGTATTAAATTTGCTTGCTCATTTTTTCTTCCTTGCATTTGTGCCTTGTGAATGGCAGGGTGTGCTCCTGTCGAAATATCGGCGGTGTTCGACGACGTCACCCGGCAGCAAACCCGTAAGTTATTTGAACATTTGATTCGCCGGGAAAAGTTAAGGTCTCACAGATCTGGAGATGATAGTGTTCTACGCACTGCTCAACTTGTATCCACTATCATGATTCATCAAGTTTTCCACCAGCATCTTTCTACTCGTCTTTCCCAGCCTAAAACGTCTGCTATTACTGAACATTTCATTTCCACCGAAAATTCAGTAGAGTATGATTAAACAGTTATTTTGGACACAGCAACATATTTTTACGACCATTATTAAAGACTCCGTGGTAGTACGCCTAGCTACAGTATATGTGGTAAAAATTTTGATCTTTATACAGTGTATTTAATACACTGTCCAGTCGCATTAATGTGACCACCTATTAAACATTGAATAATCACATTTAACAGGGCGGGCCGCTGGGAAACGTGCACAAATAGAGTCGATAAAGTTGCGGAAGGCAGCTACAGCGATGTGGAGCCATGACAACTCCAGTGCTATGGTCCTGTACCCCAAGTTTCTGGGCTGAGGAACCATGTTGCGTAAAGCCCAATGGAGCTGGTCCCATATTCTCGACTGGGTTTAATCCGGGAAGTTTGCTGTCCAGTAGAATAACGTAAACTTATCCTGCTGATCTTCAAACCGTGTACGTACACTGTAAGCCGTATGAAAGGTTGCATTGCCGTATTAGTAAATACCATCCTGCCGAGGAAAAAAGAAACAGCACGAGAATGTGGACATGTCTCCAACTATAGATCCATGTTTGTGTTGGTTCATTGTACCTTCCAGAATGATATCATCCAAGGAATGCCCTCTGACCAGAATCCTTACGACGATTTTTTTTTTTTTTTTTTGGTCATCAGTCTACTGACTGGATTGATGCGGCCCCGCCACGAATTCCTTTCCTGTGCTAACCTCTTCATCTCAGAGTAGCACTCGCAACGTACGTCCTCAATTATTTGCTTGACGTACTCCAATCTCTGTCTTCCTCTACAGTTTTTACCCTCTACAGCTCCCTCTAGTACCATGGAAGTCATTCCCTCATGTCTTAGCAGATGTCCTATCATCCTGTCCCTTCTCCTTATCAGTGTTTTCCACATATTCCTTTCCTCTCCGATTCTGCGTAGAACCTCCTCATTCCTTACCTTATCATTCCACCTAATTTTCAACATTCGTCTATAGCACCACATCTCAAATGCTTCCATTCTCTTCTGTTCCGGTTTTCCCACAGTCCATGTTTCACTACCATACGATGCTGTACTCCAGACGTACATCCTCAGACAATTTCTTCCTCAAATTAAGGCCGGTATTTGATATTAGTAGACTTCTCTTGGCCAGAAATGCCTTTTTTGCCATAGCGAGTCTGCTTTTGATGTCCTCCTTGCTCCGTCCGTCATTGGTTATTTTACTGCCTAGGTAGCAGAATTCTTTAACTTCATTGACTTCGTGACCATCAATCCTGAAGTTAATTTTCTCGCTGTTCTCATTTCTACTACTTCTCATTACCTTCGTCTTTCTCCGATTCACTCTCAAACCATACTGTGTACTCATTAGACTGTTCATTCCGTTCAGCAGATCATTTAATTCTTCTTCACTTTCACTCAGGATAGCAATGTCATCAGCGAATTGTATCATTGATATCCTTTCACCTTGTATTTTAATTCCACTTCCGAACCTTTCTTTTGTTTCCATCATTGCTTCCTCGATGTAAAGATTGAAGAGTAGGGGCGAAAGGCTACAGCCTTGTCTTACACCCTTCTTAATACGAGCACTTCGTTCTTGATCGTCCACTCTTATTATTCCCTCTTGGTTGTTGTACATATTGTATATGACCCGTCTCTCCGTATAGCTTACCCCTACTTTTTTAAAAATCTCGAACAGCTTGCATCATTTTATATTGTCGAACGCTTTTTCCAGGTCGACAAATCCTATAAAAGTGTCTTGATTTTTCTTTAGCCTTGCTTCCATTACTAGCCGTAACGTCAGAATTGCCTCTCTCGTCCCTTTGCTTTTCCTAAAGCCAAACTGATCCTCACCTAGCGCATTCTCAATTTTCTTTTCCATTCTTCTGTATATTATTCTTGTAAGCAGCTTCGATGCATGAGCTGTTAAGCTGATTGTGCGATAATTCTCGCACTTGTCAGCTCTTGCCGTCTTCGGAATTGTGTGGATGATGCTTTTCCGAATGTCAGATGGTATATCGCCAGACTCATATATTCTACACACCAACGTGAATAGTCGTTTTGTTGCCACTTCCCCGAATGATTTTAAAAATTCTGATGGAATGTTGTCTATCCCTTGTGCTTTATTTGACCGTAAGTCCTCCAAAGCTCTTTTAAATTCCGATTCTAATATTGGATCCCCTATCTCTTCTAAATCGACTCCTGTTTCTTCTTCTATCACATCAGACAAATCTTCACCCTCATAGAGGCTTTCAATGTATTCTTTCCACCTATCTGCTCTCTCCTCTGCATTTAACAGTGGAATTACCGTTGCACTCTTAAAGTTATCACCGTTGCTTTTAATGTCACCAAAGGTTGTTTTGACTTTCCTGTGTGCTGAGTCTGTCCTTCCGACAATCATATCTTTTTCGATGTCTTCACATTTTTCCTGCAGCCATTTCGTCTTAGCTTCCCTGCACTTCCTATTTATTTCATTCCTCAGCGACTTGTATTTCTGTATTCCTGATTTTCCCGGAACATGTTTGTACTTCCTCCTTTCATCAATCAACTGAAGTACTTCTTCTGTTACCCATGGTTTCTTCGCAGCTACCTTCTTTGTACCTACGTTTTCCTTCCCAACTTCTGTGATGGCCCTTTTTAGAGATGTCCATTCCTCTTCAACTGTACTGCCTACTGCGCTATTCCTTATTGCTGTATCTATAGCGTTAGAGAACTTCAAACGTAACTCGTCATTCCTTAGTACTTCCGTATCCCACTTCTTTGCGTATTGATTCTTCCTAACTAATGTCTTGAACTTCAGCCTACTCTTCATCACTACTATATTGCGATCTGAGTCTATATCTGCTCCTGGGTACGCCTTACAATCCAGTATCTGATTTCGGAATCTCTGTTTGACCATGTTGTAATCTAATTGAAATCTTCCCGTATCTCCCGGCCTTTTCCAATTATACCTCCTCCTCTTGTGATTCTTGAACAGGGTATTCGCTATTACTAGCTGAAACTTGTTACAGAACTCAATTAGTCTTTCTCCTCTTTCATTCCTTGCCCCAAGCCCATATTCTCCTGTAACCTTTTCTTCTACTCCTTCCCCTACAACTGCATTCCAGTCGCCCATGACTATTAGATTTTCGTCCCCCTTTACATACTGCATTACCCTTTCAATATCCTCATACACTTTCTCTATCTGTTCATCTTCAGCTTGCGACGTCGGCATGTATACCTGAACTATCGTTGTCGATGTTGGTCTGCTGTCGATTATGATTAGAACAACCCGGTCACTGAACTGTTCACAGTAACACACCCTCTGCCCTACCATCCTATTCATAACGAATCCTACACCTGTTATACCATTTTCTGCTGCTGTTGATATTACCCGATACTCATCTGACCAGAAATCCTTGTCTTCCTTCCACTTCACTTCACTGACCCCTACTGTACAGTTTCGGTATAGGCTTGGACTTTCAACCATCGTCGCCAATAGTAGTCAGCTTGGGTGCACGAAGCAGGAACATGCTACGGAGGCGAATATGAAGAAACCTTCGCTGAACAGTCACTGAGGAGTCACGTTTGGAAGCCCATAGGTTTATCTGGGCAGTCATTCGGTCAACTGTTGCATGTCTATTCGCCCACACAGATCTCTGCAGCCGTCATTCACCCCTCTCAACTGTGGTCTGTGAAGCTTCAAATTTGCCTGGGCACAGGTTTTGGATCGCGGCATTTTGCTATGCGCGGTATTCTTTAACCACGGCGGCATGTGAACAGTTCAGAAACGTAGCCGTTTTGGAAATGATTCCAACCTTGGCCCTGATGCAAATGATCGTGCCTTTTGGACGTCAGACAAGTCGCTCCGTTACCGCATTCTGCACTATAAGTTCCTGGCAGGTTAAAACTGTGTGCCTGACCGAGACTCGAACTCGGGACCTTTACTTTTGCGGGCAAGTGCTCTATCATGTCACCTGCCCAAGCAAGAGTCAGGACCAGTCCTCACAGCTTTAGTTCTGCCAGTACCTTGTCTCCTACCTTCCAGACTGAACAGAAACTCTCCTGCAGGCCTTGCAGAACTAGCACTCCAGGTAGAAAGGATATTGCGGAGACATGGCTTAGCCACACCCTGGGGGATGGTTGGAAATTTGTGGTAAGGTCTTATGGGACCGAACTGCTGAGGTCATCGGTCCCTAAGCTTACACACTATTTAATCTAACTTAAACTTACACTAAGGACGACACACACACACACACACACACACACACACACACACACATGCTGGAGGGAGGAGTCGAACCTCCGACCGACGGGGGAGGCGGCGCGGACCGTGAGAAGACGCCCTAGATCGCTCGGCTACCCCGCTCGGCCGGGGGGATGTTTCCAGAATGAAATTTTCACTCTGCAACGGTGTGAGCTCTGATATTTCTCCTCTGACCCATAGGTTCCAGGTGACTTTTCTGAACTCTTCCCATTCTCTAAACATCTATATCTACGAGATTACTCTGCTATTCTCAGTTAAGTGCTTGGCAGAGGGTTCAATGAACCACTTTCAGGCTGTCTCTCTACCGTTCTGCTCTCCAACGGGTGAGGGAAAAACGAGCACTTAAATTTATCTGTGTGGCTCTGATTTCTCTTATTTTATCATGCTGATCATTTCTCCCTATGCAGGTGGGTGTCAACAGAATGTTTTCACAATTGGAGGAGAAAACTGATCATTGAAATTTCATGAGAAGATTAAAATTTTGTGTTGGGCCGAGACTCGAACTCGGGACCTTTGCATTTCGCGGCAAATACTCTGCCATCTGCGCCACCCAAGCACGGCTCACTACCTGTCCTCAGAGTTTAATTCCGCTGGTACCTTATCTCCTACCTTCCAAACTTCAGACATAGCTTAGCCACGGCTGGGGAATATTTCCAGAATGAAAGAGAATAGGGATTGGCGGAATTAAAGCTGTAAGAACACGTCGTGTGTCGTGCTTGGGTATCTCAGACGTTAGAGCAATTGCCCGCGAAAGGTTCCGAGTTCGAGTCTCGGTGATGCACACGGTCTTAATCTGCCAGGAAGTTTCACATCAGCGCACAGTCCACTGCAGAGTGAGAATTTCGTTCTGGAAACGACTGCACTGTTTTCTGTATCTCCCCGGCACGCATCCTATATTCCCCACTCTTAGTGCTGCTACCAGCCGTCTGCCAGTGGTTATTGCCTGTTGACGTCTAACATATGTGGTGGTCATATTAATACAACTGGACCGTGTGTTTTGGCCTCAGCAATTTCTTTCTGGTACCATTATTAAAATGGCTCTAAGCACTATGGGACTTAACATCTGAGGTCATCAGTCCCCTACACTTAGAATTACTTAACCTTCACTAACCTAAGGACATCACATACATCCATACCCGAGGAAGGATTCCAACCTGCGACCGTAGCAACAAGGTGGTTCCGGACTGAAGTGCCTAGAACCGCTCGGCCACAGTAGCCGGCTACCATTATTAAAGACTCCGTCGATGTCCGTGTGGCTACTGTAACTGTATTCGAAATTGAGAACTCTACAGCATTTTTAGCATGAACTTGTATGGTCTAACGGAACTAAATGAGAAAAGGAAAAGGTTCTTTAAAAATAAAGAAAGAAAGATAACTTTGAATTTTCCGGACGTCTGTGGCTGATATTCAAAGTGCAGTTTATAGTAGAACCGTGAATAAGCGAGAACTGGTGCTTGTGGAACTGAGAAAACTCAAGCGTGCACCAATGTGGGGGATACGAGAGATGCTACGAGCGCCGCGGGCTCTCGAGACGGCGGGCTGGATGGGCGACGGCTCCGCCCCGGTGTCGTCCTGGGGTGACACGTGACGCCAATAAAGCGCCGCGGAACAAAGCGCGCCGGACGCCGTAAAACACCGTGACGCGCCCAGCGGCCAGACGGCGGCGCAGGCGGACAATGAGCCACGCACAGTAGCCGGCCACCGCCATTGTCCACAGGGCGCTCACTCTGTTTATTCTGTCCTCCTGCGCGCCTTAAACACCGTACGAACCGACGAAGTTTCCACTCATTCGGCTATGACGTGGATTTCGTACGACGTCGAGCAATTGGTTTTCCCCTTACGCAGAGGCCAGCAATTCAGGTTTAGGGATTACGTGGTTTCCATACATTTCTAAGGTGATTCAGTTGGAGATTATCTACGACACTGAGCCATTGGTCTTTTAGTGCTGAACTCTACAATTTTAGGTTAAGAGCTTTGGCTGTTTTCATTTCTTTTCATTAACTTCTGACTGGTGGGGTGGCCAGCTACTGACTGTACCAAACTCAACCATATCGGCGTACACTTTCACCCTTCCATTTCTTCATGTATATACACTACTGTCCATTAAAACTGCTACACCACGAAGATGACGCGCTACAGACGCGCGATTTAACCGACAGAAAGAAGGTGCTATGATATGCAAATGATTAGCTTTTCAGAGCATTCACACAAGGTTGGCGGCAATGGCGACACCTACAACGTGCTGACACGAGGAATGTTTCCTAACGATTTGTCATACACAAACAGCAGTTGACCGGCGTTGACTGGTGAAACGTTGTGTGATGCCTCGTGAAAGGAGGAGAAATGCGTACCATCACGTTTCCGACTTTGATAAAGGTCGGATTGTAGCCTGTCGCGATTGCGGTTTATCGCATCGCGACATTGCTGCTCGCGTTGGTGGAGATCCAATGACTCTTAGCAGAATATGGAATCTGTGGGTTCAGGAGGGTAATACGGAACGCCGTGCTGGATCCCAACGGCCTCGTATCAGTAGCAGTCGAGATGACAGGCATCTTATCCGCATGGCTGTAACGGATCGTGCAGCCACGTCTCGATCCAGGAGTCAACACATGGGGACATTTGCAAGACAACAACCACGTGCACGAACAGTTCGACGACGTTTGCAGTAGCATGGGCTATCAGCACGGAGACCATGGCCGCGGTTACCCTTGACGCTGCATCACAGACAGGAGCGCCTGCGATGGTGTACTCAACGACGAACCAGGGTGCACGAATGGCAAAACGTCATTTTTTTGGATGAATCCAGGTTCTGTTTACAGCATAATGATGGTCGCATCCGTGTTTGGCAACATCGCGGTAAACGCACATTGGAAGCGTGTATTCGTCATCGCCATACTGGCGTAACACCCGGCATGATGGTATGGGGTGCCATTGTTTACACGTTTCGGTCTCGGTCACCTCTTGTTCGCATTGACGGCACTTTGAACAGTGGACGTTACATTTCAGATGTGTTACGACCCGTGGCTCTACCCTTCATTCGATTCCTGCAAACCCTACATTTCAGCAAGACAATGCACGACCGCATGTTGCAGGTCCTGTACGGGCCTTTCTGGATACAGAATATGTTCGACTGCTGCTCTGGCCAGCACATTCTCCAGATTTCTCACCAATTGAAAACGTCTGGTCAATTGTGGCCGAGCAACTGGCTCGTCACTATACGCCAGTCACCACTCTTGATGTATCGTGTTGAAGCTGCATGGGCAGCTGTACCTGTATACGCCATCCAAGCTCTGTTTGATTCAATGCCCAGGCTATCAAGGCCGTCATTACGGCCAGAGGTGGTTGTTCTGGGTACCGATTTCTCATGATTTATACATCCAAATTGCCTGAAAATGTAATCACATGTCAGTGCTAGTTTAATATATTTGTCCAATGAATACCAGTTTATTACGTGCATTTCTTCTTGGTGTAGCGATTTTAATGGCCAGTAGTGAATTCTATTCTTTATCCTCTCCTACAGTCTTTGCTCTCTACAGGTCCCTCTTGTGCCATGTATATCTGTCGTTCTGTTCCTTGTTCTACAAAAGTGTTTCCCATTCTCGTCGATTCTACAGAGAACCCCCTTTTTTCGTCTTATCAGTTCATTTAACTTTTAGCGCCTTTCCGTATATCAAATGTTTCGATTGTTTTCTCTTCTGGTTTCCCTATGGTCCGTGGTCCACGTCTTTTCAGTGCCATGAAAAGCGGATATGAACTTCGAGACAATCTTCCAGAAAATTAATTGAAACTGTGATAGGAGATACGACATTCCTCCCCGTGGCCTAGAGGTAACGTTTCTGATTAATAATCAGAATGTCTTTAGTACTGTGTTCGATCCAAGTCACTACTTAAATTCTGAATAAAAATCATCAGCAACGGTGGCCGAAGACCTCTGGTACAAGGACGCCGTCGTTCTTTCATCCCTGTGATCTGAAGCGGTCCCTAAAAGGCAGAGGATGCAAAAGTGATTGGAAACGACGGCATCAAACACACACATGTCTTCCCTCGTGACATGTGGCACGCAAGAAGCGCTATGATTTTCTCTTTGTGTGCGAAACTTTCCAGGTCAGTTCCCCGTTATTATCTCCAGTTCGAGACTGCCAATCGAGAGGTAACCATGCCAGTAAGATTCAGTAACCTACGGAAAGGTAACATAGAATGAAATGACAGATTTTGAAGTGGTTGGGAAGCTGGGAAATGGTAAGAGTCTAGATATAAAGGGGGTCAGTGAAACGAAATGAAAGATGATAAGGATTTCTGGTTAGACGAATATGGGGTAATATCAAAAACAGAAGAAACTGGAGCAACGAGAGTGGAGTGATGAATAGCAAGATACTGACTGCGATCAGTTCAGTGAGTTTCAGCGCAGTCTCTTGCTGTTGATGTAGGAACTTCCGTAAGAGGCGAAAAAATCAGCACTGATCAACGCCAAGAGGATGCAGAAGAAAACCGAAAGCAATACATAGAGATACACAAAGTGTATCCATACGACATGCGGCCTGTATTTGAAAAGGTATCACAAATGGCTAAACATTATGGTTTAGCCCCCATCTGGGTCTCTGGAAGTGGACTGCGGGGTAGGTAACCATCATAAAACGAACAATCAACGAAAGATTAAGGCACTACGAATCAGAACGTAGAGTGTCAAACGTTTGAACGTGATAGGGATGCTAGAAAACCGGAAAAGGAAATGCATGTCTCGGTATAGACACAGTTGAGATCAGTGAAGTGAAATAGAAAGATCGGAACTTCTGGTGAGCCAAATATAAGATAAAATCTACAGTAGAAGAAAATGACATAGCCGGGGCAGGAGTAAGTTATGAACAGTAAAGTAGAGCAGGGAATGACCTACTGCAAACTGTTCAAACTGGTTCAAATGGCTCTGAGCACTATGGGACTTAACATCTGAGGTCATCAGTCCCCTAGAACTTAGAACTACTTAAAACTAACTAACTTAAGGACATCACACACATCCCTGCTCGAGGCAGGATTTAAACCTGCGACTGTAGCGGTATCGCGGTTCCAGACTGAAGCGCCTAGAACCGCTCGGCCACATCAGCCGGCGCAAACTGTTCAGTGACATAGTTCGGATCGATTACAAGTTACGAAGACAGTTACAGCTCAAGTATACATGCCAACGTGACAAGCTGAGCATAAGGAAATAGAGACATTTCACGAAGGTACTGGACGGTAAGTCAGTATGTAAACGTAAGTTCGAAAACGTGCGATGGAATTTTAATAAATCGAGGTCCTCGACACACACATTATTTAATTTATATTAGGAATTGAAATAGGATTTAGCGCACCATTAAATTGTTATATGCTGTTGACCAGATAAATATACAGGGAACATGAGACAATTTACAAAGAGTGGTACATAGATTGAGCCAAAACGCAGTATATTGCAATTTTACTATTGTCTGCAAGTAAGACAAGGATAATGGCTTTCAAAGTAAAGAATCCAGTCAGATCGAAAATAATATGAGAAAATATTAGAGCAAGTATCCCACTTCATTTACCTAGAATTTAATGTTAGTTTTAACTGTGTCTAAGATACTGAGAAGAAGGTTAATAAATATCAGATTAATTGAAGAACAGTTGGAAGAAATTTGGAAACAAAAACAAGAAAGGAAACACCAATATAAAATCTATAAATTTGCAGTAACAAAAAGAAAAAAAAGCTATATACAAGCACAAGGGATGAAGTTTCATGAAACCTAATAGAGTCTGAAATAAAATGGACAAAATAACAAATGAAACAATAAGATCAGATTTTTTTAATTAATGACGAGATAAAAGAGAACAGAGTGAAATGGAAGAACCACGTTGATAGAAAGACATAAAACAAACTGCCAAAAAACATGAAGCATTATAGGCCAACTGGAAAGAGAGAACTAGGTAGACCCTAGGAGATGGATGTATGACAGATACCGGAACAGGAGATTACTGCTAATCCTCAGCAGAAGATGGTGGCGATGATGACAATGATATGATAATGGTAACGCTGTTTTTTTAGGGGGGGGGGTGCGAAATATAAGAAAGATTTATGGATGAATATGAGTTCAGTAGACAGAATGAAAAAGGACAAAGAATAAATGAGAAATTAATTTCAGCTAGTATACGCGAATACTTGGTTCAAAAACCACAAGAAGTAGTAGTTTACTTGCTAAGGGTTATGTCGTGGTCAGACAACGATTACGAAATAAGATATTGGAATGTAACGTCCAGGAGTAGATACAGAGTTCGTTCGAAATTTACTAATGATTATGAGCAGACTGAAAATTCTGCCGAGGAATAGTTGTGGAATGAGGTGGGATACCGAACTACTGATGAACGATGTCATGCGTTTGAAGTTTTCTAAGCCTCTAGTTTACCACATTAGGCTGTTCAATTTAAAAGGAATTAACGTCTCCAAAAAGGCAGTCACAAAAGTTGGGCTGATGCACAGGGAAGGTAATAACAAAGAAACCTAGGGTAACATAAGATACTCCAATTGATCGATAAAAGAGTGAAGTACAAAAATATTCATAAAAAGGAATATAGCAATATCAGTCACTTCGGATTAAGTTAAACAGGTAGTGCAGGTTGTCATGGGAGATAGTAGCAAGTGCACTGCTAAAAATTGAAAGGAGGACCGATTCAGCACATAGAAAATACAAAACAATACCCGATGAAATTAACTGCAACGCATTAAGATTAAAATTAAAGAGGAATTCAGCTATTAAAAGAATAAGACGGTATAGGTAGGTCTCAGGTGCCGGCTGAGTAGTTTGCCTACAACTAATGTCTTACAAATCCGATCCCCAGGGATATGCAAGGAAGGGAAAAGCCCCTGTGGTCATCCAAATTTAAGAGAAACTATGTCACACAACTGATAACGTCTTATTAAATAAACATAATAAACGGTGGCTCAATTGAGCTTGAAAATATAGGAATATATAACACAAGGGATTCATCAGTCTAGAAAAGAAAATCAGACGTCACAATAACAATTTGGTTCATTGACTTAAGACATTGTAAGCTGTCGGTTTTGGTTTATTTGTGCTGGTAGTTTAAAAATGCGAATATTTAATAAGACAGACCATTTTATTTGATATACTAAAGTGGTCCGATCCATACTGCATAATTAAATCGCTGACTCATGAGAAGAATGATCGAGGAATTCGTTATCTGTAAAATTAATCAGAGACCTCAATTAGTTCAGTTTATTACATGCAAATGCAAAAGGAAAGGTTTAACAATCAATGAAAATAATAAGCTAATGCGTCGGAAAACCAGGGCACGGAGTCACAGTTGTGATTCTAATGAACGCATTTCTGGATAAAATATTAACGTTCAGGTAAGTCATACCGTGATTGCCAAAAGTTAATGCAAAGGATATGAAGTGCTAGTGAAGGCATGCTTTTGAATCAATGGTAAGAGTAGAAAGCATGTTCAAAGTCTAACTGCAAACAAGTCTTTAGAACGAATATTGAAATTACTGAGCATCGTTAAAAATAAATAGTCCTTACCTTGGCTGTATCTCACCATTCTCGTAACCTGCAAGTGGTGACTAAAGTGGCTGCAGAATCAGCCACTGACCCTGTTCCAACAACTTGCATCTAAGTTCAGCTCCGCCGGATGAGAGCCTCTTGCTGCCAAAGTGAAGTCTGTCCGAGCCGCCGCCTGGCTGTAGAGGTGCTGCAATACGAAGTGACGTCCTGCAGCCCGCTTCTGGCAAGGAACACTCGGTTATCCACTTTCTTCTGGTATCAAGTAATTTTTACTGGGCGCACGACAAAGACTGGGAGTGCCAATCAGTGAGAAAATGTCAAAAAAGAAATTGGTTGCCTTCCGTTTCTGTTATTTCAGTTGCTTAACCAGTTAAAAAATTCGTTGCACCTGGCTCTACAAAACTGTTCTTGCTGTTTCTCTCTCTCCTTCAGATTCGAGCACAACCACACAGGCGTGCGATAGCGATCTCGGATATGAAGACGTGTTGTCCCAGATGTGCGGATTACATTACGAGCTTTGAAGGCAGCCCTTTGTGACATAGCGATTACTAGAAACAGTTCAAAACATTTTACTGCTATGTTTTTGCGGCAAGTCTTAAATCCCAATGTCGAAACTATGTCTACCGCTCCGCGCGACCGTACTGTCGCAGGTTCGAATCAAGCCTCGGGCATGGATGTGTGTGAAGTGCTTAGGTTAGTTAGGTGTAAGTAGTTCTAAGTTCTAGGTGACTGATGACCTCAAATGTTAAGTCCTATAGTGCTCAGAGCCATCTGAACCATTTTGAGTGCCGCTTTGAGGTCGCTCCATGCAGGGTCCCAGCGTTGCGTGTTCTCGGTCCTCCGGTCCTCCACTTGAGACATACCAACCTCACACCACCATCTATCCCCATCCTACCCTACTAACCAAACACGTACCCCATAATTATTTTCAGCCATAATGGCTATGTTTGTGATCCGTGACTGTGTGGGATAATTATTTATTTCAAGTATTTGCTACCAGTCACTTTTTCATTTTATGCTTAATCTAACATAATGCAACGCGTTTCGAACATGTTCTGTTCATCTTCAAGCATTTATACATACATACATACATAGAGAAATGTTACTTAAAAATAAAGTCTTAAACTAGATTAATCTAGAACACTTCGTCCATTGTTTTTTACTGTAGCTGCTGGTGTGGGATTTGGGGGGAAGGAGGATAATTATTTATTTCAAGTTTCTGCTACCAGTCATTTTTTTATTTTATGCTTAATCTAACATAATGCCACACCAGCAGGTACAGTAAAAAGCAATGGACAAAGTGTTTAGATTAATCTAGTTTAAGACTGTTTATTTTTAAGTAACATTTCTCTATGTATGTATGTATGTATGTATAAACGCTTGAAGATGAACAGAACATGATCGAAACGTGTTGCATTATGTTAGATTAAGTATAAAATAAAAAGTGACTGGTAGCAGAAAGTTGAGATAAATAACGTATCCCATAGTTCCTCTCCCAGTTGTTATTTTCCCACTTGCCCTCTCCCCTTTACAAAAACTCCTCTCTCTCCTCCATGCTTCTCTCCGAGACCCCTTTCTCCCTCTCCGTATTTCTCATCTCAACCTTCCCTATCCCCTCGCCATTTCGTCCCCTGGCCTTACCTAGCTTCCCTCTCCTTCTACTACCTCTCCCCCTACATCCCGCCACTTTATACCTCTCCCTTTGTCTCTGACCCATCTTGCTCTCCACCCATCCCGCATTATTCATTTGGTTCACCCCCTTCCCCTACATTCCGTAACAGGTTGCCTCAGTTCAGGGGATTACATTATGAACTTTGAAGCCAGCCCTTTGCAACATAGTGATTACTAGAAACAGATCAAAACATTTTACTAGTCCTGTTATGCCGTAACTTTTAAAGCTATGTCGTCGGCATCTTGACATTATTATACTTCCCAGTCTGGGAAGGAAATCCTACAGCAAATCGACCTCTTACAGTGAGCCACTTAAATGACGCCACGTGCAGGCTCCTTGCGCTGCGTTCTCTCGGCGTTTTGTGTTTCTCGCGCCATCCGGCCCTGCACTTGAGACGTGCGCCTTCACCGTATGTGCCGCCTCGGAGCGCGCGGGTCCGGTCGTAAAAACGCAGCTCGATTGAAATAAAACCCTGGCGGCGAGCGCAGGCAGTCGCCGGGTGTTTCCGCTGACCCCGCCGCCTCTGCCGCCGTCGCCGCTGCCGCAGCCACAGCTAAAGGTCAGAAAGCAGGTCACTCCGACACGCGGCTCGCCGGTCTCTGCCATCGGCTGCGCCCCGGCCTGCGGGGACCCGACGCCGTTTCCTCGCACTCTTCGCAAGTTTCCTGTCCTGCCTCGGTAACGCACTTAGCACGGCCTGAGTGGGTTATAAGCGCCCCGGCTCAAGTTCCGAGCCATTAGCTGCAAACTTCACTCACTTGTCATGGCCCCAATAAAGTTTATGCGTCGCACCAGCGAGGGCAGAGACTGCTGGAGATATTGCCTCCACTGCAAGCACTGGTTGGCTGCAATGTGCAAACTTTGTTGTCTATACATCGGAGAAGCTTTCATCGTCCGGTTCAGGAGAGCAGTACAGGTTGGAACAAAAATTATTCATCAGATTTCACAAGACCATTTATTGTACATCAATATAGATAGAATCTTAGTGTTAATTTTAGGTTACGTATCGAAACCAAAAGTTCCAGCACGTAACAGTATTCATTAACAATGAGCTTTCTCAGCTACGTATTCGCCGTAAGGAGCGTACGGTTCTTGCATTGCGCGAGGAGAATTCAATAACTAATGAATTTTTTCCTCGGCCAATTTCCCTTGATAAAATGCTGAATTTGCTGCGGGACATTGAGGATAATTCTTGCCTCAGCCCCGATAGTCTCATGAAGGTCCGATAGGTGGCGGCACTTGTAGTGTACCGACGTAAGTTTTTTATAACCGATTTTCGTTTGATATATGACCATGTGCAGACTTCGTCACCTACGTCAGTTACAACCCACTTCAAAATGATTTATATTCTTTTTAAATTGTCATAGAATGGTTCTTGAACGAAACTGTAAAACATCAGTTGAGTCGTATGCAAAGAATTAAATCACTTGGGCTAATTGGTTTTCGTAAACTTTTTCGATTTAAATTTCGTTTGTATCTCCTCAGAAATTATATTGACACACGTTATCTTGATTTAATCGTTATCAGAATCACACATTGAATAAACCTTTGAGATTCAAAGTTTCGATGAACGCTGTCAGAATTCAATAATCTTGTCAAATATATTATTAATCCGTTCACATAATTCTTCATAAATAAATCCTCAGAACACGTGTTTCAACTTTAGTAGCATCCACTATTTTATTAGCTTCCTACACATACAGATGTTAACTTGACCGTTGACAAACTAGGACTGACTTTTCAATAAGATTAAGCTCTCTATGACGTCATTGTTGTACAAAAAGAGTACAAAAAATTCATTTTTAATTTTTAGAACCACGACGCAACAACTCGGTTCCAGGATCTTCTGTTGCTCTTTGGCTGTCGACCCGCGACGTATAGTGGCCAGCAATTTCCTCTCTGGTCGCGGCAGCGAAGATGCTGTCTCCGTTCGTTGCGCCGCCCTCTCCGTACATGAAACATAAAAAAATACAAAACTTTTAGATAATTCACAGCTATTACAAATATTAAGAAAAATACATAAACAAAACTAAATTAAACTTATATTCACCTGCAAACTGGCCTGACACTGGTGGATGGGTGACGCTTCAATTTCGTCCCACTACACACTATTCGTAGCATTTAAAATAGCGTCTGTAACAGAGGTGCGTTCCAAGCAGAGAGCTGTCACTGAGTTTCTTTTGGCAGAAAACAGAACATGGCAGATATTCATAGGTGCTTGCAGAATGCCTCCGGACACCTGGCATCGAACTAAAGCACGATAAATCGCTGGATGAGGCGTCTGTCATCAACCGATAAAGGTCGCGCAAACCTCTCTGATCTGCCTGCCGGCCGGTTGCACACAGCTGTGACTCTTGCAGTGAGGACACCCTATTTCGAAGTGATCGACGGATCATCTCGCTGCTTGACTGGACGTGTCTGACGCTGACAGACTCAACTAGTCGTGGTACTCAAAGGTGCGTATCCGCTAGGTTCCTCCTCTCCTAACAGAAACCCATAAAGAGCAACGAAGGACCACCTGTACAGAATTGCTTGCGCGTTACGAGGCTGACCATGACGAATTCTTGTCGAACATTGTCACAGGCGATGAAACGTGGGTTTATGACACCGAATTGGGAACAAAACGGCAGTCCATGGAGTGGCGCGATGAAAAAGTTCAAAGCCGCACCTTCATCCGGAAGTCATGCCGACGGTCTTCTGGGACTGCGAAGGGGTTACTCTATTTGATGTTCTCCTTCGTAGTGCAACTGTGAAGTGTATTGTGCTACCGTCAGGAAATTGTGGAAAAGACTTCAGCGTATTCGTCGCCACAAATATTCAAATGATCTTCAGCTTCTCCATGACAACGCAAGGCCTCCCACCAGTCTGCGCGACGGAGGGTAGCTCACAAAACTTCATTGGTCTGTTCTTCCTAGCTAAATCTACAGAGCAAAAACCAACTCGGTTTGCCCACTTTTTTATTAAGTAAACTACAATAAACCACTGACAGTAACACACTCTTGAAAACAAAAACAAAAAAAGAAGTAATGATCCGTTCAGCGGATCAAACAAATAACAACTAATTCCTATAATCGGTGTTTCCTTCGACTCTATACCCATACAACTGTTCCACGTCGAAGTCGGCTGTTAGGAGCTAGTAGATTGCCTACTAGACGGAAGCGACGTAGCACAATCATTGCGGACGAGAGGATGGTCGAGGTGGCACACAGCTAGACTCGCCGATCTTCTTCGCACTCGACGAGTCATGAACTGCCAGCTGAACGGCCAGGCGCCGGCTTATCTAGCTCCGCGTGCAAGGATATTTCTGGGAGTATTTGCACACAAGTGACCGCCAGCAAATAGTTCGTTGATCGTCGCGCCCTCTTCCTATGCTGCAGGTTGATGCACTCTGATGAACGTTGGCCGCACCCACGCGTTTTTTTGTCAACTGTGGTACTTGCTTGTAAACACTCTTGCGCCGGCCAGACTACGCAGCGGTGTCGGCAACCTGCATCGCTGGTCTGTCTGCAGTGTTGCCGCTGCGGTAGGCGTCTGTGGTGACTGCAGCATTCCTCATCCACCCTACAGCCCGGATTTCGCACATTCAGACTTCCATCTGTTTGGTCCAGTGAAGGATGTACCCCGTTGAAGTAGTAAATGGATGATGGGGAGGTTATTGAAACAGCAAGACGTTGGCTCCGACATGGACCAGTAAAGTGGTACCACGCCAGCATACAGGCCATCTCAGTAATGCGGTGTAAGGCTGTCGCAGTCAAAGAAAACTGTGTTGAAAAAGTAAGGTTTTGCTTCCAAGAGAGTGGGGAATAGTATAATGTATTGAAATCTCAAATAAAACCAACCTGCTTTGAGAAAAAAATATGTGTTGCATTCCTTATTGAACGTCCCTCATCCCATTGCTCTCCATGGATGCGTGATCTCAAGGTATGTCATTCGCCCCCTACCCCCCCCCCCCCTTTCTTTCTTTCTTTGGAAACTGTTTGTGAAAGACTTCGTATATGTGCCGCCACTACCAATAACATTGGCTGAAATGTGATACAGCGACACCAAATAGCAACAGCACTGTCAGGTGAACCATCGAGTCCTTAAAATTTCTTATACGGGAAGAATACAATAAAAAAGCACAGTGTTAAAATTTTAGCTGTTAAGACACACTGAAAGCATTTTTAAAAACAGTTGAAATTCGTAACTCGGCAGGCGGCTGGAAAAACGTATACCCGTGCTATAGCCATAGTAATCACCACATGCGCAACCCGGTGAACACAAAGCCTTGATTGAAGGCAAATCGATTAACAGGTAAGGCAGCACAGCGCTTTAGTAATTTGTAAAGCGAATTTTAGTTTCCATGGACAGTTTCACTGACACAGCTGTTCACACTTACTAATCTGCAAATCATATGATATCCCTAATAGATAGCAATGTCTTTTTTCGGTATGGGTAAGTTTTAACAATGAAGATAAAACTGAATTGACTTCCTTTATGATTTCTTGGTGCATACTTGGTAATAACCACCGTATTTGTACAGGTTCCATAGATTCACAGTAATGTCGAATCCAGTTGATGGTTTCAACCTTGCAAAGATGAAATGACCACATCGTGGTATGCAACTGAAATTACCTACTTACCCTGAGACCTGTGTGTGTGTTATTTACTAGTTAATTTCTTGGACACTTGTTCGAATGATTTTGAAATTTCGTTAGAAATTACGAAAACAGTAAATAACTCTGACGATTTCTTGAACTGTGTTTAAAATGGTGAGTGTTGTGCTAATTACAGTCCAGAACAAAAGTAGATGGCTAATAAAACACGTATTATACGAGCGTAATAGCATTCAGTGAAAAAGAACGGCTGTAAATTTATGCATCACAATGAAACTTGCGGAGGTATGAAAGAAAAACTACTCAGAGATTTTAGAGATGCTCGTGAGAGTCAGTGCACTGCTACCAAGGGGTGATCTATGAAACAGGGTTCACTGAATTACAAGTGAGATAAACATTACTGATAAATAAAATGCCGTGTGCCTAGGGCCTCCCATCGGGTAGACAGTTCGCCTGGTGCAACTCTTACGAGTTGACGCCACTTCGGCGATTTGTGTGCCGATGGGGATGAAATGATGATGATAAGGACAACACAACACCCAGTCTCTGAGCGGAGAAAATTTCCGACCCAGCCGTTTGGTATGGCATTCCGCCGCGCTGACCACTTAGTTACTAGGGGCGGACAACATCACTGATTTACAGACTTCTTCGACGTGGCTAAAGAAATTCAGAGAATTCTACGGAAACTGAAGTCGCAAAATGATGAACTTTAACTGAAATAAACGAGTAGAGGAGATGTCATTATGTAATACTATAGAGAAATTCGCATTTCACATGGAGACGAAGCTTCTTGTTTGACCCTAAAATGCTGTATACAAAGCCATTCAACTAGCTTTCGTGCAAGAACTGTGTGAGAGAAGAGAAAAGAGTCGGTTGTGCCGTCGATGAATGATATTTGACATACGTACATAACAATGTCAGTGAGAAGTATCAGCGGATTACTGTTTCCACGTATCTTTAACCGCCTTCGGGGAGATTAGCACCAAACATTTAAAAACATTTTACCTCAAAATTTGGGGAGAGAATAACGGGACGCCTTCTTACAATTTTCAGAAAGTAATTTATCGCTTTTGTTACACTTTTGGCCTGGATATAATGACATCTCTCTTTTGGAGGACGACGAAAAGACGGTTAATTTAATCCAGATTTCGTCCGGAACTGCTAGTGCGATTCAGCCTCTCGACAATAACAATAATAATAATAATAATTCAGCAGTGTAAAGTACATTTCAGAAAACTAAAAGGCAATATAATTTCCATTAGCTTTCTGTCGTTTCAGGTTTATCAGCGGAAAAGTATTGTTGAACGTCAATCATTTTTGGATTGTCAGTTTGCATCACCACATTTTACGAATTTGATCAAGTATGTCTGGTGCACAACACAATATGCAGAACAATGGCCACAACAATTTCTTATTCCATTGCAAGTCTGTCTAAATAAAACTTGAATGCATTAATTTTTCTTTTATCAGGTGTGCCTCGTGTATGGAAGATGTTTCTTTTCGTCATACAATGCACACTTTGTATTTTTGTGACGACTGCAGGGAATAAACAAGGAGCTGTTCCATTGACAGCAAAATATATATTATTCAAAAATTATAGTAAGAACTGTGCTACAGGAATTGTTTTATAATATTTCGTGTTAATAAATTAAATTCCCGACTGATGAAAGTAGTCTGCAATTTAATACCATAGGTTGACATGATTTTCTTTCCTCTGCTTGTCACTTGCGTAACAATTACATCTGCAGCAGTATAGTCGTCGATGTGAACTGCGAGTTATTCAAAACATTAACGATCTGAGACATTTTTATATCATTTACGGGCTTAAAAATCGTGTGTGGGCAACGAGGACTTTGCGCATCTTGTCAAGCGATCTCTTGCCACAAATGCATCTGCTTGATTCGCAGCTACGCAGGAAGGGAAAGAACCAACCGCTGCCGTAAGCGGTTTTTCGTGCGGCAAAAATGAACAAATTTAACGTTTTTTAAAAGATTCTTGCAGTGCGCCTTAGCAGCTACAATTTTGACAGTGCATTTCTTTCGACGTATTCTTCCTGTGTGAAAAATTTCAGGACAGGTTTCGTCATGATGGACTGGACCATTCCCTAATGTGTGCGGCAATACGAGATAGGTTTGCAGAATTATGGGACGTTCGACTATAATCTCGATGTCTGTCGTGAGTTGAGTGCTGGGCACACAGAACATTTGTAAAAAGTAAATGAAATGTTATTGTTTGTACTTACATGTAAAATATATACCTTTACGAAATCGTATGGATCTTTTGACAATATACAGTGTATCGTTTTATGCATAAATTAAATTCATGCACGCTTCTTATTTTCACTGTAGAAGTGGAAGTGTGGTGCAGTTGGTTGGATCGGCTTAAAATGCCACGTACTTTATGGATAGTAGCCACTACAGCCACAATCGAAAGAACAGGAGAAATATGGGAGTTTCAACACAGTTCACACAGTCTAACACATTTCAAGTTTCATGGTAGAGTTTCTTCGTTCCCTAGCTCGGAGGCATATCATGCCATACAGGAAGCAAAAGGAAGTAATTCTTGAAGTAGGGTCGTTATTGCCAATACAAAGTGTGATACGTGGGCAGCGTGTGTGGGCCACGTGCAGGCCAAGGTTCGGCCTGTCCCGGTTTTGCTCGTACCTTCTCGGAAGAACTCGGTACAGCACGGCAATTCGTTTAGTATTATAGTGCACCTTTTTTCGGTCTGCACAACTCTCTTCAATTCGGCAGAATCGTTATATCAAAGCTGCTTACCCTTCCCTATTTATTCGTAGTATAAAAGACGTTCACAGATCCAGTGGCTGCTTTCACAAGAAGAGGCAGTATGGAAATTCTCAGTCTATGTATAATATAGTGGCATAAGCGACCGTACGACACATCTGCTGTGAAACGATGCTACAATAGCATGCAGAAATGATTTAAAGCTTTAGTTGACATTGAAAGAGAAAAAAAATTACAATGATCGACGGACGGGATTCATTGTTCCGTACATCAAGAAGCACTTCGTGCTAAATTTTTCAGGCAAGCGGCACATAATGAATGAAGGGACACAGTCTGAGAAATCCAGTCCAGTTAACTAAGCCCAGAGCTGTTAAAGGAGACACAAGATATGAATAATTTATTGTGAGCCTGAAAAAATTACGAAGTTAGTTTCCTAATTTTCTCGAGGACAGTGTAGATCTTACATTTGTTTTCCAGCTGTTTTTGAGAGCGTTTGCCATTTCAGTTGGAAGCATCCCTGTACTTGTGCAGACGTAACTGATTGACTTGCAAATTAGTTCCCTATTTAATGACAAATCCCTTTACGTTAAAACTATCCGAGCCATCTACGCTTCTTGGCTCAGGTAGAGATTCCACATATCCATAACGATGTTTCAAAACTGCTACAATATTTGGAGCGATATATGGTGTGAACGATCAGTTTGGATTCCGTAGAAATGTTGGTACACGTGAGGCAATACTGACCCTACGACTTATCTTAGAAGGTAGAGTAAGGAAAGGAAAACCTACGTTTCTAGCATTTGTAGACTTAGAGAACCCTTTTAACAATGATGACTGGAAGACTCTCTTTCAAATTCTGAAGGTGGCAGGGGTCGAATATTGGGATCGAAAGGCTATTTACAATTTGTACAAAACCAGATGACAGTTATAAGAGTCGAGGGGCATGAAAGGGAAGTAGTGATTGGGAAGGATGTGAGACTGGGTGGTAGCCTATCTCCAATGTTATTCAATCAGTATATTGAACAAGCAGTAAAGAATACAAAAGAAAGGTTTGGAGTAGGAATTGAAATCCATGGATAAGAAATAAAAACTGAGGTTCGCCGATGACATTGTAAGTCGGTCAGAGACAGCAAGGTCCTGGACGAGCATTTGAACGGAATGTACAGAGTCTTGACAGAAGGATTAAGATACTAAAATGTAGACTTTCACGGCCGGAAATATCATGTCCATTACAATTATCCGGGCTGTTATGCCGTGCTCGGTTGATGAATTCCATGTCGATTCCCAACGTTTCGTGTTCGACTGCGGGAGACATCTTCAATGGGGTCCGTAGCTCGATGGAAGGTCCAACACACCCACTGGCTTGCTACTAGAGCTACGGACCCCCTTGAAGATGTCTCCCGCAGTCGAAGACGAAACGTTGGGAATCGACACGGAATTCATCAACCGACCACGGCATAACAGCCCGGATAATTATAATGGAGAAGGGTTAAGATGAACATAACAAAAGCAAAACGAGGGTAATGGAATGTAGTCGAATTAAAGCAGGTGATGCTGAAGGAATTAGGTTAGTAAATGAGACACTTAAAGTAGTAGATGAGTTTTTCTAACTAACTGATGATGGTCGAAGTGGAGAGGATATAAAATGTGGACTGGCAATGTCAAAGAAAGAGAATTTCAAGAAGAGAAATTTGTTAACATCGAGTGTAGCTTTAAGTGCCAAGTCTTTTATGAAAGTATTTTTATGGAATGTAGCCATGTATGGAAGCGAAACATGACGATGAATAGTTTGGACAAGAAGAGAAGCTTTCGAAATGTAGTGCTACAGAAGAATGCTGAAGATTACATAACTAATGAGGAGGTATTGAATAGGATTGGCGAGAAGAGAAGTTTGTGGCACAACTCGACGGTTGGTAGGACATGCTCTGAGGCATCAAGGGATCACCAATTTAGTATTGGAGCGCAGCGTGGAGGGTAAAAATAGTAGAGGGAGACCAAGAGATGAATACACGAAACAGATTCAGAAGGATGTAGGTTGTAGTAGGTACTTGGAGATGAAGAAGCTTGCACAGGATAGAGTAGCATGAAGATCTGCATCAAACTAGTCTTTAGACTGAAGACCACAACAACAAAAACATTGTGTGAAAGACATTTTTTCAATTATGAAACTAAGTAAGTCACGTCTATGCGCCAACCTGAATGATAAAACATGTGAAATTGTCTGCGTCTTTCGTATGCCAACCGTTTGTACCAGGTAAAAATTATATCTTCAGGGCGCCAAAAGTAATTAAATAATATTGAAAATTAGTTTGTTATGACCTACACTGTGCGAAATGTTAAATACAAAACCAAGCGGTAGGCAGTGCAACCGAGCGAGGTGGCGCAGTGTCTAGAACACTGGACTCGCATTCTGGAGGACGACGGTTCAATCCCACGTCCGGCCATCCTGATTCAGGTTTTCCGTGATTTCCCTAAATCACTCCAGGCAAATGCCGGGATGCTTCCTTTGAAAGGGCACGGCCGACTTCCTTCTTCGTCCTTCCCTAACCCGATGAGACCGATGACCTCGCTGTTTGGTCTCTTCCCCCGAACCAACCAACCAACCTACGCAGTGCAACTACACTGCCATTTAAATGCAGGACATTTGTAGTTTCTCCCTCTTCCCCATCCTTGTGCTCCGACAGCGTACGCTGACATTGGGGCAAATGTGCAGTGAGGCTGTACACTGTGATACTAGCTCACGAGCCGAATTCTTTGCCGTTCGCGCCTTAATCCATTCTGTTTCCCACGGTTCATTCACTATACACACAGTGGAAACAACGTTATTTTTGTCTAGTTCTTGTCAAATATAATTTTTCTTTTTTAACTTACTCAAGAGAATTTCGCAACTGATAAAACCCGCTAAACTCGTATTTTCAGACGATGTATATGTACGAACTTCCCGCATCCAGAATCACCTGAATGCACTGTCAATGTACATTACACATTTTGCTGGAATCTTCGGAAATGCCATTATCGACTTTATTATGTTAATTTGAAAATGGGTCTCTGCCAAAAGCTAGTCATCGTTTGAAAAATAATATATTTGCAATTTGGACTGGTTTTTCATTCTGTTGATGTGTATCTGTCAGTAAAGTGCATAAAGACCATTCAGCCAACCAGAGAAAAGGTTGGAAATGCCAGTATCGTCAGTAAGATACAGAAATCATTATGTGGAGACAGAGAAAGGAATGATCCTCCTCTCTATTGTAAATGTTTGATCTGGCACTGAATTTATAATTTAAGGACACACTCTCTCGATGCCCCCTTAATTTCTCATTTTTCCTTTTATTCTTCACTGCCCATTATTCTTCTTACTATCCCTCCACTCACCTGCCTTCTTGTGGGCGCTAGCTGTTTTGTGGAATGACAACTAAGAGTCAGTACTTGCAGAAGATGTTCCCTATCTTTCTGACGTATTCCGATGCTTGTGAGGGATTCAGAGGTATGGAAACAATACTCCTTGGATCTGTCACCAATGTTCGTCTGTTGGGCAAAATGAAAGAAAAGCGCTGAGTATCCTACTGGCGTAATTGCAAACTAGGAATACTTGTCCTATTACATTTATAAATGTGCACCCTTGGGCAAGAACAAGTTAGACTGATTCGTCAGATGTAAACAAATCGTACATTTTACTACTTCTATGTATGATGTACCACTTTATACTGAATCTTTCGTAGTAGTTATTTCTGATTATTTTTATATAATAAGGCCAGTTTTTGGGAAGGAAAAAAAATCTAATGTGTGTGAAATCTTATGGGACTTAACTGCTAGGGTCATCAGTCCCTAAGCTTACACACTATTTAACCCAAATTATCCTAAGGACAAACACACACCCATGCCCGAGGGAGGACTCGAAGCTCCGCCGGGATCAGCCGCACAGACCATGACTGCAGCGCCCTAGACCGCTCGGCCAATCCCGCGCGGCTTTTGGAAAGGACGGTGATTGAATTATTGTAAGGCTTCTTTTTATTTTTGACTCAGTCACTGTTTTATTATACTATCATAACTGGTTTCCCCTCCAAAGGCCACCTTCAGATGCTACAATAGAGGTTACAAAAGCTTAAATTAAGGCATGAAACAATTATTTTCACTAGCTCTACTTGTGAGCTCGGTGAAGTGCTGTTAACATGCATATGGCTCATACGTATGGGCGGCATTTGTGTTAATGCTTTGTCACCTCTACATAAAATACGAAACCCGGTAATTATATACATATATGTACAATTTGCTTCTCTACTCTTTCAATAGATGTGTGCATCCTCTATAAGGTAATCTACAATCCCAATATCCATGAAATACGACAGTTATTCGATCATATTTCAGTGAGTTCCTCATCAAGTACGTCACCATGAAATATATAGACAAAACATCAGATAGAATTGAGCACATATTCCCGAGAAAAAAAAGTTAAAGTAGCGTTTTGGACAGCAGATAACATCAGAACACGAGTGGATTATAACTTTCCACATAGGAGTAATACATACGGGAAACATGGGGTCTACGAATTATCATGTTGCGGTCGACGAAAAAGCTGTATCGACCGGACAAGCAGGTTCTTTGCTGGAGATTCAAGGAACACACCTCAGTCAGCAATAAAACGTCATTTGCTTTACATAAGCAAAGGAGGGAAGTGATGTGGTAGTACTGACGAACAACTACAATTTTGAGATGGCCAGAGTACACGGTTAGAGTGTTTAGAAGAACTGGAGATTTATTCCACAAAACCAAAAGAATCGGATAAATTCCTCAATGATCAAAATGAGTTTGTAACTAATGCATGATTTAATATTTACGATTTAATTAGCGGAGTTAGTCGCTGCTTCATGCAGCTGATCATAATGTTTTGTATAATGTCAGAAGAGATGAACTAGAGATTTACGTCACAAAACGCAAAGAAATGGTTAAACTATTCAATGAACAAAATTAGTTTGTAGTTAATGCATATTTCAATATTTACAACTATTTAATTAGCCTAGTTAGTTGCTGATTCGTGCATACATGTTTGGGTCGATCACGGGCCGCATTGTGAAAGAGTGCCGCTCTGAGCTGTACGCGGCGCGTCTTCCCTTCCTAACAACTACGCAGCTGCAAGAGGTGTGCCAGAGAGTTTCAACATCGAACTGTCCTGGTCTTTCACTCCGTGTCGTCCCTCCTAAGCCTATGTGCAGCGGCGTAAACATGTAGCACTCTGAAGTGCAGTGCTACAGGACATCAAAAAATACAACATAACGATTGCTGTCGTGTCTCTCTTGCTGTAAAGGCAGTACTTTGTTCGAAACAGATTCTACTGTTTTAACGATCTGTATTTACGTTCGTATTTGAAGTATATCCAACGGAAATAAATGGTTCAAATGGCTCTGAGCACTATGGGACTTAACTTCTGAAGCCATCAGTCCCCTAGAACTTAGAACTACTTAAACCTAACTAACCTAAGGACATCACACACATCCATGCCCGAGGCAGGATTCGAACCTGCGACTGTAGCAGCAGCGCAGATCCGGACTGAAGCACCTACAACCGCTCGGCCACAGCGGCCGGCTGGAGAAGTGGTAAATGACTTCAGCTTTCTCAATTCGTTCATCATTCTGCCACTTGATTTCCAGTAGTCCACAATTCGTCTGCAAGTCACCGACTTTACGAAACACACACACACACACACACACACACACACACACACAGACACACAGACCCGCACACACACAGTTCTGCAACAACAAATAATGTGTTTTCCCTGCCTCGAGCCAATCTTTGCCCAATGTTAACAAAATGTTTACAGATAAACATTTCCTTTCACGCTATGCATTCTATAATTTTAACAAAACAAAGAAAATACGTAACTGAAAAATAACAATATGAGAATCGTGCACAGACAATACAAAAATAGAAGTACTTCCACACGCCATTAACAGATGGTACTGCTTGCTACTTTAATAACACATTCACACACATATACTGAAATGTTTCAAAGTGAACGTCGTACTAAATTTGGAATCAACTCAGCGACAAGTTAATTGTGTCAGGGCCTCTAATTTACCGTCTCATTAGAAATTGACTCACACTCTGTTGAGACTGGTTTGTATCTGATAAATGCTTTTCGGTTTTTTTCTATCCCATAAGAGAAGAAAACTTCCCACATCGTTCTGCTAGTTTCAGATGCATCAGGGGGATTCTGTGTGACATTCTATGTGACAGTTTTTGCATGCGTGAGTACTTCAGTCAGTGTGTCTGTATGTGTTATTATCTAGCATCAGATGGAGCGTGCACCGCCCCTTAACACAGGGAGGGGCTGTGGTGGAAAGAGCATTCTTCCGTCCTTTCACGCGAACCAGTTTTGCCGCTCTATATGGTAAGGCCACACTCTGAAGGTTGGGCTAGAGCTTCAGTATTCGAGAGTGCGTTGTGTGAAATCCTCCCCTCCTTCCTCATATTCCTCCTGTCAGTACTTGTCTCTTACACACACACACACACACACACACACACACACACACACACACACACACACACACAAATACAAATAACCAGTCTCGTAAGTGCAAATACCATAACATGTGAATATTCTGTAGGGCGACAGAGAGATAGGGTGACATGAAGAGGGAAAGTGAGGGGCAGGGAGAAAAGTGGGACACTCAAGGAGGAATGTAATAGAGAAGGGCAGGAGGAAATAGAAAGAGAAAATGAGACTTTTTGGCGTATTTTGCACCTGATCTTCGACTGGATAAACTACATTGTGCGGAAATGCATCTGGAATGGATATTTTACTGCGTATGTACTAGCAGTGAATAAAAACGTGGAAACACCAAAGACACAAACCATTATTGCAGCTAATAAGATGCAGCAAATCCGTTGGCATTCAAAACAGCCTCCAGTCAACTGGGAATGGATAAATAAGGGCTTCATGCAGTTTTCAAGCGAATTTTATATTATTCTTCCTGAAATTAGTGGCAAATTCAGGTAACGAAAATGGAGGTGGATATCGATCAGGCGCACTACTCTCCAAAGTTGACCATGAAGGTCGAATAATTTTGAGATATTGCGCCGTTGAGGCCAGGGAAGAACGAACTACTACTAGACGATGTGGGAGGTTATGGTATTTGCACTTGAGACTACACACCACTGGGTTGCACTACCAGAGCAAGCTTTGGCGTGGCGCTGTCTGACGGGAGATGCATGCCAGACACAAGCTGATGCGGCCAGTAGGACGTCCGGGAATAGAATCGTGCCGCAAAATTTCAGTTCCACGACGTGCCGCTCCCACACACCGTAGTAATATTTTCACTTTAACAAGTTTATTAGTTATTGCTGTTGTTTGAAAGGTAATTTATTTTTAAGTGCTTATTACTCTTCATAAATTTGTCTGCCTTCTCTGACCAATAATCGTTACGTTCAGCGCTAAAAACGTACTTGTAGGATATGTACCCCTTAAGAAACGGTGTATGCGATGGTGTGTTAATGCATACGAAAACTCTTCAATCTTTAACATTGTACGTCTTTACTCTTTATGTATACATATTTATTTGTCAACATAGTCACCCTGACGATCAACATATTTCTCCCAACGAGAGGCCAGTTTCTTGATTTCGTCACTGCAGAATGTCTGACTCTGTTGACGGAACCACAAGTTGACTCTGCTTGCAGCGCTTCGTCACTATCAAAAGTGAAGTCCTCGAAGGAGTTCTTTAAGTTCTGGAAACAGATGAAAATCGGATGGGGCCAAGTCGTGACTGTATGGCGGAAGACCGAGGACAGTAAACCCGAGACGCCGGGTTGTTACAGATATTTAAATACTTGGGTATGGCCTGCCATTGTCGTGCTGAGGGAAAGGGTTCTGCATGTGTGGACGAAATCTTCAAATTCGAAACTCGATTACAGCGCGCTGTTTCTCATGCACCGGCATAGTTACGTTGCACACTGCCATGTTGCATGTTACAATTCGTAGCTCTCTATCGGCTGAGGGCTGCAAATATGTACACATGAAGAATGAAGATGTAGAATGTTAATAACTTAGTTTCATTTAAAAAGAAAACTTAAAGAATTTTCGCAAAATAATTCGGAGCCATTACTTTCCAGTACGCTTTCATAACATATCATTCTTGAGGAGATCAAAATTAGACAACAAAACAAATTACACCAAGTGCCATAACCGAAATCTCAAACTCGCTAAGTCTGCATTAAATCACTTGCCATAAAAAGAGAAAAGAAGGCAGGAAAAGGAATAATGTGCTCATCTGGATTAATTGACACAGGTTGCAGTTATATTACACATTTATTTAGGAACATCACAATGCCGTAATTTATGTTGACCATTACTATTTATTTTTTATTTATTTATTGTTCCATGGGACCAAATTAAGGAGAAATCTCCATGGTCATGGAACGAATCAATACATGAAATTACAACACGATAGTAGAAACAGATAAAATAAAACATAAAAACATATTCAGAAGACAAGTCGTAAGTTTAAATAAAGAAAATCAACAATGTAACACTGGAATTTGCTTAATTTTTTAGCTCTTCTAGGAGCTCCTCGACAGAACAGAAGGAGTGAGCCATGAGGAAACTCTTCAGTTTAGACTTAAAAGACTTTGGGCTACTGCTAAGATTTTTGAGTTGTTGTGGTAGCGTATTGAAAATGGATGCAGCAGAATACTGCACTCCTTTCTGCACAAGAGTCAAGGAAGTGCATTCCACATACAGATTTGATTTCTGCCTAGTATTAACTGAGTGAAAGCTGCTAACTATTGGCAATAGGCTAATATTGCTAACAACAAACGACATCAAAGAAAATATATACTGTGAGGGCAATGTCAGAATTCCCGGACTATTGAATAGGGGTCGACAAGAGGCTCTCGAACTTACACCACATATAGCTCGAACATCCCGTTTTTGAGCCTAAAATACCCTTCTTGAATCAGAAGAATTACCCCAAAAAATACCATACGACATAAGCGTATGAAAATATGCGAAGTAGACTATTTTTCGTGTTGAACTGTCACTTGTTTCAGATACTGTTCCAATGGTAAACAAAGTAAATATAGTTTCTGAACAAGATCCTGGACATGGGCTTTTCACAACAGCTTACTATCTATCCGAACGCCTAGGAAATTGATAGGAAATTGAACTGTTCCGTCTCGCTTATAATATGCCTATTCTGTCTGATCAAAATATCGGTTCTTGTTGAATTGTGAGTTAGAAACTGTAAAAACTGAGTCTTACTGTGATTTAGCATCAAACCGTTTTCCACAAGCCACGAACTTATTTCATGAACTACATTATTTGATACTGTTTCAGTATTACACACAAGATCCTTCACTACCAAGCTTGTGTCATCAGCAAACAGAAATATTTTTGAATCACCTGTAATACTAGAAGGCATATCATTGATATAAATAAGAAACAGCAGTGGCCCCAGCACCGACCTTGCTGGGATGGTTCCTCTGAAAGGGCACGGCCGACTTCCTTCCCTGTCCTTCCCTAATCCGATGAGACCGATGACCTCGCTGTTTGGTCTCCTCCCCCAAAAAACCAACAAACCAACCAACCAACCAACCAGCACCGACCCTTGGGGAACGCCCCACTTAACAGTGCCCCATTGCGACTGAACATCACTACCACTCTCAATATTGCGGAGAATTACCTTTTGCTTTCTGTTCTTAAAGTAAGAGGCGAAACAATTGTAAGCTACTCCCCTTACTCCATAATGATCCAACTTCTGCAGTAATATTTTGAGGTCAACACAGTCAAAAGCCTTCGTTAAATCAAAGAAAACACCTAGCGTTCGCAACCTTTTATTTAATCCGTCCAAAACCTCGCAGAGAAAAGAGAATATAGCATTTTCAGTTGTTAAACCATTTCTAAAACCAAACTGAACATTTGACAGCAAATTATGTGAATTTAAATGCTCCAGTAACCTTGTATATACAACCTTCTCGATAACTTTAGCAAACGCCGATGGCATAGAAATAGGTCTAAAATTGTCAACATTATCAATGTCTCCCTTTTTATAAAGTGGCTTCACTACAGAGTACCTTAATCGGTCAGGTCAGGAAACCGACCACTCCTAAAGGGAAAGTTACAGATATGGCTAAGTCCTGGGCTAACAAACACAGAACAATACTTCAGTATTCTGCTAGATACCCCGTCATATCCATGAGAGTTCTTGGTCTTTAGTGATTTAATAATTAAGTTAATCTCCCTCGTGTCAGTATCATGGAGGAGCATTTCAGGTAACAGTCTCGGAACACTTTTTTCTAAGAGCGCTATATGATTCCCTGTTGGGACTAGGTTTCTATTTAGTTCACCTGTTATATATAGAAAGCGATTATTAAATACTGTACATATACGCGACTTATCTATAACACGAACATTCCCACTACGCGCTGATTCTATATCCTCGACCTGTCTCTGCAGACCAGCCACTTCCTTTACGACTGACCATATGATTTTAATTTTATCCTGAGACTTAGCTATTCTATCTGCATACCACTTAGTTTTTGCCTTCCTAATAACATTTTTAAGCACCTTACAATACTGTTTGTAATGGGCTGCTGCATTTAGATTTTGACTGTTTCTGACGTTTTGATATAATTTGTTCTACAAGATACTCTTATCCCTCTAGTCAGTCTCCCAGGCTGCCTGGTTGTGCTAGTACCCTGTTTTGAACGTTCTAAAGGAAAGCAACTTTCAAAGAGCACGAGAAAAGTCTTGAGGAAAGCATTATATTTATCGTCTACTCTATCAGCGCTATAAACATCTTGCCACTCTTGTTCCTTGATAAGGTTTACAAAGGTCTGTACGGCAACTGGATCAGCTTTCATACACAGTTGATAACTATATTTAACGTGTGTTGCAGCACAAAAATCTTTTAGAGTTAAAATTTGTTCATCATGATCTGAAAGGCCATTCACCTTTTTGCTAACAGAATGCCCTTCTAGTTAAGAGAAATGAACAAAGATGTTGTCTATGGTTGTTCTACTGTCCCCTTGCACTCTCGTTTGAAAGAATACGGTTTTCATAAGATTATATGAATTAAGGAGGTCTACCAACATTCTTTTCCTTGCGCAATCACTTATACAATTAATATTGAAGTCACCACATATAACTAACTTTTTGTATTTCCTATAAAGTGAACCAAGAACCGCCTCTAGCTTTAGCACAAATGTTGTGAAATCAGCGTCTGGGGATCTATAAATAACAACAGTTAGAAGTTTAGCTCCATTAAATTTAACCACACCTACACAACATTCAAACACCTTTTCAGTGCAGTACTTTGAAACATCAATTGACTCCAATGGGATGCCGTTTTTCACATACATGGCTACTCCCCCACACCGAAAAGAGTTCCTAGAAAAGCTGCGAGCCAACCTGTATCCTGGTAAAGGAAGCCTCTGAATTGTCTCCTTATTTAAGACGTGTTCAGATGCACCAATAATTTCAGAGTCAACATCTATAAGTAGCTCACTAACTTTATCTCTAATACCTTGTATATTTTGATGAAATATACTAATTCTCGGATACCTAAGCTTTGTCAAAAGTGGTTCCTTTGTTAGAGAGACTTCCCTTAAGCAGGAATACCTATCAGCTGACTTAAATCTAAAAAAGGTGCACACCCACTACTGGAGGAATTTTCCCATGAGTGATCCCACCACCCCCACCTATGCTGTCACCTGTAAGCTTTGCCAACCTCCACTTCCCTTACCTGTTGAGGTGCAGGCCATGTCTAGTAAAACCCGTCCTGCTGATAGACTCCACCGACACCACTGAAATGTGACCCAAGCTTTCTGTCATCAGCGCTCCCGCAAGTCTCATGTTATTACGCCTGACGCCTGTATTAAGATGAGGCCGATCGTGACGCTGAAACAGTTCCACGAAATGCACATTCGTGTTGCCAGTCTGAGTGGTTATCTTTTCCAGGTCACCATCTATGTCATACTCCCCAACCCTATCAGTACTATTACCAGCCCCACCCACAGTCACTACCTGATCCTCTTTAGTAAAATCCCTACATAACCCCCCTATGTTAACAGTCACCTGAGCCAATCCTGCATTAGGCTTCACAATGCTGGTGACCTGGTACTCACTCCCCAAAACTTCCTGCAACTGATGGCCTACATCTCTGCCATGAGAACTACCTAACAGCAGAACGTTCTTCTTCCTCTTCGACTTTGCAACTGTCCTAGCCACGGTAACTGCTGAGGTCTGCTGCATACTTCCTACATCTACAGCTACTAGAGATTCCTCTCCACTAGACTCTGACAGTTAGTTTTACTATTGGTGTTTGCAATAGATATGACCATCTGAAAATCTTCTTCTCCTAGCAGATCTCTTGCCAACAGCCATCTCCCATTCCCCAACCCCCTTCTCCCTCCTCATCCTATCTAGCTCCTCCTGTGCGTTTTTCAACTGCACCTGAAGGGCACAGATCTTACGCTCCTGCTCCTCTATCAGATTACTCTTGCTACATAACCTGCAGTTCCAGGAGAGGATCTCACCAGAATGCCCACTGACTTCCCCACTGCATTCCCCCCAGTGAAAATACTTCGAACAAGCCTCACACCGCAATCCACTACTCACGAACCTACGGCGAAGTCCACACTTCTCACTCATGGTAAAATTTTACACTTATTGAAACAAGAAAACTACTTTTCTAAGTTCCGCTACTACAATAAGAAGATGTTAAAAACCTGACTACAAAAATCACAAACTTACTCTACAAGGGAAGTAACTACTATTATTAACAGTATTAATCAACAACAAAGGAGAATATAACAAAAGACTAATACAGAAAGAGAATCAAACGTCTAATGACACAGTAACGAAACTAAAAACAGTTCCCGAAAGGTTCTTCTGAAATTATTTCACCAGAGAACACGAAGAACACCGGTTGAAGACTACTAAAGTTCCTAAATAAACCACTATACACAAACAATTAATTAGTACTTAGCTTTCGATGCGCCGTTACAGCTGCAACTGGTTAGCGCGTAATGTAAACACAGGTAAGAGGTTAAGTTGCTCGATACGAAACACTCACAGATATCAGGTCACAACACAAGAAAGGCAGATGTTAATGAAGAAACCACTAATAAGTCACTTACAAAGTAAATATTATCACAAAAACCGTTAAAATATGAATCTGAAACCTAAAAATATACAAAAACTTAGAGAGCTATCTCACACGCAGTCACTCGCTTATGACGTCACACCAAAGATCCTATGACATAAAAAAACTCTCTCTTAAACCAAAATTTAAAATATCCTTACAAACAGATTATTTTGACCAAGTGACAACTCAAATAACTTTATCAAATAATTGTTTTTAAAAACCAGTTAAAAGACTTTACTTAGAGCAAAGGATTCCAGATCGTAAGATATTTAAAAATCCTTTGAATTAAGACTGGATATGCGGATGGTTCGGCATCTAAGACGTGGGGTCAACATTAACTCATTTAAATACATTCCTAACCCTGCCCAGGGCGTTATCTGATAAGTGCATGGCTGAATCCGAGACAAACCATATTAACCTCAGAAGGAATCTGCAGCAGAACACTTGTCAGTATCACACAGTATCAACCACAAGAAGCAACTTAAGATAACCACGACTTATGTAACACATTAACAACTTATCAAAAATGGTTCAAATGGCTCTAAGCCCTATGGGACTTACAATCTGAGGTCATCAGCCCCTAGACTTAGAACTACTTAAACCTAACTAACCTAAGGACACCACACACATCCATGTCCAAGACAGGATTCGAACCTGCGAGTGTAGTCGCAGCGCGGTTCCGGACTGAAGTGCCTAGAACCGCTCGGCCACAGCGGCCGGCTACAACTTATCAAGCAAATACTGTTAAATTTACAATTTAATAAATGGAACATATAGTAGTTGGGCTAAAACTGTTGCAGCGGCGTTCCTTCTTCGCCAAGTAAATCGCACACCTACTGTCATTCAGTGCCAGTCTGTAACACGTACAGGTTGCAGTACAGTCAAATGAGGTATACATTATTTAAACATAAAGAACATACAAGCAGTTCATTTTGAATATGCAGCATAGTGTAAGATCCATGTCTGAGTCATTGTAATGGCTCATTGTATATTCCAAACGCGATGATGAAGTAAGTTCAAATTACTGGTGGCAAGTCAAACCGACACGACCAACCACATTCACGATGTAGCTTCAATTAACAGCCCCCATTTGATGTGCAGTTCTGTCACAGTCCACAACAAACGAAAAGTTGAGTTCAGTCACAGTACTGTACTCTATACGAGTAATTCACTGATGGTGAACAAACAACGTTCCCCATATTGCTCAGACAAACGCCACAAATGACGCTGTCACTCTTGTCCTCTCCCGCACAAAAATTCACCCGAGGCAGACAGCTTGTAGCCTCCACTGTCCAACAACATCGACTTGGGCCTCTCTAAAATAGCTACCTTCTACGCAGACCACAACCAACATCGCTCTACTTGCGCTCAGCTTCGGAGAGACACTCGACTCACGAACCGTTCGCTGCGCGCACCTCACCGATATAAGAGGTCAGCGTACCGACCATTCACCGTAGGGGACACACTGTGGGCTTCATTCAGACGATCGGCCGCGCGGCAGATACGTAAATGTGTGGGCAACCGGCACAGAATCTACTATTCTATCACAAGACTTTACCCATTGTACGAACTCCGCAGCATTCTCACAGACTATTGATTGAAGACACTTGTCCTGGTATTACAGTGTTGTCAAAATTCATTTCTTTGGAGTCAATATATAACCGATGGGATGCATAGCGCGATGCTTTCTTAGACGAATTCTGCACTGATTGCACTCCAGGAATTTTGTTGTCCGAGTGCACGAACGTATATGAAGGAAAAGTGCAAGCATGCAGGCCGCTGTAAGATTTAGCGATTTAGTCACTGGGTGCACAGTGAAATTATGCTCCTACCTACCTAAATTCGTTTATCCTCGTTGGGCAATGGCGAAGTACCTGAATAAATTAATAATTCCAAAAGTACGTAACAAGATGCGCCCGACAGGTAGGCATAACGGTCACATAGATGAAAAGGTTTAAATAAATTGAAAAAAACTATATTTAACTTTAAAAACTATTTTTTTCTTAAACATATAGTTTATTTGAAGTATAAAGAGTAAACAATTAGTTACTAATATAGTTTGTACAACTCCTTTTCAAGAAAAATTTCATAATTATTACGATGCAAAATAAAGTGATTGAAAAAATTTAGGTACAGATTTGCAGAAATACACATCTTTCTCATCACCAATTAAAACTGAATCATACTCTTTCTGAGTGACTTACTATTGTATGTGTGTACGTGCATGCGCTTGCCCTGCGATGTGCTGACCACATGGCCCTCCGTATCCATAGGATGACATGGCGGAGATTAGGTTTTATTTATTTATTTTTTTCTTTTTTTTTTTTTTTTTTTTTTTTTTTTTTTATAACTGTACTTCAGAATATTGTAATTAGTAGTGCAGTTTTCTGAAAATTCTGTTCCTCTCCTCATCTGTGTTGCTGTTGTGTCTGTTTAATTTTGTGAACTAAAAACATCTCGTCATAAATTGTTTCTATAGATCAAGGGGATTTTGCCGATGGACAATCGGCGTCGCTCGGTATAGACTGGTTCATAGGAACAGAAAAAATACGTGATAAGAAAATAGTAAAACACAATTCCGTAGAGGATAATAATCCTCCTTCGACGAAATCGGATCATGACTCCTTTCGTGCTATCAAACCAATGTTCACAGATTCCGACGATTTATAGGGCATCTTAGTGCTTAGGAATAGGAAATCATGTTTGGTCGAATTAATAATAGTCGATGTACCTTTTAAACATCAGCTTAGGTTCTCTCAATAGTTGTTTCTCTCTACATATTCGATCGCTTCTGGTGATATTTTCCGAAGCAATATGTTAACTTTCATGTCCAACAGAATTTTCGTTATAGTTGACACCAAGAATGTTTAAGATTCATAAAAGGCTAAAGGTTCTGCAAGACGGGTATCCTTGACGAATGCTCCAATCAAAGTAAAATTTCATTTAATAAGTACGGTTAAAATTGTTACTTTAGTTTACGGAATAGCGGTGCCCATCGACACAGAGTTCACTCATAGTCGATTATCAGCGATTGAAGAGTTAACGTTTCTGTCGACGACAACGACTTGATGGATTGACACTGTTTTTAGTTTACTTCACTAGGTGGGAATTTCACGTAATTGTGATGCGACGCCCCTCATTCGCACCCTGCAGACACCGGAAGATAGCAGCAGCGGGGTGACTATTTGACGACATTATCTGTCTTTGCTGACACCGATTAACCAACTCAGCATCACATGCCTGGCTTATCAAAATACAGCTCTGTGCGAGCATTGCCAGTGACGTACCGCTCATTTGTTACCAGCAAGCACCCTGCCCGCGGCGGTGACATAGCCATTTGAGCTCAAAAATGGTTCAAATGGCTCTGAGCGCTATGGGACTTAACTTCTGAGGTCATCGGTTCCTAGAACTTAGAACTATTTAAACCGAACTAACCTAAGAACATCACACACATCCATGCCCGAGGCAGGATTCAAACCTGCGACCGTAGCGCCTAGAACCGCTCGGCCACGCCGGCCGGCCATTTGAGCTCGCGTCCCTCTTTGCATACACCGCGTAAACCACTCAGCAGCACTTAACTTACGTTAGCAGAATGCGGCCGTGAGTGAGCACTGCCAGTGGCGACTCCTCATTTGCCCTCTGCAGGCGCCTGGCCCATCTGCGGCTGCGGCAGTGTGATGGCAATATGACGTCTGCATCCCATTTTGCTGTCATCGTTTAATCCAGTGTGTAGCTCTTGCCTCTATCAGCAGTTGGTGGCTCTGTGTGAGCAGTGTCAGTGACGTGCGTGTCAGCTGAATTGTCACTGGTGGCCGCTGCTACTCGGTTACAAGCTCGCCCTTGTGCGGGAGGATCGCGGCCTTCAAGTGTATAAGTTTGGAGCTGTTATGGAGTCTGAGGGATAGCTCATACACTGTGTCGTCCCAATTCCACAAGTGTGGACTTAAGAAGTGTAAACTGATATCGTGGAACTGGCGCCTACACTAGGGTCGGCTGCTGGTTGGCCGATAGCCTAATTGAGGCTTGACTGGACCCGATATCGTGGAGAGTGCTACCGGACTTCACTTAATAGTGCTCGAAGCGCTCAGCCACAAGATTACTTTTCGCAAGGTCCTCAGGACAACAGTGAAAAACATTTTCACATCCTTTGAGCCTGTTTTAGGCCTCAGATACGCAATATATATATATATATATATATATATATATATATATATATATTGAGTGTCAAGTCTCTCGATCTTGATTGTGGTAGAAGATTCATCTGGATGTGGTAGGAAGTGTAAGATTGGGTGTGTAGGTGCCATCTATTTCTGCTGCAGCATTTCTTCTGTGGAGGAAATGTACTGATTGCATGATTCAGTGACCCATTTCCTATGTCTACTGACAGCACCGAGTGGAACAGCCGCCTTCAATAAAGATTACCTGAATATACAACTTACTACTAGTGAAGGGTTTTTACTTATCTTATTATTTAATAATAACTGTTGTTTGTAGTTGTTAATTTTGGTTAAAGTTATTATCAATATTATTAAGTGTTATGATTCATTGCTTATTGTAGTTGCGTCCAATATTTGTTCACTGTAAAAAGGGAGGGAAGAAATAAATAGTTCAGGGCAGGTATTCGGCACTGACTTGTGGATATTGGCACTGGCTAACAAACTGACGTGTTTGTAGAAAATGGTATAAGCTACAAATGGTATTCTTTGGGAAATAAAAAAAAAAAGAGGGTTTGTAATGTTCGTTTGACATTAATGTTAGTTTTATTGGATCATAAATCCAAATATAACTAGTACTGAACAAAAAACCTTTGAAAATAACAGATGTGGAAAATGGCTACGTTAAGTGTTTTGAAATTTGATTACAGTTGAATTGAATTTCCTCACCAACAAATGTTTCTGTGAAACATATGGTCTATTTAATCCATGTAAGGAAGCATGGACAGAGGATATATCTTTTTTTCGACACTTGTTTGAGGTAATGGATTTAACGGAGGAAGGTCTTCCAGATGGGTCACGTTTTGCGCTCTTCGATGGCACCTGGAGTATCTCCATTACACTTTCCATGGAAACCGATTTATGAGCGACACCTACCCAAAAGTTAGTGCCGAGGTCTCATACATACTGTGCCCTGTGATGTACCCAAGAACATATACATTTTTATTCTTTATTTCGTTATTTACTATCTTATTGCATTAAGATTAATCTAAATATAGAATGTAATACTGTGAGGAATAAAGCATCTACTAGGAAAGACTTGAGAGTTCATGGTGAGGCTTACACTATATCAATAGGGATAAATGAACTAGTAAAAATTCCAATACGATAGGTGTGTACCATATTATACCTCAAAATAAGTTTCTTCAAGATGTTGTTATAAAGTTCCAAATGTTATAATAGTGAATAATGTATATGTAGCAAGTAAAATGTAAATGTAAGTACAAATGTAAGGAGCTCTCTGGGTGTTACTTCTAGACATTTTTTGTATGGGTGCACCAGCAGATCTGCACATCAATACATCTTAATTCAAGCTGACCCATGTCTCTTCAGTTAAAGCAATCCCAATAAAATTCTGGTTAAGAACACCTTCAGTGAGACTGAGGAATGCAATGCTTATTCATTCTTCATGAACGGTCATACAACGTAAAATGACCACCTAAACGATTATCCACAAACATTATTATCTGGCTACGGGCTCGTGTAAAGCATTAGTTGGCATGTGAATTTGTCACTAACTGACAACTCATTCTACATAGTTAAGTTAGAAAAACCTTATTTCTCAAGTACAATGGTAATAATTACATGAAATGAGTACTTACCTCAGATAAGAGGGTATTACAACCATACAAAACGAGACAGTGAGACAACGCGATCCCTTGGCTTTTTCAGATGATTTTGCGCAAATGAGGGTTTCGAATGACTTGCAGTTCCCGCGTGATGGTAGCTCAACAGATCACAAATTCAAATGGCCGCTATGCCCGCCATTCTCCTACATATAATTTTTCTGTGCCACTAGACCATACTCACTCACAAAAATTCCCCGTTTCATACCAACTGCTCTTCAAGTCTCCGTAGGCTGTATGCTAAATGCCGAAATTTGTTAAGCTCCGCCCAGCTGTTAACAACTGCAAACCCTCTGCCCCACAAGCAAGTCGAATGTTGGCTGGCTGAAAAAGAGGCATGAGTTAATAATGAGTGGCATCTCAAACACACTGCTCTAGTGAATTTAATTTTGTCCACTCTCATGAGATGAACACCCTTTGGACGAAAATACATTTCTACTCTGTTCCTGGACTCAATGCAATAACGTTTAAATCCTTATTCCTGAGACACTGAATCCCAGTCATCACCGCTATTAATTCTGGTTTCACAAGATTGTTTTAAGTAACTGTAATAACGGTGTCTGAGAAAAGAGCGTAACTGTTAAAAAGTAGTCAGAAATACGGTGAAATACTTGAAAGATCTAGAAAATGAAATGGGTTAACTAACTTTTTAGTTTGTAGGCATTAACAGCAAGAAAGTTAAATCACAATATAAGATGTAAGATGGCCAAGTGTGCTGATGATTCCACACTGCAGTGATTTCTTTGGATATTTGGGACAGTATCTGCAGCGTCTAGAAGGACATCTGTAGCAACAGTCGAAATATTGTGTCAAAAAATGGGTTCATTAGCCTCTTGAGTCAGTTGGAAATACAGGTTAGTCGGCTGTAACCTGTGCTAAGAGACAATAGATGAGGAAAAGAGTTATTGGATGTAAAACATGATAAATGACGTACTTTACTCATACTGATTGACAGTTCCATAATAAACCGAGATATGGCAGCTCTAATTTCAGATTGGCACTAACGGAAAATTTGTCAGGGAGTGTTCTTGTAAACAATGGCAAGTGCTAAAATATTGCCTCTAGTAGTAGTAACGCCTGCGGTGTTCGAGCAACGAAAATGTTTTTTGGAGACGATTTGTAAGAATCCGAGGATGGCCCGGAAAACTTCAATTCATATGAAGATCCTGGGTAGCTTCCTGACCGCACATGGGCTTCAAAAGTCGTTGGTAATCAGGAAAATATATTTACTGAAACAAGTAATCAATGTTCATTTGTGTCCCTTACCATCGTTTACGTGGATTTACGCGTCAATGTGATGGCAGAAATGTTAAGGGCCATCCTTAAAATTGTTTTATTGGTGTAGTATTGTACTTGCTAAAATTCATTCACATTTTGTGCATCATGTATTCATTTTAATGGTTCTTATAGTTTACTATTGCAAACTTTATTAATGCAAATCTTAGTATCAGTTTGTACCACTCAAATTTTATTTCTGCGAGGCTTCGCAGTAATGCTTCGTTAATTCGCCCGCCAAGCAAACGGTGGTGAGTCAATGCTAACTCATGAAAAGGGCTCTCAGTCTGGTAGTAAATACTGTAAGGTACCCACCGATCAAATTTAAAATAAAATTTTGGATAGAATTTTCAGTTTTAAAAATATTTTCTTACCTTACATACATTTGGAAATAAGTACTTACCTGAATAAAAAATCACATTGCAAGTAATTAAAATAGCTGCTTAATGAGATTTTATTGAATCTTTACTGAGCATTTTAAAAAAATGAACTTGTCCCTTACCCACCAATGTTCACAGTGAATCATATTGCCAAAAGCGACAGAAATCATCTCATTTTTATTTCAGAATAATGTCGATGATTCCACTTTTCTACGAAAAGCCTCGATAACTAACACAGCAACCTTCGTGAGATGTCTGAGATAACATTTTCGGCAGTTGGACATAACTTGAGATGCACACACTTCGGATGCCGACTTCCGTAATCACTTTCGTGATGATCACATAAGATAACAGTTACGAACGATGCTTTTCGTACAGATGCATATTCAAGTCATTCTCGTCCCCAGTAGATGTCGCTCTACCTATAACAAGCCGCACCATCATTCGTCAAGATGCTCGGACATTCAGAATCTCAAGTTCTATTCAGACGTGACATCTGCATATATATCTGCATCTACAGCTACATGAATACTCTCCTAATCACATTTAAGTGCCTGGCAAAGGGTTCATCAAACCACTTTCTCAATAATTCACTGTTGTTCGAATCTCGTACAGCTCGCGAAAAAACGAACACCTATATCTTTCCGTACGAGCTCTGATTTCTTTTATTTTGTTGTGATGATCATTTCTGTGTAAATCGACGTCAACAAAACATTTTCGCATTCGGAGGATAAAGCTGGTGATTGAAATTTCGTGAGGAGATTCCGCCGCAACGAAAAACGCCTTTTAATCATGTCCCAAATCCTGTATAATTTCAGTGACACTCTCTCCCTTGTTTCGCGATAATACAAAACGTGCTGCCCTTCCTTAAAATTTCTCAATGTACTCGATCAATCCTCTCTGGTAAGGATCCCACACTGCGTAGCATTATTCTTAAAGAGGACGGAGCCGCGTCATGTAGGCAGCCTGTTTAATAGATCTGTTGCGTTTTCTAAGTGTCGTGCCAATAAAACGGAGTCTTTGGTTAGCCTTCCCCATAACATTTGCTATGTGTTCCTTCCAATTTAAGTCGTTCGTAATTGTAATTCCTAGGTGTTTAGCTGACTTTACGGCCTTTAGATTTGACTGATTAACCGTGTAACCGAAATTTAACGGAATCCTTTTAGCACTCATGTGGATGACCCACACTTTTCGTTGTTTAAGATGAACTGCCAATTTACACATATTGAAATCTATTTTATGTGAAGAGAAACATTTGTATCTACTTTTGTGCGATAATACTTGTTCAGTTTGGATACGTGGTCTGAGAAATAAATGTAATATGCAAATAGCATGCATTGGAGAAATTATTTGATAACCAGATGACATATGCGGAACTGAGTTCAGATTTTGTGCTGTTCCGCGAAGCAGACATTGTGTGTCGTGCCCCTTCACACGCGTTGCGCACCACATTCATCGTGCGTCCGCATTTTTCGAGTGAATGCATGATCCATGCGTCTCGTTTATTCTCGGAACTGTAAAATGTTTTACTCTGGAAAGTGGCGCCTGTGCTTGTGTAGTTCGCCGTAAGAGATATTTCACCGAGAGCAGAGTGACGCAATCAGTCCACTGTCAGACAGGGCGAACAAACAATGGGGCACTCTTGTAAAAAGGGGCATATATTTTCAGAACGTTCTCGCAGAGTGCAATGAGGGCAACAGCGCGTTTTTGGGATGAGAATCAGAGCCAACGTAATGGTTGCTGCGAATGTCGGCAAGATTCTTTTGTGACTGACAAAGTAAAGTCAGATAGGGTACATATGGGGACACCCGTTCGTCTTTCATCCTCTGCTTCAAGTGTGAAGGATTTAGTAGAAGTGACACCACATACACTTCGGTGACAATAGTCGTGGGTTAGCGATATGCACGCATACTGATGGTGGTAGTACGATAATTAATAAACTTTGAACGCAAAAGTGATGTTGGAGCTAGAGGCATGTGCCATTCCATTTCTGAAATCGTTAGGTAATACAATATTCCAAGATCCACAATGTCAAGAGTGTGTCGAGAATACGAAATTTCAGTCATTACATTTCACCATAGGCAACCCATCGGTAGACTGCCTTCACTTAACGACCGAGAGCAGCCTCATTTGCGTTGAGTAGTTAGTGCAAACAGACAAGCAACACTGCCTGCAAAAACCGCATAAATCACTGTGGGACGTAAGACGAACGTATCCGTTAGGACAATGTGGCTAAATTTGGCGCTAATGGGCTATGGCAGCAGATGAACGCCGCCAGTGCCTTTGCTAGCAGCACAACAGCGTCCGCTGAACCTGTCCTGGGCTCGTGACCATATCGGTTGGACCCAAGACGACTGGAAAACCGTGGCCAAGTCGGATGAGTCCCGATTTCAGTGGGTAAGAGTATGTATTTTTTTGGGATCCACAGCAACCAGATGTTTAAGAAACGTAAACATGGTCTGTAATGTGATTTTTATTTAATTATTTAATTGGCTAAAGGCACAATTAAATAAAAATCACATTATAGCCTACTAAGAACCATGTTTACGTTAACTAATCGTCGGTAAGAACTGATGACTGGGTTTCCCAAGTTGTGAACAAGGAACTGTGCAAGCTGATGGTGACTCCATAATCGTATGGGCTTTCTTTACATGAAATGCATGGTGTCCTCCGGTCCAACGCAGCCGATGAGTGACTGGAAATGGTTATGTTCGGCTACTGGGACACCATTTGCAGACGAACAACAAAGGTATTTTTATGGATGACAATGTGCTGTGTCACTGGGCTACAACTGTTCGCGATTGGTTTGAAGAATATTCTGGACAGTTCGAGCGAATGATTTGGCCACTCAAATCACCCGACATGATTCCCATCAAACATTTATGAGACTTAATCGAAAAGTCAGTTCGCACACAAAATCCTGCACCGCCACACTTCCGTAATTATCTACGGCTATGGAGGGAGCATGACTTTATATACTACTGGACATTGAAATTGCTACACCACGAAGATGACGTGCTACAGACTCGAAATTTAACCGGCAGCAAGAAGATGCTGTGATATGCAAATGATTACCTTTTCAGAGCATTCACACAAGGTTGGCACGAGTGGCGACACCTACAACGTGCTGACAAAGGTTCCAACTGATTTCTCATACACAAACAGCAGTTGACCGGCGTTGACTGGTGAAACGTTGCTGTGATGCCTCGTGTAAGGTGGAGAAATGCGAACCATCACGTTTCCGACTTTGACAAAGGTCGGATTGTAGCCTATCGCGATTGCGGTTTATTGTATCGCGACATAGCTGCTCGCGTTGGTCGAGATCAAATTGCTGTTAGCAGAATATGGAATTGATGGGTTCAAGAGGGTAATACGGAACGCCGCGCTAGATCCTAACGGCATCGTATCACTATGATAGGCATCTTATCCACATGGCTGTAACGGATCGTGCAGCCACGTCTCGATCCCTAAGTCAACAGATAGGGACGTTTACAAGACAACAACCATCTGCACGAACAGTTCGACGACGTTTGCAGTAGCATGGACTATCAGCTCGGAGACAATGGTTGCGGTTACCCTTGACGCTGCACCACAGACAGGAGCGCCTGCGGTGGTGTACTCAACGACGAACCTGGGTGCACGAATGGCAAAACGTCATTTTTTCGGATGAATCCAGGTTCCGTTTACAGCATCATGATGGTCGCATCCGTGTTTGGCGACATTGCGGTGAACGCGCATTGGAAGTCTGTATTCGTCATCGCCATACTGGCGTATCACCCGGTGTGATGGTATGGGGTGCCATTGGTTACACGTCTCGGTCTCCTCTTGTTCGCAGTGACGACACTTTGAACAGTGGACGTTACATTTCAGATGTGTTACGAACCGTGGCTCTACCCGTCATTCGATCCCTGTGAAACCCTACATTTCAGCAGGATAATGCACGACCGCATGTTGCAGGTCCTCTACGGGCCTTTCTGGATACAGAAAATGTTCGACTGCTGCCCTGGCTAACACATTCTCCAGATCTCTCACCAATTGAAAACGTCTGTTCAATGGTGGCCGAGCAACTGGCTCGTCACAATACGCCAGTCACTACTCTTGATGAACTGTTGTATCGTGTTGAAGCTGCATGGGCAGCTGTACCTGTACACGCCATCCATCTCCGTTTGACTCTATGCCCAGACGTATCAAGGCCGTTATTACGGCCAGAGGTGGTGGTTCTGGGTACTGATTTCTAAGGATCTATGCACCCAACTTGCGTGAAAATGCAATCACATGTCAGTTCTAGTATAACATATTTGTCCAATGAATACCCGTTTATCATCTGCATTTCTTCTTGGTGTAGCAATTTTAATGGCCAGTAGTGTATTTCCGCCAGGGACGTCCAACAACTTGTTGAGTCCATGTCACGTAGATTCGCTGCACTACGCCGGGAAAAAGGAGGTCCGACACGATATTGGGCGGTATCCGATGAGTTACTGTATGTGACTCACTTGGTTACACAAAATGATTCACGCGCTCGTTCGACATCAACTGCACACGAATTTCAAGATTTATGCATTACATACATGATACATGCAACTCTTCACTAACTCTGACAGCATAACAGATCAAAACAATATCAAGCACACTGAAAAAATAAATATTTTTTGGGAGCTGGGAATATTGGCAACATATACTATTAAACAAAATATTGTATAATTATTTTGGTGACTAACCACTGAACTTAAGTCATCCTCTGATGAATTTACAAAATGTTATTAAAATGTCTGTCTTTTTATTGTAATAGTAAGCTGTAAATTTTAGTGTTAAGGCGGTTTTAAATATTTGCAAAGTAACTTTAGAGATGAAACTGAGGCTCAGACAACAAGTAAGTACTGTTATTCTGGAAAGCTCAATAAAATTTCATATCTATTCGTGTATGGCAAAGGAATTTAAAGATTCACAGTTTGGCGTGTAATTTAGACGACCTTCAATACGTACTCGCGACACTACGCCTGAAACGGCAAGCGAGCACAGATACCACATTCGTGGTGCGTGAGGAAAGTAATAAGATTAATCTTCTATCTACCAATGTCGGTCACATTCTTTTGGATGTTCTCCAGAGTCCCAAAAAGACGTCCTTCTAAGACTATTTCAGTTTCGCAAAGAGAAAAGAGTCACAACGAGTAAAATCAGGTGAACCTGGGTAAAGTGAAGAGGGAGGGGGGCGTTCCAGGATAACATAAATTCCTTTTGAGGTCAAAAATGCCGTGATCGAAGTGGTCGTGTGATATGGAGGGTTGTCATGATGCAGCATCCACTTGTCTGCAATGTATGGTCTCATTCGATTCATCCTTTCCCAGAGTCTTTCAAGGACACCTTCGTCAAAAATTCCTGTTGACAGTTTGTCCTTGAGGAACAACTTACTTCGGCACCCCTGCTGTCAATAAAGCAAGTCGGTTTTCTTTTTATCTTTGATTTGCTCAATCGAAATTTTTCGGTCTAGGAGATGTCTCAATGTGCCACTCCTCACTTTGCCGTTTTATTTCAGAGTCAGATTCAAAAATCCAGGATTCATCGCCTTGTAATTTTCGTTGGTAATCCTCTCAAGAAGATTAACGTAGACATTTCTTAGATTATCCTTGTGCTCACTCATTGTCAAGGGATGGCAGGATTCTGTTATGGTTGCGGACGGGACCGTAATCAATTACTATTGGTTGCCTTTTACAGCTACACATATTTATTTTTAAAACAGTAATTCAAGACTCAGCAATAAATTTAAAAAACCATACGTTATTAATGAAGGAATAAACTTCTGTGTAAATAAAAGAGTTTTCAGTGCGTTACAATTTAGCAAATCACCACAGAATATAGATACAGATTATGATAAAAAAAAGCCAATGTGATAACGGCTGAAGGCCTTACACGCCAGGAACGGCAATTATATAAAAATTTAGAAACCTGTTGTAAAACAGCAAATACAAGCCAAAGTTTGTTAAAAAAAGAACAAGCAACTGACCACCAAACCACCAAACCACCAAACGGGTGAAATAGGATGATGGTAACCTTGCAACACAACCCTTACACTGCTAGATTTATTCCAAAAGGCGACTGGAACTATTAACTAGACATAAATAACCTTTAATGTAGACATTATACAATAAAAAAGCACAAGGACCAGTCACAGACGGTGCTCCAGGAATCGACCGCTGATAAGGTCCGGCAAAAACACTTTCGTGTGTGATGAGATGGTCAGCCAATAGTTACATTCACTTCACAAGATGGTAACTCAGACTAGTGGCTGTCCAATGAATGACTAATGATAATCTTGCTGAAGCTACCTGACGTCCGATAAACCAAATGCAACTACGGTACAATTTGCCAAATCCGGAACTGGCTGTCTGCACTACGCCCCCAGAATACTGTGTTTAGAGCGTCTGGAATGAGAAAGGAACCACTACCACCAGAGTAGAAGAATCGCCCACCGGTCTACAATCAAGAAAGCTATCAAAACTACACGCCTTACCGGACTAAAGCGGCAAGGCGAGGAAACTTACACTGCCGTTACGTACACTAAGCCCGAAAGCAGGTAACTGGGGCGTTAGCGGCCACCAGCCAAGAAAAATTACGGCTAGTTGAACTTAACAAATTGTAACAAGCTGAACGCAGTAAAAAGTAATAAGAAGCTGAGGAAACCTAATCAGATCCGCCTTCCCCGAGCACTCCACTCGCTGCTCTTCGCCTCGGCAACACTACGAGCAGCAACACGAACCCAAGTCACAGGAGAATCACGAGATATCACAATGGTGGAGGTTTCTCTACTTGGATCGAAATGAACTCATCTTAAAGCCTGCAGGATCCGGTATACGACGAGATCGCGCACTCCCGTGGCCACAGCCCTTCCATCCGGCAGTCCATGCGTACCGCCAGTGGTCCCGGCGTGTTCTGGCACTGCGCAGACCTTACTCCTCCTAAGTTCCCAACCGAACTGGCCCACTCACAGGACCCGGACAAACAACGACGTCGCTCCAATGATAGGGCAACAGTTACTACATATCGATAACCGCCGCTGCTGCCACCAGCAGACAGGAAACGATTGCGAAACCGAGTGGCGCCAGTCAACACGTGAAGAAGACAAACAACCACAACCAAACCAGCTAAACAACGTCTTGCCTCCAATAGAGGCCGGAAACCTACAAACAGCACCAATGCGAGGCGCAGCACGGCTCAATTTTTGTTTGTAATCCTCTCTAGAAGATCAACATAGACGTTTCTTCGATTGTCCTTGGGCTCACTTGTGAGAGTTTTCGGCACCATTTTGGCACAAACCTTTCGCATGTGCAAATCCTCGGTGAGAACTTGATACGTTTAAATTTAAGACGTTACCCACCATTATTATTGCTGAACGTCGGTCTGATCTCACAAGGGCAAGCACAAGTTCTATGTTTTCAGAAAATGGTTCAAATGGCTCTGAGCACTATGCGACTTAACTTCTGAGGTCATCAGTCGCCTAGAACGTAGAACTAATTAAACCTAACTAACCTAAGGGCATCACACACATCCACGCCCGAGGCAGGATTCGAACCTGCGACCGTAGCGGTCACGCGGTTCCAGACTGAAGCGCCTTTAACCGCACGGCCACACCAGCCGGCTGTATGTTTTCGTCGGTTATTGAAGTTGAAAGTCTCCATGAGCGCGATTTATTTTCAACGCGTTCTCGGCTTTCGAGAAATGATTTGTGGCAGAGAAAAGTTTATGCTCTTCATAAGCAATGTTTCCCATAGGCGTGTTCCAACTTTTCAGAGGTCACAGTGGCGGGTGCCCCACGTTTTACACCAAATTTGATTGCATAACGTTGCTCTAAATTCCACTGTTCCATTTTCGTTACACACAAGAAAAACACAACTTCCCTGATAGCCCTCTCTAAAGTCACGTGATGGCTATACGCAGACAGAACTCAGACTGAAAATCTGGAAGGGATAAACACACCGGTCTACACAAGAAGAACAACACAGCGATGTCTGGTCGCTCGCAGTGTTGTCAGCCTCATTGCTTTTCTAACACTCCTCGTGCGACACGCTTTAGAGGGTGGGAACGCATATAGTAAGCCAACCGTGAAACTAAGACAAATTTTGCAGTTATGTAGGCTTCAATACACACTGCTACGGCACATATTGTTTCATTTACATAGAGAACGTTTCTATCAGACGAATGAAACATGTCATTCGTCCGCTGCAGCTTTTATTTGATAAGTCCAACTGTTTAGTGTGCCCGAATTTGATGAATGGTGGTAGGACTCAGTCTACTTACGCTGCTATTGATAAGGGCACTAATGTGTTGATGGGCTAGTTAGTTTTGTGCTCAGTAGATGATTCGCACGATCTTTGTATAAATAACAATGAACAAGTTGTTTTACAGGTTACATGGTCACAATGAGCATTGATGTTGCTTCTCTGCAGCGTAACTTTCAGATTAATTTGATAATGGCCTTGTATAAATGCCGAAAGCGGTAACGGTACTTGGAATTAAGTAAGTGGATCGGCTTTTCATTATCAGTGTATTAAATGCATGTCAACATGGCGGTTTTTTGAGGCTACTCATTGTACATTGAAATGAAGAGTAATCATATCTGTTAATTAATGACTTGATCTTTAATAACTTCCATGTGTTTTGACCACACTTCTTTATTATTTCGAAAATCACCTTTTGCGTTTCGACATTCCGTCATTTTCAAACGCAGTGTAGTGTCAATCACCTAAAATCGTTTTATTTTCCTGACTTAACATTGCCTTTGAAAATAACGAAATCTCGAAACGCGCAAGTCCATTTCGGAAATGATAAAACAGTATAGTCAAGTCATTTGAAAGTTATTAAACTGCATTCAAATGGCCCTTCATCTCACAGCATTTCATGCAAAATTCCAGGTATGACAATCGTATTTAATTACTTCGTCTGTGAAACAGAATTATGTGTTCAGAAGAAGACGTCTGCGACAGTATTTAAAATTTTCTTTAATACATATCAGTGTTGTTATTTGTTGAGCACGCTCAACGTCTTTTTGAGTCACTACGAGCCTTGGTAAAGAGCAATGGTGTTTTTTTCTTTACCTGTTTAAGCTACAGATTGATGTATTTTCTTATTAGACTAGCGAATTGGTCCATTCATGGCAGTGCACGGCACCAATATGTTGAAAAAAGCAGCACGTGAAAAGTGGTTTTCTCCAGGAGCCATAGATAGGGTTCTGTTGATCACAGAGATAAGGGGTCAAGTGTATTGGATAGCTCTTGACCTAGCTACTATTTTTATACCTTTCGGAAGAACGAGCATACTGTAGTTATCGTACGATACAGGGCTCAAAATTTAACATTATGCACTTCCTCCGGTCGAGGCCAATTGAGCAAATCGGTTGGTTCTTTTGTTCATGGGCAATTTCTGAGAATACGCCTAAAACCATAGTTTTTGGGTACGATAAATACCAACAGTGGGGTCTCTATTTGTGGTAGAACGTCAAAATTTTTACCTTATGTTCTTAGACGATATTCTGGGTCAACTTCGAAACTTTTTTCGGTACCATTATCCATTATGGGAATCCAGAGGTTCAATCACCGTACTTATCACAAAACCGGTCTTTAGCCAATTTTGCATGGTGCACCACAGTTTTCTAAATAATAAACCACAGCAAATGACAAAGGCGTCGCCCACGACGCAACTGGCAAAGTGATATGGGGGAGACAACGCAAGTAAGGAACATGAATGCTGAAGGAACTCACGACAGAAGAAGATGGCGACTGGGGGCGAAGAAGCGCCGCAAGATGGAGATAAACTGCAAGAAGAAGAAGAAAACGAAGCAAGTGGCTCAAATTTTAACTGCACCTTCTTTAGATACTCACCTAGAAAACCCATTTTCCCATTTTCGAAAATCTGTATCCGTTATCAAGCTACATAAAAAAAACCGTGATTTTTGGACACCAAAAGTATCTAATAATTGGATGGCCACTTCTCTGTTCAAGGCAAATTGTTAAAATTTTTACCATATTTTCTCAAGTTGTTATTCTCGATGAACCTGTAATCTTTTTTCGACATCTCTATGTGCTTATTTGCCAACAGTCTTGCCGCCGTGGTAACACCGGTTCCTGTCCGATCACCGAAGTTTCGGGCTCGGCTAACATTTCGATGGATGACCGTCCGGGTCTGCCGAGCGCTGTTGGCAAGCGGGATGCACTCAGCCCTTGTGAGGTCAATTGAGGAGCTATTTGACCGAGAAGTAGTAGCATCGATCACATATATACTTCGGTCTCCAGTTGATGTAGCTCTTCACGCTAGTGTATGCAGTGCAAACATCTTTATCTGTTCACAAGTAGTGCAATGCGCAACCATTTGAACCTGCTTCTTGTAGCCAACTCTTATTCCCCACCTACAATTTTACCACCCAAACTTACCTCTATTATCAAACTGGGGAGCCCTTGGTACCTCAGGATATGTCTCTTCAACCAATGCCTTTTATCAGGCAAGTTGTGCCACAAATATCTTTTCTCACCAGTTCGATTTAGGACCTACTAATTAGTTATCCGAACTATCACACGCACACACACACACACACACACACACACACACACACACACACACACACACACACACACACACACACGGACACGGACACGGACACATTTAGGTCATTATGCAAGTGCAATGTATCGGAAGCTGACGTATGTGAGGTTATTCCATACTGGGAGCTTCCGTGTCATCAGTGAAAGTGGCGGAACGGGTAAAGAAGCATTTCTCCAAACCTGACATCCAGGTTTTTCGCTTTATGGAGTTATGTGAAAGACGATGCGCATGTTTGTCCTTTGCCGAAAACAAATTCAGAATTCAAAAATGCGCGTTACTAATGCTCTGGCATATGTGCCTGGAAGGCAACTCTGATCGCTGCGTGCGCTGTAGCCTTTGTTCGGACTCTGGCAGTTGGCGTACTGCTTATAGCGGATCATAAAAGAAGTCACGGTAAAACTTTGCTCTATTTAGCACTACGGACTGGTGTGTCGGGGGCATCTATTCGTGAACTCAAACTGAAACCTTACAAATTGATTATAGTGTATCCTCTGACAAGTTCAGATACTGTTCGTTGATGTCAGTACTGCACCTGGATGTTTGTGTATGATGGGGAGGCTGATTTCGGTTGGCTGGTTTCTTACTAATGAAAAACATGGCTGCGTTTATTGGGGAAGTGTTTAATCTTATAGGATCATGAGGGTGAACAATTCAACTGCTGTATATCTGATTGCTTGCTTTTTAACAATCAGTACTTTCTTTCCAAATAACTAGTTATGCCAGAAAAATATGCCACACGGTATCAGTTGGTGCCAGCACACTAAAAATCTTTATATGCAAATTTTTCTCACCTCTCGCTTAACTGTCATATTGCTTTCAGTGGCTCCTGATGCAGTTTGCAATTGCTGTTGATGGTCTGGATAGATGTCTACCTGTTACACATTACGACCCTCTTCAACTATTGGCTGTCTCTGTCAGTCAACAGACGAGTTAGGTCTGTACGGTTTTGTGCTGTACGTGTCCCTTCACTATCACATCAGAAATCGTGGACCTAGGGATGTTTAGGAGTGTGAAAATCTGGAGTACTGACGTATGACACAAGTGACACCCAATCACCTGACCACATTCGAAGCCCGTGAGTTCCGCGCAGTGCCCCATTCTGTTCTCTCACAATGTCAAATGACTAAGATCGCTGATATGGAGTACCTGGCAGTAGGTGGCAGCACAATGAACCTAATATGAAAAATGTATGTTTTTGGGGGTGTCCTGATACTTTTGATCACGTAGTGTAGCTTTCAACTTCTGACCGGAAACGAAATTACAGCCACAGAGAAAATCGATGCTTTGCGTAGGTGTGTTACGAAAGCCTCTAGCATTCCCGCCGTTTGCGTCATGTTGTTCTTTTCGGTTCTAAGCAGACGGTAAACTCTTACAGATGTTCAGAAAATATTTTCTCCCGCCAAGTATGAAACTCCCGTAGTGGAGTTTGACTGATTTCATGCAGCCCACATAAGGTAACTGTCATGAGTTTCTTTCTTCATAATGATCGGTCACACACTGCAAGTGCAGCGCAGACGTTCCAGTAGCGTTTTTAGTGGGCATGTCTGATCACACATCATAGAGCCCGAACTTAGCTGCCTCAGATTCTCATCTCTTCTATTGCATGAACCGCTCGACATGAGGACAGCATTCTGGCACAGACAGCGAACCGAAGACCAGGACAGGAAAATTGTTGGAAATCCTCCTATGACGCTTCGAAAAATGGCTGAACCGGAGCGGCGACTATGTAGAGAAGTTGCTGGAATGGGTAGCAGTGTTGCAAATAAAGAATTTTTAATTTTCCCTGTATTCTCCATTTCATGAATGAACTGGGGGCTCAGAAAAAATATCCTCGAATGCTTATATTTTATTTGTGTGATATATATATATATATATATATATATATATATATATATATATATATATATATATATATATATATATATATATAGAAAGAGAGAGAGAGAGAGACGGAGAAAGAGCAGCATGTGTGAGGATTTAAGGAATTTGAATTGGTTCAAATGGCTCTGAGCACTATGCGACTTAACTTTTGAGGTCATCAGTCGCCTAATTAAACCTAACTAACCTAAGGACATCACACACATCCATGCCCGAGGCAGGATTCGAACCTGCGACCGTAGCGGTCACGCGGTTCCAGACTGAAGCGCCTTTAACCGCACGGCCACACCGGCCGGCGAATTTGAATTGGTAACTCAGTATGTAAGTGGGTCAGAAATTAGTAACGCGTCTTATAACGCTATAGCAAACTTCGGATAAAACCTATCAGCAATGGCAATCGAAGATTTCTGTCATTCTGCCAAAAGCCTTGTCAAAGAAGTCGGAGGGGCGGACATACGTTCAGGACACACTCTTACCCTTGGAGCGGGAAAATGGTTGGGCAACTGCCCCTAAAAGGAGAGAGAATCAGCAGTGGTCACTGGAAACCATGCATTAAAGACATATAATGTGAATCCAAAGGACAAGAGGTCTATAATTGAAAAAGTGTCTTGATAATCTCTCCACTGGCAAAACCTCTTAGACTAGTCCCCCATTCAGATCACTGGAACTGCCAAAGAGACGGTGGCCCTGAGAAAAAGATCGAATAATCAAAGAAAGAGTATCATTCTACTAGTCGGAGCGCGGACTGAGAGAAGATTGAGCATGGTACGGAAACTAGAAAATCTGAAAAGAGAAACGTTATGGTTCAGTTTATGGTTCAGTCTAGATATAGTGGAGGTCAGTGAAGTGAACTGGAAAGAAAACAAGGATGTCTGGTCAGGTGAGTACAGGGAAATACATCAATAGCAGAATAAATTGATGTTACGGGAGTAGGATTCGTTACTAGTGGGAAGGAAGTGCAGAGACTGAGATACTGTAAACGGGTCAATGATAGGTTTGATCTGATCAGAACTGAAAACAAACCAACACCGACGACGAAAGTGCATGCCAACGCCACAAGTAGAAGATGAAGAGGTAGAGAAAGTATATAACGATATTGAACGGCTAATTCAGTATGTAGAAACCGATGAAAATCTAACAGTCATGCAAGATTGCAACGTGGTTGTAGGGAAAGAAGGAAGGATTAGGGGAGAATATGGGATTGGTACCAGGAATGAGAGAGGAGAAAGACTAAATGAGCTGTGTAATAAATTTCTGCAAGTAACAGCGAATACCTTGTTCAAGAATCATAAGAGGAGGAGGAGGCATACTTGGAAAAGGCCGGGCGATACGGAAAGATTTCAGTTACATAACATCATGATTGGGTAGATATTCCGAAAACAGATAGTGGACTGTTAGGCGTACCGAAGAGCAGATATAGATTTAGATCACAACTAATACAATGAATAGCAGGCTGAAGTTTAAGAGATTGCTCAAGAAGAATCAATGCGCAAATAAGAAATAAAGAGATTCGCTTGAAGAACTCTGAGGCTATAGAAATTGCAATGATGAACAGCTCAGTAGGTAGTGCAGTTGAAGAACTCTAAAAAGACTAAACTCAGAAAGTAGAAAAAGAAATAAATGTGCAAGGGAGGTAACAGCGAGGAAATCATTGGTAACAGAAAAAATACCTCAGCTTATCGACAGAAACAGGAAGTACAAAACTTTTCAGCAAAATTCAGAAACACAGAAATATAAGTAACTTTGGCACGAAATATATAGGAAGTGAAGTGAATCCAAGGTGAAATGGCTGCATAAAATCGGAAAAGAAATGATTATCATAAAGACTGACTCATCATATAGAAAAGTCAAAATGCAGTGAATGTAGGAGGATTGCCGCTAACATTAAGAGTGTAGTGGGAATTACACTATTAAATGTAGAGGAGTGAGCGGATAGGTGGAAAGACCACGTTGAAGGCTTCTATCAGGAGGAGGAGGATTTGCCTGATTACATGATACAACAAGAAACAGTAGGCGATGGAGAACATGTTGGGGATCCAGCATTAGAATCAGAATTTGAAAGAGATGTGGACGATTTAAGTCCAAACAAAGCTGGAGGAAGAGATTGGAGAAATGGCAATAAAACAACTATTCGCGCTTATGTGTAAAATGTATGAGACTTGCGGCATACCGTCAGACTTTCGGAATAACATCATCCAAACAATATCGAATACTGTAAGAGCCCATAAGCGTAGGAATTATTGCACTGTCAGCTTAACGGCACATCCATCCAAGTTGCTGACAATAATAATGCACGGATGAATGTAAAGGAAGATTGAGGATCTGTTAGACGACGATCACTTTCGTTTTAAGCAAGTTAAAGTTACCAGAGATGCAGTTATGATGTTGCTGTTGATATTGGAAGTAAGACTGAAGTAAAGTCGTGAGAGGTTCATAGGATTTGGCGGCCTGGAAAAAGCATCAGACATAGTCAAATGGCGCAACATGTTAAAATTCTGAGGAAAATAGATGTAAGCTGTAGGGAAAAACCAGTAATATACAATATGTAAAAGAAAATAGTGGAAACTGTGAGAGGGGCGGGGGGGGGGGGGGGGGACCAGGAACGAAGTGCTCGGATTCAAAGGTCTGTAAGACAGGCATGTAGTGTTTAGCCCGTACTGTTCAATCTATTCATCGAGGAAGCAATTAGGGAAATAAAATGAAGGTTCAAGGGAGGTATTAAAATTGAAGGGGAAAGGGTATCAATGAAAAGATTCTCTGATGACATTGCTACAGTCAGTCATAGCGAAGAAGAATTGTAGGAACTATTGAATGAACACATGAGCGTAATGGGTACAGGATATGGATTGAGAGTAAATAGAAGAAGACGAAAGTAATGAGAAGTATCGGAAATGATAACAGCGAGACACTTAACATCAGACTTGGAAGTTAAGGAAATCTGCTGCCTAGACAGAAAAATAACACACGTCCGACAGACACTGACAAGAATAATTCCCTTCTAGCCAGTGTTTCCCATATGTTCATTTCCTCGCGATTCATCAGACAACCTCGTCCTTCCTTGCCTAATCAGTCCATCTAATTTTCAATATCTCCCTAGCACCACATCCCAAATACTACGATTGTAATCTTTTACGGTTTTCAGGCAGTCCATGTTTCACTTCCATGCAATGCCGTGATCCAAACGCACGTTCTCAGAAATTTCTTCCTAAAATTGAAGCCTATGTTTGATATTACTAGACTACTTTTGTCCAGGAATGTTTTTTTCACTTTTGCTTGTCTGCTTTTGCCTTAGCATAAAAAGTATTTAAGAACGAACGTAATGGTCAAAAGAATGAGAGCGGCTGTTTTTTTTAATAGAACTTGCAAAAGAGTGATGTAGCTGTGAATTCAGACGCATTTCCACGAAAGAAAACAAAGCTTCTTTCTTTCGGAAGATAATTGTCTCAATTGTCGACCCATGCTGTAACGAATTCAATCCGCTTACGTGCTTCTAACATTGGTGAGTTGATTCTAACAGATGTACCATCTATTTTAATTTTCCTCTTACGGAAGGATGAACTAGTCGATTGTTATTTGAGGACTATGTGATTTTCTATCCGAAGCAGTGTTGACTTCCTTCCTCTATGAAAATTTACAACATAACTACTGTAACAGAAATAAAATTTTGACTTGGATGCTTGATACCATCCTTTTTAACCGTCATTGATTCTATTTCTCCTGAGACAAATTCAGTAGGTACGTGTGGTTTAGTTGTTCATTGCGCTTGTACGGAAGCTACCTTCCCGTAGACAGTAAACAGAGAAGAATGTGACTCCAGAGTCGGCATGCTGATATCTGAAATGCGTTGTCGGTGCATTCTCTGGGACGCGATCAGGAGCTAGATATCGCCGCAGTATTTATTGGGAAACTGTCGTAATATTTTGAGAGTGTACTCAGCGTGCCGACAGATCTGAAATCAGATCTCTGACTGTGCAGACATTACATTGCGTTTTCTACCTTACGACACTCTGTCTCCGGACATGCTGGAAAGGCACTCCTCACATTGCAAAGCTGGAAATTCTAGCAATGACATTATCTGTTTCTGCTACATTCACCCAGACTATAAGTACCTGAAGGAGGATTTCTGTTTCAGTTAAAAAAAAAAAAGTTGTTAGCTCGAAAGACATGAATTATCACAATCATATTCTGGCCCTAGTTTCTTTTCCTTCATTAAGAGACTCAATTCAGTGACGTGTTCAAAAGCTTCACTAACTTGTCAATGTGTAATATTCTATCTGTATATTCATACACCAAACCACACTTTTCACTGTACTGTCATTAAGTGACACTAATGAATTCAATTTTCTCCTTTTGTTCCTATGACATTCGTCGATATGAAGCATTGCATTATATTCATTTTCGTTAGGTTTGAGAACGAAGTTAGGTCGTAACATTTTTATTCTAGAGTGATGCTGTGCAAATTTTCCTCATATCACACGGATATTTTGCGTTTTATGTGTCCATTATTCGCTTCAGGAGGTTTGTCCCCCATTGCTGAAATGGAGTTCTGAGCTACCTCCTTTTGCACTTCCTGTGATGAAATGAGATTCATGTGAATTGTCGGTGTCTTGACAAGTGACGTGCTGTAAGCTGTCGTTTAATCTCACCAGAAAATGCCGCATTTCAGTGCAGACAAATAACTGTCACTCGCTTAAACGCAACGTTTTGAAGTTTAAGTGAACAATTTGTTACCAAATATCAGCAGGTATTGTACATTGTCAGTATCACAGACGATACTAAATGTTTATTCTATGCATCTGGCTGCGTGAAATTTTGGTAGAAATGGCTTCCTGACACTCCACATTTGAATCGAACAATCTATGGCCCTTTAGGGTAATGCGGAGAAGACACGACATCCGTTCGTTAAACAGTTGTAGATGCCCTGACTTCAGTATTGAAACATTACACTTCCAGCACTAAAGTTCCACCCTGTCGACTTCGGAAAGCTGAATTGTAATATCTAATATGTTGTGACACGTGTCTCTTACGCTGGTTATTAGACCCAAATTCAAACACGGTTAATTTGCGATGTGCTGTCATGTTTAGCAACACACCTGTGGATATGAAAGTGCTCAAACACCGTTTGTAAACTCGTGTTATACGCTACATCCAGCCGAAATATTAGGGCGACATACATGGCACATCTGGAAATGCGATAACCTTTTTTGTGATTTCTGATACTTAGCTTGAAATCTCTCTAGTTTCCTTACCCGTTTCTTTTTACCTTCCAGGTATCTTTGTTTCATTATTCTTGAAGTTCACGCTACCTAGCCTTTTTCAGCCCCATACACTCATTCTCCTTCATCTTTGATCCGGCTCTACATCAATTTTTGTTAGTTAATTTTTTTATTTAAAGTACTGCAGCGTGGTGTTGAATTTTGAGGCAGTAAAGCCATTTATAAAAGAAGTATTGTGCCAATAATAATAATAACTTTTAAACACGGTCTGCAGTAGCTTTAAGGGTGCAAGTCACATGTAAAAGTAATAACTAATAAATAACTGTCTGAATAATACAGTCTAGATAGCTATTTTTGTTATGTTTTCTATATTATGTTTCAGGCAGTACAGACCATATAAAAATTAACGTTAAATATTAACATTAGCTGTGTGTTATATAGAGCAAATGTATCGTCCTGCAAAATTAAATAAATAAAGTAGATCATAATGGAATACATTACGTATTTCCTATATCGAAATACGTTTTAAATTACGCAGAAGTGCGCAGGCGGTGCGGCAGCGATAAATTTGTTTGCGCAGCTGCCATCCGGTGAAGCTATATCAGCTGTCAATGCAGAATTCCGCGCTGGTAGTCCGCAGCTTGTGGTCTAGTGTCTAGCGTTGCTGCCCCTGGATCACGGGATTCCGGGTTCGATTCCCGGCCTGGTTGGTGATTTTCTCTTCCCTGGGACTGGGTGTTCATGTTGTCCTCATCATTTCATCATAATCGTCATCAGTCGTGTTATTTGCTAGATTGGACTGTGTAAAAAACTAGACCGCGCGGTTGAGAGCCCCACAAACCGATCATCATCATCATCATCCGCGCTGTTAATGGGATCCACTCGCTGGTTCCTCACGTGTAACAAAGTGAAATTTAAAACGGCTTGAGAACCCACTTCCTCGTACCACTTCTTGATAGTACTCATCGGTACTTCTTAGCTTTGGCTGACTTCATTGTAATTGTTCACATATGAAATTTTGAAGAGATAATAAAAAACGTTGTCGTACGAGAATGTTCTTGTTGAGTAATATAAAGTGAATCAAGAGCCTTATTTTTAAGACTAAGTTTTTATATCACCTTATGTGATAAATGCTATTAAGAAAATAGCCTTGAGGTATTCAAATAAAACCCATTTAATGAGCCTTCAGTTCCATCGCGTTTTTAATTATGTTGTGGTTTGCTTCGTACTTTTATATGAGGCGCGTGTTAGATAAATAAATTCAATTATCTAATTTGTTTCATGACACGAATTAGAACCTACATTCTTTTACGAAAACCAGTATTCAAAGTTTTATTAACAATATTATATAATTTAACATTATTAGAACCAGATACGGCGGGTGAGGCGAGGCCACTCTATAATATGTTACATAAAAACTTCTTGCAGCAGCTGCTGCTCGGCTATTACCAGTACCTGAATGATTGTATTATTGTGCAGTACCGCAAACTGGCGCAAGTAGCACGAAAAAAGTGAACTGCGAATTTCTGGTTACTCTGAAGTGTACTTTTTGTCCTTAGTAATTTCATTACAATATGGAAAACCAGAAAAATGTTAAAAAAATGTTTGTATGCAAAACTGTATCAAATATTTGGAAGGTGGGTAACGACGAAATCTGTCTTCATATTATTACAAGCGTGATTCCCGTAAAGATCCAAGTCACAGAGTGAAATAAAAAGGAAACAGTGAAAAGTAATTCAAATATATATTACGGCAAAACGTAATGACACGAATATGGTTGCAATAATGGTGTCTTTGTAGCTTTAGTCACTTAATAGACGGTTGTACTTCTTACAGTGTTGTAGTTTACTTCAGTGAACACTGCCAGCTACTGGCAAGGCTTTGTTTCTGTCAGCTGCGTGAACAGAGCTTCCCGCACATTCCGTTGTCGAAATATAATAAAAGTTGTAACCCAGACTCTGTTATTAAAACAGTTACAGATCATTGTGTTGTTCGCACCACAATGTAATGCCGGCTTTTAATACTAATAAATAAAATCAAATACATATTTACATGGAATCACTAGTGCCTGAATTCCGAAAAGAAGGATTAAGACAAGGAACCGTTTTCAGCAACACGAAGGACCCAAACATAAATAAGGAAACAAAGTAATTGGTTATAGAGGGGACTTAGTAGATAAAGTTTCACTGAGGAACACATATGCTGTCTGAAAGTAAAATATGTTTGGAGATAGGGTCACTTTCAAATGTACTGCTGTACACAGCGGAAACAATGATCAATCTTACTTCTGTGTCCTAAAGCAACTGCGAAGCATGCTTTCATACAAACACAGGTGCGTACCCGTGGAGCACCCCAGTCAATTGCCCTGATTGCGAAAGTAACAGTTTCTTGTAATTGTAGTCACAAGGAAACAGTATATGATGGATTTAGGCAGAATATAAATTGCGTTTGATAGATGGATTGTGCAGCTCTACTTGTAGGTATCGTACCGTAAAGCGAGAGAGAAACAGCCTGTGCTTAATGCAATCCGTAACTTAATCGACAAATTTAGAGAGGTGATAGTTTGGATCAAAACAAGAAAATAATACCTAATAAACATGGTATCTAAAATACATACCTCAAGTCCTACGAGCACTTCTTCATCTTTGATATTGTGAAAGACACCTCTTCCAGGACAAGCTCTTTGCTTTCCGTGCGTTGGGATGCGGTTGTGTGGAATAAGAGAGAAAAGCCCACTAGATTATATTTATTTATTTGCGTCACCAGTCTTCTGACTGGTTTGATGCGTCACGCCACGAATTCCTCTCCTGTGGCAACTACTTCAACTCAGAGTAGCGTTGACAGCCACCGTCCTCAATTAATTGCTGAACCCAATCTCTGGCTTCCTCTACAGTTTTTACCCTCTACAACTTCCCTCTAGTAACATGGAAGCCGTTCCCTGGTATCTTAACAGATTTCCTGCCGTCCTTTCCCTTCTTCTTGTCAGTGTTTTCCACATACTGTTTTACTAGGTGATTCCCCTACTACTTCCTCACTCCTTACCTTACCAGTCCACCTAGTTTTCAACATTCTTCTGTGCCACAACAACACAAATCATTCGATTCTCTTCATTTCTGGTTTTTCCACAGTCCATATTCCACTATCTCTGCTTCGAACATACATTCTCAGAAAATTCTTCTCCACATTAAAGCGTATGTTATTACTTGTAGACTTCTCTCGGTTAGCAATGCACATTTTGCCTGTGGCAGTTTCCTTTTACTGTCCTCCTTGCTCCGTCCGTCAAGGGATAATTTGCTGCCTGAATAGCAGAATTCCTTAACTTCACCTACTGCGTGATACTAAATTCTGATGTTAAGTTTCTCCTTGTTATCGTTCCTGCTGCTTCTCATTACTCTCGTCTTTCATCGACTTACTATCAGTCCATGTTCTATACTCATTAAACCATTCATTCTACTCAGCAGATCCTGGAATTCTACTTCACTTTCACTGATGATACATTATGTGATCAAAAGTATCCGGACACGCTTTCATATTAGGTGCATTGTGATGCCACCTACTGCCAGGTACTCCATATCAGCGACCTCAGCAGTCATTAGACATCGCGAGAGAGCAGAAGCGAGCGCTCCGTGGAACTCACGGACTTCGAACTTGGTCAGGTGATTGGGTGTCACTTGTGTCATACGTCTGTACGCGAGATTTCCATACTCCTGAACATCCCTAGGTCCACTGTTTCCGATGTGATAGTAAAGTGGAAACGTGAAGGGACACTTACAGCACAAAAGCGTACAGCCTGGCCTCGTCTGTTGACTGACAAGGATCGCCACTAGTTGAAGAGGGTCGTAATGTGTAACAGGCAGACATCTATCCAGACCATCACACAGAAATTCCGCACTGCATCAGGATCCACTGCAAGTACTATGACAGTTTGGCGGGGGGTGAGAAACTTTGGATTTCATGGTCGAGCGGCTGCTCATAAGCCACACATAACGCCGGTAAATGCCAAACGACCCCTCACGTGGTGTAAGGAGTGGAGAATCGTTGTGTGGAGTGACGAATCACGGTACACAATATGGCGATCTGATGGCAGGGCGTGGGTACGACGCGTGCCCGGTGAACGTCATCTGCCAGCGTGTGTAGTGCAACAGGAAAATTCGGAGGCGGTGGTGTTAATGTGTGGTCGTATTTTCCATGGAGGGAGCTTGCACCCCTTGTTGTTTGGGGTGGCACTACCACAACACAGGACTACATTGATGTTTTAAGCACCTTCTTGCTTCCCGTTGTTGAAAAACAGTTCGGGGATGGCAACTGCATCTTTCAACGCGATCGAGCACCCATTCATAATGCACGGCCTGTGGCGGTGTGTTTACAAGGCAATAACATCCCTGTAATGGGGTGGCCTGCACAGAGCCCTGACCTGAGTCTTACAGAACACCTTTGGCATTTTTTGGAACACCGACTTCGTGCCAGGCCTCACTGACTAACAGCGATACCTCTCCTCAGTGCAGCACTCCGTGAAGAATGGGCTGCCATTCCCCAAAAAACCTTCCGGCACCTGATTGAACGTATGCTTGCGTGAGTGGAAGCTGTCGTCAAGGCTAAGGGTGGGCCAACACCAAACTGAATTCCAGCATTACCGATGGAGGGCGCTACGAACTTGTAAGTCATTTTCAGCGAGGTGTCCGGATACTTTTGATTGCATAGTGTACTAATGTCATAAGCGAATTTATCATCAGCGAATTTTATCTTTGTTGTCCTTTCACCTTAAAATTTAGTTCCACTAATGAACCTTTCTTTTATTTTAGTCATTGCTTCTTCGTTCATAGATTGAACAGTAGAAACGAAAGACTGCAGCAAGCCCTGTCACACCCTTTTTAATCCAAGCACTTCATTCTTGGTCTCCCACTCTTTTCGTTCCCTCCTGGGTCTTGTACGTATTGTATATTACCCGTCTTTTCCTGTGGCTTACCCCAGTTTTTCTCAGAATACGTTGATCCTATTTTTCTCAGAAATCCGAACATCTTGCAACATTTGACATTGCATAACGCTTTTCCTATATCGACAGATCCTTTGTCTTGAGATTCCTTTATCCTAATTCCCTCTACCAACTCAACATCAGAACTGCCTCCCTGGTCCGTTTGCCGTTCCATCATCTAACACAGGCTCAATTTCCTTTTCCATTGTTCTGTACTGTCCTTACCAGCAATTTGAATGTATGAGGTTGACGCTGACTGTGTGATAACTCTCCACTTCTCAGCTCTTGCAATCTTGGGAATTGTATCACGTTCTTCCGAAAGTCAGAAAAGTCAAGAGGGTATATCACCAGGGTCATATATTCTACAAACCAACGTGAACAGCTGTTTCGTCCGTAGCTCGTGATCTAGCGGTCGCGTTCTCGCTTCCCGAGCACGGGCTCCCGGGTTCGATTCCCGGTGGGATCAAGGATTTTCACCTGCCTCGAGATGACTGGGCGCTCGTGATGTCCTCATCATTTCGTCGTCATTCATGAAAGTGGTGAGATTGGACTGAGCAAAGGCTGGGCATTGGTACGGGCGCTGATAACCGCACAGTTTAACACGCCACAAACCAAACATCATCATCATCATCATCATCATCAATAGGCGTTTTGTTGCACTTCCCCCAACGAATTTAGAAATATTGATGGAATGTTATCTATCCGTTCTGCCCTATTCGATCTTAATTCTTTCAAAGCTCTTTTAAATTCCCATTCTAATTCGAGATACTCTACCTCTCGTACATCGACTCTTTCTGTCACGTCATCAAGTATGTCTTCTCCTTCCTATATGCCTCCAATGTTCTCTTTACATCCATCTGCTCTCTCCTCTACATTTAGCAGCGGGGTTCCTATTGAACTTTTAATGTTACCACCCTTGCTTTTAATTTCATCTTAGGTTATTTTGACTTTTCTGTACGCTGAACCAGTCCTTCCGCCAATAATTTCTTTTTCGATTATTTCACATTTTTCCTTTCGTTATTTCGCCTAGGTTCCTTCCATTTCCTATTTATTTCATTCCTAACTGACTTATACTTTTGTATTTCTGAATTTCCCTGAATATTTTTATACTTCTTTCTTTCAGCGATCAATTGATTTCTTTTGTTACCCATGATTTCTTCCCAGTTGCCTTCTTTCTACCTATGTTTGTCTTTCCAGCTTCTGTGATCGCTCGTCTTAGAGATATCCATACCACTTCAACTGAACTGCCTACTGAGCTATCCCTTATCGCAGTATCTATAGCCTCAGGGAACTTCAAGCATATCTTCATTCCTTAGTACTACCGTATCCCATTTCTTTGCGCACTGATTTATTCTTACTAATCTCTTAAACTTCAGCTTACTGGTCATCACTCTTAAATTGTGAGCTGAGTCTATATCTGCTCCTGGGAACGCCTTACAAGGCAGTATGTGAATTCAGACTCTCCTCCTGACGATGATGAAATTTAAGTAATGCAATCAGGCCTTTTGCAGGTATACCTTCTCCTCGTGTGATTCTTCAACAGAGTTTCGTTATTACTAGAGTAAATTTATTGCGGAACTCAATTAGTCTTTCTTCTCTCTCATTCCTACTACCAAACCCAATTCCCTCGTAACCCTTTCTTTTACTCCTTCTTCTACAGCTACATTTCAGTCGCGCATCACTATTAGATTTTCATCTCCCTTTACGTACTGAATTACCCGTTCAGTATCCTCATACACTTGCTATATCTATTCATCCCCTCCTTGCGAGGGCGGTATGTATACCCGAACTGTTTTTGTTGGTGTTAGTTATCTGTCGATTCCGAAGAGAACCCTGTCAGTGAACTGTTCACAGTAACCCATTCTCGGCAATAGCTTCCTATTCATAATGAATTCTACTCACGTTATACAATTTTCTGGAGTTGTCGATATTTCCCTACAGTCATCTGACCAGAAATCCTTGTTTACTTTCCATTTCACTTCACTGTTCATCTATATCTAGATTGAGTTTTACCATTTCTCTTTACATTTTTTCGCTCACCTACCACGTTCAAACTTCTCAAATGCCGCGCCCGGAGTCGTAGAACGTAATACTTTTGTTGGTTATTTAGTTTTTTTTCGTGGTCACCTCACCCTTGGCAGTCCACTCCCGGAGATGCGAATGGGACTATTATGGAATCTTTTGCCAATGGGGAGATCACAACACTTTTCAGTTACAGACTCCATGCCCTGTAGATAAACAGTATGTATCTTTTATGCAATGGTTTCCATTGCTTTTGCAACCTGATGCCGTTGATCATGGCTGATTCTTATACCTCCAGGGGGAGTTTGTCATCTCAACGGCAAGAGAGTGCCTTTAATATCTCTCCGCTCCTCCGCCCTCCTTGACAAGGCAATAGTCAGAATGAGGATTATTTCTCATGCTAGAAGTTTTCTGCAGCCATGCTGATGATTTTTATTCAAAGTTGTGGCTGTGTTGGAACCCGGGACCGAGAACATTTCGATTACTTATCAAAGACGCTACCTCTAGACTATGGGTGCAATATCCACTTGAATGGGCTTTAAAATTAATATCGTAAGAGCTTTGTTCAGTAGAAGAGATGTTTTACACTGTAGCAAAGATGGACAAGTGCTCATATATCTTAAGATATGTAGTTTAGAGCCCACATTTACAATTTTTTTCTTGTTTTCGTCTATACTAAATGAGTTGTTCTTCCATTCTCTGAGGGCAGAAGGAACGTCGACCGACTACAGTATCGTTAGATAGTCGGAATGTGGGCTCGTGGGGGTCAGCACACCAATCTTCCGGCTGTTTCGCCAACTTTATAGACGTTGGATCCACTACATGCCATTCAAGTTGCTCTTCAATTGGCATCACGAGGCTGAATGCATGCCCCCGCCACCCCGACAAAGGAAAAATCTTGACAGTACCCAGAATCGAACCCAGGTCGTGCGATTGACAGCCATCTACACTTTCCAATAAGCTACGGAGGCCTACATCGGTTTTTGTTACAACCTCTGTTACTTTGTAGGTGGAGTTCTGGTTCGCTCTGGATATAATCGTTTTCGATAAAATGGTAAATTATTATTCAGCTGCTCATCTACGTGAAGAGCTGCGTTTCCTAGATCATCGTCCACAAATTTTGACGCAGAGAAAGCTGCTGCATTCCAATTCCTGTGTGCAAAAATGGAAATTCAGGTTTTAGTCCCCCGTCTACGAGGTGGAACACAAATTCGGATTTTGGATGAAAATCAGTCATTCCTTTTCAAAGGAACTATGACAGCTTTCATCTGAGGTAGTTTAAGGAAGCAAAGGAAAACTTGCAACAGCCGGACGTGTTTTTTAATCGCTGACCCCAGTCTGTTACAGGTTGACACTGACGGCAGCGATACAGGGTTGTCATTTTGCCCAGGGACCTCAAATTCGTGGACGGCGGCACTTTCTGTTTGGAGGGTATTACGGAATGTAGCGCCGGTGTCTGGCCGCGCAGGCACGTGCGCCGCACGTTTAGTGCGGCGCCCCTGCGGCCGCTGGCCTGCATAAAACATTATGGAGATGCGCCGGCAGGCTGACGCTACGCCGCGCCGCGGACCACTCGTATCGAGCTCAGGGACGCGCGCCTCTGCGCATGCGCGCTCTTCTAATACGCCGCGAATGCTGCTGACGCCGTTTAGATTAGCATGCTTTGTGGGGACACGGACTCGATGCACCTGCACTTTCCGTTTAAATACCGTTTTACAATTGATACGGCGTTCTCACCTGCAAGTTTCTCACTGCCAGAGATAGTGTTTCACCATGAAGCTCCAGTCCAATATTTATCAAACATCGCGGAGGTTTCATCACCTAACGGGTACTAACTGATTAGAGTTTCATTCCATTCTGACCTGATGTCTAACACCAACATCAGTATGATGTGGGTCTCTTACGGCCATTGCTTCCATTGTGGTCTGGAATTAGAGAGCTTCCAAATATCTTTTTGAGGAATTCCTTACCAAGCCTGAAACACCGGCTTGTAACGTTCCGAAAGCCCCTCTCGGTCAGATTGTTTGTGCTGCGGATTTAACACTCAGAACTCAACAGTGTTACGTAGGCCGACTGTGGAAGAATATGAAATGACAACTCCTACTTGACATTACTCACTTTTACTATAGGGAGGCAGTTTACAAGGATACGCGACACTACGTGGCTACTGATCTATCGGTAAGTACCGCCGCACGGAGTGCCCGCGTGGTTTGAGGCGGCACGTCACGGATTGGGTAGCCCCTCCCGCTGGGATTTCGAGTCCTCCTTCGGGCATGTGTGTGTGTGTGTGTGTGTGTGTGATGTTCTTAGTATACGTTAGTTTAAGGTAGTTTAAGTAGTGTATAAGTCTAGGGATCGATAACCTCAGCAGTTTGGTCTCTTAAGAATTCACACACATTTGAACATTTTGGTAAGTACTGCCTCTTTGAAGGCTAGCTGCACTGCTCGAACCTGCAAAAACAAATGGCTCTGAGCACTATGCGACTCAACTTCTGAGGTCATCAGTCGCCTAGAACTTAGAACTAATTAAACCTAACTAACCTAAGGACACCACACACATCCATGCCCGAGGCAGGATTCGAACCTGCGACCGTAGCGGTCACGCGGTTCCAGACTGAAGCGCCTTTAACCTGCAAAAACACACCTATCCTTATCTGTAATGTAGTGATTGGTACGCTGCGCTCCATTATGCGAATTGTGTCTTCTTGATATGTTCAGACAACCATACTTCGGGCAATTTGCATGGCACTAACAACAGAGAGAAACTAATTCTGGCATACGCCTCCATCTTTACACAGCGTGATTGCGGGACCTCGTGTGTTCAATAGAAAATGTCGAACTAAAAACACCTTCAGCCGTCTATATTTCAAATTTTATTTTGTTTTTGGTTCTCGCTTCGTCGTTACCCTATGCTGTCTTCAGGCCCTCTGATCGACATGTAGGAAGAATCCTGCCCTTGTACAGTCGAAATAGCGGCAAGCATCTCACTGGTATCCGTAGATTTCTTTTTAACAACGCGATCCCTTCAGTTATGCAGCTAAAATTAAACTTCAGTAATCCGTAATGGTAGCTATTCTTAAAGTATTGGGTTATTGTCATCTCATTAGTATAAAATGTGCGACGTCTTTCTGGTATAGCAAGAGCGGGACTTCAAAGCCTCTCTGACATCGTAAATGTGTGACCTATTAAAGCTCTCCCTCCAATATCTGAACTGTCAAGTCTCATGGTATATGTATATGATGGAATAGAAAATGTAAAAGAGAATTATTCATTATTATTATAAATATTTTTATACAACATCTGTACATTTCTAATATACATTTGGTGCTATGTGAACCACGGGATGTAGATCACAGTCGGTGAATAAAGAGTAAAAAAATAGAAGCAAACGTTGTCATCCTCTTTTTTCTACATGAACTTTATACATCACTTCGAACTATTTTCCAAATAATTATTTTTAAATGCTTTAAATACAGCATGTATTTCACGTAATCCAGTTGGAGCACTTATACACGCGGGAATTTCATCTGTAAATCCCGCCTGTATTTAATTTCTGTTTATAGGAATAATACTGGCAGACTTAGATATAGCACACATACAAGCACGTATATACACATATAACTCCTTCTCTTCATCATGTACTTCATGTTTCAATACACACTTGGCAATATCATCGAAGAGTAGTTTAACATACCTCCACCATAGAATAAATGTTTCCATGGTGAGCCATATTGTATTGCACAGACCATGCAGGTTCGTGATACTTGGACGCTTCAAATACACGAATCACATCGGGTCTTGAAATGTTAACTTCATCATATCACCTCCATACATGACGATGATGGGGAGACTGTTGCTGCTGAAGTTAATAATGTCTCGAGGGAATGCATTATACTCATTTGGTATGCAACCCTCGATGCATTTCAGCTGGCTGTTCAGTTGATCCCAATCCATACCACTGAAATGAACTTTTTTACTCCTCTGAATAATCTCTTTTCCCACTGTAACTTCGAAACATATTTCAAATGCTAAACCAACTTTAATACGCTTCGGTCCCTGGCGGTCAGTTGATAAGGAGTGGTGAATGGCTTAGATGAAGCCTGTTGAGTTGTGCAGGCGTTGGATACTTCAGAAAGTAGGGGTCAGAAAAAAATTCCGTGTCCTGAGCCGGTGCTGCGTCAGAGAGCTTGTCGGCATGTTGACTTAGTGGTGCTGGTGATGGATACAGCAGAAACTTAATTTGAAAACAGTTCTCTATGCCGACGTGTTTTCCAATCCCGCCTGTTGGGATCCGCATCAAGGAGTAGTCTGCATACCTGCTTGACATCTGCTGCTCCTCCTCAAAAGTACCATGTACCGCACTGTCCACATCATGAAGCTGCTGGTATTCCATGACTCATCGATGACGTTATGGATGACACACACACACACACACACACACACACATATATATATATATATATATATATATATATATATATATATATATATATATGCACGCACCTGTGCGCTCATTGTTCTAGAAACGGCTCTGTATACCTACTAATCTCTTTGGAAACAGCTGTCACAAACTCAGCAACTTGAACAACGTCAACTACATCACTTCTATCGTCGAGACCCAAAGAGGAAAAAACGAAATTTTCATTCCTTTCAATTGGACTGCCGCGTCTACAAACCATTCTTCTTGAAAGTTGAACAGTTTGGATAAGAGGAATTTCGGCTTCAGAGAAAATTATCCATAGCTTAAACGACATAAAACTTCCTCTGCTGAAAGAACTACGTGATACTTCAATCCTATTGCAGCGTCATTATGCGTCAAATCATTTTTCATCCTGTACGTACATTACAAGGACGGCGTAAGATTAACGACAAAATCACATAATGCGTAAGACATAATAGCAATTAAGAGACTGGCATATATACGTACACAAATATGTGTTTCTCTCCCTTGCTTTTATGGCTTCCCTCGAGGAGGTTGCCTTTCCTACTTCAGTATTCATGCAATGATTAGCTTCTCAATATGGATAATTTTATACAACAAAACAAATATCGAAGCCTTCTTTGTGATTTAATAAAAAGTACTTTTTTCTCACTGCGGCTTGAAACTTGATAATTCAATAGCAATCCGTTTCCAGGATTTTGATTACTTCTGTGTCATTAGTAGAAACTAGATCTCAATATAGACTATACTGACAACAGTATGTCAACAGGCCATGTTGTTGTTGGGTGGCGGTTTGAAATGAACGGAGCTAGGCGTGGTATATGGATGGAGTGAAGAAGGCATAGGAGTGATAGGAGAAACTCCTAGCTATGAAACGGTGTTTGAGGGGGGGGGGGGGGGGTCGGGGAGAGGGGAGGCAAGTCGAGGCAGGCGATGAAAGACACAGCGACCATCCATGCCTGCAGTATCGCATTTGCTCAGTACTGGTTTACACTTCGTTGTTTGCGATACAACACCTCGCGATCTCATTTCAGGTTCCAGTAGTCTGACGTCAACAGTCAGTGGTACAGCTCTGGCTGGATATCAGTTATTCGTCTATTCGTCAGAGCCGGTCGAACAATCCTACGATCACCTCACGTTGTAGTCTTTCTGGAACGAACCATCCTTATTGACCCCAGGGCATCAGCACCCGTTCTGTAGACGTTGCACTACGGGCAATTATCTTCGCTATTTGTTGGTATGATGCTCCCATGTCACTCATTTCTGCGATTTGACACTTTCCAAATTACGAAAGAGCAGCACAGGGACATTATACAGGCATACTGTGATGCTTTCTCCACTTGAAAATGTAGTTACGTTACATACACCCTCCCGCTACTACGTACTCACACCAATCTTAATCAGAAGGAATGCCTGTCTTCTGTCCCAAAAGGTAGCTCCAATAATGCTGCAATTTTAATCAACAGATCCCTCATAGCTGGCCGGTGTGGCCGAGCGGTTCTAGGCGCGTCAGTCTGGAACCGCGCGACCGCTCCTGTCGCAGGTTCGAATCCTGCCTGGGGCGTGGATGTATGTGATGTCCTTATGTTAGTTAGGTTTAAGTAGTTCTACGTTCTAGGGGACTGATGACCTCAGATGTTAAGTCCCATAGTGCTCAGAGCCATTTGAACCAATTTTGATCCCTCATATAAGGTAATATCGTAGTAGCAGTTTGCTAGCGTTCGTTCAAATGGATCCAGTTAGGTTGGTTGAATGTCTCAGCGGTTTACTCTGAACATATACTCTGGCGCGGAATGGAGGTGGGATAAATACTGGACTGGGATTCAGTAACGGTACTTCGTGCGTACTGCTTGATGGGAGGGGGGCGCGGGGTTGGCGGAGAGGATTCATTAATTTCCTTCAGTCAGTTGCCACGTTAAATCAGCGTGATGCTCATGAGATATCGGGAAGATTAATGGCTGCTTGCATTGTAGTGTTCATGTCACTTACTGTATCATCAGTATTCTAATGAATGATTTCTCCAAAATACGCTACAAATATCCTGTATAAAACTACGAAAAGGATTTTATAGGACGACCAGCTCGGAACCAATATTACGTAACGCGTATGATGGTGTAAGCACGTATCACCAACGACTGGTTATTTGTAAACAGTTTCCCATGCCTATTTCAAAGGTGGAGGCGAAAAACGACGGGTAACTAAAGAAAACATTCCATGTGTGCAGAACCTTGACGCCTCTAATTGTCAGGATAGAGTTGTAAGACCTATGGAGCGACTTTCGGCGCTAATAAAACATGATTAACAAGTTAATGCTGACTCATTCAGATTTACAGTTCTGTATAAGAATCTGTAGACGCCTTGCTCTAGTGACACGGTGAAATTCCGCTGACTTCTGTTGTCGGCTCCGCTTACTCTCGTCAAGACCACTGCCTCTCAGTTCGGCCGTCTGGCAGTCTGCGGACGAAGCCATGGTATGTCATTATGCCTCCAGAGCACAGCGATGACCTACGGTGACCCATCGGGATGTAACGCGCTGACAGAAGCCGTGCGGCCGTCTGATCCTAGTCCTACCAGACAGCTTGAACCTTGCACCAGGAAGTGCCTGCAGCGATGATCAGTAACAGAGGCACTGGATGACCTCTCATCCAGCAGTGACAATGATGTTAGGCAAGATAACAACGAGGTGCACTGTCTCACCATCAGCGATGTGGCGGGCGGCCAAAGCGAAGTCCCATGAGAAGCACAACGGGAGTTAACAGACTTTGAACGCGGAATGGTACTTTGAGCTAGACGCATGGGGCATTCCATTTTGGAAATTGTTAGGGAATACAGTCTTCTTTGATCCATAGCGTCAAGAGTGTGCCGAGAAACCAAATTGCAGTCATTAAATGTCATCATCGACATCGCAGGGGCCGCGGCCTTCCATTAACGACTGAGAGCAGCATAGAATTGTCAGTGCTAACACACAAGGAACACTGCTTGAAAAAAACCGTGGACATCATAGTGGGATGTACGACGAACGTGTCCGTTAGGACAGTGCGCGAAATATGGTGTTAATGGGCTATGACAGCAGACCCGAGTGCCTTTGCTAACAGCACGATATGACGTGCAGCCCCTCTCCTCAGCTCGTAACCATTTCGGTTGGACCCTAGACAATTGGACAACGGAGCCTGATCAGATGAGTACCGATTTCAGTTGCCAAGTGCTGGTGGTAGCGTTCGAGTGTGGTGCAGACCCCACGAAGCTATGGATCCAGGTTGTCAACAAGGTACTGTGCAAGCTGGTGGTGTCTCCATAGTAGTGTGTGCTGTGTTTAAATGAAATGGACTGGATCCTCTGGTCCAGTTGAACTGATTATTGACGAGAAAATGTCATGTTCGTCTATTCGGATACCGTGTTCCCAAACAACGATAGAATTTTGATAGATGACGGTACGCCATGTCATCGGGTCACCTTTCCTCGCGATTGGTTTGAAGAACGTTCTGGACAATTCGAAGGAAAGATATGGACGCCCAGCTCGCTTGACATGAATCTCACCGACCATTTATGGGCTATAACTGAGAGATCAGTTCGTGCACAAAATCCTGCAGCGGGAACACTTTCGCATTATGGGCGGCTACACAGGCCGCATGGTTCATCATATCTGCAAGGGACTTCCAGCGACTTTTTGAGTCCATCTCACGTCGAGTATCTGCACTACAACTGGCTAAAATAAGTTTGACATAATATCAAGAGGTCTTTCATGAATTTTTTCGCCTCAGTGTACGTTGTATTTTCGCTAATACCCAAGGAGTCTCCCAGACGAGCGACAAAGAGCTTAGTCTCGTAAGGTCTATGGATCGAATCTCCTGCCAGTATATTTTTTTTTTTTTTGTTCCCCAGTAATTCTAAGAACAGAATGGTTATGAATGTTTGGTTATTCGTTTACTATTTTCATAATCTTTTTCCCGAAGAAAGGAAAAAAAAATGAGACTGAAAATAAAACCATGATACACGAGAGCTTTCAATGAAATCAGCACGGTTACTTTCTGTACGTTGTTCTATCTATATTTGTGACAAGTATAGTGTTTAACCTATGGAGCACTGTACGGATCAGAACGATAATGAATTGTGGAAACATGGAAAACAGTAACAATTGCGACATTCGGAATATGGCTTGAGCTCAAAATTTTTACATGTTCATGGGTTTTTCAATTTGTGTATTGCAAAACAAACCTGATTTATACTCATAAACAGTTTTCGGTCATTGCACAATTTCGCAGCGTACCACGAAGCAGATCACCGAATGCTTTTGCAGAAAACTAATGGTTTAACGACTGATGCAATTTTAATGCAAGCTTTACTAGAAGCTACCTATTTCGTTCGATGATGTACGCGAAATTTTGTGGTCGGTTTATAAGGTCCTTCACCTGTGTGTATAAGTTAACGCTCAGGGTAAGGTCCTTCACCTGTGTGTATAAGTTAACGCTCAGGGCTCCACTAGTGGAGAATATCTTTTAAGAATGTCCTTAACGCATCACAGTAGTAGACCCTCTCCATCTTGAGAAGTATCGTCGTAGAAGCCCGGGTAAGTTTCCTGTACCATGAATCAAGGAGTGTTCAAGCCCGCTATTCTCGGAAATTTTTAGAGTTGCGTCTCCCTGTCTGCATATGTTTAAATCCCAGACGTGCTATAGACACAATGTAAATATGAGTCATTTCCATTGGGGTACATTATTAAGGTCCCCATGTTAGCCATTTCTCAGTAATATGCTTTTTCCACGAGCGATAATACCTCAAGATTTTCAGTAGAACTTCTGTGAAGCTTTGACGACAGTAGCAGAGATAAAAGCCGAAGTAAATTGAGAGGGCGGGTTGAGATTTGTGTTCGTGTGCGTCAATTGGTAGAGCATTTGCCCGTAAAATGCAAAGGTTCCAGCTTGGAATCCCGGTCTGGCACACAATAATTATAATCTGCTATGATGTTTTATATCTCCGAACACTCAGCTGCAGAGATAAAATTCGTTCTGGAAACAATTCCACTGGCAGTGACTAAGCAATGTCTCCGCAAAATAATTTCACCCAGGACCCCTTGACCCTCATGTTTCGCTGGCGAAGTTTTTGAAGTTTGGATAGTAGGAGACAAGATACTGGCGGAAGTAAATTGGGTAGTGATTCGCGCTCAGGTAGCTCAGTTGGTAAAGGCAAACGTCCAAAGTTAGAGTCCCGGCTCATAATGAAAGATGATACGCAAATGTGCCACTACTGTAAGTAATTCACATGCAGCAAAAGTTTAGAAGTTCCGCAAATCCTTATCTAATCTTCCTAGTTGGCGAGTGCCCAAAATTTAATGTTTCACATGTTTTAATTGATTTGTTACGTAAATGAACAATAATAAAGTTGTATAAAACCGCTATGGAGGCACGAACTGTTACAAATAAAGTAAGTAGATAGAAGTCATTCAAACTAAGGACGAGATGGACCCTTGTTCTTCAAACTGGCCAGACGTACTCATGATGTTACAATTTGTAGTCTCATTGTAAAACAGGATGTAGGCATTTTTGTGAATGATACTGACAAGTTGTTCAATATTGTTTTTCTTCCAATGAAATGTCGCAAAATGACCATTTTAATTTCGTCGGTATTCTTACATGTACGTCCATTTAGCTTTAGATATGAATGGTGGTCATTATCTATATATGTAAGGTGGCCTTAGTAGTTTGTCGCATCTGATGCACAAATGGCTTGAGACCAAATGATACCACGATGAAGACAAAGTAATTTAAAGTACTTGCCATGGGCCATGAAGACCAGTTTACGGCAAAAGTGGCCAACCTTAAGTGAACAGATTTTCACTGCACAGAACATGAATAGCATTCAACACAAATGTAGACTATCTGAATGAATGGCCGATGGCCATACAAAGAAGGGTTTTAATTGTTGAAAGGGCTTCAATGAAATTTGGATAAAATACAAGGTATCAGTTAGTATCTGTTTTCAAGGATCTTAAGCTTACGTCTAAACAGGCCTCCACAGGCAGGAGCATTACCAGGCTCATAAACACAGTGAGCTTCACGACTCAAAGGCCGACCAAAACCCTGGCTTAACTTACGCAAGAGGCCGTCTCTAGACTCTTTAGCTTAGACTTACTTGTGTGGGATTTAGAGGAAATCTGTTGCATTAAATCATAAGGGAAACTAATTACAGGTATAAGAACAAGGATTACTTTGTAGATGCCATATACAAGTGAATTATGGAACACGAAAGCAAGGGAATGCTTAATTTCGGAGTTACAGGTAAGCAAACAACTACAATAGTCGACCTAATATACAAAAGGAACTACCCCAACCCGGTGTGCAAAAATTGCAGACTAATCACAAGACAGTTATTACACAGACGGGTAGTTCGGAAAGCACCTAGTGTCAAGTAGTGCCGCTTTATTAGAATCAGCTGGCCAGCTTCCATACCAAAACAGATACCATTTTTACAGATGATCAGGAACTTACATTATTAAAACTGCTACAGCCAATGTCACAAGACCAACCAAATCAAATAGTGAGGCCCCTTTCCTGGTTTGGCCCTGCATTCGATAAATAAGGCATGAAATAGCGGCTAGGCGAGTGGGGTGCTCTGAGGCCGATTGTCACGGTCCGTGCAGCTCCCCCCATCGGAGGTTCGAGTCCTCCCGCGGGTATGTGTGTGTGTGTGTGTGTTTTGTCCTTAGCGTAAGTTAGTTTAAGTTAGATTAAGTAATGTGTAGGCTTACGGACCGATGACCTCAGCAGTATGGTCCTATAAGATCTTACCAAAAATTTCCAAATTTTCAAACAGAGGCTAATCTGATCACTAAGTATAAGCAGAATTAAACACTCTTCTAATACGAACACAAATGAATAAAACAAGTTTGACAATCACGGAACGCTTTAAAAACTGTTCTAATAAGATGTTGTTGTTGTTATGGTCTTCAGTCCTGAGACTGGTTTGATGCAGCTCTCCATGCCACTCTATCCTGTGCAAGCTTTTTCATCTCCCAGCACCTACTGCAACCTACATCCTTCTGAATCTGCTTAGTGTATTCATCTCTTGGTCTCCCTCAACGATTTTTACCCTCCACGCTGCCCTCCAATACTAAATTGGTGATCCCTTGATGCCTCAGAACATGTCCTACCAACCGATCCCTTCTTCTGGTCAAGTTGTGCCACAAACTTCTCTTCTCCCCAATCCTAATCAATACTTCCTCATTAGTTATGTGATCTACCCATCTAATCTTCAGCATTCTTCTGTAGCACCACATTTAGAATGCTTCTATTCTCTTCTTGTCCAAACTATTTATCGTCCATGTTTCACTTCCATACATGGCTACACTCCATACGAATACTTTCAGAAATGACTTCCTGACACTTAAATCAATACTGGATGTTAACAAATTTCTCTTCTTCAGAAACGCTTTCCTTGCCATTGCCAGCCTGCATTTTATATCCTCTCTACTTCGACCATCATCAGTTATTTTGCTCCCCAAATAGCAAAACTCCTTTACTACTTTAAGTGCCTCATTTCCTAGTCTAATTCCCTCAGCATCACCCGACTTAATTAGACTACATTCCATTATCCTTGTTTTGCTTTTGTTGATGTCTAATAAGATATAGAACGCAAATGAATTTAACCAGTTTGGCAACTACTGAAAGCTTATCCCAGAAAAATACCTAAGCACCAATGAATTAAAGAAGATTGGATAGCACTGATTAGATAATATAACAGACTGCATCCTATAGTTAAGTTTAATCCGAGATGCATGAAACACTACTTTAATAAAATACAAGACACCAATGAATAATGCAAGTTACTTACAGAAAGTATGGAGTTGCGTACACAGTAACCCAGCCAAGCAAGTCAGTGACGTGGCGAGGAGACAAAAAAGTCAAATTATAATCCACGTTCACCTCAAAATGCGATTTTTTTGAGTCATCAGACTGGTTTGATGTGGCCTTTCCCCTCTCCTGTGCCATCTTCTTCACCTAGAGTAGCAACCTACTTCTCCAATTATTTGTTGGATGTATCCCAATCTCTGTCGTTCTCTACACCTTTTCCCCCTCTAGTCCCATGAAATCGCTAATACAGCGCCAGAAAATTGGCTTAACACAGCCTGGTAGAAAAATACAAACGAGTCATTTGCCCACAACAGAAAGCCCACGGATATCAGCTGGACCTGAAACAAAACGGCATTCAGAGGGTCACATCTTAGTTACAAAGAAAGTTACGGCCCGTGCATAAAGTACAGCCCTATACAGACACACAACAGTTTCTACAGCAGGCTCACTTCCTCCGACGGCAGAAAGATGAACGGTAATCTCCACCGGCACGATGACATCAGTAACACTTCACAGGCTAGGCTCCCTCCCTCCAGCAATGTTTGACTCAGCAGAGCGCTCACACGTCCTATGTAAAAACCGGACCTCCCGCTGTCCGAATGCTGCCAGCAAGTCACTTCCTGCTTACCGAGCACGCCCCTGTATCGCCGTCTGCTGGTGCTTGTGTGCTCTCTCACGTGCCGACGTCGTCCGGTATTCCAGCAGTGAGGCAGAAACAAACTCAGGACAGGTGTGATCGAGTCCTGAGCGCCAGAGATGTCGCACACATACGGCACATAATTTGTAATCCAAAATTTATGATCGTAGCAACTACAAAATGAGTGATTTTTTCATCAGATGCGTTTCGCTTTACTGATGTAAAGCATCATCAGTGGTCATTTCTCACAACACAAGCGTAGTTTGCAGAACATCTAAAAAGTAGTCGAAAATTATCAGTGTTTAACATAGAAAAACAACGATGTGCTACTAGACGGCATTTCCCGTTGTAAGCGAGAAATCAACCGAAAAAATCACCGTAAGTACAAGCAAACCTATTCTTAATGAACTGTTTTTCGATCTAAAAAGCAAATAAAAACGTAAATAAACTTAATTACGGACCACTGATGATGCTTTACCTCTATAAAGTGAAACGCATCTGGTGAAGAAAATCACGCATTTTGTAGTTGCAGAGACGGATCAAAAATACCCTCATAAATTATAAAGCAACTAAGGACTCTATGACCACAGAAATGAAGAGTATAATCTGGTTTTCTCAACATTATTAATCTTATTACATTTACCTCATTTCAATTATTTTGATATTCATCACCATTTCCTTGGGGACTTTGTCCCACTTCAAGGCGGGGTCGGAGTCGGAAGACAAATTAAAATAAAATTTTGTAGCTTCTGGAAATCAATAAACACAGCTAGTCGCCTAATAAATAAAATTCTTGCTTGTCGAGTATCGGAAGTGACTATCAAGAGACTGTAGACTTCCTACCGTGTATAACTAAGCAGCTGTTGTTGGTCGTATTGTCAGAAACGAAAGTAGCGTCCCGTGATGCTCAAGGAATAACTGATACCATCTTCATTGTTCCGAATACATAGCGATGAGCTAAAACATTATGACCGCTTCCCACTTAGAGACTGAATGGCGTTACGGTGTGTTGCGGGACGTGAGGCGGTAAGGAGTATATACGCAGCAGAGACGAATGGGGCATCATGTGTCGACGATACGGGCGCTAAGCCACGAGGAGGTGAGAGGAGCTGAGCTTCCACGCCTCATCACAGCACGTGTAGGTCTGAGGCTTACCCTTCTGAAATGTCAACAAGGCATTGGCCGCGATCCGCAACGCGTGACGGGTAAGCGGCTACCAGTTTCTGTAGTGTAGCACGAAAGACAAGTACTGGATGCCGTTTAAAGGCCTGGCCAGACAGAACGCGGCCTGGCCGTCCGGCCTGTGGCCTTGAACCGTAGCGGGCAGGCCGCACTGTTGAATCGCTCGTTATTGTACGGCGACCGTCACACAGAGTGCGGCTCTGACGCACCGGCATGCGGCCTGCCGCACCGGCCGCCGCCGGGTTGTCACAGCCGGAGCGGCTGGTTGCCTCTGTCGGCGCACTCAAAATGCTCTGTGGTCACACTGGAAGCAGCGGCGTGAGGCGGTTTTTGTCTTGCAGCTCGTAGTGCACGCATCATGGACACAGAAAGACTTATAGAGGAGGTGAGACAACACAACTTTTTGTACCATACACGCGATCCTGATTTGGTGGTAGAATACTTTTGCCCTCGATATACTCTTGATAGAAAGCGGAATTCTCAGAAATACTATTGTCATAATTTCCAATATCAACTACTGTAAAATCGTAGTATGGATCAACGATCGCCAGGAGAACCAACGAAAAGAATTGTTTGTAACAGAAGAACTGGGATCCACTATCCTTCGAGCATTTTAACCTGATACACTTACCGCCTATGCTTCCAAGGCAGTTCGGAAACCCCCAAAGTTCTAGAAATCCTTCAGATTTCTTCCACATCTCTGTTGTAGGAGTAGGTAAATACTTGGGTTGTAGAAGAGTCCATATTGCCTGGCTCACTTGTTTCACAATTTCTCAGACTGTTGAACGTCCTAACCGAAAAGAAAACGCTATGGTATGGTGACTGTCGCCTGTTGTCAAGTATGTTGAAAAGAACGAATGGATAAGTTAACGACCAAATATATCTTTGTTTAAATTCAATGACAATGTTGTGAATACAATGAAACAAAGCAATCTATTAAGTAGAAAGTTCTCTCTAGCGGAGCATACGGAACTAGATGTTACTATAGTTTGCTGTATTCGTAAACACTGCAGATAAACTTATCACTCCACTCCTAACTACGTTGTGGGATAGTACTTTCTTCCGCCGAACATATGATACAGCAAAACTGAAATGGAATAAATTATATGACTTCTGTTTGAAGAACAGAGAGGCCATAAGTGATAAAACTTACCTCAAACAAATGGCTAGTGTGTGCCTTGCATCAACTGGCTTTCTCTAGTTCGTTGCGCAGTTCTCGGTGCTACCTTTCTATCAGACGATGCAGTTCCTCGAAACATTCCCGCGACATACGAAAATATTTGAAGAACCTATCTTCGTCATGCTCTAGATCAATACACTGACGATGGTATTCTTCTAAGCTTTCTCTCTTGCTATTAATGTCGTGCACCCAACATCTCCTCTTCTTGGTGCATTTGGTATCGCTAGTGCGAGCTACTCATTTCCTCGCACAAAGATAACGCGTCCCGCGTGAAGCTTCCAAATCGTCTAACGCCAAGACAATCGCGCTAGCATGCAAGCTTAATAACGGGGTTCGGCCCTTTCCACAGTGTAACAGCTGACGAATCAAGAGTCGGTGCGGCCGGCCGTTGCCTGTGTGGCGTCCCTGGCCGCTGACTAGCCCGGCCTCCCGCTGCGCCGTCCGTCTCAGCGGCAGGCCGGATTCTGTCTGGCCAGGCCTTAAATGCGCGGCCGCACGGCCCACGTTTACACCCGCGCAGAAATTGGAAACTGCATGGTCACGCGGTGACGAGCTTGTCGACTTCGGCAAGCATGTACAGGAGACAGCACACGTTGCCCCTTTTCACTCTTGACTTCTGCCTCGATCACACTATGATGTATTTCGGCACAGAGGAATTTATTTTGGAAGCGGAAAATCGTCTAGCCACCTGGAATTTTAAGCTGAAGAATAGAGCGACAGAATTTTAAATTGTGGGAAGAGATATGATGTATTTGAAAGAAAATAGCTGTTGCAAGATGGAAAGAAGTAGCTAAGTAAGTTGATCGGCCTTTATTTTAATCATATCATTACATTTTTTTTACATATGTTTGGTGCATCAGATGTTATGCGAGTCTACCTTGCCAGTGTAGTGGATTGAAATTTATAAAGTAATCTGGAAGTACATTCCTGTTGTCAATAACTGGTTTCCTCTCTGAGCTGTTTCTTTTCCAATATCCTCCAAACCGTATTGCGGCGTATGTAACGTCTGCTCGAATTTTACTTCGTGTCTTTCACGTGTAAAGTTGTGTAGTATACAACAAGCTTTGGCTCAAATGGCTCTGAGCACTATGCGACTTAACTTCTGGGGTCACCAGTCGTCTAGAACTTAGAACTAATTAAACCTAACTAACCTAAGGACATCACACACATCCATGCCCGAGACAGGATTCGAACCTGCGACCGTAGCGGTCGCTCGGCTCCAGACTGCAGCGCCTAGAGCCGCACGGCCACTCAGGCCGGGCTAGAAGCTTTAACAACGTTTTTTGTCAATTTTATATTAACATTTAGAGGTCGATGTTGTACCACCATTTATTAGCCAAAATGCCAAAAGTGCGTCCAATGTATCTGTGAGCTCTGCTCAGCCGATAATTAAATATTCTTTTAATTTTACTCAAATTATTTTCTGCATAGGGTGGAAAAACATGTTCTTGTAGGCCGAATGCCTCGTCACCAACAATGAAATAAGGAATTTTATCTCTAGTACTTTCTATTTCCTCATCGTCAGATATTACTAAATTTTAATTCTTCATTTGGTTGTACAAGAACGAGTCTTGGAAAACCAACGAATCACTGTATTTTCCATATGACTCAACATCAACATATATGTTTTTATAATTGCTGTCACAAAGTGCCGTTAAAACTATTCCGCCCCCGGTAGCTGAGTGGTCAGCGCGACAGACTGTGAATCCAGAGGGCCCGGGTTCGATTCCCGGCTGGGTCGGAGATTTTCTCCGCTCAGGGGCTGGGTGTTGTGTTGTCCTAATCATCATCATTTCATCCCCATCGACACGCCAGTCGCCGAAGTGGTGTCAAATCGAAAGACTTGCACCCGGCAAACGGTCTACCCGACAGGAGGCCCTCGTCACACGACATTTCATTTTCATTAAAACTATTGAGAAAAAATATTTATAATTGTAATAAACCGATCCTGTGTTGCCTGGTCTTATTACACGAATATGTTTCCGGACTATATCTGCTATAACATGAGGAAAATTTGTTATGGTTATGGTTATGTTTTCAGCTATACTGAGCCAAAATTCTGTCTTCGGTTGATGAAGGCATTCTGCTTTTATCTTGATCCATATCACTTGCACAATTTCGCTGACTAGTTCTTCCCAAAAGATACGCTTCGAGAATGGCGGCAAAAGAACGTCCAGAAGGCAAGTACATAAAACATGAAATACACGTCTTTTGTAGTCTGTTGCTGCTAAAGAAATGGAAAAATGACAGAGATGGTTTTGTGAAAGAATATTTGAAAGTGAGCAGTCTGGAAAGTGGATCAGGTGCTACACGGGAATCCACGTACATCTATTTCAATCAGCTCACGTTTCTTGCAGACGTTGTTGCAGGAAATAATATGGGTTATATTTTGAATTCAATTGAAGTTGAGCCTACTGAGGGATTGTGCCTACTGAAGAATCACATGAGACTTCAGAATGTGGGTCTCAAGACAGAAAAAGAGAAAGACTAAAGACACAAACCGAGAACGTAGGAGTACAGGTTATTGAAGTACTGAAGGAAAGTCTAGCAAGAAACGACAGTGACCCGGACCACCATTTTCTATTGTCGTTGTTGAATGAATTTGAACGAGTATCTGAGCATTTGAAGGCAATAACTAAAATCAGTATTATGAAAGAGATCGTGGATGCTTTTCGTCAACAGAACTTTCCAACCCAGATCTATCCACGGAATAGTAGTTTCATAAATACTGATCAGTCATCAATTAGCTACTTAAATATCTATGAAAATGTAACATACGTAAGATCTCCAGCAACTTCATCTCATATATCGGATCATTCACAAACAAGTGACCATTACGAGCAGTTTAACATATGGAGTAACGTAAACAATCAGTATGAAGTCTCAGTGAAAGTACTTGTTTTGTTCATCTGTGTGCTTAATTATGAGAAACCTCGTGATATTGACACATTTAAATAGAATAGCTTTTCTTCAGGGTCTGTACGCGAGTGCAAGTTTGTTGTCATTCTACTTACTGTTCCTCTAATTTTGGATAGTAGTTCATCGAAGGAAGATGTTGACATTTTGGTGCGGTTAAAAAATTTATCCTCATAGTTTCTTAACTCGTTGCAAAAGGTGACAAAAGCACCATTGATATTTCTTTTCTGTGGGAAATAATGCACCCCGTACACGCGTATTCTGCTTCTGGGACTATTTCCTTCTTGAAACGACGTACCAAGAGCTAAAGGGCCACTTTCCGTTGTTTTATCGTTTCCATCAATTTGAACAAAGAAAAGTAACAGTTCCGACCCTCCGTAGTTTTCCGATCCAAACGTCTGAGAGGGCAACAACTGCAGCAGGACCAGCAGAGCAGACGGACAGAGCTAGTCCACATGCTGTGGCTTTCGGCGTGACGTGCGCTATAGCCAACGGATATCGCAGAACAGCGTGACACGCAATGTGTCTTTTAGAAGGCCAGTGCGTTTTTTCCCTAAAGCAAGATTGGAGGCGAATAAGGCACATCTGACTACAGAGTATAATGCAAGCGCAGGCTCAAGTGTTCCGGAGAATACGTATTGCTGAACGTGGAGCTCGCAACACCTGTGAGTTCTGAAGAAATGGGGTTACTGGGTGAAATTCTTTAGTCCACCGTTCGTGAGCAATGATCATGGGATAGGTAGCAAAACAGGTATAGAATGAAAGGAGGAATGCTTACCAGAATATTATCGTTGTGCAGCAGAGATGGAATCCTGGTAACTCTGTTTGTTCCTCTCCCTTCCTAGGTGGGCAATTACTTCCCGAAGCTGAAAGCCTATAACAGTTTTTTTTATTGAAATTCTTTCTCATAACTGTCAACAGCATATCGGAATGTGCTTCCATAAATATTCGGTCTCTTGGCTATGAGATGTATGGTGTTGAAATCTATACCTCTGCTACAGCGTATTTAATTTTTTTTTTTTTTTTTTTTTTAACGCGTGTAGTGTTCGTGATCTTGAATACGTTCTTCTACTGTCCTTCATTTCGCGTCTATGTATATTCTGCCAAAGTCAATTCACACACTTCTGTAGTGCGGAGATGATCAAGTGCGTCCTTCTTGCGTCGAAATACTATTATTTTGTTCTGATTGAAAAATATGAGCTTTATATAATTATTTCGACGAATTCTGCTTAGTCGATCAGATAATCTTACAGAGTGAGAAGGCGATTCTTCGCATTGATTACCGTAATTTTACTTGAAAGGCCTGTCTGTGGACAAGCCATCAAAGCCGCTGCCTTCAAAGAGTCTTCGTTAAGAAATTCAGCTACAGTTCCGAGGTACTATTGTCACTGATGTAGCTGGTACCCGAAAAATGAGTGTCGAACACTGCTTGATTTTGGGCTGGATGATAGTATGAAGTGGTATCGAAATATCTATTTGTGTTAACAGGCTTTCCATATGCTCTGTATCCTAGAATGTTGAAATGAATCGATTAAAAAGATATAGGAAAGACAGACCGAAAACTCCCTGTCTACGAGGTGAAGTAGGTTTTGGAATGAATGTAATTTAAGAAATTTTAGAATTTATGAAATTCTTCATTACTGCGTGGTCATATAACAAATGTGTCATCCACGTAAGGCAGCCAGCAAGATGACTTTAGTAGCGTATTAATTAACGCCTGTTGTTCAAATTGCTTTTATATTTAATCACGATGCGGCCAATCGTTCGTCCAGAATTCTTTATGAGGAACACGAGTTTTATTTCCAGTAATTGGAGAAAGACGCGAAACCGTTTCTTTCATCTCTCCCAAGTCCTCTTGTAAACATGCTCTTGTTTTTCCATGAATACCTCATGAAACAGGAGATTGGAGATCTCAGTGACTGAAATGAAGCTGTTGCTACTCTTCCAGGGAAAGAATACTGCCCATGATTTCAAAATGGTTATTTTTCAGTGATGTTTGCAGTTGCTTCATGCATTCATATTGAATAAGTCTACTATTTCTATGTCGTCCACATCTCGGTGCCACTGTAGTGCCTCACGCTAAGAAGCATCATTACTGGTTGATCGTTTATAATTTCCACAAGTGCACATTGTCAAATATCAAACCCGCACTGCAGTCAGCGGGGAGAGTAGATTCCTGCAACTGTATTGACACTCCCCGTACTGCGTACAAAAGCAGATTACTGACATCTAGATAACAACTACGGATATTTTCGACAAATGTTGACCACTAAAGGTAAGTAAGTAGAGGCCCTGTCTAGCGAAACAGAATAAGGTAAGTGATTTCTGCTGTGCTACAATTCAACACTGGTCAGATGTATGGCTAAGCTCCCCTTGCCGCCCGTCTGTTGAAGCCACAATGGTTGCCGAAGTGACAGCAGCTATTTTTGAGCACTTGCGATACCCATATCCCAGACGAGATAAAAATCTTACGTTCGAAGCCTTCCACGTACAGTGGAAATTTTAATGAAATTATTTTGGATGTTGGGCAGCGCCATTCTTTGCAGCGATCCCCGACAGCGTGGCTAAAGTGGAAATTTAGTTGTGTTAAAAAGAATCGCTATGAAGCCAAGCAAGCTCTGTATCATGTGTGAGATACAGAGGCCAGGAAGTTTGCCAGGACTTAACCCAGTTCACTGCTAGTAGCGCCACGTCACCTTAACACGTCTGCACGTAGCGCGCAAGTATTGCACCACAATTAAGTATGAAATTAAAAATCAAAATTTATGTTTAAAACTTTGTTAAAATGTATTTTAGTGTTATAATGTTCCAAATACCAAGTCTTTATGTCCTAGACTTAACAGTTTACTTAGAAATGCTACTACCGTTAGTTCCACTATAAAAATTTTAGAAGGAAAAGTTTATAATTCTAGCGAAGTGAAACTATGTCGGTGATTTCAAAGTCAGAATCTGGTCAGAAGGGGCAGTTAGAGCTCATACATAAGTGGTGCAGGTTTCCAAAACCATATAACAAAAATTAACACCGGAAACAACGTTTTTGGGAAAAATCAGAGGCGCTAAGTAATGGACTTAGAAACATGAAAATTTGTTTTATCCTTCAGTTCACCCCAGAAATAATAACTGAAAGACCACGTTAAGCTACCTCTTATAGTTTTTCAGTAATTAACTAAAAACCAGTTTTGGAACTAAAATGTACCCAATTGTTGTAGATTAAGTACCTGTGATTTTAATGATAGAGAATTTTGGTTAAAGTTGATGATTAAACAAACCAAGTGATAAAGCTATACCAAATTTGAGAGTTGTAGTATTAATAACTGCTGACATTGAGTTCTATTAAATATGTGGTTCAGCGTAACCATCTACCGTTATTTCCACTATAAAAATTTTAGAAGGAGAAGTTTATAATTCTAGCGAAGTGAAACTATTTCGGTGATTTCAAACAACTTAACTGAATACAAATAAAAATTAAGAGGTTTCTGAAGTAATTTGTAACTATAGTATTAAAATTTGTGTGCCAGAGAAAGCTGTCGTTCGGAGGCTGCTTCAGTATGCAGATAGCCGTAGACAACAGATGTTCCCTCGGCCGTCCGCTCCGGCACCTATGGAAATGCAGCCCGAGAGGCAGTAGTAAGTTTCACTTACCCCTCTGCAACGGACAAGACACTCAAGATCGTCTTTCGAGGGCTCCCTCGAAACTACAGCCTTGATCACATCCGACGGTAACTGGAGAATTTGAGTTATGGATTTGGTCTCCGGTCGATAACCCGCCTACCCTCTCGACGAACCCGACAGGAGACTCCGCTGGTTCTCGTGGACACCTGTGAGATCCCACACAACCGCGGGCTCTGGCAGGTCACGAAGATCGCGGCGACACCTGTCACTACGGAAAAACTGCGCTCGAAGAGGGGCGAACCGCAATGCTACAACTGTCAAATGGTTGGGCATGTGGCGCGGTTCTGCAAGCTTCCCCCACGCTGTTTAAGTGTGCGGGGGAGCACGCCAGTCGAAACTGCACACGGCAGCGGACAGATGGCCCGCCCAAATGCGCTGGATGTGGTGGGGAACATGTGGGTTCCTACCGCGGCTGTTCCAGCTTCCAACGAGCTGCGGCACGGAGCCGTGGTCAACGACCTGGCTCAATAAAGCGGCCTACACCAGTCAGACCTGGAGTCACTTTTGCTGCTGCTACTACCTCTGGCTCCTCACCGCAGGCCTCCGTACCTGCGACGAAGCCGGCCACTGTTGCGACAGCTACCAACACTGAGATCGACCGTCGTCCACGGGCTGCAGAGCGAATACCAGCGCGGCGCTCTGAACAGCAGCGGCGTGAAGAACAGGGACAACACGACCACTTCCGACAGGGACGTTAGGCTTGCGTCGTGGCCAGCCCGGCTCAACACTCCCGAGCTGAAACTGTACCATCCCAGGTGGCCGATTCTAGCATGGACGAAATGAAGCTCCTCCTGCAAGAACTTCGGGAGCTTCTCAAAGATATCCCGCGGCAACACATTGCCGCTGTCAGTGCAGCCATTCAGGCAATCTTCATCGGACCACTGGCCTCCCAGCATGGCCCGTAATCAACGAGGCGTCACAGTCTGCGTGTGGAACGCCCAGGGCATCCGCACCTAAGATGGCGAATTTCGACAGCTGCTGCGGGATGAGGCCATCGACATTTGCCTGGTTTCATAGACTTTTCTCATGCCTGGTGTCCATGTCCGAGCTGCTTACTACGTGTGTTACCGGACCGACAGACCAACTCATGGCGGTGGCACAGCGGTCTGACTTCCCTGGTGCACCATCAAGTTGCACTTGTGCCGCTACAAGCGATGGAGGCCACTGCTGTAGCTGTCGACACTTTGCATGCGTGCATCACCTTTGTTGCTGTCTACCGTCCGCCCGGCCGACAGTTACTCCTACAGGAGTTGAAGCTTTGCTGGCGTTACCTGGAAAGGTCTTTGCTGGTGGTGACTTTAACGCAAAGCACACCGACTGGCATTCCCGTGTCACCAACAACCACGGACGCAAACTTCTCCGAGCAGCCCAGCGGTGGAACGCCATCATCCTCGGACCTCACGAACCCACCCAATTTCCCAACAACGGTGGACCTCCGGACGTGCTCGACATTGCGGTGGCCAAGGGGGTCCCCTATGTTATATCCGCCAGCACCCGAAATGCTTTATCTTCGGACCACGTCCCTGTTATATTTGACATCGACGTCTATGCCCAGCCAGTGAAGCGGAGAGGAACACCAACTGGAATCGGTACCAGGAGCAGTTGGAAGAGGGTCTCCATGATGTACCTGACGCAGACGATGTTGGGATTGATGACTGTGCCAGATTCCTCCCAGACTGTGCTCTATAAGCGGTGTTCCGGGCCACACGGCGGCCGCAATCTGACCCACCTGACCGATCCTGGCAACTACCACCGCATCTCATGGAGGCGATAACTGCCAAAATCCGCCTCTTTCGTGAATGGCAGCTGACGCGCAATGCAGCGACGAAGAGGGCTCTCAACAGGATGAGGATGGACATTAAAGTTGCTGTTGCAAACCACTGCCATCAGGAATGGTCCAACCGCCTGGCCACTCTTCGGGTTGACGATGGTACCGCCTGGAAAGCCACACAGCTCTTCCTCCGCCGGTGTCAGAAGATTCCGCCGCTACAAGTTGGTCAAAACATCGTCAGCAGCCCAGTGGACAAAGCAAATGCCATTGCTGATGTTTTTGAACAAAATTTCCAACCCATCATGGACCCCATGGATCCGGATCACGTTCGACTCGTTGCTCAACGTCTTCCAGTGTTCCTTGATGCCCCTATGGAGGACGAACGTATCGAAGAGGTGGATGTGGCTGAAGTCTCCGATCAACTTCGGCGGCGCCGCGCAGGGTTAGCCGTGCGGTCTAAGGCGCTGCAGTCATGGACTGTGCGGCTGGTCCCGGCGGAGGTTCGAGTCCTCCCTCGGGCATGGGTGTGTATGTTTGTCCTTAGGATAGTTTAGGTTAAGTAGTGTGTAGGCTTAGGGACTGATGACCTTAGCAGTTAAGTCCCATAAGATTTCACACACATTTGAACTTTTTTCTTTTTCAACTTCGAGGGCTCAACAAACGCAAGGCGAGAGGCCCTGACCAGCTTACAAATGAAATGCTGTGACGGATACCACCAACAGCCACTGAACACCTGCTCCGACTTTTCAACTGCATCCTCTGCACCAGTTGCTATTCTCAGGGGTGGAAACACGCCGAGGTAGTCCCCATCCGGAAGCCTGGGAAGGACCCTCATCTACCGAGCAGCTACAGGCCCATCAGTTTGCCACCAGCAGTCAGCAAAGTCTTTGAAATGTTGTATCTCTGCCGCCTCCTGCGTCACATCAGGGAAGAACGTCTCCTACCGGACCAACAATGTGGTTTTCGCCCTGGACACGCAACAACGCACCAACTGCTTCGACTCGTTGAAGAGGCCCTTGATGCCATCGAACGATGGGAGTATTTCGGAGCCATCTTCCTGGACGTTTCACGGGCGTTCGATTCTGTATGGCATGAGGGGCTTCTCTTAAAGTTCCTGGACCTCGGTGTGCCCCTGCCGCATGTCCGTCTCTTAAAATCTTAACTCGCCGACAGAAGCTTACATGTACGCACAGAGGACCTGTCGACGCGCCGCCGGGTCAGGGCTGGAGTTCCCCAAGTCTCCGTCCTCGGCCCCATACTGTACATCCTGTATACCGCAGACATGCCGCGAGTGGACAGGGTCCACCTTGCTCTCTACGTGGATGATACGGCGATGTACACGCGAAGCATGAATGCAGCTCTGCTCCAACGACGCATGCAAGCAGCAACTGCACAGTCAGTGCGCCAGGAGGTGGCGCCTCAGCTTCAATGGAGCTAAAATGCAAGCCCTCCTCATCACCAAGAAGCATATCTCAGCCGACTTACCGCAGATCACCACCAGGGGAACCGCCGTACCTTGGGGCAATACAGCCAAGAACCTAGGTATGACGCTGGATAGAGGGCTCACATAGAGACACCATATCGACGACATCGTCAAAAAGGTCAGGGGTAGAATGTCTCAGCTCTACCCCTTCCTCAATCCGACACCTGCGCTCCCGCCAGAACTGGGTGTTGCGCTTTATCTTACACTTATACGCCCGCTCATCGACTCCGCCGCTGTGGTTTGGGGCAATGCTGCAGCGGCCCACGTCGACCGACTCCAGAGATTTCAGAACCGGATTCTACGTCTGGCATTGCACCTCCCTCGGGACTTTCCGTCGGGCGACCTTAACCGAGTCTCCAACATTCCAACTGTTCGAGACAGGTTTCGTCAGGCTGCACGGCTCTTTTACGAGAATACCGCGCGGACCGATAATCCGCTCCTTCGAGCACTAGGCACCGGGTTCAGCGTCTTAACGCAACCATATGGCCCCACCTGCTTCGCGACCACTGAGTTGCCAGCACGTCCAGAACACCGTCCCAGCAGACTGACAGGACATAAAACAAGAAGTAAGGACACATCATACGCACCGTCAGTTTGGAGGAATAGCCTTCCGGCTTAGACTTCACCGACCCGCAGGGGCTCATCTGTCCCTGTGAGGCAGCAGCAACAGCAGTAGTAAGTTTCACTTAGTACAAGCCACGGTAAGGTCCACGTCTGTCAAACGTCTTATCTCGCTGTGCCTCAGATGACGCCAGAGCCGAACTGTGTCAAAGCGCGTATTTTACGTAAAAACGGATAATGAACTTGCGAGGACTGTACACCGTCCTGGATCGCTTAAAATTCGCCAAAGTAACTAATAGTGCGCCGTTCGTGAGAATTACAATTCATCATGGCAAGTGCTGACTTTGTTTCCACTATTATGGCGAGCATTAATTTGGAACATTTATTACAAACTTTCATTGAGTAATTTTAGTCAGGGCTAAAGACAGTCTGGTAGAAACGTACCGTAGCGGTCACCTCTGAACTGCTAAATTTGCTGTTAGAATAGAAAGACTTGCTTTCAATTGACAACAGTGAATTTATGAGTGTTGTGTGCGAGAAACTTTAGGTAATATAAATTTTAACTGGAACTTCATACTTTTATTTAAGATCATAGTCCTGATCCCGCAAAGAAATAGGAGAATAGAAACTTTTCTTTCAGTGAGCTGGACCAGAATGAGGGCGTGCAGACTGGAGACCAAGGTCAGCATATTTCCCTTCGCTTTCCGTCTGACCACAAAATTAGTTGCTGGGCTCGTGTGAGTAACATGGTATTAATAATTTTTACCCGCCGCCCCACAGCTACAAGGACGGAAAGGCACTAAAAAAATATGTAATATGGTTATTTAAGACCTGTGCGTACTAAGACCCAACATGATATTATTCAAAGACGATAAAACGTTAGTGAAAGCAGTGGGCCGGGACAACGGAGGTGATGTAATTGAAATTCAGGACACGTCGAGTTATTTCCATGTGCGCGCCTTGCTACACTATGTTTGGTTAATGTAAAATATTATGGGCCATAAAAGCTTTACAGCTTGTCCGAAACTCCTTAAAGTTACACATAAACTGGAGAACATTAAGGAACGGTTCACTGGCTCTAACCACATACAATAGACTGCATGTAGAAAGCAGGCAGGTCATTTCACGTAATGTATATGAAATCAGACCTGTTCGTATTGTACTGTTGATCAATTTTGGGTTTTTATCTTTAAGATCATGTATCTCAGCTTGTCGCTTTAGCGTATATAGGGAGTCGTTTTCCAAGTTTTGCTGATGGCATACGGCATTGACCTTTGTGTGTTACGTATAGGCTGCGACATTACAGTAACTGCGCTGATTGCAGTAAGCATCTAGCGCAAGCCTTCACCATAGCGGCGACCCTCTGTACGCTGGTATGACCACTCAGTCGAGAACCAGGTGTGCCATGGAAAGCCAGAATATTCCTGCAGAACTGAAACAGGCGAGCTACGTGAGACATTAAGCATCTACGTGTGACCCAGGACGCCTAGGCAGCAAAGGGCATAGAGTCGGCGACCCTTGTGGACCGGACAATCATGGTGTGGCCCAGAGAATATTCGTGAGCTGTAGCCGACCGCTGGTCCAGCCATCGCCGTCTGTGATTCTTCTGGGTCACCTGCTACCTGCTGCATGGTCCGGGATCAGTTCTAAGGCCCTTAGTTGGAGTAGGACCCTTCTAGTTACAGACTCCCTTGTCAGCCAACGGTCGGGAGCCTCGGTTCACTTCTAGGATGTCAAAGGAATCGCCGCAATCCCTCACAGGGCCAAGCAACAACAAGACACGGCTGTCACTCGATTAGGAAGCAGGGCTGTATGGCCAACATTTGAGTCAGCATCAACCACGAGGTTCATATTTAGCAATGTGCATGGATCCGGAGTCACACTGGACTGATTGCAAGCTGTCTAATGCCACATTGCCACAAAGGACACCCAAACCCACGTGTGCTAGTCTTTCAATTTCGTGGCTGAACCTAAGGAATACGTCTCCTATTTCCAAGTGGAGTGTGACTGGATTTATGGCTCTGAGCACTATGGGACTCAACTGCTGAGGTCATTAGTCCCCTAGAACTTAGAACTAGTTAAACCTAACTAACCCAAGGACATCACAAACATCCATGCCCGAGGCAGGATTCGAACCTGCGACCGTAGCGGTCTTGCGGTTCCAGACTGCAGCGCCTTTAACCGCACGGCCACTTCGGCCGGCGACTGGATTTATTCTTGATCCGAATAGAGAACCCATGCAGCTGAGGTGAAAGGGTAGAATCGCCCGTCCTGACACGACTATTACCATGCAGCTGAGGTGAAAGGGTAGAATCGACCGTCCTGACACGACTATTACCATCCTCCTGGCTCTCCAACAGTCAGCACAACATACCACGATAAATGACGGAACGTGTTTAGAGCGACCATGTGCATCATATCTTTCACTTTTCGTCCTAAAGGAAGTTCGCTGTTTAGGCCATATTATCAGCTACAATAGTGTGCAAACCGGACCCTCCCCAGAACGTACGAGCAGTGAGGGAATTTACTAATTCTAATTCGAAAAAGCAGCTACAGTGCTGTTTACTTTTGGCTAACACAAACCGAATACCCAAGATGTGTGCTGAAATGTGAAAAAGTAGCAACGTCCTTCACACATCCTCCGAAGAAAGGGATAAAGTGTCAGTACACACCAACTTTTTGTGGTTGAATGGCATATTGTATACCAGTTCTGTTCTTGATTTTCCAGAAGCAGTTCATATTGTCATCTGATGTACCAGCCAGTGTGTATTAAGTCAAGAAGTAGATGGAGAAGAGCACTCAATAACCTATGCTTTCAGGAACCTAAGCAAGGCAGGAATGAATTATTCCATTACAGAATGACGGTAGCCTGATCTACGATATCACATATTTCGATTGGTATTGCTATGGCAGGCTCTTCAGGGTAGTCATGGATCATGGAGCCTTAAAGGCTCGTAGGCCTGAAGGAGCTGACTAACTGCTTGACCTGATGGGCGTTTCGCCTGATAAGGGGGCCGCGTCTTCTCCTCATCACCGATTTCGTCCATATTTATGGTATATGCGGAGGCTGGCCAGAAATGAAAGCGACAGATGTGGGACATCCAGACAGCCAGGCGTTTACGGAATATAACATTTTTGGCACGGGTCGGAAGAGACATGAGCTATGTTTGATTCCACAGATTCCAAGCCGCGGCCTTCGCAGCGTAAAGCGTGCAGGGTTGTAATCAGAGAGTTGTGAGGTCGAACCTCTGCACAGAAACTTTAAAAAACAGTTTCTATATCTGCTGTTTACACTTCAGATATACCGAAATAATGCTCAATATGCTGTATTTATAAATAATTTCTTTACAGGCTTGAAAAGAAAAGGCAAAATAATATATGGGATTGCAAATAAATTTCCAGTAAGGGATTATAAGGGATTCAGAACTTCACTTATTTGCGAAGTACTCATGGACGTGGTAAGTACTCGTAGAATACTTTGTGGAAATTTATTTGCAATTCTACATTTTCCTTTGCTTTTTCTTTCCATAACTTCTATTAAATTAATGAATATTTATCAATATTAATAAGTACAGTATACTGAGCACAATTTAGGTACATTTGAGCCGGGTGCCACTGAGTTAGTAGACCGTTCTGTCTGGCACCACTGGCTAAGATGTAGTATCGACTATCCCTCTTGCGGCCCCGTTGTCAATATCTGTGAGCAAGAGTTGCTATCTGTGGGTTGTGTCCTTAGAAGGTCTTTACTTGCCGATACAGATTTATGGGGTTCGCTGGCCCGAGAGGGGGCACGAAGTTTGCCGTTTGGCGGTAGCGTCGCGACTAGAGGTGGTTACGAGGTCCGAGCGGCCGAAGCCACGAGCTGCGCAAGGAGGGTCCGCGCAAAGTGAAGATACCGGAATGCTTCACCGGTATCGGCGTCGACTACATGCAGTAGGCCGACATTCCGTCGGTTGGTTCGCAACATTCGTGTTGGACGACCGCTCGGGGCCTGGCTGCCCTCTTCTACCTGGCTTTTATCGGCACCACTCGGTAACCGCTGCGAAACACCGTGGATCCACGGAACTGCTTCCTGATACAGGTGAGTAACATTCTGTAATCCTCGTGGCGATTTGTGTCATTGTCTAACTGCCCTCCTTATTATTTTCTGCTTTGTACCCGACCCTTAGAGTTTTACTCGGTCGGCTCTGTAGTCGTAAGTATAGACAGAAGTATTGTACTACGACACTAGTCGTTTGAAAATTTGTCCCGCTGTTGTATTGCCTTTCCTTTCTGGTTTGTACCCGATCATTAATGTTCTAATGAATCAGCTTCTGGTCGCAAATACAGCTGGAACAGTTGTACTAAGGCACAGGTTGCCGTTAAGCAAAGAGGGACCTTGTGGTTAGATTTAGATATTAACCGATTCAAATCTTTGACTGAATTACATTTCTCAGTCGTTAGTTATAATCTGAACAACCTGCTGTACTAAGCTGTTCGTTGCTGCGGAAATACCAGGTCATTATTTTTTAATTTTTTAAAATTTTTGCTGAATCGTGTGGTTGCACTGAGTGAGTTCTCTTGGAACAAATGTGCATAAGTAATGTTTTAAGACGTTCCTTCAGAACTGTCTTAATAACTGACAATCAGTTTAACTTTGAAAATATTAACAGCTATCTGTCACCAGGGCTTTAGTCAAAATGAAATTGTCAGACGGGACGGTTTGGGATCGAGTCGCACCTGGTTTGCCGAATGAAATTAAGAGGTTGTTTGTTTTGAAGTAAGCCGTATCATTGCCATATTGTTTCCTAATCTGTATAATCTTTAAGCACAGGTGCACATCTTAACCCTAAACTTTCGACATACATCTTTCAAATTAAAAGCTACGTCATCTGTTTTGAGAAATTGAATCACTATTGTCATAAATGGTGTTTATATAGTTTTCTTGTGTTGCAAAAGGGTATTTAATAAGACGGACTGTGTCCAGCGGTTTTGGCGCTACAGTCTGGAACCGCGAGACCGCTACGGCCGGCCGAAGTGGCCGTGCGGTTAAAGGCGCTGCAGTCTGGAACCGGAAGACCGCTACGTCGCAGGTTCGAATCCTGCCTCGGGCATGGATGTTTGTGATGTCCTTAGGTTAGTTAGGTTTAACTAGTTCTAAGTTCTAGGGGACTAATGACCTCAGCAGTTGAGTCCCATAGTGCTCAGAGGCATTTGAACCATTTTTGAGACCGCTACGGTCGAAGGTTCGAATCCTGCCTCGGGCCTAGATGTGTGTAATGTCCTTAGGTTAGTTAGGTTTAAGTAGTTCTACGTTCTGGGGGACTTATGACCTCAGAAGTTGAGACCCATAGTGCTCAGAGCCATTTGAACCATTTTTGTCTCCAGCGCGGTAGTAAACACTGGTGTTTTACACGATAACGGGTGGGCTGCAGGTCCTGCCGTTCTGTAATCATTGTCATGTTCTTCGCTGTTTTGATTACTTTTGCAAAAGCTTATTCAGCTTAAGGTTTAAGATCAAAATAATTTTGGAAATTTGTTCTTTTGTTAAAGAAAATTTTTTGGTTATATATTTTTAAACAAACAGGTTGTGTGAAAAGGAAGTTATATTGGTGGGTCCTCCCTTCCACGTTTTCCTTAATCCCAGTAATTGCCGCTTATCAACATTTACAGTTTAAGTAATGTAATAACAGAAAGTAAAAATTGTTTTTGCATAGCTACTCCACCCTACGAGCCATTGATTACCATACTGTATTCTTCCTGCCGCACAGACTGCTGCCTGGACCTGTGTAAAAAATGCGATTTCTTTCTAAACTCTTGGCCATATGAAGCTCCCCTTTCTGTCAACTTGAGTTACGGCCAAGCCATGCAAACAACAAAAGTTTTACTACTTCCTCCACAATTGTTGGTTCCCTGTATCTGAATATCTCAAAAAATCAAAATACAGGGTGTTTCAAAAATGACTGGTATATTTGAAACGGCAATAAAAACTAAACGAGCAGCGATAGAAATACACCGTTTGTTGCAATATGCTTGCGACAACAGTACATTTTCAGGCGGACAAACTTTCGAAATTACAGTAGTTACAATTTTCAACAACAGATGGCGCTGCATGTGATGTGAAAGATATAGAAGACAACGCAGTCTGTGGGTGCGCCATTCTGTACGTCGCCTTTCTGCTGTAAGCGTGTGCTGTTCACAACGTGCAAGTGTGCTGTAGACAACATGGTTTATTACTTAGAACAGAGGATTTTTCTGGTGTTGGAATTCCACCGCCTAGAACACAGTGTTGTTGCAACAAGACGAAGTTTTCAACGGAGGTTTAATGTAACCAAAGGACCGAAAAGCGATACAATAAAGGATCTGTTTGAAAAATTTCAACGGACTGGGAACGTGACGGATGAACGTGCTGGAAAGGTAGGGTGACCGCGTACGGCAACCACAGAGGGCAACGCGCAGCTAGTGCAGCAGGTGATCCAACAGCGGCCTCGGGTTTCCGTTCACCGTGTTGCAGCTGCGGTCCAAATGACGCCAACGTCCACGTATCGTCTCATGCGCCAGAGTTTACACCTCTATCCATGCAAAATTCAAACGCGGCAACCCCTCAGCGCCGCTACCATTGCTGCACGAGAGACATTCGCTAACGATATAGTGCACAGGATTGATGACGGCGATATGCATGTGGGTAGCATTTGGTTTACTGGCGAAGCTTATTTTTACCTGGACGGGTTCGTCAATAAACAGAACTGGCGCATATGGGGAACCGAAAAGCCCCATGTTGCAGTCCCATCATCCCTGCATCCTCAAAAAGTACTGGTCTGGGCCGCCATTTCTTCCAAAGGAATCATTGGCCCATTTTTCAGATCCGAAACGATTACTGCATCACGCTATCTGGACATTCTTCGTGAATTTGTGGCGGTACAAACTGCCTTAGACGACACTGCGAACACCTCGTGGTTTATGCAAGATGGTGCCCAGCCACATCGCACGGCCGACGTCTTTAATTTCCTGAATGAATATTTCGATGATCGTGTGATTGCTTTGGGCTATCCGAAACATACAGGAGGCGGCGTGGATTGGCCTCCCTATTCGCCAGACATGAACCCCTTTGACTTCTTTCTGTGGGGACACTCGAAAGACCAGGTGTACCGCCAGAATCCAGAAACAATTGAACAGCTGAAGCAGTACATCTCATCTGCATGTGAAGCCATTCCGCCAGACACGTTGTCAAAGGTTTCGGGTAATTTCATTCAGAGACTACGCCATATTATTGCTACGCATGGTGGATATGTGGAAAATATCGTACTATAGATTTTCCCAGACCGCAGCGCCATCTGTTGTTCAAAATTGTAACTACTGTAATTTCGAAAGTTTGTCCGCCTGAAAATGTACTGTTGTCCCAAGCATATTGCAACAAACGGTGTATTTCTATCGCTGCTCGTTTAGTTTTTATTGCCGTTTCAAATATACCGGTCATTTTTGAAACACCCTGTAGTATTTTAGGGGGGAATAATTTTCAATCTCACTTTTCTGTTATCCGGTTTGACAACAGTCGCAAAATATCCGATTCCAATCTACAAATAAACCACACCATCTGCACTTCCAAGCTGTTACGAAACTGAAATAACACGAAGTTTACATTGCAGTGATAGGAATGGAAAGCGTCCCATAATGAATCACCAGTCTGATATTTATCAGACTTTGTGGAGACATGCATCACTTGAAGGGTTCAAAGATTGAATGTTATTTGCGCCGGCCGCGGTGGTCTCGCGGTTCTAGGCGCGCAGTCCGGAACCGTGCGACTGCTACGGTCGCAGGTTCGAATCCTGCCTCGGGCATGGATGTGTGTGATGTCCTTAGGTTAGTTAGGTTTAAGTAGTTCTAAGTTCTAGGGGACTAATGACCACAGCAGTTGAGTCCCATAGTGCTCAGAGCCATTTTTTTGAATGTTATTTCCAATCGGTACTTAACGTCCTTCATCTGCTTCAGTATTAAGTGTGATCTCCAAAGGCATGAACAGACCCCTTGCCAGCCGTGGTGGCCGAGCGGTTCTAGGCGCTTCAGTCCGGAACCACGCGAGTGCTACGGTCGCAGGTTCGAATCCTGCCTCGGGCATGAATGTGTGTGATGTCCTTAGGTTAGTTAGGTTTAAGTAGTTCTAAGTTGTAGGGGACTGATGACCTCAGATGTTAAGTCCCATAGTGCTCAGAGCCATTCGAACCATTTTTGAACACACCCCTATGTTCGCTTTGGCACAGTAAAAATAAACTTCTAATAACATTTTGATAAATTTATTGCGTGCTTCGAACACAAGCAATGTCAGTTTATCACTGCTGCCGGCTGGAGTGTGGTATAAACGTGTACGTCTTCCCATTGCACGCCCATATATTAGCTACGGGAGATGTATCAGGGAGATGGGCAGGCCAATCAAGGATCTGTACATTTTTCAAGGCGTTTCACACGTGAAATGCAGTGTAAGCTCTTGCATTAAATTGTTCAATTACACTACTTGGTATTACTCTATTTGGTACCACGGACAAGAAGGGTACGACAAATGGCTTTCAGTTCTTGGTAAATACTGGCGAGCATTTGGCCTCCCAGCAAATATTACCAAATCACTCGTGTTATCTCATCAAATAACTCATCATACCGTAATCACAGTAGTTAGAAAATTGTCGATTCCACGGTTGACAGCTTTCTGTGACTTTTGAACAGGTAGTTCATCGGACATGTTGGCTTCTATCTGACCGCCACGTACAGTAGCGAGACATATCGCCGAACACTACAGCATGCCACTCAATGTCCCAAATGGCACCGACTCTTCAGCATGAAAATCTGTGTTGCCTGTGATATGGTGTGAGCGGTAGAAGAGTGAGAAGTCGAAATTTGTACCCATCTTCCAGCAATCTTTTACTCGAAGTATTTGGTGACACACTCAGTCTGTACTCCATGCCCGGATTTCAGGTGTAATTCGTCTGTTCATCAGAGCCAGTCGAACATTCGTATGTTCTTTTCGTCTGCCAGTAGGACCTGTGCGCATTCTTGCCAGACACTCAGTCTGTACTCCATGCCCGGATTTCAGGTGTAATTCGTCTGTTCATCAGAGCCAGTCGAACATTCGTATGTTCTTTTCGTCTGCCAGTAGGACCTGTGCGCATTCTTGCCAGCCCGCTGGTTCTGCAGATATTGCACTACAACGAAATGCCAGTTGTGCCCATGTCCCTCATTTCAATGATTTGTCATTAGTCAGTAACAGAAGATCGCGACAAGCTGCACCCTTGTATCCTTTGTTCATGCTCTGATACTATCTGAGAAGTCCTAGTAACGTTAGACTCTCCCAATATCCATCATGCGATTTCATCTTTCTTCGTATGTAGGAATACATTTTTTCTTTATTTCAGATACTGAAAGAAGCTAGCAAACGGATGAAAACATACCCCACAGGCATGGAAATATCATTTTAGATTCGGTCAATTTAACGCTTTCATTTTTTCACTCCATTACGAATCGATAACTGTTATACAAATGTATGTATCTATGTATGGGTGTGTATATGTAAGTCCCACATCTCCCCTCACATCATTGGACCGATGTCAACCAAACTTGGTATTTATATCACCTACTGTCTGCAAAAAACCGGTGGCAGTGAGAAAGAAACGTACCTCACGACGCGCATGTAGTCAAACTATATTCATCCAGTGTTCGAGAATGAGTGGACTTAGTGACGTGCAACGAACTTTACACATAATTTTAAAAATTTACGAAACTTTTCACGCCGACAACCCCACAAAATGACGAAAGCAAATGTAGTGATACTGAAACACCAGGAATGCCATTTTAATTTAATATTTCTTTTCTACTAAATGTATTCGCTACACATTATGCGGACTGGGTTCATATATACCACTTAATGTATCAGCAAAATTATACCATTGTATGACACATAGTTTATGAGCTATGACGTCATAAATACTGACGCGTGACGAACTGCCGGATCATGCATGATGTCCTAATTTATTACTTTTTTATTACTAACAATATTCGAAACGTATTTCGCAAGCAGTATCCACATTTGCGACTGGATCTAGCTGCAAAATTATATCAATGTACGACAAAGAGTTCGGTAGTTATGACGTCATGAACACTGAGTTGGGTGAAAATGGGGTTGCAGGGCGAAATTCGCTAGCGAGAAATATGTTAAATATATGTGAAAGAGATACGACTTGTGTGTTCTCGAGTACAGCAACGGGGGAAACTCTCCTTCTAAACCCGTGGATCGATTTGAACTAGATTCCGTACAATTATTAATTCCTGTGAGTGTATGGAAATAAATACTGTAGGGTTAATAGCATCGGCTTCCGGTTTGGGTACGTGTGATAACTTGGAGAGAGAAGGAAGGAGGGGAAAATGGATAGACAGAAAGGGGAAAGGAATAAATGGACACAGATAAGGGGAAAGAGTAGAGAGACAGAGGGGGAAGGAGGGAAGGATAAAGTGAACAAGAAAGGGAAAAAGAGGAGTTGGAAAAAGAGGGGAGATGGACTGAGAAAGAAAAGAGGAGGAGATGGACAGAGATAAGAGCAGGGAGAAGGGGGGAGCAAGAGATAGCCAGAGTCTGCAGAAAGAAGACGGACAGAGCCGGAGGAAAGGAGGAAATGGACAGAGAAAATAAGCTGTTAGGAGTTTGGAATAAATATGCACCTGGGAATCGTCGGGTACTCAGCTACTTATTAGGAAGTGCTGTGGTGCTACAAATCATCGGTTATTTAGTGTCATCTTTGAGAACGGAAACCTGAAAATAAGTGTTACATAGGGAGATGTGGGGTAAAGTGGTTAGGACGGGAAAAGGGGCCAATGCAGATATTTTGGCCTGAACAGTCCTGCTGCCTACCGGGAAACGCTAAAATTAGTCCTAATCCATACTGATGTGACAAAAGTCGTGGGATAGCGATATCCACATATACAGATGGCTGTAGTATCGCTTACACAAGGTATTAAAGACTAGTGCATTGGCGGAGCTGTCATTTGTTCTTACGTGATTCATGAGAAAACCTTTCCCGCGTGATTATGAGCGAACGACGGGAACTGACAGACTCTGAACACGGAACGGTAGTTGGAGCAAGAGATGTCGGATATTCTTTTTCGGAAACCGTTAAGGAATTGAATATTCCGGGATCCACACTGTAATGAGTGTGCCGAGAACACCAAATTTCAGGCATAATCTATCACCACGGGTAACTCGGTGGCCGACGGCCTTCCCTTGTCGACCGAGAACAGCTGCGTTTGCATAGAGCTGTCAGTACTAACAGACAAACAACATATACGACGAACGTTTCCTTCAGGACAATGCGGCGGAATTTGGCATTCATGTGCTACGGCACCAGACGACCGAAGTGAATGCTTTTGATAACTGCACCACATCACCTACAGCGGCGCTCCTTGGCTCGTGACCGTATCATTTGGCCCTAGACATTGGAAAATCGCACCTGGTCACATGAGTCCCCATTTTAGTTGGTAAGAGCTGATGGTAGACTGAATGTGTGGCGCAGACTAAGCAATGGAACTAAACTGTCATCAAGGCACCGTGCAAGCTGGTGGAGTGGGCTGGATGCATGTGGAATGGACTGGGTCATCTGGTCCAGCTCAGCTGCTCTGCTCGGCTACTTGGAGAACATTTGCATCCAATGAGGGACTTCATGTTCCCAAACGAAGGTACCATGTCATCGGGCCACACGTGTTCGCGATTGGTTTCAAGAACATTCTGGTCAACTCTGGCGAATTATTTGGTCACCGAGATCACCCGACGTGAGTCCCATCAAACATGTATCGGACATAATCGTAAGGTCATTTCATGCACTACATCCTACACCGGCAACACTTTCGCAGTTGTGGACGGCTGTGGAGGCATCATGGCTCACTATTTCTGCAGAGAATTTCTAACGACTTGTTGGGTCCATACCACGTCGGGTTGCTGCACTATGCCGAGCAAGAGGAGGTTCGATACAATGTTAGAAGGTATCCCATGACTTACCATTTCGGCGCACACAATCATCGTTCTCAGTGTGTCTGTCAGTAGAATCTTGTTTCGTTATGTTTCATTAAAAACATTTCTGATTTTTAGTTATCTGATGTAAGTCGCTTACCTACCTTAAGCTTTTCTACCGTATATTTAAACATCATCTTCCTCAAGGGAACACGGGATGGACGTGTTCTTCATAGAAGCTATTCAGAGAAGCACTAATTTTCTGATGACTTATTGAATGAATAGTCGAACCTCCCACTTGATCTATTACAAAAACTTTTGGATTCATTGACAAATAGATATCCAGCTGTGATCGGAGCCCAAATGTAAGCAACGAAATACTGAGTTGTTATGCAGAATCCAAAGTAGTTTTGTTTTATTCTTACATACTGGGCCGTGTTGCGGCTCGCGTTTGTGCTGTTGGTAGGTTAGCATCGAGTAATAGAGATAATGACGTCTCGTTTTCTTCTTGTGTTTGTTGGCGCCACTACGTTTGCTAGCGTTGTCTGTCTGCGAGGGGCAGCAACAGCGGTTGTCGCTATCTAATACCATGGTACTATCTTTGGAAGGGCGTCAAGTGTTTCCAGGTCGGGTGTGTCGCGGTTCGGTTGGGGGTTCTTAAGAATTTGCTATCCAGACCTGCAGCTGTCAAATTGTTTGTTGAGATATTACTATTGGGGCATTCAGCCGACAAATAAATTGAATTTCTGGTCAATAAGGCCTTCAGCCGTGAGCGCATCTTGGTTAAAAAAAATTTTGTAGACATTGTGTCTTAAGTCAACTTTGATATTTTTTCCTTATTTGCAATTGTTTTCAAATAAAGTGTACGTGATTTTTAAGGAAAAAAAACTGGGTAACCAACGGTAACTGAGTACGGCCCCGTCCACACTGAATCCTGCCTTCCCTAAGTACCACGTCTCACATACTGATACCGACAAGCTACTTTCTAACCAGAAGGATTGTTATTTCTGTTTGGATGTACGATCAATTAGTTTAAACTAAACGAAGTTTTGCGCTAAATGGATTATAATTACATACTTTTGTATTATCCATTGGCAGTTTCTTCTATAACACATTTTTCTCGATATAATTGTAAATTATGGCTTCTACAAACTAATTTTTAGAGCTACTTTGTGTGGGAGGAAGTAATAGGTGGTCCGACACTTCCCGGCATGTATTCTCTCAGAATTTCAATAATAAACCTCTCCGTCTGCCACTTTAGTTTGTTGTACTTCTCCGTAACGTTCTCGCGGTGACTAAACGATCCCGTGAGGAAACGCATTTTGTGTATCTCTTCTATTAATCCCATTTGTTAAGCGTCCCAGACTAATGATTAGTACTCAACAATCAGTTGAACTAGTGCTTTCATACCCACCTCTTTCGTAAATGTATTACATTTGCGTAAGATCCTCTCTGTGAATCTCTGACTGGCATTTGCTTCTCCTGCAGTTAATGTGTTCTTTCCACAATATCATTCCGGATAGTTACTAATAGTAGATATTTTACGATGAATGCTGTTTTCAACTATTTGTCACCAATAGTGTATACAGTAGTGGATTTCTTCTCTATGTGTGCACAATATGTTACATTTATTTACGTTCAGGATCAACTGCCAGTCCCCGCATCATTCATAAATCCTTTGCAGGTCATTCTGCACTTTTCTACAGTGTTCTGATGTTGCTACTTTCTTGTAAGCAACCGTATCATCTCCTAGCACTACTAGGAACTTCTGACATTGTCCACTAGATGACTTACTCACGTTGTAAACACTAAGAGCCCTATCACGCTTCCTGGGGTACTTTTGAAATTATCTTTACATCAGCTGATATTGCGCTCTTTACAATCACAAGTCGGGTCTGATGCTTGGTAAGCTGGCATTTCTTTCGCTAAATGAAAGAACAGAACTATACCAAATGTTTTGCTAAAGTATAGGAACGTAACATTAACCTGAGCACCGATACATACAGCGCTGTGTATCTCATACAGACACACAACGAGCTGAATTTCATAAAATCTCTGTTTGCTGAATCTATGTTGGTTTTGACAGAGGAGATTTCCGTTCTCCATATAGATCATAATACGTGAGCGTGAAACATACTCCATAGTTCTACACAGTCCGGTTACATAACTCTGACAGCTGCCTGTGTTCGATGTCAACATGCAATAACCGCTGACGGATGACTGGTGGCAGCCCTAGCAGTGAAGGTCATATAAGACGTGTGGTGTGGACGCGGCAAACAGTGCAGTTGATGTCGTAATGAGGAATCGGAGCGATTTATCTGACGTCCAAAAGGGCATGTTAATTGGACTAAGAGCGAACGGTTGAAGTATTTCCGGAACGACTAAGTTTGTAAAATGTTCGTCTGTTCCTGTGGTTAAAGTATACTGTGCATGACAAAATGGCGCTATTCATAACAAGTGCCGAGGTGACCATTGTGAACTAGGGCTGTGAAGAAGTGTATGGGCGAATAGGTGTGCAGCTTGAGGAACTGATCACCCAGACGAATCGAGGGGCTACCAACAGTGTCTCCTAAACAACCGTCGAGTGACCATCGCTACGTATGGGCGTCCGCAGTAGGTACCTGGTTCATGCACACGTGCAGATTGCTGTTCACCGGCTGGAATTTGCGTGCCAGTATCGCGAAGGTTCGTCCACTGAGAGGTGACAGATGTCTCTTTCAGATGAGTCAGCGTTATGCAACAATCGTCGAAAGGATACAGGCTGGAGGGCATTCCCTGGGTAATCTTGTCCCTCTGAAAGGCACAACACATAAACGAAGTATCCACGAGTAATTGGGGACCATGTCAATCGATGCACACAGTGTGTCTTTCTTCGACATGACGGCATTTACCAGCAAGACAATAAAATGTGTAACACTGCTCGCAGTGTGCATGCACAGTTCGAAAAGCACCAGGATGTGTTTACTTTACTACCAGACACCACAGATTTAAAAACCCAATCGTGAGTTTGCGACCCCACGCCGATCGGTTTGCTCGCACCATGGATCCTCAACTCCAAAAAACCAGAGCATCTGGCCACGGCACTGGAGTCGCCATGGTGCACAATCCTGACAGGTGCTCACATTGATGTGACTGGATAGTGCACAATAGGTGGACATCAGTGATTTTTTTTTCTTTTGAGTCATCAGTCTTCTGACTGGATTGATGCGATCCGCCACGAATTCCTCTCCTGTGCCAATCTCATCATCTCAGAGTAGCACTTGCAACTTACGTCCTCAATTAGTTGGTGTACGTATAACAATCTCTGTCTTCCTCTACAGTTTTTGCCTTCTGCATTTCCACTACCATGGTCCCTGATGTCTTAAGAGATGTACTATCATCCTCTCCCTTCTGCTTGTCAGTGTTTTCCTCATATTTCTTTCTTCTGCGATTCTGCGCAGAGCATTCTCACTCCTTAACTTATCCGTCCACCCAATTTTCAACACTCGTTTGTAGCACCACGGCTCAAATGCTTCGATTCTTTTCTGTTCCGGTTTTCCCACAGGCCATGTTTCACTGCCGTACAGCGTTGTACTCCAAACGTAAAGCCTCAGAAATTTCTTCCTCAAATTAAGGCCTTTTTTTGATACTAGTAGACTTCTCTTAGCGAGGAATGCCCTTCGTGCCGGTGCTTGGCTATCTTACTGCTTAGGTAGTAGAATTCCTTAACTTCTCAAATTTTGATAAGTTTCTCGAAGTTCTCATTTCTGCTAGCACCCACTACTTTTGTCTTTCTTCGATTTACTTTCAGTCCATATTCTATACTCATTAGACTGTTCATTCTACTCAGCAGATTATGGATTTTTTTTTCGCTTTTACTCAGAATGGCAATGTCATCAGCGAATCTTATCATTGATATCATTTCACCTTGAATTTTAATGCCACTCCTCAATCTTTCTTTTATTTTCATCATTCATTCTTCGATATGCAGATTGTACAGTAGGGTCGGAAGACTACTTCTCTGTCATACACCATTTTTAATCCGAACACTTTGTTCTTGGTCGTCCACACTTGCTATTCCCCCTTGGCTGTTGTACATATTACCCGCCTCTCCATACAGCTTACCCATATTTTTCCCAGAATTTCGCGCTTCTTGCTCCATTCTGAAGCGTCGAACGCTTTTTCCAGGTCGTCAAATCCTATAAACGGATCTTGACGTTTCTTTAGTCTTGCTTGCATTATCAACCACAACACCAGAATTGCCCTCTGGTGCCTGTACCTTTGCTAAAGCCAAAGTGAACTTTATCTAACACTTCCTTAATTGCTTTTCCATTCTTCTGTATATTATTACTTTCAGCAACTTAGGCCCTTGAGCTGTTAAGCTGATTGTGCGATAATTCTCACACTTGTCGGCTCTTGCAATCTTGGGAATTGTGTGGATGACATTTTAACGAAAATTAGAAAAGTAAGACTCATATATTAAACACACCAACGTGAACAGGCGTTGTGTTGCACTTCCACCAACGATTTTAGAAATTTCGATCGAATGTTATCCATCCTTTCTACCTTATTTGATCTCCAGTCCTTCAAATATCTCTTAAATTCTGATTTTAATACTGGATCCCCTATCCCTTCTACATCGACTCCTGTTTCTTCTTCTATCAAATCAGATAAATCTTCCTCCTCACAGAAACCTTCAATGTGTAAGTAGGCTGTTTATGTTTTCTTATTGGCAACGTTACGTAGCACTCTGTATGAAAATCACTGGCTGTGCTGTGTGCAGTCTGTGGCTAGTTTGCATTGTTGTTAGAACATCTGCCATTGTAGTGTTGGGCAGCTGGATGTTAACAGCGCGTAGCGTTGCGCAGTTGGAGGTGAACCGCCAGCAGTGGCGGATGTGGGGAGAGAGATGGCGGAGTTTTGAAATTTGTAAGACTGGATGTCATGAACTGCTATGTATATTATGTGTTTTCAACACTATTAAGGTAAATACATTGTTTGTTCTCTATTAAAATCTTTCATTTGCTAACTATGCCTATCAGTAGCTAGTGCCTTCTGTAGTTTGAATCTTTTATTTAGCTGGCAGTAGTGGCGCTCGCTGTATTGCAGTAGTTCGAGTAACGAAGATTTTTGTGAGGTAAGTGATTTGTGAAAGGTATGGGTTAATGTTAGTCAGGGCCATTCTTTTGTAGGGATTATTGAAAGTCAGATTGTGTTGCGCTAAAAATATTGTGTGTCAGTTTAAGCACAGTCTTGTATAATATTTCAAAGGGGACGTTTCAAATGTACTCTTCATATCTATCCGCTCTCTCCTCTCCATTTAACAGTGGAATTATCACTGCACTCTTAGTGGTACCAACCTTGCTTTTAATTTCACCGAAGGTTGTTTGGACTTCACTACATGTTGGTTCCCCTTATTCCGCCTCAGTTACACTATGTCGGCGACTGATACGCAAATATCGTTTCCACGTACGCGTACACCATGATTACTCTACCAGGCGAACATTTAGGGTTACATTCGTCTGGTATGAGAAGTTACTGGAGGGGGGGGGGGGGGGGGCGGGGCGTCCACTGGGGGCCGAACAGCACAATATCCCTGGGTTCGGTGTGGAGCGGCGGCGGGTTGGGTGGACTGCTGTGGCCTGTAGTGGCGTTGTGAACCACTGAGGGCTACAGCGGGACGAAGCCTCTTCATCGTTTATAGGTCCCCGGTTTAATGCAGTACAATACATATACAATTAGTAAATGCTGAGTTAGTCTTCCGATAATCGTTTAGTTTTCGATTTCTTCAAATTTTTCAGCCAGTCATTTCGATTAATTTCGGTGCTCATCATAATTAGTTCATTCCTTAGTGACTTGTATCCCTGAATTCCTGACTTTCCCTTTCCTTCTTTCGTCAAACAACTGAAGGATTTCTTATGTTACTGTAATTTCATCGCAGTTACCTTCTTTGTACCTACGTTTTCAATCCGACTTTTTAGATGTGTCCAACCCTCTTCAACTGTACTGCCTACTGAGCTATTTCTTATTGCGGTATCTATAGCCTTAGAGAAATTCAAGCGTGTCTCGTCACTACGTAGTACATCCCATTTCTACGCATATTGGTTCTTCCTGACTAATATTAAACTCTAGTCTGCTCTTCGTCACTTCTACGTTGTAATCTGAGTCCATACATGCTCTTAGGTACTCCTTACAATCCAGTATCTGATTTTGTAGTGTCCGTCTAACCATAATGTAATCTAACTGAAATCTCCCCATATCATCCTGCCTTTTCCTAGTATACCTCCTCCTCTTGTGCTTCTTGAACAGAGTATTGACTGTTACTAGCTGAAATTTATTACAGAAGCCAATTAGTCTTTCTCCTTTCTCATATCTTGTCCCATGCCCTTTTCTTCTACTTCTTCCCCTGCAGCCGCATACCAGTCCCCCATGACTATCAGGTTTTCATCTCCATTTGCGTATTGTCTTACCCTCTCAATATCCTCACCTACTTTCTCTATCTCTTCTTCAATTTGTGACGTTGGCTTTTACACCTCAGCAGTCGTTGGCAGTGTTGGTTTTCTGTCGTTTGTGATAAAAACAACCTTATCACTGAACTGTTCACAGTAACACACTCTATGGCCTCCCTTCCTATTCATAACTAATCCTACTCCCACTATACCATTTTTTGCAGCTAAACTCATCCGGCGAGATATCCTTGTCTTCTTTCCATTTCACTTCACTGACCCCTACTGTATCTAGATTGATCATTTGCATTTTCCAGCTTGCCTACCACGTTCACGCTTCTGACATTCCACTCCCCGACTCGTGGAACGTTATCATTTCATTGTTTATTCTATTTTTGTGGTAACAGATGGTGTTTTGTTTACTGTCAACCTAACCTCACTTTCCCGTTTCCTGTACATGTGCTCAGTACAATGTCTTGTGGCAGTGATATTTTTGATGTCTGGTGCAAAGTGAGATCAAAAGTACGTGAGAGTTTTTTTTGGTCAATGTGTTGTTTTTTTATCTTTGCCGTAAGACTATAGGATCTCCTAGTTTTTGTTACTTCTCTGTTGTTTTTAGTTTCTTCTCATTGTGAGTTTTCACGAATAAATATTACTTCGTTAACTCATTATACCGGACGGCTATGCAATTATTTGTTGTAGGCAAGTCGCCTACGTAATTGGTAACCTCCGATTAAGGAACTTTAAATCTTTCGTTAGCTACGTCGAACATTAACTGCAAAAGCAATGACCGACGACGGCAAACGATACGGTTCGATAACGGAAGAAATTCATAGGCTTCAGAATGAGATAGAAACTTTACAGTTGCATATTTCGAAAGATATGAACTTAAATCATATACTGGACCAAAGGAATGACGTTGGTTCAACAACCATGGCAGCACAACCACAGCAAGTAACAGCAACGGAAGTACCTGCTGTTTTCAATGCTTCACCAACTCAACGGTTGCAATTACGGGCGCCCTCATTCATGCCTCCTCAGCCACACACATGGTTCGCGGTAATGGAAAATATATTTCTACAACAAAGAATATTCAGTGGTCACGAGAAGTTCACCTTGGTGATAAGTAATTTGGACAATCAGACCTCGGTTTTGATATCTGACATTATAGTGAACCCGCCTACTGAAGGAGCATACTGTAGACTGAAAGAAGAATTAATTTCTCGGTGTGTGAAGTCAGTCGACATCAAGCAAACAAGTACTGTACTAAGAGAAACGGGGAGATAGGACCCCGTCAGAATACTGGCGTCATTTATGCAGCCTGGTAGATAGATCGACAGTCTCTGATAGACTGTTACTCCACGTATGGCAACAACAGCTACCAATGCAAGTAAGAACAACACTAGCTATATACGACGAAAGATCAGTTGACTAACTGCTGCTCGCTGCAGACAGAATCTACGAGACGCACGAGCCTACTGCAACAGTCGCAATGACGTCGACAGATGCCACGTACGGTAACTACCAGCAAGACCAAACTGACGATATAACAGTAAACTGTGCCGCGGTCGCAACGCGACAAACAACAAAAAGTTAAAACGAAATTAGGGATTTAAAAACTGCAATAGAGGATTTGCGAGCGCAACTACGCACGCTACAACGACCACAAGTTATATTTAAGCGCAAGAGAGACCGGGCTGGGCGTGAAACACGAAGTCAACAACAGGACGAGCGTAAGGTGTGTTGGTACCATAAAAGTTCTGGGAGACATGCTACAAGATGTACATCACCATGCGCCTACTCAGACAACCTAGGTATGTACAGAAACAGTGCAGTGTTTTCATGTCAGCGACAACAGTCGTCAATACATATGCCTCCCCCCAGGGGGTCCACAACTCTTTTGTGGATACGTGCGTAGCGAGCACGGGACCCCGAGCTAATGTGGCCTTCCTTCCTTTCCGGGCTGCATACCTACCCTTTCGGCATCCTTCCCCATCCCCCATCTTCGCCCCTCCTCCCCTCACCTCTGGCTCTTTCCTTCCCTTTCTCCCCATCTGGGAGTATGGTTTGTGCCTACGTCCGGAGACGGAGGCTCGTAAATGTAACGCGTCCTTCGCCTTCTCTGCTTGTATGTCTTCTTCCTTCCTTTGTCCTTCTGTTTTCCTTACCTCTTCTCTTTACCCTTTTCTCCACTGTGGCGTTTGAGACCTCTCTTCTTTCCTTTCCCCTTCTCTTTCTTCCTCCCTGTGCATGTCTGAAGGCTGGCCCACGCATTTTTGTACGTAGCCGGTGACAGGGTACCCGCACCGGGTAGACAGGTAGGACACGTACGTACCCCCTGGTAACGGCCAGGCCCACGGAGGGGTGATTACCCGAGCTCATACCTTCCGAAAGTGCCGAGTGGTCCCTCTGTCCGTTTGTCGGGAGGTGTGACCTGAGGTGTGAACAATCACCTAAGGCGGGAGTGCCCTCAGAGAGGGCCCCCACAAGGGAGGAGTGTGCCATCGGAGGCGCCGGTAATCATGGGGGATTCTTCCGCAATGGTTTCCTCACCTTCTACTATGTCTGCTCACAAGCGTAAGTTCACTGAGTCTCAGCCACAGTCAGTTCTTCCATCGTTGCCACAGTTCCTTGTTGTTTCTCGGTCTGACGAAGGTCATGACTTCTCCACGGTCAACCGTTTCATTATTCAGAAAGGTGTCGACGCAATTGCAGGTCCTGTAAAGTCTTGTTCCAGATTACGGAATGGCACCTTGTTGTTAGAAACAGTCAGTGCCCTCCAGGCACAAAAATTACTGCGTACTTCATTGCTCCACACCTTCCCTGTCCGGGTTGAAGTGCACTGCACTTTAAATTCCTCACGTGGAGTCGTTTATACACGCTCCGTCGATGGATAGTCTGACGAAGAAATTCAGCACTACTTGTCTGACCAGGGCGTAACGGCTGTTCATAGAGTTATGAAAAGGGTTGACACGAACCTCATTCCAACCCGCACTGTCTTCTTGACGTTTGACAACGTTCAACAACCATCGACAATCAAAGCAAGCTATGACATAATTTCCGTTCGCCCTTACGTCGCAAACCCTACGCGTTGCTATCGGTGCCATCGGTTCAATCATACCAGTCAGTCCTGTTCCAATCCGGTCAAATGTGTTACGTGTGGCAAGTATGCCCATGAGGGTGCTTGTCCACCTCCATCCCCTCGCTGCATCAACTGTATGGGTGACCAAGCTGCTTCCTCTCGTGATTGCGACGTTTTTAAGAACGAAAAGCTCATTCAGGAAATCAGAGTGAAGGAAAAGGTGTCGACCTTTGCTGCTCGAAAATTATTCGCCAGTCGACAGCCCACCGTGCCTCAGACAGGAAAATACAGCACTGTCCTTGCTTCTCCACGGCCAACAAAGGAGGCAGCCACGCAGACTTGCGACCTCACCCTTAGTACCACGGTCGTCAGATCGGCCAGCGCAAAGATCTTCCGTTCAACCTCACCACTTTCACCTGCCCACTCTATGGCTCACCCTTCATCGGGTTCTGCTAAATCTCGAGCCCAAAAGTCAGACACCAAGGCTTTGAAAAAAGAGCATACTCGTGAAGATTTTTTACATACTCCAACTTCACAACCATCGGTTCCTCCTTCTTCTAAACATCATAATTCCAAGAAGGCTACAAAGAAACCCAGTTCATCTCCTTCTCCGCCAAGGCGTGTCCCATCTACAGCACCACCTGGCGGAAATCGCCCTCGGCCATCTTCTCTGTCGCCGAGGCGCACTGCTGGCGGCCGATAAACCGGCCGATCGCTGGTGGCAGGAGCTGCTCCTGAACAACCTATGGATCACGATCTTCTGCCTTCTGCTGAATGCCATTTCATGCTGTCGGCCACAAGCTCTGGGCAGTCGTTGAGTTAACAGCACCTTTGGTCACATTCCTCCATATTCTGTTCACCCTATGTCCATTATCCACTGGAATATCCGCGGCATTCGAGACAATCGGGATGAATTGTCGATCCTCTTATGATCCTACTCGCCGGTCATCTTCTGTCTTCAGGAAACAAAGCTGCGTCCCCATGACCGCCTAGTTCTCCCTCATTTTCGGTCTGTCCGATATGATCTCCCCTCTGTTGAAGGCACTCCAGCCCATGGAGGACTCATGAATCATCTCCATGATACTCTCCATTATCACCCAATCCACTTAAACACTTCTTTCCAAGCTGTCGCCATCCGTCTTTCCCTATCTGGATACACGTTCTCTCTTTGTACTGTATACATTCCATCGTCCACACCAATGGCACGAGCTGATCTCCTTCATCTTCTTGGTCAGCTTCCACCCCCCTATTTGCTGGTTGGGGACTTCAATGCCCACCACCCGCTTTGGGGATCTCCACATCCTTGTCCACGTGGCTCACTATTGCCATACGTCTTCCACCAAGCGGATCTAGTTTGCCTCAACACTGGGGTCCCCACATTTTTGTCTGCCTCCACGACAAATTTATCTCATTTGGACCTTGCAGTCGGTACTGCCGCTAGCTCGGCGCTTAGAATGGTTCGCCCTTGATGATACACACTCGAGTGACCACTTTCCATATGTCCTTAGACTGCAGCCTCAACTGCCATATATGCGCCCGCGACGCTGGATGTTTGCGCAAGCCGATTGGACACTTTTTTCGTCTCTAGCGACATTCGATGATCGTCGCTTTCCCAGCGTCGACGATGAGGTCACACATATTACCGACGTTATTCTTACAGCTGCGGAAAGTTCAATACCATTCACCTCCGAATTGCCCCGAGGCCCCCCAGTTCCTTGGTGGATCGAGGCATACCTTGACGAAATACGTAAGCGGCGACGTGCTCTTCGCGTTTTCCGCCACCATCCTGTATCCACTATAAGCAGTTCCGTGCGCGATGCCGTCGTGTCATCCGCGATAGCAAGAAGGCAAGCTGGAAATTCTTTATTAGCTCATTTAACACCTTCACTCCCTCCTCGGAAGTTTGGAGTCGTCTTCGACGGTTCTCAGGCGCGCCTAGTTTCTCCCCGGTCTCTGGGCTCACTGTCACGCATGATACATTAGTGGACCCCGTCGCAATTTCTAACTCATTGGGTCAGCACTTTGCTGAGATTTCGAGCTCTTCAAATTACCCGCCAGCGTTTCTCCCGAAGAAACGTGCAGCGGAAGTGCGACATCTTGCTTTCTCCTCTCAAAATCGCGAACGCTACAATACGTTTTTCTCCATGCGGGAACTCCAACATGCACTCTCTTCTTCTCGCTCTTCCGCCCCAGGACCGGATGGTATCCACGTCCAAATGTTGCTGCATTTATCAACCCATAGTCTGCGTTACCTCCTTCGCCTTTATAATCGAATTTGGACCGACATTACTTTTCCCAGACGATGGCGGGAAGCTATCGTCGTTCCCGTTCCGAAACCTGGAAAGGACAAACATCTCCCCTCTAGCTATCGCCCCATTTCTCTCACGAGTAGTGTCTGTAAGGTTTTGGATGGTATGGTGAATTACCGTTTAGCTTGGTGGCTGGAATCCCGCAGTCTTTTAACACCTCCCCAATGCGGATTCCGAACGCATCGTTCTGCAGTTGACCATCTTGTTGCTCTCTCCACTTATATCATGAACAATTTTCTCCAGAAACGCCAAAGAGTAGCAATATTTTTTGATCAGGAGAGAGCATACGATACCTGTTGAAGGAGAGGCATCCTCCGCACACTGTTCTCTTGGGGCTTTCGAGGTCGGCTGCCCCTTTTTCTTCGCGAATTTATGGCAGAGCGCACATTTAGGGTGCGGGTGAACACTACTCTCTCCAATACCTTCTCCCAAGAAAACGGGGTACCCCAAGTCTCCGTGCTGAGTGTTGTACTGTTTGCCATTGCCATAAATCCATTTATGGTTTGTCGCCTTCCTCATGTCTCGGGCTCCCTCTTTGTGGACGATTTTGCGATCTACTACAGCTCTCAACGGACCAGCCTTCTTGAACGACGTCTTCAAGGCTGTTTCGATCGTCTCCACTCTTGGAGCATCGAAACCGTCTTCCGTTTTTTTCCCAGTAAGACCGTTTGTTTTAAATTTTGGCGACGTAAGGAGTTTCTTCCACCCTCCTTAAATCTAGGACCTGTCACCCTTCCGTTTTCAGACGTCGCTAAATTCTTGGGTCTTATGTTTGATAGTTTCCTATCTTTAGGCTCGCTGTCTGCGATCCCTCAACACCCTCCGTGTCCTGAATGGTACCTCCTGGTAAGCGGACCGAGTGGTTATTCTCCGTCTCTATCGCGCCTTAGTGCGCTCGAAATTGGACTATGGAAGCATAGTTTACTCCTCTGCTCGGCCGTGTATTCTTCGGCGTCTCGACTCTGTCCACCTCCGTGGATTACGTTTAGTGTCTGGAGCTTTTTACACCGGCCCTGTGGAAAGCCTTTATGCTGAGACTGCTGAACCTCCGCTGTCCAATCGGCGAGCTGTCCTTCTGAGTCATTATGTTAGCCATCCGTCTTCCATGCCTGTTAATCCAGCCCATGACATTTTTTTCGACACCTCCTTTGATGTAGGGTATGCAGGCCGCCCCCCCCCCCCCCACCCAACTACCGCCGGGAGTCCGTTTCCGTCAACTGCTCCATTCTCTTTCCTTCCGCTTTCCTAAAACCTTCTTGGCAACTTGGGGTACAGCACCGCCTTGGCTCCGTCCCCGGATCTGCCTGCTCCGTGACCTTTGTCGATTTCCCAAGGATGGTACCCCTTCACTTGTTTATCGTCGGGCATTTGCTGCTCTATGTGCACAAATGACGGACGCCACATTTATTTACACCGATGGCTCGAAAACATCGTTAGGTGTAGGCAGTGCCTATATTGTTGGCGACACCCCAAATCACTTTCGGCTTCCCGACCAGTGTTTGGTTTATACTGCGGAGCTTTATGCTGTTCACCAGGCTGTCCACTACATCTGCCGGCATCAGCGGATACAGCACGTAATCTGCTCAGATTCTCTCAGCTCTTTCCTCAGTCTCCAAGCTCTTTATCCTGTGCACCCTCTGGTCCACCGGATTCAGGACTGTCTGCGCTTGCTCCACATTGGGGTCGTTTCGGTGGCGTTCCTCTGGCTCCCGGGACACGTTGGTATCTGTGGGAATGAGGCGGCCGATACAGCGGCCAAGGCTGCAGTCTCTCTTCTTCGGGCAGCTATTCAGTCGATTCCCTCCACCGATCTACGGAGCGTTTTATGTCTTCGAGTTGTTCTTTTATGGTACGCACATTGGTCGACACTTCCCCATAATATACTGTGTGACGTGAAAGCTCTTCCTTGTGCTTGGGCCTCTTCCTCCCGAACGCGTCGTCGGGAGGAGGTAAATTTAACTAGACTCCGGATAGGGCACTGTCTTTTTAGCCATCGACATCTTTTAAGCGGCGATCCTCCCCCACTCTGTCCCCACTGCTCTCAGCTGTGGACGGTAAGCCACCTTTTAATTGAGTGCCCCTATTTTACTCCGTTACGCACCCGTCTCCAGCTGTCGCCTGATATATCGTCAATTTTAGCAGATGACACGTGCTCGGCTGATCGCGTTCTCGAGTTTATCAGTGCCAGTGAAATGACGTCAGTCATTTGAAACTTTTTTTGGGGACCACCAACCCCTTTCTGTAGTGGATTTTTAAGCCTTCTTTCTGCTTCTAGTTTCTCGAATTTTTTGAGTTTCGTTTCCATTTCTGCTTTGTTCCATTGTCGGTTTCTATCGTTTCCTAAGTCACGGACCGGGCGCTAATGACCATAGCAGTTTTGCGCCCTAAAACCAAAACAAAACAAAAAAAGAAAATACATATGCCTCCTGCTTCGAAAAGATTCTATGTATCAGACGTACTTACGGGTACAAGGTTTTTGGTGGATACCGGGTCAGACGTTAGTTCGCTTCCTGTTGGCCATGCGCCACACAACGAAAAAGACATACAGCCACGTTTGAAGGCAGCGATTAACTCGGTGATTAACACGTACGGATGTAAAGTGTGCAAGATTGATGTGGGTTTTTCCAAACAGTTTACCTGGTCTTTTGTGATAGCTGGTATATCAGAGCCTATTTTGGGCTCTGACTTCCTGTCACATTTCGAGTTGGCGGTCGACTTACAAGGAAAACGTTTGTTTAATCTGGCGGACAACAGTGAAGTATCAAGCACTAAAGGGCATACAACTTGTGAGAAGCTACAGGCGATTGGTAACTCTGTAGCCGAAGAGCTGCATGACGAAGAGAAGATTCTCAGATGTTCTGACGGACAGACAAATGAAGTTAAACATAGTACGGTTCACTATATTCGTACCACGCCAGGACAACCAGTTTCACGTCGAGCACGTAGAATTGCACCAGAGAGATTGACAGAAACAAAGGCGATATTCGAGGAAATGTTACAGGCGGGAATAATTCACCGGTCAGACAGTCCGTGGTCTTCACCCCTACACTTAGTATGTAAGAAAGATGGATCATGGATCCCCTTTACAACCGCCATATACGGGACCATTTCAGGTGCTGAGTAGAGATAAGCATACGGTGGACATAATGTACAATGGTGTTCCGACAAAGGTATCGATTGAACGTGTCAAGCCAGCATGGGTTTTACCCTCTCCGACCTCTGACACCACGCCTGTGCTTCAACACATGATGGACGCAGAGCATACCAAAACACCGCTCAGTACATCGTCCGAGGCAGGTGAATCACCACCACAGACAACAACGTCACTGCTCCCGAGACACCCGACGCACACCAGAGCTGGACGTCAAATAAAATTCAAGTATCAAGATATCCCTGGGACTCCGCACTTTAAGGGGGGGGGGGGGCTGTGTGGCAGTGATATTTTTCATGTCTGGTGCAAAGTGAGATCAAAAGTGCGCGAGAGTTTTTTTGGTCAATGTGTTGTTTTTTATCTTTGCCATAAGACTATAGGATCTCCTAGTTTTTGTTACTTTTCTGTTGTTTTTAGTTTCTTCTCATTGTGAGTTTTCACGAATAACTATTACTTCGTTAACTCATTATACCGGACGGCTAAGCAATTATTTGTTGTAGGCAAGTCGGCTACAGTCTAATCGTGGTTGTAAAAACTCTGCTGACAGTTTTTGTTATATTTGTGGTGAATTTGTGATTAAAAATCACCAGAGAAACATTATAGACTTTGTGAAAAACGTTTATCTATCATACTTTGGATTTAAACTTGGTGAGCAAGATAAATGTTGGGCGCCACATAAGGTATGTTATGTGTGTGTGTGTTGAAGATCTGAGAAAAATGTCCAAAACGGAGAAAAATCCTTTAGATTTGCTGTTCCTATGATATGGAGGGAGCCAAGAAATCATTCTCATGATTGCTATTTTTGCAGTGTTGATATTACTAATCATAATTCGTCGGAAAACAAGAACGTAGTAAGCTAACCTAAACTTCCGTCCGCCATCTGGGCAGTACGGCATGTGTATATTTGCGGGTTCCTGAATCACTAGATGATTTACATTCTATTCCAACAGAAATATTTTCTGATGTACAAGTTGATTTTCCTCAACCAGGTGATGATGAATTTCATTGTAATACAGAAAGTCTAGAGCCCAGACCGAGCTTAACGATTTGGTTCCGGATCTGGGCTTAACGCAAAATAAAGCTTAATTGCTTGGCTCTAGATTAAAATAAAAGGAATTATTGGCAGCTCGAACCGGCATATACATGTATAGAACGAGAGCGCAGCAATTTTCCAAGTTTTTTCAACAAGGTGATTTAATATACTGCTCAGACTTTCCCAATCTGATGAATGAGTTTGGTATTGAATACAAAAAGCAAGACTGGAGCATGTTTATTGATTCATTGGAAACTAGTTTAAAGGCTGTTTTATATCTTTTGGACATTATGTGCATACGAAAGAAAGCTATGAAAACCTGTAAATAGTGCTAAATAAAATAGGCTATTCTGCTCATGGTTGGATGAAATGTGTCGGTATTAAAGTAACATGCATGCTCCTTGGTCAGCAAGGTGGCTTTACCAAATTTAAATGTTTCTTGTGTGAATGGGACAATAGGGTTAGGATTCAACACTGGTGCAGAAAGACTGGCTTGTTAGGGAGTCTATAAAACCTGGTGAGAAGAACATTCTACGAAAAAACCTTATAGATCCAAAAAAAGTATTCCTACCACCTCTACATATAAAGTCAGGCCTAATGAAATAGTTTGTAAGTACTTTGCCTAAAGACAGACCATATTTTAAGTATCTCTGCCAAAAGTTTCCACACCCTTCAGAAGGTAAACTAAAAGAAGGCGTCTTTGTCGGACCTGACATTAGGAAATTGATATTTGATGTTAACTTTGAATTCTCGTTGACCTTAAATGAGAAATAGGCATGCGTATCATTCAAGCAAGTCGTTACAAAGTTCTTGGGACATAAAAAGGCCCTGAATATGTTTCTATTATAGCTACAGTGTTAAAGAAGTTTAAAACTGTAGGATGTTTAATGAGACTGGAAGCTCACTTTTTGAAGAGTCACCTTGATTACTTCCCGGACAATATGAGAGATGTTAGTGGGGAGCAAGGAGAGCGTTTTCACCAGGACATTAAAGTTACGGAAAAACGCTCCCAAGGCCGCTGGAACACCAATGTGATGGGGGACTACTATTGGTCTCTTCACCGAGAAGTTCAGCAAGCGACTCATCGTAGGAAAAGCTACACAGGAAACATCAAAGGAAAAAGAGAAAGAAAATAGAAACCAAAATCCAGCTGACAAGTGAAACCTCTATTAACACATATCATTGTTTTAAGCAGCTTGCTGTAAATACAAACTATGCTTATTTTGTAACAAAGCATTTTATTAATTTCCCCATTTACCATATAGCATAGAATTTTGATACTATGTAATAAAAAGCATATTACTCGAAAACTATGGGTGATACAAAAAAACTAAGGCTAGATATGGATTCAGGTCATGAAATGTATAAAGATCAGCTATCAAAGTAAAAAATCTTTTTAAAAAATATTTTTCGTTGGCCTGTGTTATTAATCAAAATTTATAGCGGTGGCAGGTTTCGAACACGTGATCGAGAACTTTTTGATTGTTAATCAAAGACATTACTCCTACACCACGGGTGACACCTATAATTCTGTCCATCTGCTTATGCCCATTGTTCAGAAAGAGGAAGGCCTTCCATTTTTTTCAAGTCAACAGGTGCCCTTCGTTATTCCAGCTACCTACGATAAACAGTTGCTTACAGCACATTCTTTCGAATAATCTCAGAGGACTGTTTAATAATTGAAGATACACCTTGTTTATTCAGATTTCCAATACACCATATTATTCTCCCCCTTTGTAGATACAAAATCTTATTTCCCAACACAATTTCTGTTCAGTGTGACGGCCCTACACAACCTTACTGGGAGAGCCCATAAGTCTGCAAGGTACCCCCCTACTGTTCGACTTCGGAACCAACGTCTGTCTGATCAGTAACCTCCGCATCATCCATCAGAGGCGTCCCCCCCCCCCCCAGGGGGTCCACAACTCTTTTGTGGATACATGCGTAGCGAGCACGGGACCCCGAGCTAATGTGGCCCTCCTTCCTTTCCGGGCTGCATACCTTCCTCTTCCGCATCCTTCCCTCTCCTTCATCTTTGCCCCTCCTCCCCTCACCTCTGGCTCTTTCCTTCCCTTTCTCCCCCTCTGGGAGTATGGTTTGTGCCTACGTCCGGAGACAGATGCTCGTAAATGTACCGCATTCTAGCCTTCTCTGCTTGTATGTCTTCATCCTTCCTTTGTCCTTCTCTTTTCCTTACCTCTTCTCTTTACCCTTCTCTCTGCTGCGGTGTTTGAGCCCTCTCCTCTTTCCTTTCTCTTTCTTTGTTTTTCCCTTTCTCTTTCTTCCTCCCTGTGCATGTCTGAAGGCTGACCCACGCATTTTTGTGCGTAGCCGGTGACGGGGTAACGCGTAATTCCCCGCCCCGGGTAAACAGGTAGGACACATACGTACCCCCTGGTAACAGCGAGGCCCACGGAGGGGTGATTACCCGAGCTAATACCTTCCGAAAGTGCCGATTGGTCCCTCCATCCGTTTGTCGGGAGGTGTGACCTGAGGTGTGAACAATCACCTAAGGCGGGAGTGCCCTCAGAGAGGGCTCCCACAAGGGAGGAGTGCGCCATTGGAGGCGCCGGTAATCATGGGGGATTCTTCCGCAATGGTTTCCTCACCTTCCACTATGTCTGCTCACGACCGTAAGTGCACTGAGTCTCAGCCGCAGACAGTTCTTCCATCGTTGCCACAGTTCCTTGTTGTTTCTCGGTCTGACGAAGATCACGACTTCTCCATGGTCAACCCTTTCATTATTCAGAAAGGTGTCGACGCAACTGCAGGTCCTGTAAAGTCTTGTTCCAGATTAAGGAATGGCACCTTGTTGTTAGAAACAGTCAGTGCCCTCCAGGCACAAAAATTACTGCGTAATTCGCTGCTCCACACCTTTCCTGTCCGGGTTGAAGTGCACCGCACTTTAAATTCCTCGCGTGGAGTCGTTTATACACGCTCACTCGATGGATTGTCTGACGAAGAAATTCAGCGCTACCTGTCTGACCAGGGCGTAACGGCTGTTCATAGAGTTATGAAAAGGGTTGACACGAACCTCATTCCAACCCGCACTGTCTTCTTGACATTTGACAAAGTTCAACTACCATCGAAAATCAAAGCAGGCTATGACATAATTTCCGTTCGCCCTTACGTCCCAAACCCTACGCGTTGCTATCGGTGTCATCCGTTCAATCACACCAGTCAGTCCTGTTCCAGTCCGGCCAAATGTGTTACGTGTGGCAAGGATGCCCATGAGGGTGCTTGTCCACCTCCATCCCCTCGCTGCATCAACTGTATGTGTGACCAAGCTGCTTCCTCACGTGATTGCCCCGTTTTTAAGGACGAAAAGCTCATCCCGGAAATCAGAGTGAAGGAAAAGGTGTCGAAAATTATTCGCCAGTCGACAGCCCATCGTGCCTCAGACAGGAAAATACAGCACTGTCCTTGCTTCTCCTCGGCCAACAAAGGAGGCGGCCACGCAGACTTGCGACCTCACCGTTAGTGCCACGGTCGTCAGATCGGCCAGCGCAAAGATCGCCCATTCAACGTCACCACTTTCGCCTGCCCACTCTATGGCTCACCCTTCATCGGGTTCTGCTAAATCTCGAACCCAAAAGTCAGACACCATGACTTCGAAAAAAGAGCATACTCGTGAAGATTTATTACGTGCCCCAACTTCACAACCATCGGTTCCTCCTTCTTCTAAACATCATAATTCCAAGAAGGCTACAAAGAAACCCAGTTCATCTCCTTCTCCGCCAAGGCGTGTCCCATCTACAGCACCACCTGGCGGAAATCGCCCTCGGCCGTCTTCTGTGTCGCCGAGGCGCACTGCTGGCGGCCGATCAACTGGCCAATCGCTGGTGGCAGGAGCTGCTCATGAACAACCTATGGATCACGATCTTCTGCCTTCGGCTGAATGCCATTCCCTGCTGTCGGTCGCAAGCTCTGAGCAGTCGTTGAATTGACAGCAACTTTGGTCAGATTCCTCTATTTTCTGTTCACCCTATGTCCATTATCCACTGGAATATCCGCGGCATTCGAGCCAATCGGGATGAATTGTCGAACCTCTTACGATCCTACTCGCCGGTCATCTTCTGCCTTCAGGAAACAAGGCTGCGTCCCCATGACTGCTTTGTTCTCCCTTATTTTCAGTCTGTCCAATATGATCTCCCCTCTGTTGAAGGCACTCCAGCCCATGGAGGACTCATGACTCTTCTCCATGATACTCTCCATTATCACCCAATCCACTTAAACACTTCCTTCCAAGCTGTCGCCGTCCGTCTTTCCCTTTCTGGATACACGTTCTCTCTTTGTACCGTATACATTCCATCGTCCACACCAATGGCACGAGCTGATCTCCTCCATCTTCTTGGTCAGCTTCCACCCCCCTATTTGCTGGTTGGGGACTTTAATGCCCACCACCCGCTTTGGGGATCTCCACATCCTTGTCCACATGGCTCACTATTGCCATACGTCTTCCACCAAGCGGATCTAGTCTGCCTCAACATTGAGGTCCCCACATTTTTGTCTGCCTCCACGACAAATTTATCTCATTTGGACCTTGCGGTCGGTACTGTTCCGCTAGCTCGGCGCTTAGAATGGTTCGCCCTTGATGATACACACTCGAGTGACCACTTTCCATGTGTCCTTAGACTGCAGCCTCAACTGCCATATATGCGCCCGCGACGCTGGAAGTTTGCCCAAGCCGATTGGTCACTTTTTTCGTCTCTAGCGACATTCGATGACCATCACTTTCCCAGCGTCGACGATGAGGTCACACATATTACCGACGTTATTATTACAGCTGCGGAACGTTCAATACCACGCACCTCCGAATTGCCCCGGCGCCCCCCAGTTCCTTGGTGGATCGAGGCATGCCTTGACGAAATACGTGAGCGGCGACGTGCTCTTAGCGTTTTCCGCCACCATCCTACTGTGGCCAACTGTATCCGCTATAAGCAGTTCCGTGCGCGATGCCGTCGTGTCATCCGCGATAGCAAGAAGGCAAGCTGGAAAATCTTTATTAGCTCATTTAACACCTTCACTCCCTCCTCGGAAGTTTGGAGTCGGCTTCGACGGTTCTCAGGCGCGCCTAGTTTCTCCCCGGTCTCTGGGCTCACTGTCGCGCATGATACATTAGTGGACCCCGTCGCAATTTCTAACTCATTGGGTCAGCACTTTGCTGAGATTTCGAGCTCTTCAAATTACCCGCCAGCGTTTCTCCCGAAGAAACGTGCAGCGGAAGTGCGACATCTTGCTTTCTCCTCTCAAAATCGCGAAAGCTACAATACGTTTTTCTCCATGCGGGAACTCCAACATGCACTCTCTTCTTCTTGCTCCTCCGCCCCAGGACGGGATGCTATCCACGTCCAAATGTTGCTGCATTTATCATCCCATAGTCTGCGTTACCACCTTCGCCTTTGTAATCTAATTTGGACCGACAGTACTTTTCCCAGACGATGGCGGAAAGCTATCGTCGATCCCGTTCCGAAACCTGGAAAGGACAAACATCTCCCCTCTAGCTATCGCCCCATTTCTCTCACGAGTAGTGTCGGTAAGGTTTTGGAGCGTATGGTGAATTACCGTTTAGCTTGGTGGCTGGAATCCCGCAGTCTTTTTAACACCTCCCCAATGCGGATTCCGAAAGCATCGTTCTGCAATTGACCATCTTGTTGCTCTCTCCACTTATATCATGAACAATTTTCTCCGAAAACGCCAAACGGTAGCAATATTTTTTGATCTGGAGAGAGCATACGATACCTGTTGGAGGACAGGCATCCTCCGCACACTGTTCTCTTGGGGCTTTCGAGGTCGGCTGCCCCTTTTTCTTCGCGAATTTATGGCAGAGCGCACATTTAGGGTGCGGGTGAACACTACTCTCTCCAATACCTTCTCCCAAGAAAACGGGGTACCCCAGGTCTCCGTGCTGAGTGTTGTACTGTTTGCCATTCCCATAAATCCAATTATGGATTGTCTCCTTCCTGATGTCTCGGGCTCCCTCTTTGTGGACGATTTTGCGATCTACTACAGCTCTCAACGGACCAGCCTTCTTGAACGACGTCTTCAAGGATGTCCCGATCGTCTCCACTCTTGGAGCATCGAAACCGTCTTCCGTTTTTTTCCCAGTAAGACCGTTTGTTTTAAATTTTGGCGACGTAAGGAGTTTCTTCCACCCTCCTTACATCTAGGACCTGTCAACCTTCCGTTTTCAGATGTCGCTTAATTCTTGGGTCTTATGTTTGACAGAAAACTGTGCTGGTCCTCCCACGTTTCCTATCTTTCGGTTCGCTGTCTGCGATTCCTCAACACCCTCCGTGTCCTGAATGGTACCGCCTGTTGAGCGGACCGAGTGGTCCTTCTCCACCTCTATCGCGCCTTAGTGCGCTCGAAATTGGACTATGGAAGCATAGTTTACTCGTCTGCTCAGCCATCTATTCTTCGTCGTCTCGACTCTCTCCACCACCGTAGATTACGTTTAGTGTCTGGAACTTTTTACACCAGCCCTGTGGAAAGCCTTTATGCTGAGACTGCTGAACCTCCGCTGTTCAATGGGCGAGCAGTCCTTCTGAGTCGTTATGCTAGCCAGCTGTCTTCCATGCCTGCTAATCCAGCCCATGACATTTTTTTCGACACCTCCTTTGATGTAGGGTATGCAGGCCGCCCCTCCTCCCTACTACCACCGGGAGTCCGTTTCCGTCAACTGCTCCATTCTCTTTCCTTCCGCTTTCCTAAAACCTTCTTGACAACTTGGGGTACTGCACCGCCTTGGCTCCGGCCCCGGATCTGCCTGCTCCGTGACCTTTGTCGATTTCCCAATTATGGTACCCCTTCACTTGTTTATCGTCGGGCATTTGCTGCTCTATGTGCAAAAATGACGGAAGCCACATTTATTTACACCGATGGCTCGAAAACATCGTTAGGTGTAGGGAGTGCCTATAGTGTTGGCGACACCCCAAATCACTTTCGGCTTCCCGACCAGTGTTCGGTTTATACTGTGGAGCTTTACGCTGTTCTCCAGGCTGTCCACTACATCCGCCGCCATCAGCGGATACAGTACGTTATCTGCTCAGATTCTCTCAGCTCTTTCCTCAGTCTCCAAGCACTTTACCCTATGCACCCTCTGGTCCACCGGATTCAGGACTGTCTGCGCTTGCTCCACCTGGGGGGTGTCTCGGTGGCGTTCCTCTGGCTCCCGGGACACGTTGGTATCTGTGGAAATGAGGCGGCCGATATAGCACTGCCGTCTCTCTTCTTCGGCCAGCTATTCAATCGATTCCCTTCGCCTATCTACGGAGCGTTTTATGTCGTCGTGTTGGTTTTTTATGGCACGCACATTGGTCGACACTTCCCCATAATAAATTGCGGGACGTGAAAGCTCTTCCTTGTGCTTGTATCTCTTCCTCCCGAACGCGTCGTCGGGAGGAGGTAAATTTAACTAGACTCCGGATAGGGCACTGTCTTTTTAGCCATCGACATCTTTTAAGCGGCGATCCTTCCCCACTCTGTCCCCACTGCTCTCAGCTGTGGACGGTAAGCCACCTTTTAATTGAGTGCCCCAATTTTACTCCGTTACGCGCCCGTCTACAGCTGTCGCCTGATATATCGTCCATTCTAGCAGATGACACGCGCTCGGCCGATCGCGTTCTCGAGTTTATTAGTGAAATGTCGTCAGTCATTTGAAGCTTTTTTTGGGGACAACCAACCCCTTTCTGTGGTGGATTTTTATGCCTTCCTTCTGCTTTTAGTTTCTCCAATTTTATGACTTTTGTTCCCATTGCTGCTGGTTTCCATTTTGGGTTTTTTACTGTTTCCTAAGTCACGGACCGGGCGCTAATGACCATAGCAGTTTTGCGCCCTAAAACAAAAAAAACAAAAAACTAAAAATGAGAAGCGTCCAGTGGAGCAGCGAGGTACCTTACTGTGATCTGTCAATCATCTCCGAATAGATTATCAGCACGTACTCACATTGCAAGAGTCACAGCTGCGTGCGGTCGGCCGGCACTTGGGAGATTGGACAGCTTTGCGTGACCTTGTTGCGATGATGACAGACACGTCGCCCAATGACTCACCGTTCGTTCGTTCGTTCCACAGACATTCTGAAAGTGCCTATGATATCTGCGATGTTCTGTTTACCGTTGAAAGAATCTCAGTGACAGCTCTCTGCTTGGAACTCACATCCGTTACAGACGCGATTTCGAAGGCTATATATTTTGCCGCCATCTGTCGCAGATTCATGAAACTATAGGGGCTGAAGAGGGAATGTTCTAGGATGTTACACAACAAATTCTGCATATTTTCAACTGAAACTCCCCGACAAAGAATGAGTCGCATTACTTATTCAAAGTCCTCTTACGTAGAATCTTAGAGATATCTCCTTTGGACCAGACGACTTTCCACCACTAACTTACTAAGCTTTTCTTCTCTATGCTCATCTCTGCAACTTTCGACTCTGGTGCCATGATTGAAAGGAACAGTTGTTTACCGCTCTCGTGGTGTTGCAGTTTATTGGCCAACAGCGAGGTCCGCAGCTCGTGGTCGTGCGGTAGCGTTCTCGCTTCGCGCGTCCGGGTTCCCGGGTTCGATTCCCGGTGGGGTCAGGGATTTTCTCTGCCTCGTGATGACTGGATGTTGTGTGCTGTCCTTAGGTTAGTTAGGTTTAAGTAGTTGTAAGTTCTAGGGGACTGATGACCACAGATGTTACGTCCCATAGTGCTCAGAGCCATTTGAACCAACAGCGAGCAGTGTTGTGCTTGCTGCACGACAAACCCCCATACTGCGTACCTCCCACTGCATTTTAGCAGTGACCGTGTGTTCTGCGAACGGAATTTGTGTCGCGTTCGTCCTTTATCGGGGTGCGCGCAGCGCGAGTATCAAGGTAGACGGGGCGCCGGATATCCCCGCAGCAGGCGGTAACTAAGCGGCGCGAACGAAGCGCTAATTAGGAAGTGTCCCTTTGTCCAATTAAGTGAAAAACACGGGCAGCGCTGCTCTTTCCACTTTAATTGTTTACAGAGCGCGGTGGGCGGCAGCTTTGTGCGATGCTAATCAGCTCCCGTGGGGTCGGCCGGTGCTGCACGCGCGCCCCGCCCGGCGACGGCGCACCTTCCACGTTTGCTCTGCTATTTCTCTGACGAGGAAGAGCAAAACGAGCTGACGCAAACGTCCTGGAGGGTTTAATGTTGGTGAGCACGGGCGCCATGAAAGTACAACGAGGAACGCTGCTGCCGGTTTAGCTTCTGCCATCACATGACCTTCGAGAGAGAACGCTTACTAGGTTAAATTAAATGGCACAGTTAAAGTGTCGAGTGGGCAGACGACGAAGTGGTGTGGTGAGGTTCAGTTGGGAAACGCGCCACTGGTGTGCCAGGGTTACGAGTGCCCGAAACATTAAATAACAGCTCTGCAACAGCTATTAAGTGCACTGCAGTGTGATAAAGTGCAGTTTCCGAAGGCTACGGACTGGCCGCGAATGGCCTCGCCGCATTTGGCACAAGTATCAACCCCCTCTATTCCTCGCGGAGTACAGTTGTAGAACTACCGCAGGCAACCATGAATGATCATAGACTACGGTAGTTTACCAAGTAGACTTCTTCAGTTAAGATCCTGTCCGCTTTACTTATATGTTACGTGTGTTGCATACATATCGGACGTTACCTCATTTCCATGGCTTTGTTTTCGTATGCGATCAGTGTCTTACTAGATTCCCCTACACTCCGGAAGCGGTGAACCGTCTACAAACTGAGTGCGGGTATATAATGTGCTGCATATCCTACAGAACATTTTTGTCTACATAGTTATCGTCAGTTACCTAAAAATACAGAGTATTTATGGCAAAATTGAGATTGTCAATGTTTAATTCAGATTTTATTCGAAAATTTCTCATATTTAATGTCAAACAGAGGGATGTTCAAGCAAAAATAAAAAAAAATAAAAAAAGAATACAAAAATTATCACGTTGCGCTAGAAAACGCAATTTTCTGAAAAAGAAAAAAGAAAAAAAAAAGAAAACGCAAACTATAAACATAGCAAACAGTGCTTGAATATTTCGTCGGGCTTCTGTAAAACACGTTTCTGTTTTTTATAAACAGCTTTCACATTTATTAATAATAACAGGGAACTCTTTCCTTCGATTATGATGAAGAACTTCCTATGAACTACAAAATAACACCAAAAATTATATAGATTTTTTGTGTTTGTGCATGTAAACTGTACTTGCATCAAAAGGAAATTCTTGATTACATAAAAGCCCATAAGTTTTGGGATCAATTAATTTTTCGTACTTAGAAAATGCAATGAATATTATGTAAGAAAATAAAATACCCAGTGACTAACAATGGAGGATGTGGGGTTATATTTATGTACAAAACAAACCAAAACAAAGTGAAGTCGTCGGCTCCCAGTTTCTGTCTCATACATTCATTTATGTTTCTTTCCCTACCAATGCTGCCAATACTATCGATAATCCTACCATTTGCTATGTCATTTGCATACTGTACCAGAACTAATTAACCATAGTTTTCGTCATTCGGAGCTCTATTACCGAGGTAACGGAGCTCGCAGCTTGTCGGAACCTCAGCCCTGCTCTGCATACGAACGATCCAACAAAGCGGATCAGCGTCCAGTAGTATCGAACTTTGAACGACGGCTCCTGAACTAGGCTGGACATTGGCCAGACCAACGTTTACTTTTATAGGATAGGGGGAACGTTCATAGATTCTAAGTTAGCCCACGTCATGAAGAACTAGGCAAGAATGCAGATGTTTGCTTTTGGGCAGCTAAGGTACCAACAACTCACTCCGCACCATATTGTTTGAGGAATCGAATTCCCTCGTATAAAACAACTACAAATGCTTGAAATTACCTAAAAGTTGACTGGAAGACGCTAACTGCTCATTATGAAACATTGGGTGAGTACAATCCGGGTAATTTGCTTTCCGTTTTTAACGCCATTTCTCGTGAATCATGCGTCGTGCAATGATATAGTATTGCAGATACATTTGATGGTACATATGGATACCGTCTGCAAAATATGTTGCTAATAGAGTTAGTAGTAAAAACGTAATAAACTGAAAAGTCATGCCTGATACAGAACTGCCATTGTATGCGGTGAAGCAGACTGTGCACGGCTCGGCCCTAAGGCAATACGTAGGGCCCTAAGGCAATGCATAGTGCGTCATGAAACATATTTCATAGAGTATTCGTGCATTATGAACAAACTGTCACTAAATTATGCAAATAATATACTTATAGCAGACGTTTTCCAATGTGCATCCCAAAACTGCAGTAATCTCCATTTTGGTAAAACTTGTTATATAAATAATCACTTACTTCTCTAAATATCAGCAAGCTTGGAACGTTTTTGGTGCCTTGTCTAGCGTCAGAAATATCCAAAGACTTTTGAGGCTCTACATGTTACATACACATTCGTTATGTCAAGACCAACAACTTGTCCAGGACGTTATGTTGGTCTATAATTCACTAAAACATTCGAGGAGGTAAACATGACATTAAATACCCCTTTGTTAGATAGTAATAACTATCTAAATTAAATGCTATAATACTATCTATAAAAAGATGTAACACATAGAGGTGTGAATGTTGTCTAGTTATAAAAGACGATAATACATAAGCGTACATACCTAAACTAGAGCCAAACTTTGATCCTGTAGACAGCTGACACTGTACTTACGTATGTTGAACAGTAATCTCCAGTGGAGATATGATAATGAACATTTTACAATTTATTATGTGTGTCACAAATTAATGTATCTATCAATATATAATCGAAGATCCTGACTCCCATTGTTATAATGTGACATTGATGATATTGGTTTCAGTATCTAACTGTAAGAATCATCGTAGCAAAATTCAAATAGACTATCTATTTTCGTTTTGACGTACAGGATTCTGATAAATAAATGAAAATATTTAATGTGGAGGTGAGCTGGTGAGCTGTCTGCAGTATTGCGGCAGAGCAGCTGCCACAATAGCTAGTGACGTTATGCTGAACACAGTGCGTAGGATGTTCATCATAAAAAAAAAAATGGTTGAAATGGCTCTGAGCACAATGCGACTTAACTTCTGAGGTCATCAGTCGCCTAGAACTTAGAACTAATTAAACCTAACTAATCTAAGGACATCACACACATCCATGCCCGAGGCAGGATTCGAACCTGCGACCGGAGCGGTCGCTCGGCTCCAGACTGTAGCGCCTAGAGCCGCACGGCCAGATGTTCATTATAAGAAAATAGACACTGTAGAATATTTTGGAAAAATAACACCGAAACGTCGTGGGAGGAATTACCTCTAAGCGTTCTTCATGGTGTTTTATCCCATAAAGAACGTGATTGCTCTTGATTAGGTAAGTACTGCGCCTCACTCTCCCAGTAAGCAACTACGTATGTGCTTCAGAAAGTAACTTACAGACGTCGTCTCGCACTAAGGCTAATGCATATCAAGAATGGAGGATTGTCATGTTTCGGGTTTCATCCAGAGAGAGTTCTGCTGCAGTACACCTGTAAGGTGCGTCACAGTGACCGAGCGAGGTGGCGATGTGGTCAGCACACCGGATTTGCTTTCAGGAGGACGACAGCTCAAATCTCCCTCCGGTCATTCAGATTTCGATAATCCATCATTACCATCAGTATCATCAGCAGCAGGTGTTCTTGTTGGCGTTGCTGAGTCACGATCCCGGTGCTCATTGTTCGATTTTCTACCTGGTCGGGGATTTTTTCCACTAGGGACTGCATCTGTATGTTGACATCATAAATTCGTCATCATCGAGGGGCAAGTCATCCAAGTGGCGTCAAATATAGAGCATCAGACAATCTCCCCAGAAGGGGACTTCCGGTGTAACATGTGACATTTCACATCGGACTATCTGGATATTGGTTTAGTTGACTTTTCATTGTTTTTCTTGTGGTCACTAATCCCAGCTCAGAATCTTCCCGGAGACCTGGATGGGAAATCATCAGAATTTTTGCCAATGCAGAGAGCATTATTTCACTTTTTCAGTTGCAGTCGAGTTTTCCTGTGTGTAAAGCAAATGATCTGTATAATGCAACGATTGCATTGCATTGTGAATCTTTAAGCTGTATACCAGAGCTGATTCCTCCACCTCAAAATGTATATTTAAACCTGAAAGACTAGTGTACCCTGGACCTGTGTACGTTCCTCTTCCTTCCACAGGACGTAGGCGACAGTCTCCACCCACTATAGGTAATGATTTTATTCAAAACGTAAGAACTGGCTGGGATTTGACCAAGGACACAGAACTACTAATCTATAGTCAATTATACTACACCTAAACCACATGTCGTACGTAGAAATTACGATATCTCTCTGCCGACTGATTATAACAGAAAATAGCTTTATTGTATCCTTTGGCTTCACTCACACAGCACAGTGCGCATACTCTGTCGAGATAATACATAGGTAACTTGGGCAAATAGTTAACAGAGATCCGCATGCAAAACAGGAACAGATGTTGCAGGTACTAAGAAAGCATAGGTATGTAAAATACAAATGGAACGATGCAGCAATTGAAAATAAGACGAAATTTAGAGGTAAACGCGATATTAACGAGTTAGATTACACTTGAATAAAGCAAAAACATTTGGCAACGTTTTCGAGAAAATTCAGTGAAACTTTTGGTAGACACTACTGAATTCAATAAGAGTACGAAGAAAAGTAAACAAAACTCTTGTTTGGTAGATACCCAGAAGGGGTCTCCCAGTCAGATATACAATACGAGCATTTCATATTTTTTCCCCCAAATATCTGCAGGGCAAATGCCGGTATGGTTGGTTTGAAAAGGACGCTGCCCATTTACTTCCCAATCTTTTCGTAATGCGGTCTTGTACTCAATATGTAATGACCGCCCTGTCAACGGTGCCTCAACTATAATCTTTCTTCTTTCCTTGCAACACAGTGTGCGACTGAAATGGCGTGTCACCCGGAAACGTATTGCACAATTGAAGTACGAGGGCCAGTACCGTTCTTGCTGCCAACACATCTGCATCACACTCGAATTCACCGTGACATTCTGGCTATATATGGACCTTACGCAATTTCGCGTCCACCCGCCGTGAAATGGTGCCAAAAGTCTGACCAAAGCCGCAAAGACGTTGGAAATTCTGATTTCCATTTTTTCGCCATGCTGAAAAATGGTTCAAATGGTTCTAACCACTATGGGACTTAACATCTGAGGTCATCAGTCCCCTAGACTTAGAACTACTTAAACCTAACTAACCTAAGGACATCACACACATCCACGCCCGAGGCAGGATTCGAACCTGCGACCGTAGCAGCCGCGTGGTCCCGGACTGGCCATGATAAAAGAACATCTGCGTGGAAAGAGGTTTTTCAACAAAGGGAGCGTTCACGCAGCTCTTCTTGAATTGCTCCGTGACCATTATCGAGAAATTGAACGATTGCGAGAACGTACTGGCCGTTCTTTACCGTGCCTTGGTGACTATGTAGAAAAAGTCTTGTATTTGCGTCACTTTGAAGTGGAGTACAGCATTCAGTAACAGTCGCTTGCCCTGCTACAATATTACTGGTCGCAGATGTCTTGCGGACTGTATGCACACTGCTGCTGTACGAGACAGGAGTAAGGGGCAGGTGCTCTGTGGTTGGGCGTGTTGTGCGCCGACTGTACGCCCTGGGAGCTCGCTCGTTACAGGGCTCGCCCGGCTTGCCAGTGTAGGGCCATTACGGTTCGCAGACAGCCTCGTCTCGAAAGGATGATCGATAAGAGGATCAGAACCGACATTCTTCTGCGTAGTTTCCCGATATTTTTTTTTTTTCCAGTGAAAGCGCGGATTGCCATGTGATGTAATACTAGGAGCGTAAGCCTCTACAGCAGAGAAAAAATGAAAAATAGAAATAAAAAAGCTGCCACTGATCAAATGTTGGAAAGGATGGCGGAAAAGGCTGGAGTAAACATTTCTTTCGGGAGAACCAAATTCATAACGAACGTTAAAAATGCTCCAAAATTCCTGAACAACGTATATAGTAGGATAAAGAGACTGACTAAATTTAAGTATTTAGCGGAAATAACACAGTGAAACGGACTAGAAAATGAAGCAAACGAAAACAGACCCCGGAAAATGGCTTATCAGTTAGCGAAGCACATGTACAACAGAAACATCACTCTCAGCAAAAATAAATATCCAACAGTACAATACTCATTAAAACATAGTGCCTTTATGCAGCGGAATGATCAGCCCACAACACAAAGGGAGATAATGAAGCGCTGGAGGAAAAGCTAAGGAAGGTACAAAGTTGGGAGACTGTGGACGACAGGAAGTAATGAAGAAATCTACACCCAAATTGAATAACTTTTTCATGCTCTTAGGAAAAGATATAGTTTTATGGTCACTTGGTATCCATGAACTCGAAAAGACAGATTGAAAAAATATTTAACCGTTTAGACAAAAATCTAGTAACGCTAATCAATTGGTTCAAAGAAGTGAAAAAGGACCTAGCAGGAATTAACGTTACAAAAGTAGAAATTTTAGACAGGCCTACTTTTCGAAAGAAGATTAAGAAATTCGGAGTTTCCAGGAAAATATCATAAAAACGTCACGCTATGGACAGATATAAGAAGAAAAGAAAGTGAAATAACGGCGAAGTGCAGCAAAGCCCTAAAATCAGAAAAGAATCATGACGAAGTTACTTCACGCGGTCCGTAGATGTCTGAAATCGAAGAAAGAGGCTATTGCTTTTTGTTATCGTAAGAGTCAGAATAGTACTCTTCATCTCAGAGTAGCACATAAACCCAGCGTCTTCAATTATTTGTTGGATGTACGCGGTGCAGTGACGTTAAAATGGCCACCACATATGTTCTGTAACAAAGACCAATAACCAAATACATACAGGAGGTACACGCACTAGTACTGGACAGCATATACAGCGTGTTCGAAAGGAGTAGTGGGGTGGTGGGGGGTGGGAGAGGCGGGAGGTGTGGTCATCCAGTGCAGTCGTCGTCGTAATGCGGAAGTGGAGCCATTTGTCTGATGTCCAGATGGGCATGATCATTGGCTTTCAGGGCAAGCATTTCCAAAACGGCTAAGTTTGTAAACTGTTTGCGTGTCGCCGTGGCTAAAGCATACCGTGCATGGCAAAATAACGCTATGTTAAACAGGTGCAGATGCAGATTTGGTACATCACGGCTCACATACGACAGAGGTGAGCGACGGCTGTGGAAATACGTGCAGACTACCAGATGTTCAACTGGTTAACAGTATGAGGCTCCGCGGTAACCGACTGGTTCATGCACCCATGCTCACTGCTTCTCATCGGCTACCAAGGCTGGAATGTGCACACCAGTACCGCATCAGGACATGCACTGAGTGGCGACAGGTGACCTGTTAAGAGCAGCCGGCCGTTATGGCCGAGCGGTTCTAGGCGCTCTAGTCCGGAACCGCGCTGCTGCTACGGTCGCAGGTTCGAATCCTGCCTCGGGCATGGTTGTTTGTCATGTCCTTAGGTTTAAGTAGTTTTAAGTCTAGGGGACTGATGACCTCAGAAGTTGAGTCCCATAGTGCTCAGAGCCATTTGAACCATTGTTAAGAGCAATCACGTTTTACGCTCTATCAGACAGCCGCTGTCTACGGAAGAGTCCAGGCCGGAGGTCCCTCCTGGGGTATCTCGTCAATTCGCAAGGCACCATGGCTTAACACAAGTTTCCATCTGTCTTTCAGGATCATGTCCACCGCTACATGCAGTTTATCTGTGGCATCTATTAATAGAGAAATTCGATATGTTACACAGCTAGCTGTGTAGGAGAGAATTTCGAAGCGCACCAAGATGAGTTTTATCACCGGATTTCCCGGATTTTAACCCACTCCAGAATCTGTGGGACCACCACTTCGGATGTTCACGCCGTGGATCCTCAGCCGAGAAATCTAACACAGCTGGTCATGGGTCTAGAGTCGGCATGGCTTCACATCGCAGTCGGTACCTTCCAGAACCTCGCTAACTCTCTTCCTGCAAGTCTCGCTTCAGTCCGCTATGCAGAAGTTATTCAGGCTTCTGACAGGTTGTCGCATTAATGTGACCAATCTCTGGCTTCCCCTGCAGCTTTTACAGTCCACAACACAAAAAATTCCATGGCATAATGACTCGATGCCTCAACACACTCCCGTTATCGTGTTGGTTCGAGTAGCTCTGAGCCCTATGGGACTTAACATCTGAAGTCATCAGTCCACTAGAATTTAGAACTACTTAAACCTAGCTAACCTAAGGACATCACACACATCCATGCCCGAAGCAGGATTAGAACCTGCGACCGTAGCGGTCACACGGTTCCAGACTGAAGCGCCTAGAACCGCTCGGCCACACAACCCGGGTATCCTGTTGCTTCTACTTCACAGTGTTATTGTGAAATTCTGTTCTCACCTATTGTGCGGAGAACACTTTTCAACGTCCATCCACTGAATCACATCTCATACGCTTAATTTGTCTTCCTTTCTGTTAGACTCACTGTCCACTATTCGCTTCTATACAATCTGTGCTCCAAACGTACATTCCCAGCAATTTCTTCCTGAATTTGTGGACATTGTTGATACCAGCACATTTCTTTTGACCAGACTCCCATGTGTTAATCTGTTTTTAATGTCCTATTTGCTTCGTCTGTCAGGTTGTGTTTCCAAGAATTACTACACTTCATTTACTTCGTGATCTCGAATTTTTATGTTAATTTTATACATTGTAAACATCACGTCACATCAGACATTACGTAACGATAACTTTTGAATTCTCTGTGATACCTTTTATAAGAGGAAATACAATCAGATACATAGAAAACATACTGTCGTAGCTCTGTAATCCTTTGTAAGCGTTTAGCACTTAGTGACCGTCGTTATTTTAGTGATTTTACGATTGCAAACACCACAGGAATTTAAAGTTCTTTCTATACAGCTGTGTACGTAAATAGATTAAGAAGGAATGCAAATAGCGAACTCGAAAGATAATAAGTCTTGTAGTAATGTCAGTTGAGATTATAATACCTTTCAAGGTATGGAGCAGGGAAACGGTCTAGAATTTAAGGTGTCCGATAGAAGTACTAAACGCTTGAGACAAATTAATGCAAAATGAACTTGCTAGATCGTTAACAGAAGGTCAATAGAACAAGATACTTCCTCAGAACTGGATAAATGGTGTACCTAGTCTTCTTCACAAAAATACAGATTGAAAATGCTGTAGAGGGCGAAGAAGCAATACAAAAATGTGTCACAAAATTTCGTCCTGCACATATTTACGGCAGTAAATGGAGATTAAAAATCGGCAGTCTGGCAACACTGTAATCACATGTAGCCTACCTACCTTTGTCAGCATACCGCATTAGTGCTGCGCATGTGGTGTGGTGGATAACACATTGGGTAGGCATGCATGTGGTCGAGGGCTCGAAACTGGGTGGAAGCGTATTTGTTTTTATTTGAAAATTTTATTCAGGAGTATAGCACTGTAAACTATTGTACTTCCACTTTGTGTTCGTAGTGCGTAAGCACACATGTTTTGTAGAAGACCCACTTAAGTCACTGTATGATGATCAAGACACCAGATACCGTATCTTGCAGACTAACATTTATCAAATAAAAACTAATACGCCTTAATCGAACTCTTGATCTCCTGCATGCTAACCCAAAACGCTATCCACTGCACCAATTGCACAGCGCTATGCCTATCTGCTGACAGAGATAGTTACCGTACATTCAATTACTGTATTACATTGTTGCCAGATTGCTGATTCTTAACGTCCGTTTACTCACGGCAATATACGTATGACGGAATTTTGTGAGAGACATTTTTGTATTGCTAGTTTGTGAGGCATCGCGTTGCGAACTCAGAGTGCGCGAATTTTTCTTCACCCCTGTATAAAGCATTAGGCACGACGCACGAATTTCTACTTTATAACTGAGTCCCTAGTTTAGGTACATTTACAAGCCTGTTTCTTACTTAGAAACATAGTTATACTCACACAAATGAGTTAAAAACTATGGCTGGCTTCTGTTTTGTGCGAATAATATGTTTACACTTACAAAATGAGACTATTGCACAATAAGTGACATGTGTATGTTGAGAAAGGTTGAACAGATACACGATTTTTGTAAATTGTGGTTACATTGGTTCTCTCTCTCTCTCTCTCTCTCTCTCTCTCTCTCTCTCTCTCTCTCTCACACGCACACACACACACTGTGTGTGTGTGTGTGTGTGTGTGTGTGTGTGTGTGTGTGTGTGTGTGCAGGTGCGTCCATGTTCATACGATCTATTTTTGATTTAACGATGTCGTCATTCACATGCTGACGATATTTTCCGCTTTGTTAAATCTGGAATTATAACTTCATATGTTCGAATATTAACAGTGACTGCATATTATCAATAAATAATGAGTACTGCTGTATTCACTCTCTTCCATACGATGTGCACGGAACTACATGTAACGCACTTTCCTGTGCAAAGCTTGCTGTTGACTCAAATGCAAAGGGTGGCTTAAATAATTGAAGCTGCTGAATAAGGCAACACATACTTACGAATTGCTTTATGCATGCGTGTCAATTTCGGAAAGAGGTACCCGTGACGTATTTGATTCTTGTTTCCCTTTGACTCGCAGAAGGGAAACGTGTTCTCTGAAGCGTGACAAATCATGTCCCAGAGGTATTCCTAAAATTACTATGCTCTGCAAAAAGTGACTCCTACAGCGCAAAACTACATCAAGGTAAAATGATTTTATGATCAGAGTAACCAATGCAGAATTTAAGCAGCACTCGAATGAGTGGTAGACTGTAAATGTGGTACCATACAGTATTCTCGAGCTGATTAACCGATTGCTTGTTATCATAGGTCTTGCAGCTACTACCGTGACAAAAACACTTTTTTCACTACGCACACATTCAAAAAGTTGCCTTTTAACTTTGATATGGTGCGCCATTGTCAAACCGCAATATACTGTGTTGGTTGGTTATATTTTCAAACAAATTCATGAGAATATTTTGTTGCCAAAGAAAAATTCTCAGTAAGGGTGACACTGTTTTTCTAATCTTAATTTTTCCTTAGGTTTAATGAGAAATAAGATGTACACAATACAAACAGTGATGGCTCAATAACTTTCATCACACAGAGTAAAAATGATCCATAAATCACATTGCAGAATATACGTTAAAGAGGTGTATTTCTGATGATAAACATCTTTTATTCGGTCCTTTTTATCGAATTTGCTTCTAAACAATGGTAGACTGTCAGTGATAAAAGTTTCTGCTCTTCAACGGAAGCATTTCCAAAAATGGCGTTTCTCGTTGCGGCGGGATGTTCACACGAAATTTCAATCACCAACTTCCTCCTTCGAATAAGAAAATATTCTGTTGACTCCGACGTACATATGGACAAATGATCATCATAATAAAATAACAGAAATCAAAGCTCGCACGGAAAGGTATAGGTGTTCGTTTTTCTTCCCACGCTATTCGAGAGTGGAATAACAGAGAATTACTGTGAAGGTCGTTCGATGACCCCTCTGCCAGCCACTTCAGTAGTATCCATGTAGATGTAGTTGTAGATGACTGTGTACTTTTCAGATATTATCAGAGAGAGTAAACATTGGTAAAGTGTTAAACAAATGCTAAATGCTCTTGAAACTAAAAATAACAGCATGATAGCACTATGTATTTCTGTAGTGATGAACAAGTGAGAGTGATTCCCTTAGAGGGATATACTAAAGAATCAATATCTGGAAAGAATAACTTGCTACTCAAAATGGTTGTGTGATGTCAATGGATCAATTGGCTGTCCGACGGGTAATGACACGTTTGGGAAATTGGAGTGTGCTGTGATGTTTTAATGGATAAGGTAATATAGAAGGCCAGAGAATTATGACAAAAAGAGAGAGAAAGAAAATGGAAGCGACCATATGCGTGAAGTTGTATGGTGAGCAGGTGGAATGGAGTTAATAGGAAGAATAGAAGTGAGTCCAAATTTCAGAGCAGTGGCTACAGTTCTGTTGGGAGATAATTCTGTCTGAGAAGATTGTACTCTGGAAGGGATGTGTTTCTGATGTCACTGCTTGTACTGTAGACAAGGGGAAGGAGACGGTGTTGTAGGTGTATAATTGACAGAAAATACAATATTTTGTAGGTATTCAAAACATGTAAATATGAAGGACTTTGTTTTCCTTTGGAGAGGGCAATTGAATATGAAGATGGTAAAAGTTACAGACGAAACACCAAAACGAAATAGTTACCTGTCACTGAAAATATCTGTAACAATGGTTCAAATGGCTCTGAACACTAAGCGACTAAACTTCTGAGGTCATCAGTCGCCTAGAACTTAGAACTAATTAAACCTAACGAACCTAAGGACATAACACACATCCATGCCCGAGGCAGGATTCAAACCTGCGACCGTAGTGGTCGCTCGGTTCCAGACAGTAGCGCCTAGAACCGCACGGCCACTCAGGCCGGCAAAATTTCTGTAAGTATCCATCAATTTTTGGAGATGACAGTAGTGTGGACTTAATCGTAGCGCAAGTGTCAGAAGCAGAATCATAAATTTTGAGAAATGGTATCTATTCCTTGGGCTTCAATAATGCCATTTCTAACTAAAGTTACAAATCATAGTCTCCGTATTATATGTAATGTAGCATTTGTTCTGCAGTTCGTAGATTGCTTTAACTGGAAGTGGATTAATATTTAGTCCATCATGGACAGTAATGATGATGCGTTCATTCCCGATGAATCAGTTGCTGCCATTTTGTTATTCTCATAATTTCTGTGAGGAAAAACCATCACGTTCGACTGTGAATTCTTCATTTCCTTTATGTTATGCAAATAGTTGTTATTTCAAAGCAGACCTTTCAAAATACTGACATCGTCATGGCAGAGTGTCACCGCCTTATTCGACTCGAGGTAACTGTAGGTGTTGTCTACATGAACCCGCTTGGGCCCAGCGGCCTTTCATCAACGCCCCTATTATGCAAATTACCGACGACAGGACTGGCAAGTTTGTTGCAGGATCAAGGTTTTATTGGATTTCACACTCAATTGCTATACAGAAACCAAAGTTACACGCATGTCTAATTTCAACGATTGTATATTTGGTCTTCAAAAGTACGCACAGAAGAACTAGCATTTTTAGGATTCCGTGTCGCAGTCGATAAAAAAGGAACGCTTAAACGCTTACTTTGTTGTCTGTCTGTCTGTCTGTCTGTCTCTCTGTCTGGTAACGCTCCATCTTCTCACCAACTGGTTAAGTATCGAGCTTAAATTAATTAATAAGGTCTACGTCCCTTGCAGTGTAAATAATTTAAACTTCTAAGTCAATGCAGTCAAAAGCTATGGCCACATACGTCATATTGTGATACTCTAAAAATTCACTTATCAAAACCTATAGATGAATTATGCATATACATAACTTTACAGAGCGGCAGAGCGCGACTCCTACTCACATTTGTCCGTTTACTAAATTTACATTAGTTCTACTGAGTTTCGTTGTTGTTCCTTTTTGGATTAATTTGTATACTTCAGCGTTTCATTTGAACTGGACAGACGCAAGCAGGACTGAAAATGTGATTCTATGTTTTCCAAATCGATTATATGAATTACATACCATCTATAAATCACATAAAGGGTTTATGCCGTAACAATATACCACCGGCGCTCCTATCGCAGCACAAAAATACGAATATGTTCCTGTCTACTTAAAGAAATGTGTGACTGAGAACTGGAGTACCAGCTGCTTCATTCTGCCTTCCTCAGCATCTTTGAAAATTTTCCCAAATAGTTTGGCATGCGAACATATTCACGCTTTTTTTTTTTTTTTTTAAATTCAAGTCGCCTCGAACTCCCACAAGCTCCCCAAAACGTAACTCACTTACACTCACTAGTCCATCGTCGTAAGTTGCTCTTACCCATTCACTCCCAGTTGTCCTTCCTAATTTACTCGTTGAGCCCAACTGATTTTCGTTATCTTATTGTGAGTCTCTGTCATTGTCTCCCGCGTCACAGACACAGTCCCCTTCCTTCTGTCCCACTACTACAGTCTCTTCTCACTATCACTATCTCCTTCTTGCTGTCTCTCTTACTGCTAATATCTCCTTCCATCCTTACTACCACTGATGTGTCTTCTCACTGTCGCTGTCTCCCTCTCTTCCCATTGTCACTGTCGTATATTCTGCCTCTCATTATCATTGACTCTCACACACTTCTACTTTCTCTTTCTCTTTATTACTCCCCCCTCCCAACACTTTCTGCTTCACTCTTTACCTAGCTCTCTTCTGTCACTGTAAACTATGCTCCACTGCCACTGTGTCCTCTCTTTCTCTCAAACTCCCGTTGTCACCTTCTCTCTTTCTATAACACAACCACTGTCTGTCTATTACGTCCAGTATTTATTAATTTCCCTTCTCTTTGCCACTGAAACTGTCTTCCTCTCGCTCAGCATAACAAAGCTCGAATATGTTCGCATGCAAAATGTTTGTGAAAAATTTTTAAGGTACTGAGGAAGGTGAGGCAGCTGGTACACTACTTTTCAGTCAGACACTTTTAAATAAACAGCAACATTTGCAGTTTTTGTGCCCTGCTAGGAGCATTTTTCCGCTGGTTCTCTCCTCTTTCTTCTGCTGCGTCATGTAATACGTCTCATATGAAAAGAAATGTATTGTTCAGTATCATTTAGGTAGTCTACTTACAAGAAAGTGATATAACACAAAACGAATTTTACATCTCAGACCGGATTTTACATGCAAAACAAATTTGCGCGGGTCTCAGTACTACAACTGGGGTCTCCAGATGATAACGGAGACACTTTTCAGCACATTTATCAGTGTTACGTGAGTTTATAATCTACTTTTTCACCCGATTTTACGTGCGTATTTCACTTGTACAAGTTGAGTAACTTGGAACCTCCGTATCTTGGAAACGGACAAAGATATCGAGAAAATTTTCAGTGTTGCTGGAGATCGGGAACTTAGGAATACATCGCAAAAATTTCGTCGATTTTCTGTGCACAGCCTTCTTGGAATCCTCGGCTGGGTTTTGGTCTGCTGCTTAGTGGCGAAAATGTAGTAAAAATATCCCTTTCTTGGGGTTTTCCGAGGAACCGCCCATGAACTAATGGTGCCTCTATAGGTCCCAGTTACAACAAATTTAAAATGATCCAACTTACTCCATTTGCCTGAACAGGAGGAAATGTGTGGTATTTATTCTTTAACCCTGTACTGTAGGATAGACACTAAGGTGATCTTTTTGTAGGGTATACTAATGCTGATGCATGCTGAACCACACGTTCAGTCCCCCCCACCCCCCTCCTACCCCTCCCAAATATACTCTACATTTTCCCAGCTTCAACTTATGACTTCGGGAAGAAATGCTGAACTTCGGCTTATCTAACGATAGTAATTTTGTCATTGGACTATACACGAAGCTTTTTTTGTGTTTCCTAAATTTTGGCAACGAATTCTACTGCTGTTATACTATCTTCTGTTGCTGTAGGTAGTACTCTATATTACTCTGATCATCGATGCAAATTTAAAGTATCTAAGCATTAGGGACTACCAATAGCTTCGTTATTATATTCACATATTCTCTTTCCCCACGTGACAATAGTTTATAATTCCTCTAATTTTATAACCGACGCTCACAAATTAACACAGCATCTTTTGTCATTCACGTTGGTAGTTTCATTGCTTTGAAGGAAAAGAATAGCTAAACTCCTCATGTAGATTCAACCCTTTTATTTCTTCTGCCAGGTTTCATAGCTTCCCTAAAAACATTCTACATCTGATTCGTTTGGATTTTAGGTTTATGTTGACTTTTCATTCTTTGTCTTGTGGCAGTGATCCCAGCTGAGGACGCTTCCGGTGATCCGGATAAAGACTCATCCGGAATTTTTGCCAGTCGAGAGATAATTATGGCATTTTTTCAGTGGCAATCGACTTTTCCTACTGTAAAAGAAGTTTATGTCTATAATGTAAACTGCCCCTTGAATCCTCATGCTGTCGACCATAGCTAATTTCGCCACTGTAAGGTGCGTTTTAAGGCACTGCAGTCACGGACTGTGCGGCTGGTCCCAGCAGAGGTTCGAGTCCTCCCTCGGGCATGGATGTGTGTGTTTGTCCTTAGGATAATTTAGGTTAAGTAGCGTGTAAGCTTAGGGACCTTAGCGGTTAAGACCCATAAGATTTCACACACATTTGAACGCTTTTTAAGATGCGTTTGTCTGGCAAAGATGATTGAAGCAGATAGGAGGGGCACATTGGGCAGCAGAAAAACACACTTTCCTTGTAGATGCACGGATTGTTGGAGTGAGTGGGGCGTAGTCTCACCTTGCCGGTTAAACATCCTGAGGCGATTTTCGTTTTGTAGTTATTTCAGTGGTTTCAAAATGTAAGAATTCTGTCAGATGCTGCTCCCAGATATTTCGAAGCTCGGCAGTACAGTAAACGGGTTCCTGACCGTACTACACGTAGCGCACGACGAGCTTCTCTATTCCGTATATTAAATGTATAGACTTTTATCTTAAAAATGGACTGGGAGTAGCTGGTTTCGATAATAGTGCCCCGATAGATTTCGGAGCGCGATTGTCACATATCTCTCCACAGAATCAAAGCGTTTGATGTGTGCAGCGAAGGCTGCAACATCTGCATTCAGGAAGCTTTTTGTATTTGGAGTCAGCAGTACGTAGCTGATGCAGATGCTGCAGAATACTGGAAAAATGATGCTACTAGAAACCTTCCTTGAGGTGAGTCGTTTTTCTGTGTTTTCAGAAATTACACAGTCCTTGGAAGTTAACGAGAAGCCTACAGTTTTGAATAATAGTGCTGATAAATTCAGTGAGTTGGAGGCCTGTCTGAAAACTTGTATATAGTATTAGGTGACTGACAGGATCATACGCTGCTGTCAGGTCCACGAAAGCCACACCAGCAGAGTGACGAATTTCAAACACATCCTCCATGATGGAAATAGGATTCCAGGGTGAGTTTAAGAGGTTTTGTACACTCCTGGAAATGGAAAAAAGAACACATTGACACCGGTGTGTCAGACCCACCATACTTGCTCCGGACACTGCGAGAGGGCTGTATAAGCAATGATCACACGCACGGGACAGCGGACACACCAGGAACCGCGGTGTTGGCCGTCGAATGGCGCTAGCTGCGCAGCATTTGTGCACCGCCGCCGTCAGTGTCAGCCAGTTTGCCGTGGCATACGGAGCTCCATCGCAGTCTTTAACACTGGTAGCATGCCGCGACAGCGTGGACGTGAACCGTATGTGCAGTTGACGGACTTTGAGCGAGGGCGTATAGTGGGCATGCGGGAGGCCGGGTGGACGTACCGCCGAATTGCTCAACACGTGGGGCGTGAGGTCTCCACAGTACATCGATGTTGTCGCCAGTGGTCGGCGGAAGGTGCACGTGCCCGTCGACCTGGGACCGGACCGCAGCGACGCACGGATGCACGCCAAGACCGTAGGATCCTACGCAGTGCCGTAGGGGACCGCACCGCCACTTCCCAGCAAATTAGGGACACTGTTGCTCCTGGGGTATCGGCGAGGACCATTCGCAACCGTCTCCATGAAGCTGGGCTACGGTTCCGCACACCGTTAGGCCGTCTTCCGCTCACGCCCCAACATCGTGCAGCCCGCCTCCAGTGGTGTCGCGACAGGCGTGAATGGAGGGACGAATGGAGACGTGTCGTCTTCAGCGATGAGAGTCGCTTCTGCCTTGGTGCCAATGATGGTCGTATGCGTGTTTGGCGCCGTGCAGGTGAGCGCCACAATCAGGACTGCATACGACCGAGGCACACAGGGCCAACACCCGGCATCATGGTGTGGGGAGCGATATCCTACACTGGCCGTACACCACTGGTGATCGTCGAGGGGACACTGAATAGTGCACGGTACATCCAAACCGTCATCGAACCCATCGTTCTACCATTCCTAGACCGGCAAGGGAACTTGCTGTTCCAACAGGACAATGCACGTCCGCATGTATCCCGTGCCACCCAACGTACTCTAGAAGGTGTAAGTCAACTACCCTGGCCAGCAAGATCTCCGGATCTGTCCCCCATTGAGCATGTTTGGGACTGGATGAAGCGTCGTCTCACGCGGTCTGCACGTCCAGCACGAACGCTGGTCCAACTGAGGCGCCAGGTGGAAATGGCATGGCAAGCCGTTCCACAGGACTACATCCAGCATCTCTACGATCGTCTCCATGGGAGCATAGCAGCCTGCATTGCTGCGATAGGTGGATATACACTGTACTATTGCCGACATTGTGCATGCTCTGTTGCCTGTGTCTATGTGCCTGTGGTTCTGTCAGTGTGATCATGTGATGTATCTGACCCCAGGAATGTGTCAATGAAGTTTCCCCATCCTGGGACAATGAATTCACGGTGTTCTAATTTCAATTTCCAGGAGTGTATTTACTATCTAGATAGTAAAGGAAACAAAGACTAAAGTAAAAATTTCTCGACTGGACCTATTAAACTAAAAAATGTTTTCAGAATTGCACTTCGTTATATCTGTAAAGTACGGTCGCAGGTTCGAATCATGCCTCGGGTGTGGATGTGTGTGATGTCCTTAGGTTAGTTAGGTTTAAGTAGTTCTAAGTTCTAGGGGACTGATGACCACAGATGTTAAGTCCCATAGTGGTCAGAGCCATTTGAACCATATATCTGTAAAGTAAACTATTGAATCTGTGCGTATTACACGTTTTGGCTTGACAATGGGACAGGGACTCCTAATACGAAAGCCGTTCAAGAACTCGGCAAGCAAAGGAAATATAAATGTTTGTATTTACTACGAGAGAGGATAACAAACAAATTCTGTGCTAGACCTTGTTATGACAGTGATTAGAACAAAATGAAGATGATTTGAGCATGTAGCCAAGCGAGTGGATGACGGAAAGACCAATGAAATCCTTTGCTGCATACGTTGCTAGACATGGGATATGACCTAAACTACGACCAAAGATAGGTTGACGACATTAAAAAACATGATTAAACATTACATGTGTGTATATCTGAAGATTGTTGCGAAAGAAAATGTCCCCACTAGGCCTTTGTTCAAAACTGGATGTCTTATGGCTGCTGATAATGAAAACTCAACAGGTCGATACTACATTACTGAAAAGTGTGTTCCGGAATATTGGACTTATATTTAAACCAAGAATGGAATGTTTCACGTCCGTGTGTTAATGTTGTTGTTGATGATGTCATAGACTGACATCAACCAAAGCGTGTACAATGGAGCTGCGAAGAGTTTCAACTTTACAGCTTATAAATGAAATGTAATATGCATCACGCAAAAATATCCTCCAACCGTGCAGTTCTCTGCAGTGCTGAACATTACAATAATCACATTTCATCCATGAAACGGCTGGCAAAGCCTAGTCAACGAGTATCCCAAATCACACTAAACAGTACACACCACAAATGGACGTTTCTTTACATTTCTTTGACAAAGACTCGTATTGGGCAGAGCAGATAAATAGCGTAGTTTCAAAGCTCAATCTATAATTCAGTTGTAATTTCGTTCATAATTTCGTTTATCTATCATTAGCAGAATAAAGTTACGTGTAAGAACAGTGAAAGAAAGAATGAACATTCCTAGTACTGTAATAAGGTAACGTGAATCAGACTACACGAAGAAGTAAAATGAATGTCCCCGTCTTAATAACAGCGAGTCTCTCCAGTTGCAGCAGTTCGTTAGCTGTTTCTACAAGCGCTTACATGAACCACTAGCACAGCGCCGCTTTAATCTTCCTGATTAGTCCCCAGTAAATTCTCGAAAAACTCTCTCCCTTTTCAACCATGTCTGCTCTTTCTGCGATCTATTTTACCTACTCTCTGCTCTGTCGTCTCCATTTTCTTTCATCCTCTTCTCCGCATTCACCATTGTTTCCCTTTCTCTCAGCTGCTTTATTGCTTGTCCCCATTCACCATACAAATTAGACAAAGGCAGATGGGTACAATACCAGCTGCTCAGTGTGATACGACAGGTACGTTACTGAAACGGCACATATCGTGTAAATCCTTGTGAAGTGGCTTAGCTGAGTAAAATTGGCAGCATTGGTATCGATACGTACAGTTACAAAAATAGTGGATGTCAATTTACGAAATTCATGCATATTGTGTGAACGGTTGCAGGTACAATTAGTTTATTTCACTAAATAGTTTGGAATGTCTGTTAACAGATAAGAGCTGGGGACGATTTGAGTGAACTTCAGATTATTTGTAGCCCGGATAGATAAAGCTATCGTCAAAACCCAACTTTTGCTTTGAACTCTGTATTTCTGTAATAGGCGCAGTCGTACTCAATTTAGTATTCCCCTGCCACTCTCCGGCCTTTTAAATAACTTAAATAGTCAATAACAGAGCGAGCTGCAGTATTAGCATTGATTACGGACCATATTGCAAAATGGTTCAAATGGCTCTGAGCACTATGGGACTTAACATTTGAGGTCATCAGTCCCCTAGAACTTAGAACGACTTAAGCTTAGCTAACCTAAGGATGTCACACACATCCAAGCCCGAGGTAGGATTGGAACCTCCGACCGTAGCGGTCGCGCGGTTCGAGGCTGAAGCGCCTAGAATCGCTCGGCCACTTCGGCTGGCCCGTATTGAAGTTCGCGTTTGTCACACAGAAAGACGTGTGTGTGTCTTGGTACAGCTGTATCGACTACTCTCAGAGGTAGTGATAAATATGCCACGATGTTTTTGGTGATATAGAGGATGAAAATTTAAAGCCCCAAGTAAATTTACAGTGTTATCTGACTCGAGAAACGTCTACGAAATAATTGCATAGGGCACACTTTCACAAATCCAACGCAATTGGAAAAATATGCGGGTTTGTACATCTCAAATCAGTATATAAGACGATAGTATCTGTTCCCGAAAGAACAGTTACCGTTGATGACCATGCAGCTTTGCTAGAATGAAATGAAATTAAATGGACACCCTAGCTGCAACCAGGCGTTGATATACTTCATTGGGGACATGTTGAAAATGTGTGCCCTGACCGGGACTCGGACCCGGGATCTCCTGCTTACATGACAGATGCTCTGTTCATCTGAGCCACCGAGGGCACAGAGGATAGTGCGACTGCAGGGACTTATCCCTTGCACGCTCCCCGTGAGAGGCACATGTCCCCAATGAAGTATCAACGCCTGGTTGCAGCCCGAGTGTCCATTTAATTATCATTTCATTCTAGCAAAGCCGCATGGTCATAAATGGTAACTGTTCTTTCGGGAACAGATACTACCGTCATATACAGTTAAAATATGGCTTCTTGTGTGAACGCACATGCTATTCCCGAACTCGTACGGGACCTGGTAGATTAATCTGCCACGAGTAGTGAGTAGGCGCACTACGAATGTAATGGTGTGGACATGATGGGAATGTGCGTCTCACGAGGAGCATGCAAGGGATAAGTCCCTGCAGTCGCACTATCCTCTGTGCTCTCGGTGGCTCAGATGGATAGAGCGTCTGCCATGTAAGCAGGAGATCCCGGGTTCGAGTCCCGGTCAGGGCACTCATTTTCAACATGTCCCCAATGAAGTATATCAACGCCTGGTTGCAGCTAGGGCGTCCATTTATCATTTCAAATCAGTATGTTGTACTTAGAGGTACAGTGTAGTTAAAGCAACTCGCTATTGTGAATGGGTGCAATGTTTCTGCTCATAGCATCCTAGTGTGCAATAGCACAGTCCTCCCGTTTGTATGCATCTAAATGCAGTATACAACATATAGTTACCTAGCTGAAAGAATTAATAGAAGCTTAGATTTGTGTTGGATGAATTATGATAACAATTCAATGACACCACATGTTTCATAGCAGCGATCAGTAATGCAGGATCATACATTCAATTCCTGAAAAACTTGCATGCAGAGAGACTTGATAAAAATAATCAGTGCGCCTTGTTTAGTTGAATCCGGATTCATGAAAGTGACTGGTCGGAGTGTCCCTGTATTTCACAGTAATATAAGATCTGGCCCCAGCAACGTGGCAAATTTAACTATAGTTCGTGTCCAGGAGAGCACACTTCTGGTAAATAAGTTAGCAATATTTAGATTTAATAACCAATATACTACCTTCTAAGAGAAGTTGACACAACTTAAAATCTCGTAGTGATAGTGAAACCCACTCTACTCGTTACAAAACCCAAGACAAATTTGTTGGGCGGATAATCAAATGGTTCAAATGGCTCTGAGCCATTTGAACCATTTTTATAAATAACAAACACTTCACTAGAACACAAAGAACGAAGCTAATTCACAAAGAAATATCTGTTAGGATGCAATAACTTGAAGGTCTGAAGATACACAAAATGAGATTCTTCTCGTAATTTGTGAATCTATTGTTCATGATTCATCGGTGATTAAATATGGGTGGATTGTAAAACATTTATTCATGAATCACAGATTTGTATGATTAATTGGCACGTTCAAACTCCAGGAGGGACATAGTCCGTAACGGCAGTTAGTTGACACATTCATCATCTCCAAGTTCAACGCGAAGAACACAGTCGCTGAAGCACAGTGTCCGCTTGCGGCCGAGGTCATTGGAAGCGAGGGCCGCAGCTGTCACTGTTGGTGTCTTATTGCAGGGCTGCTGTGATGGTCTTCCTTGGTTGACGCTACTCTTGGAAGTACCTGGCCTGCTGGGAGCTGTGAGATGTAGATCTCGAGACTCTTTTGCGGCTAGGTTTCTTAAGTACACGCACAGTCAATAGATACCTGCTCTGTACTTGGCGGACACATGATTGGCGGTAGCGAAATAGTACCCATGAATGTTGCGCATCTAAGAGCAATACGCGTGTCGTGGGTAGCGAGGCTGGAACTGTACTATTCTCGTGGTGGCTGCTGGAAGCTAACACCTAAACAGCATGCCGTATTTAGATCGGCCGTTGTGTTGACGTGTAAGTGCCATTCAAAAATTCTCCGGTAGAAGGCCGTGCAGTCCAGAATCGCTATGCCAGTCAGGGAAAATCACCGTGAGCACTGAGACAGTCATCTCACCGACGGACCAGGTTTGGTAAAACACCGTGTCCTGTTGCGTGAAGATGTCAGGCTAAAGGGCCCGAAGGCATGATAATCGCGTGGGGAGACACCAACCTGCAGTTGGCGTAACTTCAGTACCATGACATTTGCAATAAGCGAAAGTTCATTATCATAAGTTTGACGCTCCAGACATGCTGTCATACATACATTCTTCATTACCCACTGGATGCCAGCAGTGTTTGTCCTTCTGCAGCCAAGAGAAGAATGAGAAAAAATGGCTCTGAGCACTATGGGACTTAACATCTGTGTTCGTCAGTCCCCTAGAACTTAGAACTACTTAAACCTAACTAACCTAAGGACATCACACACATCCATGCCCGAGGCAGGATTCGAACCTGCGACCGTAGCCTTCGCGCGGTTCCAGACTGAAGCGCCTAGAACCGCACGGCTACAACGGCCGGCAGAAGAATAAAAGCACGGTTGTCCAGCTTGCCTGTCACCGTTGTGTTGACTGGTAGCGTAGTTGTAGGTGATAGCCTGCTACACTAGTTTTCTGTGTCGCAGGCTATAGCCTGCAGCTACAACTACCCGACGTTACATAATATTATACGCTTGATAATACGCAGCATTTTGTAAGTATACTTGAGTAGTGTCCGAATGTATGACTTTTCGTATTCTAATACAGCAGTCTCGCCGCTCAGGTATGTTACAACATTAGAGAGAGGAGAAGAAGCACATCATCAGGATAAGTACGCTTCACGTGGAGTATTTCTGAAATAATTAGTAATTAGATGTAACGATAAGTAGCATAAGTAGACTTTTCTTAAATTAGGCCATAGTACAATCAAGGCTAATTACAAATGTGCTAGTAATAAATCTTAATTTCATTAAAATCGGATCACGGAAAAACATAACCCCTCCCCCCTCTCGTGATCTAAGGTTTTGTCTTACAGGCTCCTATATGCTCCATTAAAACAGTTACCTCTTCAGTGTGGTTTTCGCAGATAACTTGATCGTAGTTGGGGAACCGTATAAGCTTTATTTCATCAAAATTCGACACGAAAACAAAGATATCGTAAATGAACATTTTGTCCATACTTGTACTATAACTTCGAAACTAACTTTCGATCATGATGGAATTTGGTGTGGATGTAACTGAACAGTGAGGAAGAAAAAGCTACTTCAGAAAGTGTGTAGTACAGGACGCTTATTCATTTGATGAATATTACGCGAATCAGGGAAAAATTTACTCATTGGGAAAGCTATTTACTCTCTGACTTTTGATCTTTCTCATATTTGTGAAAACGTATTTGTTCGTTGATATGTGCTACGTGATACAATTCAAAGTAATGAATACAATGACGGCACATTCTTCACTGCGTTTAATCCATACTTCCACATTATCCGTTGCATAACGTGCACGTTATATAACGTGTAGCTGCTTCAGTAGCACGATGTATAGACACGCGCTCCTGCACATGCACATGCACTGCTCGGCAACGGCACTGCTCACGCTGACTCATCGTGCGTTGGGATTTTAAGTGAATTGTGCATCACTGATTACCCAAATAAACATATAGTATGAAGTACCAAAATGATCATCATATCGAGACGCTTATTTTGAATACTCGTGTTATCATATAACGTGTTGTAATCAACGTGCACATATAATTACGTAGTTCTTCTAACAGGAGGAGTACATCTTGCCGTGGCCTCTTCTCGAGCTAGAGTGCTGTTTGAGGGTGGTAGACCTCGTTTTCAGATTGTCATACTTCGAAATTTTCGTAGTACTACAAAACGCGGTTGACAGTACCGATGCCCCATAGTTTATTTAGTGAAATTTGCGACTGGCTTCCAGTCCAACTGTAAGTGAAATATGTTTCACATAAGCATAAACGCAAGATTAAAATGTAATAATTCAGCCTGGCCTACATGAGTAGTGATTTCTCAATTCTACCCCTTCATACAAGATCAGTTTTCATCTACAATTACATTCATAGCCTGCAAACCACTATGAAGTGCATTGTATGGCATGGTCAATTTTACCACTTTCTTTGTTTCCATCCCATTCACGAATGCAGCGTGGGAAGAATGATGGCTTAAATATTTCTGTGCGTGCTGTAGTTTAATATCTGTAGTTTATCTCTCGTGGTCTCGATGGGCTAAATCTTTACAAATGGGCTTCCTGGGGATGGTTTGTGGCTATCTCCAAGGGTTTACCAGACGCGTTTTTTCAATATCTCCGTAAGTCCCATAGGTCAAACAAGGCTGTGACACTTGGTTTTGTCCGGCTGTCTTTGTTTGCGTTCAATGTCTCATTTGCGTCTTATTCTGAAGTGGTATCACACCTCTGGACAGGATTCTAATATCTGTCTCCTTTGTAGATTCGTTGCGTTTCCCTAGTATTCTACTAAGTCTGGCACCTGCTTTGTCTATAACTGAACCTGTGTGAAGAGGAGCCGACGAATCACGTGAAAAGGAATCACGTGCGGCTGTCCATTTTTGGAATATTTCTCGCTTAAGCAGAAGTATCAGGTTTAAGACATCTTTGGAGCTAATGAGCAAACCAAGAAAGTTAGAACTGTCACAAGTTTATCCTAATATCAATTTCAGGTGTTCATTCAATTGGTATGGTTTCATAGCACGACTTCTAGGTTTTTAAGCAACCTCGTAGAAATTACTTTCCTTTGTTGGCTCTGAGCACTATGGGACTCAACATCTTAGGTCATAAGTCCCCTAGAACTTAGAACTACTTAAACCTAACTAACCTAAGGACATCACATACACCCATGCCCGAGGAAGGATTCGAACCTGCGACCGTAGCAGTCCCGCGGTTCCGGACTGCAGCGCCAGAACCGCACGGCCACTGCGGCCGGCACTTTCCTTTGTTCAACTATATACATACTGCTACAGCGTCGTGTATTGCCTGCACAAGAAATTCCCCTCACCTCTGGTGAATTTTTCCGCCGCACGAACGCCCATCCTGTAGAGACGAATAATATTTCTCCCCCATAAAAGATGCAAGAAAGAATAGCTGAACTTAACATATCGACAGAAAACTCTTCTCATGCCTCACGTCAGTCCAAATATCAATGAGAGGCAGTCATTGAATGAAAATTGTGATGTCTTGTCATTTTAATAAATACACATTTATGTCGCTCAGTCGGTGCTAAATTTAGATTGAAATTTGACTTTAACGTCTAGCAGAATCAGTCTTAGTAAGTAGCTTAATGTCTCAACCTTGACCTGATACCGAAATTACGTATGGATCTTCTGTACTCGCTTGCTCGCTCAGTACTCTGCAGAAGTTCACTTTGAATTATAAGTTCGCTTGCGGTTGCACAGTACACAACACGAAATTTTAGTTATTCGAACAAGTTCACAGTTCGCACAGAATAAATCCGGAATCTGCACAGCTGTAATTTACGTTTGTCAAGTAATACTTTTTGACATTTCATGGTCTTTTAAATATTGCAATTATTCAAAATTAAAACACATTTTAGAGCTTGATGCAAACGCGTCTGACACTCATGAGACATGAGCACTGAGTTTTCTACACACTAAATTGCAATTCTGGTCGCAGCACAAATCTACATGAAAGCTCTGTCTTATATATCCAATCAGCTATACAATGCTACGTTTTGCGGTTTCAAACATCACTTTATCTAAGTAATTGACGTCGATTTTACTAAGTAATACGTTGCAGAAAACAAATAATAACAGATTAATTCCCTTTTTAAATTACTGAGTTACTGAAATAGGTTTCTTGTTTCCAAATGCCGTAAACCGGCGTCTTACAGTTCATAGATTCCCTATTTTATGTGACTCACACTAGATAAACACTCCTGTTCGCACGCTACTGTATTGTATTGTGCATTGCATATTGAAGCGGTGACCTAGAAACGACGTAGGGGATTCGTCCCCGGCGTAGCCCTCAGTGGTACACAACCCCACAATAGGCTACAGCAGTCCAGTCACCCCACCGCCGTCCCACACCGAACCCAGGATTATTGTGCGGTTCGGTCCCCAGGGGACCCCGCAGGGAACGTCTCATACCAGACGAGTGAAGCCCCAAATGTTTGCGTGGTAAAGTAATTGTTGTGTGCGCGTACGTGGAGGCACTGTTTGCGCAGCAATCGTCGACATAGTGTAACTGAGGCGGAATAAGGGGAACCAGCGCGCATTCGCCGAGGCAGATGGAAAACCGCCTTAAAAACCGTCCACAGGTTGACCGGCACACCGGACCTCGACACTAATCCTCCGGGGGATTTCGTGCCGGGTGACGCCTCGGGAAGTAGCCCGTTAGAACGCCCGGCTAGCTGGGCGGGTGGGCGATGCCGTACACTCAGTTACAATTTCAAATGTCTACATGTCACATACGTATCTCACTTATTATTTCATTCATCAAGTAATAAAACAAAATGTAATGACATTTCTTTCATAAAACGATACATCAATGACAATAATAATAATTATGTAAAACTAACTTCCCTTATTACTGAAACGCTAGGCATATCGTTAAACTTCTTCACCATTGTTTAACTAATATATATGAACATGCTAGGATATTAATGGTTCATGTAAGTTCCAAATTCTGTGTTTTGATTAATTTTGTGTGTCTCTATGAAAGTACAGCACTTTTGCAGCTGAGCTTTACGCAAGTGCTGGCTATTGACGTAGTAGATTGCTGTACAAAGTTTAATTCCATTTGGCATATGGAAAAAATGAACCTGAATTATAATGGACGTAACATTTAGTCGCCTGTATGGTAACTACATTGCTAAGCGGTAGCTCACGCCAGCAACAGCAATAGCAAATCTATGACTAAGTGTATGGATACAGCAACTAGCCAATGTAAAATTTCCACAGGGCGATACATGGCGCAACTCCACAGTTCATCGAGGAACTCTCTCCTATACCTTGGTTCAAATACCCTTGCACCATTAAAATATAATGAGGAAAGTAAATAAAAAACTGTTCCCAGCTTGAGTTTTGTACCCTGGCTTATCTCATTTTTCCGTGTCCGTTTTATGATCCTACAAATATCCTGAAATTTATTACATACGTGGTCGTTATTCTTATTCCCGTAACACAATGACCATATGCGGTGCACAAAACGTTCAAGTAGTGGATGTATGTGTTCCTCAAGGTCACTTATTTCTTATACTCTAAATACAATTCACATAGTAACAATTAAACGTACTTGAACACCCTGCTAAACCGACAGGACAGGGTAGGTAGTTTAAGTTGTGGAAAGGGGCCAAAATAAGCGGCTGTCAGTTACAATCCAGCATACAACCTTTTATTTCATCAAAAATTACAAGAGCCAAACAAAAGGATTAGTTTTGGAACTTAATTAGTGGCTGAAATGCGCCATAGAAGCTCATGCCTTAAGGGCAAGACCACTTTAATTTAAAAACGGCTGAAAGCTCAACCAAACTCAGAAATTTAAAAGGTAAAGCCTTATCTTAAAACAGTTCCTTAATTTGGCTGAAGGCCCAAAGAATGTGACACTTTAAGAGCATATAACTTACATTCAAAATCGGCTGAAGGTCCAACACTTGAGACTCAATAACATTAATTTTTAAAATGCCAAAGGCTTTCGTAAAAAGTTCTTAAATTACGCTGAAGGCCCAAACCATCTGACACCTTATGGGGAAAACAACCTTAATCTAACAATCGGCTAGAAGCCATAAAAGTACAAACAACAAGAACAAACAAGAAAAGGCAGTACATCCAAGAGCGCTCAGAAGGTCCGAGGATCGGCCTGTAATTCAAACACTAACGCTGGCTTAGATGAGACAAGCAGTCGTCCCAACCATTGTCCATCCGACGACAACCCAACCGACAGACAGTCAACGCTTCACCTGGCAAGCTATTGGTGCTCACAACCAATTATACACTGAGCTGTCAAACTGCACACCATGCTGGACAGCGACAACACATTGAGGAAAATACACTGTCTGAATTTATTTCAACGGCCAGGCAGATAAACCTAACGTTAAGGGCCACAAGGCTGAAGATTCCGCTGGTGCGCTTCAATTCAAATAACCAAGTGCAGTTAAACTCCATCAGACGGTGGCTAAAATTTGCCGACTTGAAAACACACGTGGTTGCTTGCGGGAATATCCCAACAACCGACAACGAACTCCAAACGACACACTGTAAACAGTCGTGACTTGCTAGTAGATTAAGTCAAAACTCAACTTTCGTGTCCGTGATCGGTGAGCCACTAACCTCGTAGCAATGGGGACAGCACCACACACTCCGACACCACAAAGAGACCGCCAGCAGGCCCGGCCAAACCACGCGCCGTGGAGATTTCCTCGTTGCTCCACGCCAACCGACGAACTGTCCACACACAGTCCAGCTGGAAACTATAACCGCCAGGCCAAAGTAGTCCAAGGTACGAATATCGATACACACCGCTGCTGCCACCCGTGGAAAAAGAGGATAACAGCACAATCACAATAACCTCGGAAGACTAAACACAGAATAGCAACCAAAGTTTAATGCAACGGATAGGATGAGCCAGCCACAGCTCAGTACTATTCCGCTTCAGAAAGCGATCAATAAGATTTTAGTTTAGGGTACACTAAAATCTAGTCACATTATGTAACTGTGATCGTCATTCAGAAAGCTATGATGACCACGTATGCCAACAATAAACATAAGGGGCGATCAAAATTTTCCATCTGAGGGCGTTGCTGCAGCATATATATGAGGTAGCGCGACTCCGATTAGGGTATATAAGCAACGACGTGTAGGCAAAGGATTAGTGTGGCAATCGTGTCTTTGCAACTCACGTGCGGTAAATATGGAAACGCGAACTATGGCGTTATTGTCAAACGCATCCAAAAAGGACCACTGTTGTGTCATTCTTTTCTTGGCTGCGGAAGGGCGAACACTGACTGACATCCATCGGAGAACGAAGAATACGTATGGAGAAGCTTCTCTGTCGAAAACTGCCGTTGTGGAGTGTTGTGCCAAATTCAGTGCTGGTCGCTATTCGACACTAGATGCCAGTCGACGTGGGACGCCAGTCTCATCCATTACGGACCATCTCAAGTGGCAGACACCTGAGCACCTGCACAACAGCCCTGATCCCTCCCCAAGCGGTTATCACGCTTTCGGACCGTTGGAAAAGGCCTTTAAGACTCGACTGTTATTGTCGGAACGTGACGTGCAGCAGGCGATTACGGACTTCTTCACACAGCAGGAGACGCTGTTTTATGAAACGGATATCTTCAACCTATTGCGCTAGTGGACTGATTTCCTCAATGCTGATGGCGATTTTGTCTGATTGACATACCGATTCTGGACTCTACGGGCTTCGAACGGAAATTTTTTATGGCTTCTAATACCCTTTGGTAATTTGATTGAAAGGCAATATTTAAAAACGAACAAACCGGACAAGTGCGAGTAATGCTAGCGCTCTGACGCTTCCGCACAAATTTAGTTTCGTAAACAGATAATAATAACTTTGAGTGACCCACTGGACTAGTTCAATTCTTTCTCATTCACTGCCACTTCGGCGACTTGCGTGCCTCTGACCTACCCAGTTTACTATACCCGGGAAAAGGAACCTTCAGTTTGACTTTGTATCCGAACCACGTGTTGTTCCTGGTGACCCCTCACATCACTGAAACGAGAAGGCTAGATTAAAACTAAGTTTAAAATATCTGTGTCTCAACCCTGTTAGTCCTGGCGTCTATATATGTAGTTCATGTATAGGTTCTGATAACCTCCCGATGGAGGTTCGAGTATTCCTCCGGGCATGGGTGCGGCTGTGTTGTTCTAAGCATAAGTTACTTTCAGTTAGTTTATGTAGTGTGTAAGTCTAGGGACCGATGACCTCAGCAGTTTGGTCTCTTAAAAATTCGCACACATTTGAACAATCAATGTGAACATTGTTGTGTTGAGGTATATGATCGGTAATTAACGCACCGATGTAGTGTGCTGTAGCTATAGCCTCCCATTCAAAGTTTTCAGTACAGTATTTTGGCCTACGTATATAATTATATTTTTTTATGGGTCAGAGGCGTTCCACCACGATTGTCGCTAGTATGTTAACTACATTATAAGTATTATTCTCTGATTTTCATGTTACAATTATAGTGTAATGCACTTACATTTTTAAAAGAGTTTCGAAATGGTGATTAGTTGGTCGAGGTTTTATATCCCCAGTTGTTCAGTTCACACTCACATTGGTAGTTAATTTGAGACCCTTCCCTTTCTATTCTACATTGCTCTAAGACGCACGGAACTATCCACATCGTTATCGTTAAACTTAACGATGTGCTACGTTTGAAGTAGGTCTAGTATGGCATAAATATACTTATAGCGCAGACCCAAAGTGGCTTACATTTTATCTTGGATCTGTATCGACCGGCCGACTGTTGCCTACTGGGCAGTACGACGGGCGATCTACGATTGTGGGGCATTTATTCAGCATCTCGCAAACGACTGCAGCCATTATTGCCAATATATAAATTCGGAAGATGCTGCTGCTTCATTATTCAAGGGGCTCCTCATTTGGCCTCACGAGGTAGAGTGACTCCCGTTCCAGACTATCCCCCATCTCTGCCCTGACTCAGAGACACTTGGAATCGGACTTCGGTACTTCCACTCTGAAGACAGGGACGTGATCCATTGGGCTTCCTTTCTTTGTGGGTCTCCGTCGCCCCCCCCCCCCCCCCCGGCCCCCACTTCCCAATCCACCCACCCCTGCAGTCCATCTTTCAGTCGGCAGAATCGACGTCATCGATGTCGGCTTCTTCTGCCATTCTAAACTTTTCACCGTTATTCCATATAAGTTACTAAAAAGCAAATCCGTCTTCTATGGGGACGGCTTTCTACCGACAACGATGGGAGCCCTTGTCGGCATGATTTAAGGTTACAGAATTTATAGGAATCTTCAGAAGTATGAAACAAAGCTACGCATTCCTGAATAAGTTGAATTCTTGAAAATGCGTGATGCTCCTATTGTTGCTTGAGACACTAGCCTGTCACACACCGAAAGCATATTCTAATGCAGTTAATTACAACACAAAAGGTTAAAGTCGCTATTTCTCTTCTACAGTTGGTGGGGGAATTAGGTGTAGGGAAGAGAATGGATATAGGTGTTTGGTCTCGGTTAAGGTGTGGACATTATAGCTTGGATGAAGTTATGAAAGGTAGGTTTGTATCTCTTTCACAGGTGCTTCATTAGATACCAATATTGAATTGTAAAGTGGGGGGGGGGGTCCTGATTTCTTCAAGATCGGTATGTGCATCTGTAGAATATAATGCCATCCAGAGAAACGTAGTTATAATGTTTGGTGGCGGGAAGAATTCTCAGTCCGGTTGTAACAAATATGATGCCACGACTGCATGAGGCGCGCTATTGATGGTTTCGTCAAGACGACTCATCGAAATTTTACTTTTGGTTCATGAAATGCTACTCACATCACTCTAATTTTACGTCCGATTTTAGTTTGTAGGGAATGCGCTGGCTTCATTTGAATGTTCAATGAATGTGTTTTTGGTTTCTTGGAAACTTTATAACACGATTCTTGAACCTCGGCATGTCCTTTTCCTCCCTCAAAAACCTACTCGACCATGAAAATCTAAAATGTATTGAATATACTCCAATACAGGTAAACTGCCCGCTGATTCCTCTAACAATCGAAACTTCAAGTACGAGATTCCGCTCTGTGTAGCCTTGGAGATACCGCACTCTGTCTCATTTACAGATGTGGAACAAGAAAATTTACTGATCACAGTTAATCATTGGGATGTAAGTGAACAGCAAGTACTATACTATATTCAAAACATGGGGAGCAGCGCCAGTTTAATTCGATGATTGAAATGCCTCGTGCATCGAAAATCAGAGCGGAATTCCAGGAATTTGTTTAATTCCTTACGCCAGCGACAGACAAGCACATAGTGACAAATTTTGGAACTGACGAAGAGCTACCTGTGGTCGTGCATTCATATACACTCCTGGAAATGGAAAAAAGAACACATTGACACCGGTGTGTCAGACCCACCATACTTGCTCCGGACACTGCGAGAGGGCTGTACAAGCAATGATCACACGCACGGCACAACGGACACACCAGGAACCGCGGTGTTGGCCGTCGAATGGCGCTAGCTGCGCAGCATTTGTGCACCGCCGCCGTCAGTGTCAGCCAGTTTGCCGTGGCATACGGAGCTCCATCGCAGTCTTTAACACTGGTAGCATGCCGCGACAGCGTGGACGTGAACCGTATGTGCAGTTGACGGACTTTGAGCGAGGGCGTATAGTGGGCATGCGGGAGGCCGGGTGGACGTACCGCCGAATTGCTCAACACGTGGGGCGTGAGATCTCCACAGTACATCGATGTTGTCGCCAGTGGTCGGCGGAAGGTGCACGTGCCCGTCGACCTGGGACCGGACCGCAGCGACGCACGGATGCACGCCAAGACCGTAGGATCCTACACAGTGCCGTAGGGGACCGCACCGCCACTTCCCAGCAAATTAGGGACACTGTTGCTCCTGGGGTATCGGCGAGGACCATTCGCAACCGTCTCCATGAAGCTGGGCTACGGTCCCGCACACCGTTAGGCCGTCTTCCGCTCACGCCCCAACATCGTGCAGCCCGCCTCCAGTGGTGTCGCGACATGCGTGAATGGAGGGACGAATGGAGACGTGTCGTCTTCAGCGATGAGAGTCGCTTCTGCCTTGGTGCCAATGATGGTCGTATGCGTGTTTGGCGCCGTGCAGGTGAGCGCCACAATCAGGACTGCATACGACCGAGGCACACAGGGCCAACACCCGGCATCATGGTGTGGGGAGCGATCTCCTACACTGGCCGTACACCACTGGTGATCGTCGAGGGGACACTGAATAGTGCACGGTACATCCAAACCGTCATCGAACCCATCGTTCTACCATTCCTAGACCGGCAAGGGAACTTGCTGTTCCAACAGGACAATGCACGTCCGCATGTATCCCGTGCCACCCAACGTGCTCTAGAAGGTGTAAGTCAACTACCCTGGCCAGCAAGATCTCCGGATCTGTCTCCCATTGAGCATGTTTGGGACTGGATGAAGCGTCGTCGCACGCGGTCTGCACGTCCAGCACGAACGCTGGTCCAACTGAGGCGCCAGGTGGAAATGGCATGGCAAGCCGTTCCACAGGACTACATCCAGCATCTCTGCGATCGTCTCCATGGGAGAATAGCAGCCTGCATTGCTGTGAAAGGTGGATATACACTGTACTAGTGCCGACATTGTGCATGCTCTGTTGCCTGTGTCTAAGTGCCTGTGGTTCTGTCAGTGTGATCATTTGATGTATCTGACCCCAGGAATGTGTCAATAAAGTTTCCCCTTCCTGGGACAATGAATTCACGGTGTTCTTATTTCAATTTCCAGGAGTGTATCTGCATTCCATTAGAACATAGTGTGACATGCAGAGAGCGACGAACATACTTCCCACACAGTTCGTTAAGCGACTGGAGATCTTGAGCAGGAATGCTAGTATTGAAGTGCAAGAAAAGTGAAACGCTCCTGCAGCGCCATTAGTGATTAAAACAAGCGGAAAATTGATAAAGGAAAGGAGAAAGGAGAGAGAGTGGCACTCTTATTAGAATGGAAAGGGCTGGTGGGCAGAAATCATGTACTCAGCCAATCGTGACCATGACACACAAAGCCCTTTTCCTACGTGAAGCATGGAATGGGAATCGAAGGGTAAAATCACTGTGGGAAGTAATATTTGCGGAGAGGAGACAAAAGGTACACGGCCGGCTATGTAGGCGCAGACTCTCGCATCGTCGATCGTACAGATGCCGAATACTGCCCTGGGATACGTTACGCCACGCCTGCTCGAGCTGTTCACGTAGTTCTGTAAGAGTTGTTGGTTGACGAGTCGTACGAGTGGCTTCTCGTCCCATCACATCCCACACGCGCTCTACTGGTGATAAGTTCGGAGGGAAGATACTGCACGTCTTGCAGAGCCAGCTGAGTTTCATGGACAGTGTGTGGGCAGAATTATCCTGTTGGAACATAGATCATCTTCCTGTTGCAAGAACTGCAAAATAACGGGTCTAACAACTTTGTGGACGTACCGAGCGCTGGTTAGCGTCCCTTCTAGAAACAGCAAAGGTAAACGCCCCGAGTTGTAGCCTATCGCACCTTGGACCATAGGGTCTGGGGTGTGGCCAGTGTCTTGGAAAAATGCACTCTGCGAGAGGTCTACATTGTATCCAGAACGACCATCACTTGCGTGTAGGAAAAATTTGCTTTCTTCACTGAGGACCATGGCGCGCCATTCCTTCTTCTAAATGATCCTCTGAAGGCACTAGTCGATCCGTGCACGTCGATGCCGTGGCGTGAGTAGAAGACGGGGTAGAGGTGTGCGTGGCCGTAGTCCCACTGCTAGTAACTGCTTCGCAACAGTTTGTGTTGACACGAGTGGGCTTACAAGCCGTCTTGTCCGTGGTGTGGTACTTCTACGATCCGTCGTTGCTGGTCTGACAATGCTACGATTCTCGTGAATGTCTGTGGACGTCTAGAACCCCGTCTACGGGTGTGAGATTGTCCACGTGACCACTGATGCCAGCATCGTGAAGGAGGCCGCTTATAAAACACTAGTACGACCTATTCTTGAGTACTGCTCGGGCGTTTGGGATCCCTATCAGGTCGGATTGAGGGAGAACATAGAAGCAATTCAGAGGCGGGCTGCTAGATTTGTTACTGGTAGGTTTGATCATCACGCGAGTGTTACGGAAATGCTTCAGGAACTCGGGTGGGAGTCTCTAGGGGAAAGGAGGCGTTCTTTTCTTGAATCGCTACTGAGGAAATTTAGAGAATCAGCATTTGAGGCTGATCGCAGTACAGTTTTGCTCCCGCCAACTTACATTTCGGGGTAAGACCACAAAAATAAGATAAGCGAGATTAAAGCTCGCACAGAGGCATATAGGCAGTCATTTTTCCCTCGTGGAACAGGGAGAGAAGATGCTAGTTGTGGTACGAGGTACGCTCCGCCACGCACCGTATGGTGGATTGCGGAGTATGTATGTAGATGTAGATGTAGATCATTGCTTCTGGGGAGGTTCTCTCCTAAAGGACCATCCGGCCACTCTGAAAACCGCAATTTGACCCTTTAAATCACTCCGTGGCATTTTTGCCTGCTTGCTTAACACATTTGCACCACAGTGAGCCTTCTGGCTGTGAACTGTCCATATGAAAGGGTAGACTCAGATGACCCCTGGTAACTGTGCCACTATGCTATCTGTTGGTACACGGCATTGAAACCATTATCGGAACGTCTACTATTCCCCAGGTGGCATATGCCGTCATTGGATCAAAATCTACGTCGTCTTCCCAGGTGTACCAATTTTTTCTGGCAATGTATGATACTAGCGTTCTTTCTTCGATAAGTCGTGGGCTAGGGCAGGCTTTCATATGAAGGTGAGGGATTCGCCTCGCCTCTACGCCGAGCCGCGAGGACCTACTGACAGCCATCACCAGAGCGTAATGGTGGCATGCTTACTCCGCAGCCGGCGAAGCATCAGCATTCCTCAGTATGTCGAGTTAGTAGTGCACTCCACTACATACGAATTAAAGTAGTTCAAACGGCCCTGAGAGCACGGGGTATTTTTATTAATTGCGGCAGTTAACTGTCTATTAATATGGCTACAAACTCAAACGTGATGTTAATTGCCGCATTAAATTAGAAAAAGAACCGAAGCTTTATGTTGCCTTCATCATCGAAATTTTCGGATTTTATTCGAATTTGACTTAAGCTAACCAAGAAATTTTTTCCAACTGTTTTATGAAGTTATCGAGAATAATTGCTATCTCTTTTACGTCTCTCTTGAGATTTTCTGCATACATCCGTCCGAAATCCTAGTAATCACGTTGATCCAGAGTGAGATATATGCCTGGGGCGCACAGTTTGAGGTGATTCGAGACAACGGAGAGATTACGGTAAGTGTAGGGCAATCTCAATGTCAGTATAATTCCTTTGGGGAAGCTTCTCGTGAAATGGTTTCTCTATTTACGACCTCACGCTTGGCTATAAAATGTAATGCTAGCTGGTGCCTGACCTGGAAATTTCCCTTTGAGATAGTTCTTTCTTTTCTCTGCAATTCTGCTATTTACATTCAGGGAAGACAAAACGCGGACACTGGTTTTATGAGAGAGTAGTAATGTTTAATTCTGAGTTTTAAGGAAACCGTTTTATTGAAAATATTTTCTGTGCAAAGACAGACATAATGTCTGATGGGATAGCAGCAATCAGTGATTGTATAATGTTACTTATAATCCGTCTTGATTGCAAAATGTTTTTTATTCATATGACCGGTTTCGGTTCATCCAGAACTATCTTCAGATCTTATATTTCAGTTACAGGAGTAACCCCTCCAAATCCAGCAACTTTCACATGCTGCGTGACTGAAATATCAGATCTGAGGATGGTTCTGGATGAACCGAAACCGGTCATATGAATAAAAAAAATTTGCAATCAAGACGGATTATAAGTAACATAATATTTTCTGTGTTTAGGGAAGCTATAGCTTTGAGGCTAGTCGATTGGTTGTAATACAGTCCACCTACCATTCAATGCTATTAAATTAATTTATTGGTCCTTATTTGGAGTTTACAAAGATTATTCCGTCTTTGACATCTCTTTTTCTCCATATGCACAAGTCAGTGTTTTTACTGCTCATTTCAGTGCATTAATTTGTTCTGGTCCTGTTTTAAAGCCATCTGCAATTTCGGTTATGTCATCTACAAAATCTAAATTGTTTCTGTACAGTTAGCATTAATCTAAACCTTTAAAGGTCTAAACAGGTTTCAGTTGCGCCGTTCTCGTATTATTTCTTCCAACACGCACACTGCCGACCAAAATACTTCAAAAATGATTTTTATTCTTCGCGTCTAACTGACGCCAGAGCAGTTAATACGGGGGCAGCTCGAATTAAAAACTGTAAACAACAGATGAACATTCGACTTACCAGCTGTGAGCAGACGCTTTTAAGTAGTGGACGCGTTGCTAGTCAATGTTGTAGTGTGATAAATCGCAGTGGAGCAACTTCTCGAAGTCAAGTGTTCAATTCATTCTCCAGAATGTTTTGAAGAAGAGAAAATTGTGTACAAAGTTTGTCCGGAGTAATTTTATCCTCGAACAAATGCAAAGACGCTTGCAAGCCTGTCGTGACTTGACTGAAATGCATGACGCCAATACGTCTTTCCTTGAAAAAATCGTCATGGGTAGCGAATCTTGGTGTTATCAATTCGAATTTACCACGAAAGAACAAAGTGCAGAAATTCACATGACGGGTCTACGCGTTAATGACATAACCGAGATTCAACGAAGCGCCAGTTAAACACCATCCGAAAGAATGATTTCTCTGGCAGTTTCACTTGGTTGTATGAACGTTCAGAGCGCTATGAGCACGGGGAAAGGCGAGAGGGGAGACACGATGTACAACTGTGAAGCATGAAGACAACCATTTTAAGAGCTCTCCATTATTTATTAATCCAGGCTCTAAACCTTTTGCACTGATGGAGGTAGTTGAAGAAAAGTTAAGAGAGGCCATCTGCCTCGCCAACCTCTGTTATGCTTTCTAAGAACTCAGATAAACTTCCTTGAAAGTCTATTTCTCGCTTTATGTTAGTGATAGTTTCTCGTACAATGCCTACTTTTTTTTATAAACTTTAATTTCCTAGAACTCATTCGTTTATGTATTTATTTATTCAACCTGATAGAATTACGACTATCAGACCCTCTTACATCTGTCCAGAGTTTCATACGTGCAGTACCTCTTTTACATCATAGTCACCTAAGAAATAAGGGTTTTAATATGACAAATAGTATTTAAATGATTTGAGTACCTATGATATCAGTGTGAGTAAATATTACTTTGACGTAATAAAGTTAATTTTGGCAGTACTTGTACTACTAGTACTACTACTACTGCTGCTACTGAAACTTCAGAATGAGATTTTTACTCTGCAGCGGAGTGTGCGCTGACATGAAACTTCCTGGCAGATTAAAACTGTATACCGGACCGAGACTCGAACTCGGGACCTATGCCTTTCGCGGGCAAGTGCTCTACTGCTGCTACTGCCGTTGGGACTAATATTGCTAATGACAATAACAGTAATAATGACTAAAATGATAGCTCACTTTGTGGGCGTACAAACCAGATATTTTCGGATACAGCGAGATTCGGGAAAAGGAAAGGAGACTGGACCGGCTAAGAATACAGGGAAATAAGGAAGATATGGTTGAGAAAAAGGCTGTACAAGGATAACGAGTACATGCAGGGACAATCGTAATCCTTATTGTTGCTTTAGTTGATGTATCGCTGGAGTTGTTACTCAGTTCTCTAATACAATGTGGCAGATTATTCCAGAGTCGGTTTCCTGCGACTGCTAAGGACTTCGAGAAAGTGGCCGAACGACGGAGTGGGGCAGAAAAGATTTTTCTCTGATACTAACGGGTGTTTCTGCCATGATGTTCAGAGAAGAGCGTTAGGATCGAGGAGGGAGATGAGGGACAGTGCTCTTTGATAATACAGTAGAGAAGAGAGAGTGAGTATGGGAACCTCTGAGATTTATTCTGCATAGTAATCTTCAAATTATTTGAAATATCCCTCTTCTGATAGTTTCTTCGGCAATAAAGCATTCTTGTTTGACACAAAAAATGGTTCAAATGGCTCTGAGCACTATGGGACTCAACTGCTGTGGTCATTAGTCCCCTAGAACTTAGAACTACTTAAACCTAACTAACCTAAGGACATCACACACATCCATGCCCGAGGCAGGATTCGAACCTGCGACCGTAGCAGTCGCACGGTTCCGGACTGCGCTCCTAGAACCGCGAGACCACCGCGGCCGGCTGTTTGACGCAAATATGAGAACGTGCTTCTCGAAACACATTGTGTGCTGTGGGAATTATCCTAAATGAATGCGATTCACACAAGGCTTAGTACTCCACTTGTTAACACGTAGGACCTCGCTTACGGTTCTAACAGAAAATGAGCTTTGTGGGAGGGATGGCCGGTCGCATAGAGCCACTGGAATTTCGCAAGACACGTGCTGCGCTCCTAATGGACGTTAAACCGCCACTTAGGTAAATTGTGGTTTCTCTAGGCGGGCAGTGACGCAGAGGCCGCCACCTGCTGCGAAGCACGTGTCAGGGCTGCGCGGCGTGGCGCGTGCCGCTGGAGGACACGGGGAGAGGCGCGTGTCACACGTGCCAGAACCGCAGCCGGCCGGCCCCGCTGCCTGACGCGCCACAGCGGCGCCGCGCCTGCCCTAGGTCAGGGCGGCCACCCGCAGCGCAGCAGCGCAACGAGGGCTGCCTGCCCAGCGGGAGGAAATCTTCTCTGAATGTAGGCACTGGGAAGAGCAGGACCGTTATTCATCTTTGTCACGTACAGAGATTGGGCGTCTGCCCTTACCGCTTTCTAAAGGTTTGTTCTCCCAATGTTCATCTTGTCCTTCAGGTTGTATTTCTTATAACTGGGTAGGCTTTCGTCTTCTTATTAATATTGAGATGTATCGTAAGTTCCTTCGCTTTTTGTTACAATGCAGTTACTAAGAACACGTGGGAACACACCTCCCAGCAGCACAGTTAAGACAGAGTGGTCGCCGGGCTTCACACACGTCGTACACACACACACACGGCGGATCATTCTTCCACAATGTGGGGTTGGTGACCTCTTAGAGGTTCTAAGAAAATGAGACGCCTACAGCCGTCCTTGTGATCTGTAGGCCTTTCATTTTCTCACGATAGTGAAAGGCTGTGGTCCCCCATAATCTCAGTGAAAAGGATGCACAGACGAAAACTCTTCGAGGTTTAGTTTCCATTCCTCCAAGGAGACTAGGCGTTTGCCAGGGAATTCTGCACGGAATGGAATAGGTGAAAGTCAGAAAGGGCGATGTCTGGCGAATAAGGCGGTTAGGGTAACACGTCCTAATCAAAGGAAGGCAGCTGTTAACAGATCCCCCCAGAATATGTCGTCTGGCGTTGTCGTGGTCAAAGACGACTTCGCATCCAAAATCCGGTAGCTCCTCATCAATGACTGCCTTGAAACGATCCACCAGCGAACAGTATTCCTCGGAAGTGATAATCTCATTCGGACGAAGTTCGTAATAGAGGGCACTTTAGCAATGCCACCGGAGGCATAACAGACCCTTTCCCGGATGTAGCCCTGGTTTAGAAACCGACAGTTGCTGCTGCTCTGTCCTGTACCACAATTTACGCTTCCGGGCATTGTACAAGATCCACTACTCATCACCAGTTACCAGCCGTTCCAGAAAAGGAGCATTTTGATTGGGTGTCAATATGGAATCACGGATGGACACGCTATGAATCAAATTCGCTTCATTCAGTTCTTAGAAGAACCCACACATTGCGAATCTTTATCTAACGCAGCTTCTTCTAGTTCCTGGATACAGTAGCACGAAAGACATTGACATCCAATGCCAACGCCCGCGCTGTCATTCATGGATTGTTGACTATCATGTCACTAAGCTATTCCAAGTCCGTGACCGTTGGCCACTCAGATCGAGATCAGTCTGTTAGTTTGAAATTCCCAACTCACAATCGACTAAACAACTTTTTACATGCTCAAGCCGTTACTTCGTCGTCTCCGTAGACAGGAAGCCTTGTGAGGCGGTTTTCCCCTTACGACAGTAAACCATCATAAGAGGGCGGAAACGTTTCTTCTTGCTTTCCGTAGCTGGTAAATACACGATCACACCATTTCATCCAACGCCAGGCACAAACACACTCTGATATATCCAACGGCGTGTCAGATTATCAACTTCTACGTCATCAGGTCAATTAGGTAATTGTGTTACACTATGGGGAGGGGAGGGGGTTACGGTGGATGCAGGGTTACCAGGCGCTATAAATGGAACGCGGGACTATAATGAACGAAGACAACCCAATAACTACCGTTTGGATGGCACTTCGATATAAAGGGTGTCCCGTAAGTCTTTCCCTGAGTACAAATATCCATAAGGCAGATAATAAGACAAGTAGACACATATCTTTCATCTTGTAACGTATTCAAGTTTTTGTGTACACACTCACAATTTCAACGTGCACTCCTTCCGCTGTCCGAAAGATACGCAGGCGATATTCCAACTCTACCCATTTGTTGCTCAAAATTTCGTGAGGGGTGGATGTTATGACGTCAATAACTATGCACAGTAATGCTGCGATGTCGCTCACTGGTGTTGGGATAAACCTGGTCCTGGACGTAACCGAAAAGGAAAATAATTTAGTGATGATGTGTCTGATGATCGCGGAAGCCTGTCGATGGGACCACCCGACCACCCGATCCATCTTCCCGGAAAGTTGTATCCAAATCGGCACGAATATATGTCCCCCACTTCGGATTCACTGAAGAAAGGACCTATGATTATATTGTATATGAGACTGAACCGTACGTTCAGCTTAGGACTGACTTGAAGATTTTCGGACCCCCAGATTGTACCAGTGTTGCGGTTGAAAACAGCGTTTAAGTGAAATGTGGCCTCATCTGAGAAAAGGACACGTTTCAGATAGTCACTTTCTTCCTCCTTATTAATAATTGTGGCTGGATCGAACATTGTCGAGTTCTGCTACTGCCTCGGTCAGATCTGTTAAAACGAAATGGAGAAACATTTATGTAACAATAACAGGTTTAGTTGACAGAAGGATAAGTCTACAGAAAGAATCTAAGAGTACTTAATAAGGATAAGATGGCAGACGGCTATAAGCAACCATTAAGACTCTTCTGATACGAGTACCGACGTCATAGATTTTGTACACGCAGGCACATGCACGAATCTTCTCGATGGTCTGAGTGGGTCCTATATTTACGTGAATACGAGTTATTGCCTATTAGATGGCATTAATAATGAGGTAACATAAATTCCCAGCATCAAAGACCTCTGTTAAGCATGTGACTGATACCATTGGGCATTAAGTTGAATCTCACGTGGTTGGGGTATGTATGCAAAGTTGTACTCTTAGACACACATTCTTTATCCATGTGCAATCGTTATCTTTAATGACCATGAATACTTCGTTTTATACTCCTGAATCTGTGTTTCAGGACACTTATGTTACCTCAGAAGTAACGCTCTGTACCGATTATAAATCGTGTTTGCATAACTATAGGACACTCTCTTGCATCGCTAGCGTTTCACGTTCATTTTCACGTACATGAACGAACAGAGCAGTTCACGGTAGTGCTCATATCAGAAAACTCGCAATGGTGTGTTCTGACCGTCATCTATGTTACTATTATTAGGTACTGCTGAATTTTCAGTCACTTGCATCCTATTATTGTTACTTTCTTCCTTTTTCTTTTAATAGATCGGATGACATCGGAAAGTCAAAACCACTAATACTGCAAATTATGTAACAAAGTGCGGTTAATGAAGTGCCAAAAAGACGCTGATTCGTAAACTGGGTATCCCAGAAGGAACGGTCAATATTCAGAGCGAAGTCAGGAAAGATCATTAAAAGCAAGAAAGTATAGTAAACGTGGACTCAACAATGGATGCCTTAAGAGCTATGAGCGCTTCGAAACTGCGCTACAAATCTCTCTGCCTGAAAGCTCGTTGATTTCCGTATCTTGAGAGGTGGCATTATGGAACTAAGAAGAAAAAATATCCAGTAAAGGCGGATTCTTAAGTGCAAACCGTAAGAGCTACGAGCATTTGTTCATCTCCGCTACTGTGAAGCACATCATTCTACTGAACAAGTCCTTACAACTCCTATAGTATGTTGTTAGAGCCCATGTTTACTAAACAATTATTTCTCGTGTCGGTCCCTACCGCTCAAAATACCTAATCAAAGAGCTTGCAGTAGAAGAGTTTTATTTCATGCTATCGAAAATGATGTAGTGCTCATAGTTGTTCAGCTAAGTACTGTAGGACCCATGTTTACTGTACCTTTTTGCTTCGAATGATCGTTCCTGTCATATCCCAGAATATTTAACATTCCTTCCGGGGCACCTCGTATAGATTTTATGCCTTTTTCCGCAATACAAGCAAATACATTTAACTCATTACTAACGTTATCTTTTTTTCTCTTGAGCAACCCAGGACTCCTCTCAAGAATCATTTCTATAGTGTTTGTATTTTGCTACCGTCTTTATTATTATGTCTGTGCTCCAGCGAGCCAGGTAACAGGAATTCATGGACGGGACACAACACAAAAGGGGTCCAAGCCAAAAGACAAAAAGCCGAGAACTCTGAAAAGAATTAGGCCCACGCATACCAAAGAAGAAGAATAAAAACTTAAACAGCAGTGACTGTGCCGTAGAGCTGCTTCACACAAGGTAACGGCAGCGGCGCGAATGCCAAATGCTGCCCTGTAATGATATAGTGTCGCCAGTACGTTCACTCTTGTCAACCCTGGCTAATTACACACATAGACTGCAGAAACAGTATCCGACCCATCAGGCAACAACAGGGCGCTCGTAAAATAGGCGTCATGCGAGAAAATGATGCGTACACACACCAACAGGTCAATTAGTGCCCGGGTTCCCGGGTTCGATTCCCGGCGGGGTCAGGGATTTTCTCTGCCTCGTGATGGCTGGGTGTTGTGTGCTGTCCTTAGGTTAGTTAGGTTTAATTAGTTCTAAGTTCTAGGGGACTGATGACCATAGATGTTAAGTCCCATAGTACTCAGAGCCATTTTCAGTTAGTGCTATAACACATTTTCAGCAAATAGCTGGCTAAACAAGCAATCCAGAATAAAGTACAACAACCCCGGCAAATACGGAATAACAGATGAAACTAAGAATTTCAAGAATAGTACAATTTAAACACTGGCAAGAACCAACAATAAGCATATTAAGATAACCAATCTGCAACCATAGATTGAGTAGATCTTAAACAACCATCAGAACTTCCCTTACGTGTCAAAACGCTGGTTCTGTTAGTAATATAAGGTCAGATACCAGTACAAGACGGCCTGCATACCCTGTCAGGTTTCAAGAATCAGGTAACGGATATCCCTTTACAACACCCATGGCAGTCAGACAATTTACACCTCTCCGGCAGTGCATCCGGAACTCTAATAGATCTTGCCAGATTAGAATCTAAAACATAATCAAAAGAAGACATTAATCTTCATGACAGCACCAGTCGCACCTGCGACCGCCGCTGCATTCCCACGGCTTGCACGGACGGTGACAGTAATAACGTTAGGGGCTACTTGGCAAGCAGAAACACTATTGAAACCAAACAATAAACTATCACCATAATTGTCACACTCGCGGATTACAACTAAGTTACTTTTGAGGAAAGGAACACAGAACTCTCAGCGAACACAACAGGTGAGCAGGCTCAAACAGTTTCTGTAAGCGACACAGATCCCACTGTGGCGGATCCAAACTTCCCGAAAAGCACAAATTCACAAATCAAGGAAGAACAACACAGCCAGGGCGGTCACAACAGGGTTCACTAACGCCGCCAAACTAAATCACATAATATGGCCCCACAACAGGAAAGAGGTGCTCCTTCAGAACACCGGAATCAGCTAATGATAATCGAAGTCGTTCCCGCTGCAACGATTCCCTCAGAGCGAATCGGTCAAGATACGGACCACCAACGCGTGATAAAGCCATTTCGTCCTACCGACTTCCTCCCGCCTCGTACCCCGTTGACTGTCCGTAGCACCACACACCCGCCTCGCAAACATTTCAAACCTGAACATGCGGTGCAAGAGCGCCACCCGGCGACCAGAGGCAAAGCGAGCGATACGACCTACACACTGCAATCGATGCGAGCCGAAACGGCTCAGTATTCAACTCAGGCTTCTCCACAACACTGTTGGCTTCGTGGTACTTTCATTAAATTTAAATTTTGGATGTGTTCGTGTTTCGTAATTCAGTGTTGTGTTGGTTGTTGCAAACATTCCTTGAAATTTTCACAGTTCATCATCTATACGAATATCAAACTCAATTCGTATAACAGCTCAGATATTTAAAATGTGACACCTGCCAATTGTTATCATCTACCCCTCCCACCAGATTTAATCCTCTCCTTACTCCTCCTGTGTTTTTCCTCCAGGGCACCCTCTCTCTCATCTCTCCCTCCTCCACTTCCTCCCTCCCCTCTCCCTCTCCTGCTCCCTCCCTGGGCTTCCACCCCCCATACCCTCTCCCCAATCCCATTTTCTCTCCACATGCATCCTTCCCCCCCCCCCTCCCCCTTCCCTCCTGTATTTCCCGGTGGCTACCCCCTTTTCTTCATGCAACAGTGTGTTTATAGTGCATCGAAGATCGCCATCATTGTGTTTGTGTTTCTCTTCGTCTTAGTCCATCGGTGTTTCTTCGTCAGTGCTCCTATGTTCAGGTGCTCAACCGTCGGTCTACGTTCGTGCATGGAGCTGAACTTCCCTGTGCGACCAGTGCCTCCCGTGAACGACTTCAGTTCTTTTTCATTTGTCTGTCTCCTGTTTTTATCCTACATGTACATCTGGTTTAATGTCTTCATATTTCTTGTATGTTTTTTCTGTGGCCGAAGAGCAGTGTGGATAGGCCGCTGCCGGCCTACCTTTTGTAAAGGATTGAAATACCGATAAAGAGAAAAAAATTATCCCCCTCCCTTCCTCTGTCCTTTTCCTGGGCTCCTTCTTCCTCCCCCCCTTCCATCCTCTTTTTTCCCCACCTACCCTCTATCTGCCCCCCCCCTTCTGTCACCCGAGTCTTCTTGCATCTTCCTCCTATGCCTCTCCCCATTCCCTTTCGCGTCTGCCCAGCCCCCCCCCCCCCAATGAGTCCTCTCCCTCCGTTGCGGCCCCTTGTTCGTTTCTCCTCTCCTCCCCCCTTTTTACCCCTCATCTGTGCAGGTCCCCCCTATCTGTCCTTGGCTGTGGTGTGTCATCTTCGTGCCAACTTTTTAGTGCAGTATTTCCAGTGAGTGTTCAGTGTCGTGCGCCATTTCCAAAGTTTTGCGAATGGAAATCATACTGTGGCAGGGTGTGATTTTTATATCTCTTGCGAGCACAAACCAGACTGTCGCTGTGTTCTTTTTTTAATTGTCTGTCTACTATTTTACCTGCCTGCTTCCTGTGTATTTTATGAGCATAGCCAACCCTTTGTTTTATGTTTTAACTTTCCACACTTTTCCGCTGTTTTACAATTTAAGTCACTGTTTTATCGCCTGATTTCATTGTTTCTTATCTCCTTCTTCTGTTTTAAAAATTCTGTAGGCTTAAGAGGGGAATCGAAATTCAGTAAAGGAAAGAAGATTATTTTATTATTAATCGGAATATTTAATCATACTTTACATTAATTTTGGAAGGTCATTACTGTAGAGTTACGTAATGAAGTTCTGAGATGGCATCTTGCATACACGTTGATCAGCCAAAAAATTATGACCACGCCCACCGCGACGTCGAATACCTCCTCGTGGCGTTGCGGACACGTGCCACTCTAAGGAGAGTATGGAAGCGGAGCGACTGGTGAGCAATCATTACAACGATGATAGGGACACAGAGGCTAAAGCTCACTAGTAGATATAATGTGGGGCTTTTGGAACACATTGAGGACGTATACATACCGTCCTTAGCACTGTACCACCCCGTGACATCACTACTGCTCTCTGCTTGCTCTGGCAGCTCTCCAGTGCAGATGTTACGCACGTGCGCGCACGCGCGCGCGCGCGCACACACACACACACACACAATATCAGCATGTACTATGCCGTTTTTTTTCTTTTTACAAATTTATCCAGCTGTTGTGTGCATTGCTAAATCAAAGCCACTTTACCAAAGCTTTTCTTACTTTCTTACGTATTGTTTTCTCAACAATATATGATGATGGATATTTAGTTTTTTGTAACTCTTCAACATAGAAAGCTCCAGCTATGGGCTGTGATTTGTAATCTTCAAGGAGATACGTTCTCGGATTGGTTTCTTGGAGTTTACGTATTTTGAAAATCTCCATGGAGCAATTGGCGGTGTACCCTTTGTCAAAGACTGTTTTCTGTTTACTAATTCTGACGTAACCACCAACTTTGTGTTTTGACTCGCGTGGATCAATCATTTTAATTGTGTTATACACAGTAGATAGAAGACTATTATCTTTTACATCCACTGGTCGCATTTTAATCGTTCTGTGTGTAATGTGACTATACTGTTTGACCAGATCTTGTACAGTGTTAAACCATTTGTCGAAGCCCTGAGCAGTAAATTTTCGGAACAGAAGACTCTTGAGAGTTCTGTTAAATCGTTCAACTACGGAAGCTTTCATATTTGAAAAAGTGGAGTAGTGATTAATTCTGAGTTTCTGCATTAACTTCTTAAAACTAGTATTGTAGAATTCTTTTCCTAGATCAGTTTGTAAATTTACTGGGGCCCGCTTACTTTTTATATATATATTTTTTAAGTGCGTTTGCAACTGCAATTCCAGCTTTAGTCTTTAGAGCAGTGACCCATGCATATTTTGAATAAATGTCAATTACTGTTATCAAATACTTATACCCAGAATTCCATTTAGAATATGCAATCATATCGACTAAGTTTGATTGATGGAGATCATCAAGTCCTTTCGTGATAACTGACCGCCTGGTGTACATTCGGCGAACAGGACGATGAAGCTCATCAGCAATGGCAGCTTGCATCTTCTTTTTTTATTCTAACTTGCTACTTACTGAAGGCAATATGCTTTTCGAAATGACAGAGTTGTGATAAAAATGTTTGTTTGTATGGAGATGGAAGGGGGGGGGGTCTGGCAAAAAAATTTTTTTTCATTGCGAAAGGTCATAGTGAACATCTGCGCATGTGATAGAGGCTGGCGGGACGTACCGTTTTTTCTTGTTCTCAACCATCTGGCGTAACCAGTTGCATCATTGCCCTTGCTTTCGGGCTGGCGGTCATTGTCCTCGTCCAACAGCTGATGTTATGTGAACGCATAAAGTGAATGCATGATACTGCAGGGTGGGAAAAGAAAAAAAGCCTCTCTCTGAGGATATGGAGGAACATTATCTGATAACATGACTAGCAAATAACACGGTAATACGATGCAGCACGCTGAGAGAAGATCCATACGAGTCTCTGCCTATAACGCCTTTTTTTTTTTTTTCGATGCCAATAACAACTCCATCAGTAGCAGCGGGACGTAGCATTCCTTTACCAGGGGGTGAATGTACTCCAAGAGAAGCAATGTGTAGTATGACTCCAAGAGGTTTCTCTCTCTCTCTCTCTCTCTCTCTCTCTCTCTCTCTCTCTCTCCCCCCTCCCTGTCTTTATTTGATGCTCTCTCTCTCTCTGTGAATGTAGCAGAGAAACAAATTTTTTATGCCTATAGACCAATATAAAGCGACAGACGATTCCACTCTTTCGTATTCCTTCAGCTGTGCGAGTGCCCGTGCGAGTGTCAATATTGGAATTGCCTTTGCTGTCGGAGAAAGTGAAACACATAGCTGGCTCAAAACATGTAAGTCTAACATGTGTTACTTATCGCTACTACTGCTAAGTGGCATATAGTTCTCATCTACTAAGAAGTTGTTGTAATTCAAGAGAACAGGGATGCCTATCATTCAGTGTTGCAGAGTCTGAAGCATCTGGGTGAAGGAGGAGGCTCGAAAACTACGCTGCGGCTGTCGTCTCTGAAACAGGGGGAGAAATATCCCATCCTAAGTGCGAGACGGACGACGACGAAATTTGGAGCAGCGGTCGTAGTATACTTGAAGGATTCCAAAATATTCCTTCCTGCAAGATTCTCCACTCTGTGATCAAGAATTGGAATTTCTGAATTCCGGAACAGTTGCTCTGATATATCGTGGTAGGAAAAATACTATGGGTATCATTGACTTTGAATCTGTTTGATAAATACTAACATATGTTTCCTTATACTAATATTACGTAGTTGTTAGCATATTGTGATACTAACCATGTCTATTCGAATACGGAAAGTTTCACCGAATGGCAAGATTAAGGAAATAGATTTGCAATCCTTAAAAGACGATACCTGTGGCACAGATTTTGGTACACGTGACACATTAGTATTTGCAGTAAAAGTAATAGGGTGTGGTGAGGATGTACATGTATATTCCGAACTGAATGGAAAAATAGTGCACCTAATTCTAACAGAGTGCTTTAAACAAGGTGAACATTTTGCTGCTTTTCAAGTCTGTGACAAATACGAGTGTACTTATTACACAGTTATATGTTACCAAGTTTAATAATCTTGTTGATGCTTACATCAAAGAGATTTTGTTTGTATTGTATACAATTTGTTCTCATAATGCATTTAGTTGTCAATTTGATTTTCTAAATGGAGCGGCTTGCCTCAAAACATGGTTAAAGAGTGGGGATGTTTCATTTATATATTCTAATTGTAATGTCCTGTTGTCTGCCATATGCGATATTTTGAGAAGCGCTGAAAGTGAATAATGACCGAACCATCGCCAAAGCGCATTAAGCCGAATCATGATCATCAGGAAAGTAATGCTCTGGAATGGGTTTTGGTTGAAAGTGCGTTCAAAAATAGAATATGTACAGGTGAGATATCTAACCGAGGGGGGCTTAAGGACCCAAAATATTTCTTGGATGCATGTTTCTCTGTCTTTGAGAACATAGTGCGTAAAATTAACAAGCCTCTTAAAATTAATTTTTCACTCATTTGCAACTTTGTCCTGCCCAAATCGGGCGACGTAGAAGATAAATACTTAAATACAAAGAATTTAAATCCATTCTCCTCTGACATTACCGTAAAGTGGTATTCAACTAAAATTAGGGATATACTGTTAAAGAAACTGGAGAAATTTCAATTGAGAGATTCAGGTTGGGCGTTGCGTAATATAGTAAAACTATGTATTAATGTTAACGAAAACAAAGGGTTTTATGCAGGACGTGACATGAAACTGCCAAAACTGATTGCGAATAAACATGCAGTAATTAACGTTCACTCTAAAGGTAATGCTTGTTTTAAATGGGCAATTCCAGCTGCTTTGTATCCTGTAAGCAAGAATGCGCACCGTGTGTCTGCATATTTTGCACATGCAAACAAATTAAACATTTCTAATATACCGTTTCCTACAGAGCTAAAGCATGTCCATATATTCGAAAAGCAGAATGAAAGTGTGTCTGTCAATGTGTACGGTATAGAGTACTCGGATTATGAGTGGATGGTTGTTGAAGAGGGAGAAGTGGATGAGGGGAGAAGGGGGCAAGGAGGACGAGGGAAAGGTCGAAAGATTTCCGAGTTATACCACTGCATATTACAAAGTACCAAAGAGAAAAACATGTAAATTTATTAATGTTGCAGCTAGCAAATACTAATATAAATCATTTTTATAATATAAAAAATTTGTCGAAGCTAGCACATTATAGCATTACTGCTCATCATAAGTCTGTCGTGATATGCCCCCGTTGTCTGTCTTATTTTCATTCAAAACAGAAGTTAGAAGCACACTTGCTTGACTGTGCCCAGTTTAAGCCAGTCAACACTATCATGCCAAATTAGCACAATAAATATATAAAATTTTCCAATTTCAGAAACAAGTTAAAGCTGCCTTTTATAATGTATGCGGACACTGAGTGCATGCTGCAACCAGTTGCTGGCTGCAGTAGAAGTAGTAACTCTGATCAAATACATTTACATACACCATTTAGTATTGCATATTAATACATTGTAGTTATAATGATGACTATTCGGAATTTAAGTTGTATCGCGGTCGTGATGGCATGCAGTGGTTCACGAAACAGCTGTATGCAATTGCTGAGTATGTGAGTGGTTTCTTATTACAAAATAAAGAGATGATATTAAGCCCAGAGGAAGAATCAGCCTTTCGCTCTGCAAAGATTTGTGATATTCGTAAGGAAGCCTTTCAGGCAGGCGATGTGAAGCATCGTGACCATTGCCATTTTACAGGTGAGTACTGCGGTGCAGCGCATGCTAGCTGCAATGTAAACTACAGACCTCAGTTTACAGTGCCTATCGTATTCCAATTATGATAGTCATTTCGTAATTACAAATATTTGCGAGCAAATAGTGAATAAGAACAGGAGGAGGAAAACTAAATTAAATCCAGGCCGCGTTTATATATTACCATCGAATATGGAGAAATGCAAATCTTTCACGAAGAGCATTCAAGTAACACATAAAGACCTGCACTGCTACATAAATTTCCGATTTATAGATTCATTTAATTTTTTATCATGCTTGCTAGAAAAGTGTGCATCTTACCTAAAGCCAGAGGAACTCAGGATAGTGAGGAAATACTTTCCTGATGATCGTGAATTTTATTTAGTCAATCAGAAGGGTATATTTCCATATGAGTATGTGAGTGATGAGTGTTTTATCAGAAGAACACTTACCTCCGATTCAGGAATTTAAAAGTTTGTTGACTGGTGGAAGAATTGTCTCAGAGTGTGATTATCAAAGGGCGTGCAATGTATGGCATTTGTTCAAGTGCAAGACACTGGGGGAATACTCCGATCTTTATTTAAAAAATTATGTGTTATTGTTAAGCAATGTTTTTGAAAATTTTCGAAATCTCTGCATTAAAACCTATGAGTTAGATCCCGCGCATTATGTTACTTCACCTGGATTGGCTTGGGATGTATTATTGAAAACTACCATAGCAGAATTAGAACTCATTACAGACATTGAGAAACTTCAATTCATCGAACGAGGTATTAGAGGCGGCATTGTTCACTGCTCTTGTAGACAAGCTGTGGCAAACAACAGGTTCATGTCTAATTATGATGAAAATACTGATGAATCCTATATCATTTACCTTGATGTTAATAGTCTTTACAGTTGGGCAATAATGCAGTACCTCCCAGTTTCACATTTTCTTGGCTCAACCCTAAAATTGTTAAAACTTTTGATGTAAACAACATACCGGATGACTCTTATATAAGCTACATTCTGGAAGTAGATCTTGAATATCCTGAAAACATCCACGATATGCATTCTGATCTACCACTATGTCCTGAGAAAATTATACCACCATCTAGCTGTGTGGTAGGCAAGGCTAGTGCTCACAAAAAATTAATTTGTTCTTTGTATGATTGAAAAATTATGTAATTCATTATAGAAATCTCAAACAGTGTTTGCAACGTGATTTGAAATTGAGAAAGATTCACAGAGTACTGTCATTCAGACAACTTCCATGGATGAAACCATACATCGATATTAACGCACAGAAACGTACGGCTGCAAATAACGAATATGAAAAGAATTTTTTTAAGCTAATGATAACAGCGTCTTTGGTAAGACAATGCAAAATGTACGAAAGATGAGGGACATAAAACTAGTAACTTCATGGGATGGTAAATATGGAGCATCTGCAATGGTTGCAAAACCAAATTTCAAAAGGAGCGTTATATTTCAGGAAAATTTAGTTGGTATTGAATTATACAAATTCAATGTAGTGTTTGACAAGCCTATATCTGTAGGTATGGTGATTTTAGACATTTCAAAGACGCATCTTGTTGACTTTCATTATGGGTATATACTGAACAAGTTCCCTGTAAATGATGTATAACTGTGTTTCACTGATACCGATAGTTTAATTTACCATATTAAAACTCAAAATATTTATGAAGATATCAAATGTGATGTGCAAAAATGGTTTGATACTTCTGGTTTTCCTGTTAATAACAGATATAACATTCCACTTGTGAATAAAAAGGAGGTTGGACTATTGAAAGATGAATTAAACGGTGAACTTATTACTGGGTTCATAGGCCTGAGAGCTAAAATGTATGCACTAGAGACAGAATCACTACGTGTAATGCAGAGAGCGAAAGGTATAAAACAGTCTTCAATTAAAGCATTGAGCATCGATGATTATCGAGAATGTATGTTGAATTTAGATGCTAAATCTTCTGTACAGTTTATTATTCAATCAAAGTGTCATGTGGTATCCACTGTTAAACAAAAAAGCTTGGTTTGTCTGCAGATGATGATAAACGTTTTATACTGCCAGATAAGGTGAATACTTTAGCGTGGGGTCACTACCAACTGAAAAAAAAGAAAACTTGACAACGTCTGACTAATTTTAATGTGTGAAATACTGTTCACGTGAGTTTGTAACTAATTTTGTGTGAAATTGCGTACATGTGAGTTTGCAACATAATTTGATATTGAGAAAGATTCACATAGTACTGTCATTCAGACAACTTCCATGTGAGTTTGTAACTGATTTGTATAATATATCTGTAACTAATTGTGTACATGTGAGTTTGTATCTGATTTGTATACAGAAAATAACAAAACATTATACATTAATTGTAACATTTTCTTTATTTACTGAGTGAAATCAAAAACACATACATTGTTATTTTATTTCATCTGAAATTTCCTTTCTGCACTCTTTACAATTCATTTCAATAGGAAGTGGTCCATCAATTTGACAACGTGCATTCACATTATAATGCTTGTAACAATGTTGATACTTAGAAACGAGAGCATCATTTTGAAACACTTGTGGTAAACTGTGAAATATATGAGAAAGATCACATAAAGAGGGTAACAACTGTTTAGGAAATAAGTAATAATCAATTGCATTTAGATTTTGACATTGTTGCACAGTAAGTTTCTTATAAATTCCAGAGAGCAGTTTACAAACACTTTTTGATTTAATCCACTCGAACAAGAAGTAAGCATCATCATCATCAACATCATCATCAGCAGTAGCAGCAGCAGCAGCGCCTCTCTCTTTCTTATTAGCACAGTCCAATCCATAATCTTCCAATTGTAGCATTTCAACATCCTTATGAATAATAATTTGTTCTAGAATACTTAGGACGAGTGGACACAGCAGATTTTTTGAATACACTAACGTTTTACAGTCACTGTTCTCTTTTAGCAATGAATCGAGTGAACAATTCAGTGCACTGAAAGAGGCCTCTGTGTTATGAACTTGTAGTACAAATTCACATCCGTCACTTAAATTAGTCACTAACACTATCACTGGATGATTCTCGGATTTAGCGGTAATTATTATAACTTTGTTCATATTTCCTTCTCAAGCTACTGGAGCAACAGGACGACAATGATGAAATGCTTGCACATTTTTCCTCTTTTATACCTCTGAGTATATCTTGTCACCTGATTGGCTGACGGGGGGAGAATTGGAGAGAGAATTTTGGACAAATCCTCCTTACACGATGTCTAAAGCGACTACGGTCAACAGCTGCTTGCATCCATATAACTTTGCGAGCCTCTCTGTATATGATAAAACCCCAGTCATCCAATACGTGAATTGATGAACAGGGCTCATCAGGAAAGTGAACCCTTTTCTTTTTTTCTTTCCAGCTTCCATGTCTTTTCCCTTCTATATCCGAGTACGCTTTGTGACTTGATTGGTTGATGGAGTCATTTCAATCACTGAATCATGAATGACCTGGCAGTAAGCTATTGTATTTTTAGCAAATGCTTCTTTTGTTTCTATTTCAATCTTCATGTCAACGACCGAAGATTTCAGTGTTTCGTCTTGATGAGAACAATCAATGAAAAATATAGGACAGTTCTGAAATTCAGTACGGTTCATGAGCGGGTTCCCTCTTCTTACACTGCTATCTCCATAATTCAGTGATTGAAAATTGGCATACATTTCAAACGCCTGTGCAGTATTCTTCGTGTCAAAATCAACAGCAAAATTCTCCTCTGGGAATTTAGAAGAACTTAAATACACCTTCTAGTTTGATATGTTTATTTTATCGAATACACTAGAGTCAGCAGTAATCAAATTTCTCGAATGAGATTTTCGCTCTGCAGCGGAGTGTGCGCTGATATGAAACTTCCTGGCTGATTAAAACTGTGTGCCCGACCGAGACCCGAACTCGGCAAAGGTCCCGAATTCGAGTCTCGGTCGGGCACACAGTTTTAATCTGCCAGGAAGTTTCAATCAAATTTCTGTTTGACTGAAAAAGCCGATATTACATACCTTGCTGTTTCAAGAGCTGTATTAAATTTAATTTGCCATGTCCCAGAGTTAATTTCTGGCGCAATGCTTTCAACCAAATCCCAGTGACGAAAAGCTAGAGTCAAACTGATATCATTTTTTAAGATATTCCACAGTGATATTTGTTGCTTTTCAGACACTTGAACATGCGGCATTTCTCAGTGAACTTTTTCCAACACAATTTTTGATTTAGTATCTGCTTTATCTGAGACAGTACAGTTAATATCTTGCCAGCTACGAATCAGTACCAGTTCATGGCGAGCATTTAAAATAATCTTTTTCTAATCCTTTGCAAAGCCTAAGATCATTTTAAGCGGAATGCAAAAATTAAAACTATTATCATCATCTACTAACTCTTTCAATTCGCTTGTTGCCCCCCATCAGGCATTTTGTAATGCACTTGCGTCACCTGGTGTAAAAGAAGCATATCCATTCATTAATGTTGCAATTCCTGGAGTACGTACATGATCGATAATTTGGTTATTGAGACGGTACTGAATATCTGAAAACAGATTAAGTGCACAGTTTTTTGTTAACTCAATATCAGTAGCTTTTCCCTTTCCCTCTGCGTTGAGAAGGCGTCCTTCTATATACAGCAGACTCTCGGAAGAAAGCAGGTAAGTGTTTTCATTTTGTATAACAATTGATATGGAATCGTTCTGAACAAAAGCCGGTTGACCAAAAGGTTTATACTTATGATACTGAAGACGACTAACCGAGTCGTCGACGAGAATTTTTTCTCTTACATTCAACATTTTTTTCCTTAGCTTCCTCCTCTTCCTTCTCTTCCGCCTCCTCCTCTTCCTCCTGTTTGATCACTGAAAGTCGGAAGACTCGAATGAGAGTTTGCAGAAGAAGGTATCAGTATTTATAGCACTCTATATCCCAGTGATGACAGAATTTCTCTGTTTTGTGGAGTTAAAACATTTTTGACTTTCGTCTTCTTTGCTTTTCTTTTCTTCTTCTTGTTATTATTGCTCACATTGTCAACGTATTTTGTGTCCTTGCTTATGCAGGCATGCCCATTTCTTTTTACCGTATTTTCCTCAAATGTAATCGCACAGTTATCTCTTTCCCGCCAAAATCAACAAGATTTCCGTCTTGATCTCTAATTGACACACTTAATTCTGAAACGTATCTTGCAACTACTGGCATATAAATGGGTGAATTCGGTGTTTCCACAATCTTATATCCTGGTGGTACAGCAGGCCAGAACTGATGCAATGTATGTGTAGGTTCCCCATTGTGAAATGAACCTCCTGAGATGTTACAGTCAACACACAAGACATTAACACTTTGAATGTTAACTGAATATTCAGCAGTCTTCAAGACTTTTTTTATCAACTACAGTTTTTGCAAATCCTAAAACTGAACCTATGTTGTCTGGGAGATTAAAAACTATAGTAAGATTACTCTTAATCTGACATCGATTCGGTGTTTTATTGAAGGTAATATTTAATTGCAAGTCATGCTTTTTCTTATTTATCGAGTTATCACTCCTAACCTTCAAGTTGTATGCTTGAATTTCTTTCAATAATGCTGAAAAAATGTCGTGCAGTTCATATGTTCCATGTTTCAGACTAACTTTATCCAAAATTTCTACTTCATTCAAATAGTGTAGAAGTAGAAATATTATTTAACGATGTAATATTGGGAATGGAATTATATGCAAAAAGGTTTAGCAGAGCAATTTCGTAAACATGTGAGGATAAATTCAATGCAGGATTGAAGACAGCTGTTAGAAGTGATTCTTTACCCGTCAGACTTAACGTTATGCCGTGTTCAATGTCCATTGTTAGACTACAACTATACTCTGCAAGACTGTCTGTTTTATATTGAATTCAGAAACCTTAAACATAAATGACCACATCTCTGGCTGTTAAGTGACTGAAATGTTTTGTAGTTATATTTTATCGTACAGTTTTTCAGATACCTTACTATTTCTAGAGGAGGTGGTAAATTTCCAAAGCTGTCGAAGTAGTAGACAATTTTGTCTTCCTTTCTGTAAGCTACCCAGTGTGAACCTGGTTCCTCTTCAGTATTGAGATTAATAATTGCACTCTCACAAGTGTTAGGTCTTGAAGGTAAAGTATCTCTCATAAAGACACCTCTAAAGTGTGCTATCTGCAGCTTTTAGCATAGTGTTGTAAGTCAATGTTGGTAAGTGGTCTTGTAGGAAGACTGTTTATGGAGAACTTTTTTTTTATTCCTTGTTCCATTTATACCTGTCAGATACAGACCGAATCCATTTTTCCTGTATGGACCAAAGTACAGCCCTTTTCCATCACGCAAAGCAATTGCTTCAAGTACACGATGATGCCTCTGCATTTCAGCTAACTCCTTTCGAGCACTTTTCGCATCAATAATAGCCTTAGCAATTCCAGCAGCACCTCCGGTTAATCCTCCAAGTGCTGATAAAGCAGCAAATATTGGAATTAGAGGTATTATTCCACCTGTTTTGGGCACAGGTATTACACGTTCTCTGTCTAATAATTTCCCCACAGCTTTCGTCGGAGCAACCTGTGATGCGATTTTACGAGCCACTTTCACAACTGTCATCAGATTAGCACCAGGCTTACCACCTTTCTTTCGTCCAGAACTTTTCTTCTTCTTCTTATTCAAACCCATACCCATTTTAGCTTTAGCTTTCATTGCTCCAGTCACTGCCAGGGGAGCTAACTTTTCCTTCAAATTACCGTCTTTTGCTTTTACTCTACTCCACACTTTTCTAGCCAGAATTCTGTCTGCTCGATGTCTGTCAGGCAAACTGTCTGGATGAGTTGCATTAGGTATGTCATGTTATTTACACGCCTCATCTAGTGGATTGATACCGACATCGCCTCTTTTGAGTCTTTCCTCTAACTTTGTGCCAGGACCACAGTAGGAGTAGCCGGGTATATGAAGTTCGACAGGTAGTTTATTAATCATGCGGTTAAGAAGGGAACCACCACGTTATTTTGTCCCTCTCTTATTCTTCTCCTTCCTCAACTTATTTTGCTTGTTGTTGTTGTTGTTGTTGTTGTGTTGCGATGCTTCTTCATAGCTTGAGTGTTAACTAACGGCTGGTCTTTGACACCCAGAATGCTCTATTATAATAGTATTTGTAAGATAGGAATTGTTTTCTCCAATATGGTGGCACTTGTTAAACATGTCAGATTGGCCGGGTGAACTTCACTCATATTTTTGCGAATTCCTGTAGTAGAATTGACAGAATTTACGTATCGGAAAATTTAGCAGATAAAGTACTGAAAACAGAAACTGTTCCCGTTAGTTTTTCCGATCACAGTGCGTTGTTGACCTGCGTAAATTTAACACCACAACCTACCCGAAGAGTAAGAAGCCAGTGGAATCTAAATATATCGTTATTATCGGAAGAAGACTTAGAAGACGCCCTAACCAGTGCTTGGGAAATGTCTCCGTTCACTGAACAATTTTCCAAGTGTGATAGAATGGTGGACCCAACGAGCGAAACCGAAGCTAAGGACAGTTTTAATATCTTTTAGTATAGATATGGCCAGAGAAAGGAAACTGTAGAATTCTACTACAGCGTGCTCAGGGACCTCTACGATCAGACAGATCCAATTCCTACAAGATTAAAAGATATCAAGAAAATAAAAGCAAGGTTAATAAGTCTGAAACGTAAGAAACTGGAGGGACTTAAAATAAAATCAAAAGCAAAGTCAGTCACAGAAGATGAGACTGCTGCATTGTATCACCTTGTCAGACACGCCAAGAAAAGTAGTTTCATGGATGAACTTCAAATAGATGATGATACCATAATCACCACCCAGAAGGAAATAATTAAAGAGATCTCAGCGTACTATGAACGTATGTATGCGTCAGGGGAAACAAACGAAGAAGAATACGATGAGCTCTTTGGTACATATCTTCCACGAATATCGCGAGATGATAACATTTATTCGGACATCACCAAGGAAGATGTATTAGAAATCGTGTGCAGCTCCCCTGCTAGAAAATCTCCAGGACCTGACGGACTGCCGATTGAATTCTATAAACGATTTTGGACCCTAATAGAAGAAAAGTTCACCGAAATTGTCAATGAAGTCTTACGAGGAAAGTCAGTGCCTGCAGAGTTCAAACAATGCAAAATCGTGTTGATCCCGAAGAACAGAGGCTGCAAAAAAATAAACAACCTACGGCCGATTTCGCTTTTAAATCCAGATTATAAAATTATAGCTCGAGTAATTAACAAGCGCTTTACACCATGCACTGCTGACATCATAGGCCAACAGCAGACTTGTGCTTTTAGAAGAACGATTTTACAAACTGCGGCTTTGTATCGCGATGTCATTGCGCTAGCGCAGGCAAGTAACATAAAATGTGTACTGCTTTTCATAGACATCCATAAGGCATTTGATCAAATTAATCACAAATACCTGATAGAGATAATGCGCCGAATGGACTTCCTGCCAAAACCATCGACATCAAGAACATGGCAATGGGTGTTACTGCACAAATCTCGGTTAACTCTCATCTGACAAAAAAATTTGAAATTAAAAGGGGTGTTACCCAAGGAAGCCCCTTATCCATGCTCCTATTCGTTATATCGCTGGAACCTTTCTTGAGACAGCTACAGCACAGGCTGACAGGCATTACCATTCAGGGAACAAAGACCGTGGTAGGTGTTTACGCGGACGATGTAGGCGTAATCATCAGAGACCGAACAGATGTGACACAACTAGAGATGATACTTGCAAAATACTGTTCCGCATCAGGTGCGAGGGTAAATGAAAATAAAAGTAAATTTATAAATATAAAGCGGCTTGCTAACTCACGCATTGAGTGTGCGAACCATGTTAATGAACACAAAGCTCTTGGAATGACATTGACAACGTCGCTTTTAAAATTGATAGCAATAAATTGGCGGGAGGTGGCAAGAAAAATCAAGGGAGATTTGACTGAAAACTGTCAACGTAGCATAGACCAGTTCCAGAGAATACTGTTTATCAACACGTATATTTCATCCAAGGCTTACTACATAGCACAGGTTCTCCCCATTCCATCAATGGTGGCGAAGACGATCATGTCCACCTTAGCAAAGTTCTTGTGGAAAGGGGAATTGTTTAGAGTGCCGGTGAAGACAGCAGTTTTGGATCCAAGCAATGGAGGAATGGTTCTAACCGACATCAAGTCTAAAGCGATGGCATTGTATGTCAAACGAATGTGTAATGATCCAGGGTGCATTACAGCAAAACTATACGATATTGTCAGGCCAGAAAGTGTAGAGCCGCCGATAAATATACAAAAAATAAGTTTTAAGCAGAAACACATTAGGGAGCATTATCTTGAACTAAGTTATCTCAGCAAAAAGATTTTAAACTCCAAAAACGTTACAGCAAAGGCGATTTTAGCTGAAAGACGGAAACATGAAAGGAAAAATAACATAGAAATCAAATATGCTGGAATAGCATGGAATGTGGTCTGGAAAAACATCAGTAGTGATGTTCTTTTGTCTGACGTGAGAACAACGTGGTACAAGATAGTCAATAACATCATCAGCACTAATGAGCGTCTCTTTGTCATCGGTTTAAGTGACACTAACCTCTGCAGCAAATGCAACCTCGTTGATAGTGTGCCTCATCGTTACACTTGTGGAGATCGGATTATCAACTAGAGGTGGACCAGGGAGAAAATTGCTCAAAAAACAAGAACTTCAGCAAGCAATGTACCGACTAACATTTTCTCCAGACCAGGGGAAAGTTACTACCCTCAGGCAAAAAATAACGCAGTGATTTGGTTAATGGGCAAATATACAAGTTACGTTTTTAACAATATTGGGAGCGATGAACATATTGAATACAATATGTATATGGAAAATGAATTCGAGAAAATACTCAAATATCAGAATCACAATAAGAAATATGGTAACATGCTCCGAATTGTCTTCAACCGAATGGGTACAGGTTAGGAACTGAATTCCTACTAGAGAGGGAATGGATCGACCCTAATCTCACCTGCAAGTCACACATGAAAAATAAATCAGTAGTACAGCAGATACAAGAATATGGCGAGAAACATCTGGTGTCTGATATAAAGGAAGATCTTGAATTCCCTATAGATGCGTTTAGAAGGCTGGAACTGACAAAAATAACAAGGCAGCGAAATATTTTGCGATGTCGCTGTTCGAGACTTCTCTTCTGTCCATGTAATTTACCCTGGAAGGAACACACATCAAGGATTTACTGAATGATTAATTTGGGTCTGGGAAATGATGATGAGGAACCGGCTGCAGAAGAAGAAAATGTGCATGCTGATCTGTCACTAGTTGAAGGTGACAGTGAAGGTGCTAAATTGTGATACTGCTAAATACTCATTTTTTGAACGCTGTAATTTATGACTGTAATTATATCACCTTATTTATGCCATTTCACTGTAGACATTTTTGTTACTATTTTTGGTGAAAAAAAAGTGGTTAAGGCGCTAGATTTAAGATCTTGTTCCCGGTAAGGCAGCGTGGGTTCGAATCCCACATCTGAAAAAAGTTTTTTTTATAATCATGATCATTGCCCGAGTGCTAACTTTGCCACCTAGAGTGCTCTATTATAATAGTAATTGTAAGATACGTAGAATCCTTAGTGTACTTAAAGATGCAATTCAGGAAACATGCACTTCAACTTCCTATTAGACCTATTGCTGAACACAGAAATGAACTGCAAAGGCAAGATCGTAGGCATGGTGATCTATTTCCTGATACGATTAGATGTATTATTGCAGGTCCTTCCAATTGTGGAAAAACAAATGTAATTGTTAATCTTCTAATTCATGACAATGGTCTCAAATTTAAGAATGTCTACATATTTTCCAAATCGCTGCAACAATACAAATATAAATATTTGGAACAAATTTTTAAAAACCTGCGTGATATTGGCTACTTTACATTTTCCAGTAAAGAAGATGTAATACCGCCAGATCAAGCCCGACCACTCTCAGTTTTTATTTTCGACGACATTGCCTGTGACAAACAAGATCACATGAAAGCTTACTTTTCGATGGGTCGGCATTACGGTGTAGACAGTTTCTATTTGTGTCAGACATATAGCAAAATTCCTAAACAGTTAATCAGAGACAATGCTAACGTTATTGTTCTCTTTAAACAAGATGAGCGTAATTTAAAACATGTCTTCAGTGATCATTTTAATCCTGACATGACATTCAATGAATTTCTCGAAATGTGTAAACGAGCATGGAATGGGAATGCCTACGATTTTCTTGTTATTAGCAAAGATGATGAATTAAATAATGGTCGTTATCGTATAAACTTTGATTATTATATCTGTATTTAAAGCAACAGCTTGACCATTACAGATTATTACCATCATGGCTTCTGCACAGGTAACATCTTCGAATAACAGCAGTAGCAATACTCTATTGCTCGTACTAGATCCTCAATACAATAACGATGTTGCTAATAAAAAATATGTGGATTCGAAATTCCAGTCATACTCGAACATTATTACAAATCTTATCGATAAAGTAAATCAGCTATTTGAGAAACAAGTGAGTATCACCTCTACTTCTTCTTCTTCTTCTGCTGGAGACTCGACACCGAGAAAAACAGGAAATGATGCTGCCTCGAATTCTTTAATAACGAAATTATTGCCGCAGATAACAGCTTTCTTTTCCTCCATATACACAAGTGCAGCAATATATTTCAATAATAAGCGTTTAAGTGGATTACATGATCCTGCTGAAGATCATGATGCATGCACGAAAGTTTATGTGGATAATGCGGTGGAAAAACTGAACGCATTCGATGTAAGTGAGAGCTCACTTACGGTCAAGCACCGCAAAACCATCACTAACTTAGCTGATCCGCAAACTGATTATGATGCAGCAACGAAGAAATACGTAGTGTAACAGAACGAGTTCTAGACGTGCAGAATAAACGCATCACGAATGTGCCGAACCAATTTTAGACTCTGATGTTGCAACAAGAGGTTACGTTGAAAAAAATCGAATGTGTTCCATCATGTTTAGAATTGACAGCATCCCTTCAGGAGATCCCAATGAATCAGCTTACCTTTTACACAGTGGTCAGTATGAGTATGTATTACCTTACACTGGTAAAGTTATTTTACGCTCTATTACCCCCGATACTGAAACAATTAGCTTTGAATTGAATGAAAACAGTTACCAACTTTTGATGAGTACGTTGATTGACGTACGTAAAGGAGACAGATTCAAGTTCCATAAAGCCTCGGATTTAACACTTGGAAATCGTCCACTTCATGCTGAATTTGTATATCGGGTTGTAAATTAAAGTGTAATTTATCTGAGCAGTTGCGTACTACAAAGCACTCGCAATCATCATCATGCTCCTCAGATTCCTAACAGACGTCAATGAGTGCACATCTTACACGCTAGCATTAGAGACCTATATAGAAAATGGAGAAGGTGAGAAAAAAGAAAGTGCACTTTCCAAACGAAGTATGTACCTCAGTGCACATTTTAAATGATTGGGATTTTTCGGAATACAGAGAGGCTCGCATAGGGCTTTGCTGGCAACGTGCCGCCATTGACGGACTTCGATGCAAGCAACGTACAGAACAAATGTGTAAAATTATCTGACCAATCCTCGACGATGCGCATAGGCAGCGTGTGATAAACACATACTTGAAACCTCTGAGTGAAGAAATTACTGTTATAAATTGAGATGTCTACTTAAATTTAGTTCAGATAGCGAGTGGGCAGTTTTGAGCTAAAATCATGCTGCACGATTCGATTAAACGAAACATCATTCTTATAAAACATATCGCTAAAGCTAGACATAATATCCGAAGAAAGATGCTATCTCTACAGAAAAGAGAAACTGAAACAAAATCTGTGCTGGAAAAGACATTTAAGCCCATTTCACAACCACTAAAGGAACTGATTTACCGATTTCCGGCGAGAGAAAACAATAGCAATTCTGCAGCTAGATGTCAAGACAATGTCAACGGCTGTGACATTAAAGAAAAATATGATGATGATGTGGAGAAAAAAAAATGAAAAGTAGCAGAAAAATATAAGAGTTGCGTATAGCAGAAAATGCAGCTGGTCGACTGTCGGCTTCGTATTTTAATAAACCTATAGACAAAACCCGCGACACCGTGTACGGCGTAAGATTTGATCCATTATCAAGTGAATGGATGATTGGAAACTCACTAGTGGAAGTTGATGAAAATGACTTAATAATACGCAACGTAAGATATCCTGGAACTAGAGGGCTATACAGTTTATTGTTCAAAATCAAGCCTAAGAATTACACGAGCAGTGATCTTCAAAATTATTATGCAAAAATTCTGAAGGCAACCAATGCCTTTAGACAACAATACCTCTCCTTCAAGCCTGTAAATGCAGACAAAGGATGTAAGTATACACGTATCATAAAGCCATTAATTGGAGTACTTGGTGGGTCCAAAACGTCGTACTGCAGCAGCAGCAACAGCAACGGTTTCCCTAACATTTACAGAAAAATACCGTGAAGAGGGTAATAATAGAAGCTAGGATGACGATAGTAATGATGACATTGTTGAGAAATACAAAATTGGTAAAGCAGCGAAAATAAAAGGTAAAATACGTACAGGAAAGGGAATTCCCTCTGTACCTGGAGTAAACAGAGAAGATGAAGAACAAGAAGTAAAAATTGACTGGAAAGACTATTCAAACAAATCACATGTTGACTACATTCACTGGAATAACCCAAAAGAACTTGTTGAACGTCTAGTATTTCTCCTTGCATCAAAAACAGCTGGCAACAACTCACACGACAATGAAATTATTTCAATAGAGGAAGAACTCCGAGAAGCTGCAATTATTGCTTAACATAAAAGAATAAAAAACTAATCTAGCAGTGCTTAAAAGTTTGCATATTCATATCAACTGAATAAATAAACATTTTCACTTCAAACAATTTTTTGTGGTTTCCTCTTTTATTTCTCATATCCTTCAAAGAAACAAATCTAAGTATATTTGATTACAGAGAAAACTGTAATTGTGTGTAACTGTGTGTGTGTGTGTATGTGTGTGTGTGTGTGTGTGTGTGTGTGTGCGCACGTGCGTAACATCTGCACTGGAGAGCTGCCAGAGCAAGCAGCGAGCAGTAGTGATGTCACGGGGCGGTACGGTGCTAAGGACGGTACGTATACGTCCTCAATGTGTTCCAAAAGCCCCATATAATATCTACTCTCACTGACGTAAGCAACCCTGACAAGGGCAGGTGGTTAGAGCCAGGCCCTGGGACCGAGCGTCTCAGAAACGTCGTAGTCGTTCACGTGGTGCTGTCGAGAGCACCTGCGGAACGTGACTGAAGGACGTCGAAATCGCGAAGAGGCGCTATGGTTGTGTACGTACACGCCCCATCACGCAACTAGGACTTGAGTCGTGTCCACTCAATAAAAAAAGACAGGTTTCTATTTACTGCAGATTTGACAGAATACAGTGCTGGTGCAGGCGCACCTGTTTCGGAGGACACCGCTAGTGGAGGATTGTCAAACATGGGGCTACCCAGTAGTCGCCGCCTACAGTTGCCCGTGTTACCCAACTGGATCATCGATTGCAACTGTAGCGGTAATGGGATAGTCAAGGCTGGATCGTGGAAATATGGAAACGCGTAGACTACCCAGATGAATTACGTTTTTCCATATACCAAGTCGATGATCGTGTTCGGATAAACCATCCTGCGAGCGAACGGTTACTTTGAAATATTCACCGCACTATGGAGCCAGGACGGTGGAGGAAGCATTGATGCTACGGAGGACTTTCAGTTGGACCACCAGTCGAGCAGTGGCAGTAATAGAAAGCACAGTGACACCTATGAACCACATGAACATTGCTGCGGGCCACCGGCGTCCTTCCTACTTAATGTCTTTTTGACGGCTCTGGCATCTTTCAGCAGGGTAGATGTCCGTGTCAGAAGGGCAGCAAATGCTGCATTGGTTGGAGGAACATAGTAGTTGTCTCATGTTGATTTCTTGATTGTCAAATTCGTCTGATCTGAAGACACAGGACGCACTACCGGACGCCAGTTTCGCCCGCAAAACTCATCCACCCGTAATTTGCAGGAACTGCTTGTCCGAGTGTAGAAAACTGATGCCACATGTCTCTAGAAATCCACCAAGAGCTTCTAGAAGCGAAGCGACGTAGAACCGTTGCTGTATTGCGTTCCACAGGTGGACCAACGGGCTAACCGTTATGTTTTGGCTTATCAGCGTATTCGGCTAAATCAGCTGGAGTCCATTTTCAGTTTATTATATTATTTTTATGACCTCCACTTACTAATTCACTTAGATTAGTGTATTTGTCTAATTTGATTCCAAAATAATTGCCTAGATCGCAATTTTGAGAGATATTGTCAGTACAAATATTAGAAAGAGGGGGTGAAAGAGAATACCAGTTTATCACTCCGGAATGAGATTTTCATTCTGCAGCGGAGTGTGCGCTGATATGAAACTTCCTGGCAGATTAAAGATGTATGCCAGACCGAGACTCGAACTCGGGACTTTTGCTTCTGTGAAGTTTGGAAATTAGGAGACGAGGTACTGGCGGAAGTAAAGCTGGGAAGACAGGGGGATCAGTCGTTCTTGGGTAGCTCAATTGGAGCCGGCATGGTAGCTCAGTGCGTTCGGTCAGAGAGCTGGTTGGCCTCTGTAATAAAAAAAAAGGAATAAGAAATCTGAGCAAAAGGATCAAAAATGAACTTTAACGAATATCATGTGACGTCCGCAACGACCAAACATAACGATCAACAACGAACAAAATGATTTTAAAAAAAAGTTGGTAGAGCACTTGCCCACGAAAGGCAAAGGTCCCAAGTTCGAGTCTCGGTCCGGCACACAGTTTTAAGCTGCCAGAAAGTTGCAGTTTATCACTATTTGTATGACTTTCATCCCATTTGTCTTTTTGTCTTCTATATCATATGCACTGTGCAACACATCACGGTGGCGTAGGGTAGAACTTTGCTGATACTTGGTGCCAATGTGGCATCATTAACCCATCTTACATGTCACATGAACCTCTGAAACGTCGTCGAGCCCACAGGACGCCACGCATTTGCATCATTACGGAGGAAGTCTGGTGGCTCTTTTGGGTCAAATTTCAAACTTGTATGTCGCAATGGGAGGTAGTTACGGGATTTCGAAAAAAATGACACTTTAATTGTGTTGTGGCCTATGTGTGTGTATGGCCCTTATATCAGCATCACCAGTTACTACCACATCTCGTCTTTTCCAGTTAGTGTAACTTGACACTGAGCGCTTGGGATACTGGAAGCAACCACACCGGATAAGGGATTCTGCCTGTTCTACCTCTCCCATTGTCCTCTGTGCCGAGTATCAAGCCAGACTGCGCTTTTAGTATAATTTATTAATGTTGTCGCAGAGGCAGCAGTGCAGCTGATAAACATGTTTTACCATAAAGAACGATAGTTACCGGCTTAAGATATGACTCTGGTATCACTTTGCAAGCGATACTGCACACAAAGAATTTAGGGCGTGTGTGCAGAAGCAGTTGCATGTTCGCAGGCAGCGTATGGATGACAAGAGGAAAATTAAGAAACGAGGAAGAAGGAGGTGAAAAATATATATGACCAACAGATGTTTAGTTATATTGCGGCCAGCATGCCACGAAGTTTCCGAATATACGACCACGCCAGAAATTTAATACCGTTAATGTGAGACTGGTACGTAGTCGTTTTGTTTCAGTTTAAATTTAGGGAGGAAACTTTTCCCCAGTCTCCTCGTGGAGTGTTAGCATTATGCAAGACTTAATTTGAAAACGTGACGTACTGCGGCTTCTTGCACAACACTCCATTAAACAGCATGAACACTAAACATAGTATACAAGACAGAACTGCATGCCATGGCCTTTTGTAAACTACTCGATACTTTTTTTATTACGAGCATCTATCATCATTCCGGCACTTTATCTCCTTCTTAATTTCAGTCACACAACTCTACCTCAATGTACCCACAGACCTGTTACCGTCGGCGTAGATTCACTCTCTGTGTATATCAGCAGTCGTCCTTCTATCCAGCAGCAAATGCGTTTCCTGCCACACTGTTCACGCAACTCCCCATGTTCCTCAAAGTTTCCTTTCCACTTATTTGCATCCGTTGATTTAACTTAGTTATTTCTCATTCCTCTTCTCCATATTTCGTGCCTGCTCCACGATTGTCATTTATTTCTGTCAGTATGTCATTACTCTCAATCCATGCCGTGTCTACGAGAAAACTTCGTAACATAATGTTGATAAGATCGACTTCCACGCATCGCTATTATTATTACCATTACTGTTAATATTATAATTATTACATTTAAATTTACTATAATTATCACTTTTTCGTACTAAAAGAATCTCCGCGTTAGCCTTTTTGCAATTGACACCACACGTTACCAGTACATGGTGGTAAAGCAGCTTATAGAGCGTAGCACTTACTCCTATATAATATCAACATATTTTTATGCCTGTACCCCTCCTGTGTATGAGAGAAAGGTTGCGTGATTGTGAGGATTTTTAGAAGATTTCGCAGGTAACTGAATCCGACCAGCTTGAGATGGGGATGTCACAAAACAGAAAAGTTTGTCTACAGCCATAGTGCTTTCCGAGGGCAGCTTTCGTATTCAGGTCATTGTGCTGGTCAGAGGCTCCGAGGTGCGCCTTTGCAAACCTCCAGCCGGCAGCTGTGGGAGAGCGGTTCTAGGCGTTGCAGTCTGGAACCACGCGACCGCTACGGTCGCAGGTTCTAATCCTGTCTCGGGCATGGATTTGTGTGATGTCCTTAGGTTAGTTAGGTTTAAGTAGTTCTAAGTTATAGGGGACTGATGACCTCAGATGTTGAGTCCCATAGTGCTCAGAGCCATTTGAACCATTTGCTAACCTCCACGACCTACGCCTGGTGTTGGTGTTGTCAAGGGAATCCGAAAGTGCATCGAACTGAGAGGTGGAATTTATGAAAATCAACTTTGAAATTAGTAACTTCCCTTAGCTATTTGCCTCTCCTGTGAGTATTGGTCTGTGCTAAGTACTGTGAGCTGTTTTTCTGTAACCGATAGGAATAGGACACATTATATGGGTTATTTTACTCGAATAACTCTCTGCATAATTTTCTGATATATTTATTGTTCCTCTAACACATTCTGTATAAGAATGCAATACATAGGTTAGCAATTTGATAGTGGTAGGAGTGATGTAATATCAGTCGCCGTTCTTTACAAGGAGGTAGCTTAAGTAACGGCGTAAGTTTGCTTAAACAAAAGCGATCTCAGGAGGGCAAAAAGTGGTTCAAATGGCTCTGAGCACTGTGGGGCTTAACATCTGAGGTCATCATTCCCCTTAGAAGTTAGAACTATTTAAACCTAACTAACCTAAGGACATCACCCACATCCATGCCCCAAGCAGGATTTGAACCTGCGACCGTAGCGGTCGCGTGATTCCGGACTGAAGCGCCTAGAACAGCTCGGCCACAACGTCCGGCCCTTCAGAGAGCGCTAAAATTGTTATATGCAATGGCTATTGGGAACATGCGGGGTGTCAGAATAGATAAATTCTTGTTTTGTTAAATTACACGATGCATTTCGGATCCTGTGGGTTCATTTTCAGGTGAAAATCGTCTAAGACATAATTTACATCTGGTCTTGAGTAACGTGAAACGCATTTCCTTTATTGAGAAAGGTGTTAGGTACCCCGTATTTCGTGAATAAAGTGCGGAAATCTGTGAGAAAAAGTTGAAAAGAATTGTGAAAAGTAACCGAACCAACAAGGAAGAACGTTTTTAATGTTTTGAAGTCTGCATACGAAGGTTTGTTCATACAGTCGTCGCTCATCAGGACTCTCAAGTCGCACATTTGATTACTACAGTTTAAAAACATTTCACAGGTGACGTGATGTGCGACGCAGTATAATGAAACCAGTGTATGCTAAACTCAAAAGGTAAAATTGCACTTCCATGTTTGTTCGGTAAGTTTCGCACTGTTTTTTTTCCCTTGTTTCTCACACATTTCCCCACTCTCTTCACGAAACACGAAACGTACATCACTCTCAATTCAGGGAAATGCATTTCACGTTACTTAAGAGCAAATTTGAATTATGTAGTAGATAATTTGCAACTTAAGATGGATCCACCGCGTCAGAAACGTATCGTGTAATTTAATAAAACATGAAAAAAATTTGACTGTAAGTATGAGTTATTCAAACTTCCCGTATACTGCATATAGTCACGTTCACAGCTACTAAATGTAGATAAAATTAAACTAATACTGGGAAAGTGCCATAGCAAAATTCGAGATTAACTGTCAGGAATGGTTTGACAAAATAAAATCTTTTCTGCATTACCAAATACATCCTTTCAGTTACATGTAACAATTATTACTTACGTCTTGAGACTGTTTCCTTTTTATCCCAAAATGAGCACCGACGAAGCGACCTGTTCTTTATCTTTCGCTGCGTCTAACGTTATACGCAACAACATAACCCCGTCGACAGCTGTTTGGGAATAATTTCAAAGAAGCTGTCACGCGGCGTGTGACAAATGACAAAGAGAACAGCACCGGCCTGGTGGCGGCTGCCTCGCCTTTGTCGCGAGCCGAGAGGCTGGCGTTCATCCGTCAACCCCGCATCTGCCTGTCTCTGGGCCCGGCCGCTATTTTAACCCGAGGCAGGGCAAAAAAGTTGGAATTCTCTCTACGAATAGTGAGTATCGCGAAGAACACAGGTGCCACTCTTCATTTCTCTAACTGCGTACTTCTTTCTGGGTAAACACTACCTCCCTGGAGAAATCTGCCCTTAATAAATTTTTCATCCTCTGAAATAAAACGGAAGGTTCTCATTTTAAAGGCGGAGCTCTGAAAAGAAATTTTTGTGCAACGTTTGATGTCACCGTGTGACACTAACAGTTGATGTCGTTGGTAATTTTCTATTGTTTGTAAATAACGCTTTATCTGTATTTTGCAAGCAGGGTGTAATCGGTGACCAAGTGCAGTGAAATGCCCTGCTTAACCCAAAGGACAGGACAGATAGAATAAATTGTGGAAAGGGGCCAAAACAAGCGGCTGTCAGTTACACTCGAACATATAACTTTATTATTTGATCAAACATTACAAGTCCCCAAAAAAATTTGTAAACACACAGCCTTAATCTTTGGGACTTAATTACCGGGTGAAACCCACTTTAATTTAAAAATGGCTGAAGCCCAGTAACTTAAAACACAAGCATAATCAGAAATTTAAAAAACAAGTCTTATCTTAAAACAATTCGGGCCAATCATTCACGATCCGACGAAAACCAACCGACTGACAGTCAGATAACTTCCACTTCACCCAACCAGGGCACAACAGGGAGTTCAACGGAACAGCATAGAAGATATTGGCACCCACAACCAATCATGCACGGAGCTGTCAAACTACACACCGTGCTGGACAGCAACAACACGATGAGGAATCTACACTACCTGAAATTTACGTCAACGGCCAGGGCAGGTAACCGGAACGTTAACGGCCACGAGGCAGAAGATTCCGCTGGTGCACTTCAATTTAAATAACCAAATACAGTGAAACTCCACCGGAGGGTGGTTAGAATTTTCCAACTTGAAAACCACGTTGTTGCTCGCTGGAATATCCCAACAGCTGACAACGAACTCCAAACGACACAATGTGAACAGTCTTGATTTGCTGGTAGATTAAATAAAAACTCTACTTTCGTGTCCAGGGTTGGTGAGCCACGGACCTCGTAGCAATGGGAACAGCGCCACACTCTCCGACACCGCGTAGAGACCGTCCGCTGGCCCCGGCCAAACTACGCCCCGCCGAGAATTCCTCGCTGCTCCACCCCAACCGACCGACCCCTCAGACCCAGTACGCCGACAACATTTAGAATAAGTTGTAAATCAAAATCACACAAACTACACACAGTTTCACGAACAGATGCACGAAGAACCAGACGGCAGTGACTACAAATAACAGGGAGGAATCACGAGTCGGCAACACAGTCAACCCAAAAGCGATTGCCGGCAAACACACGTTGTCCGTCAAGACGACCGACCGTCGACCAACTAATGTCGTCGCCACTCCGACCGTGTCTGTCGGCAACCGCCGCGCGAGTCATGGCGGTCCGTACCTCGCTGCTGTCGTGCCCCGACTCAACTTGTGCCGCGTGCCAACTCAAACACTGCCAGGTCCGAACTAAATGATGGCACGTTCCCACTCACTGGTCCACACACGACAACCCGGAGGTAAAAACAGTCCAGCAAAGATAATACGGCAGGGCTTATATCGATAAGCGCTGCTGCTGCCGCCCATGGCCAGGCAAAGGAGCAACTCAGTGACGCAAGTAATAGAAACTATCATAACGAGGTGGCAGTACGGCAAAAAAAAGGATTTTAAATAAGAGATCGCACGAACACGAGCCACGCACGGCTCATGCAGGTATGTACATGTGTGGCTCCTTAGTATGTGCAAACATCAATGTGTTGGTTGTTTTCTTTCTCTGCATCGAAACCTCTATCCACGATCACGTCCACAAACTTTACTACTTGATGTTTTCTGTGTGGTCCTAACTGCCCGCTAAGTGCACTACGCCTGTCAGTGTAGATTTACCGGGGAAAATAAGCATCGGTGGTTTGCTCTAGCCACATGTACTTGGAAATACATACTCCTGCGAACAGCTACAATTACACACATAAAAAAATGTTTTGCATCACCTCGGCTCCGAGAGTTCCCGAACCTGTACAGAAAATTGGAATATAGATCAACATAAACATCATTTCTGCCATTTTTATTGCTCATGGAAACCACATATTGCATGTTGTACCACCTTCAGAGGTGGTGCTCCATACTGCTGCAATCACCGGTTCCTCTAATACCCAGTAGCACGTCCTCTTACATTGATGCATGCCTGTATTTGTCGTGGCATACTATACACAAGTTCATCAAGGCACTATTGGTCCATATTGTCCCAGTCATCAACGGCGATTCGGCGTAGATCCCTCAGTGGTTGGTGGGTCACGTCGTCCATTAACAGCCCTTTTCAATCTACCCCAGGAATGTTCGATAGGTGTCATGTCTGGAGAATATGCTGGCCACTGTAGCCGAGCGATGTCTTATCCTGAAGGAAGTCATTCACAAGATGTGCACGATGGGGGCACGAATTGTCGTCCATGAAGACGAATGCCTCGCCAATATGCTGCCGATATGGTTGCGCTATCTGTCGGAGGATGGCATTCACGTATCGCCGTTACGGCGCCTTCCATGACCACCAGCGGCGTACGTCGGCCACACATAATGCCACCCCGAAATAGCAGGGAACCTCTACCTTGCTGCACTCGCTGGACAGTGTGTCTTATGCGTTCAGCCTGACCGGGTTGCCTCCAAACACGTCTCAGACGATTGTCTGGTTGAAGGTATATGCGACACTCATCTGTGAAGAGAACGTCACGCCAGTCCTGAGCGGTCCATTCGGCAAGTTGTTGGGCCCATACGTACCGCGCTGCATGGTGTTGTGGTTGCAAAGATACACCTCGCCATGGACGTCGGGAATGAAGTTGTTCATCATTCAGCTTATTGCGCACAGTTTGAGTCGTAACACGACGTCCTGTGGCTGCATGAAAAACATTATTCAACATGGTGACGTTGCCGTCAGTGTTCCTACGAGCTATAATCCGTAGGTAGCGGTCATCCACTGCAGTAGTAGCCCTTGGGCGGCCTGAGTGAGGCATGTCATCAACATTTCCTGTCTCTCTGTCTCTCCTTCATGTACAAGCAACATCGTTTTGGTTCACTCCGAGACGCCTGGACACTTCCCTTGTTGAGAACCCTTCCTGGCACAAAGTAACAATGCGGACGCGATCGAACCGCGGTAATGTCCGTCTAGGCATGGTTGAACTACAGACAACACGAGCCGTGTACCTCCTTCCCGGTGGAATGACTAGAACTGATCGGCTGTCGGATCCCCTCCGTCTAATAGGCGCTGCTCATGCATGGTTGATGACATCTTTGGACGGGTTTAGTGACATCTCCGAACAGTCAAAGGGATTGTGCCTGTGATACAATATCCACAGTCAACGCCTATCTTCAGAAGTTATGGAAACCAATACTGCATGAGTGGTCCATCGGCTTCGAAAGCCCATATTGATGATATTTCGGTGAGTGGTTCGCACGCTGACACTTGTTGATGGCCTGGCATTGAAATATGCAGCAATTGCAGAAGTGTGGCACTACTGTCACGTTGAACGATTTACCTCAATCGTCGTTGATGCCGTTCTTGCAGGATATTTTTCCGGCCGCAGCGATGTCGGAGATTTGAAGTTTTATCGGATTCCTGGTAATCACGGTACACTCGTGAAGTGGTCGTACTGGAAAATCCCCACTTCATCGCTATCTCGGAGCTAGCTGTGTCCAATCGCTCGTGCGTCGACTATAACACCACGTTAAAAATCACTTGATAACCTGCCAATGTAGCAGCAGTAACCGATGTAATAACTGCGTCACATGCCTGTTGCCAACCGCAACGCCGTATTCTGCCTGTTTATATACACTACTGGCCAATAAAATTGCTACACCAAGAAGAAATGCAGATGACTAACGAATATTCATTGGACAAATATATTATACTAGAACTAACGTGTGACTACATTTTCACACAATTTGGGTGCATAGATCCTGAGAAATCAGTATCCAGAATAACCACCTCTGGCCGTAATAACGGCCTTGATACGCATGGGCATTGAGTCGAACAGAGCTTGGATGGCGTGTACAGGTACAGCTACCCATGCAGCTTCAACACGATACCACAGTTCATCAAGAGTAATGACTGGCGTATTGTAACGAGCCAGTTGCTCGGCCACCATTGACCAGACGTTTTCAGTTGGTGAGAGATCTGGAGAATGTGCTGGCCAGGGCAGCAGTCGAACATTTTCTGTGTCCAGAAAGGCCCGTACAGGACCTGCTAAATGCGGTCGTGCATTATCCTGCTGAAATGTAGGGTTTCACAGGGATTAAATGATGGGTAGAGCCCCGGGGCGTAACAAATCTGGAATGTAACGTCCGGTGTTCAAAGTGCCGTCAATTCGAACAAGAGGTGACCCAGACGTGTAACCAATGGCACCCCATGCCATCACGCGCGATGATACGCCAGTGTGGCGATGACGAGTACACGCTTCCAATGTGCGTTCACCGCGACGTCGCGAAACACGGATGCCACCATCATGATGCTGTAAACAGAACCTGGATTCATCCGAAAAAATGACCTTTCGCCATTCGTGCACCCAGGTTCGTCGTTGAGTACACCATCGCAGGCAATCCTGTCTGTGTTGCAGCGTCAAGGGTAACAGCAGCCATGGATTCCGAGCTGATAGTCCATGCTGCTGCAAACGTCGTCGAACTGTTCGTGCAGATGGTTGTCTTGGAAACGTCCCCATCTGTTGACTCAGGGATCGAGACGTGGCTGCACGATCCGTTACAGTCATGCGGATAAGATGCCTGTCATCTCGACTGATAGTGATACGAGGCCGTTGGGTTCCAGCACAGCGTTCCGTATTACCCTCCTGAACCCACCGATTCCATATTCTGCTAACAGTCCTTGGATATAGACCAACGTGAGCAGCAATGTCACCATACGATAAACCGCAATCGCGATTGGCTACAATCCGACCTTTATCAAAGTCGGAAACGTGATGCTACGCAATTCCTCTCCTTACACGAGGCATCAACAACATTTCGCCAGGTAACGCCTGTCAAATGCTGTTTGTGTATGAGAAATCGGTTGGAAACTTTCCTGACATCAGTACGTTGTGGGTGTCGCCACCGCCGCCAACCTTGTGTGAATGCTCTGAAAAGCTAATCATTTGCATATCATAGCATCTTCGTGCTGTCGGTTAAATTTCGCTTCTGTAGCACGTCATATTCGTGGTGTAGCAATTTTAATGGCCAGTAGTGTATCTCTGTATTTGAACACGCATGCCTGTACCACTTATTTTGGCGCATCGGCGTACACTTAACAACGAAAGATTTCTGAACTTCCTAAGATGGCCCTTTTGGCCTGTACTTCAACACCAACTAAACAAACAGAATACTAATTAAATTCAAAATTCTCTCGGGCATAATAGAATACAGAATAGGTACAGCATTTGACGTAACCTGGTTGAGCTCATTGTGGCTGAGGCAAGATCCATACAGTACCTCCACAGGAAGGCACCATCAGTCCACAACGTAAAACAGAGTCTGAAGCTCACGGCTAGTTTTATTTTTCTTTTTTTTTTCCAGCACGAGCGTTGCTCGTAAGCTTACTAGACATAGCTCGGTAGGCACAAAAGCGGACGCAGCTCAGTCACCGCCGAGTTCCTTGCGTACAACTCCTCTGGGGCTCTCCAAAGCACCCGCCTGTCCCAACAAGCTCACTGCTTCACCAACCAACAGCACAACGCTCCGTAGCCACTTCCTTCACGCCGCGGTTCTTCCTCGGCCCCTTACTGCTTGGAGTCCTCATCCAACTAGCGAGGCGCGCTTGGCCAAATATTTCCAAACGACGGTGCAACCGACACTCGAGAGATCGAAGCGAGCCACACGGCTGACTGACGAAATACGACGTCACTTTTGAAAGTTTTGTAGTCTTTTGCTCAGGTTCAAATTTACATCAAGAACATGCAATTTTGTGACATAGAATGTATTTCTTGAAACACACGCTATATTCAAAAGCAGCATACGGGCTGGAAAAGAAGCCTTAGTTTTTTTGCGTTTTCTTATCTTATGGACTACTACGTGGGTGACTGACAGAGTACATCGACAGTTGTGTAAATTATTGGTCAAGGTAAATGGCGATTACGTTAAGCTTCTAAAAATAAGTTTCTAAGATCACTGAAGAAACTGCTTCAACATTTTCGTGCTCCTCAGTCGCGTAGTTAAATTATATTTATGAACAACAGGTTAAATTTGTTTATGTTTGGAAGTTAAGTGGTAATCCCTGCTTCAAGACTCAATCGTATGAATATCTTCCAATATTTTGCCAAAATTGGGACAACCGGGGCGCCTTAATCTACTACCTAGTGTGTATCAACAGATCGAGCTTAGTTTAACGAGATTTCAGTACGTGGAATCCGAGGTAGCAAAGTTTTCACCCTACAAAATCATGATAAGAGCATAAACCGTGTTCCACAGTTCTTCAACGTACATCTGCGATATCAGGGCCTTTACACTACTCACAAAATAGCCCAAACCGGGTTCAAAATGGTGCAAATGGCTCTAATCCCTATGGGACTTAACATCTGTCGTCATCAATCCCCTAGAACTTACAACTACTTAAACGTAACGAACCTAAGGACATCACACACATCCACGCCCGAGGCAGGATTCGAATCTGCGACGTAGCGGACGCGCGGTTCCAGATTGAAGAGCCTAGAACCACTCGGACATACCGGCCGGCCCTTAAATCGGGAACGCAAAACTTATTTCATGCACCTTAAGACAGGAACGTAGCTTACATTTTACACCTCAGGTGTGGATGATGTAAGCTGCGTTGTCTGGCTTTTTGAGTATCGGATCAGTTTTAGCTTGTCCACCACGTAAACACTCTTTTAATGTTAAGTCGTTAAGTGGCATGGAGATAGATGACTAGTTGTTATTCAGGTCGCAGTACTCCTTTTCTGCGTGTTCTTTACTGTACATTCCATAACATGAGCTTTCCCTGTGGATGTGTGTTATTATTGTTTGCTCCTTTCTTTAACATCACATTTCCGACAGGTTTGTGCTATTACTTTTGTTCATATAATCATTGAAAAATGAATCTGAAACTGGTGACCTGACTTTATCTGTACATTCTATGAGATTTACAGATGATTAGGATCATGTGCTTCTTGTCATAACTTTCGGATAAGGAAAATCGGACATTCAGTGGGCTAATGAGAAATACGTAGAAGTATGGTCCCCTATTCATAATCTTTTAATGGTAATTCCACAAGTATAATATCGTAAAGCTATAGAAAATGCGACTGTAGAATTTTGAAAAGCGAGAAACACATCATTTCCCTAATTTACGTATATCTTTCCTCGAATGTACCATGGCAGTTGTACAGCTAGGAGGTTTCTGGTTTAATTTCGTACAGAAGCGGGAATTTTTCACGTTCCATTCCCTCCAGGATGGCCAAAGATACACTCAGCCTGCCATCGGACTGAGTACCAGGGATCCTCCAAGGGGAAGGGGGGGGGGGGGGGAATTAAAGATGGCCGGCCCAGTGGGCTCATCACCCTACCCTTCCTAGTGCCACAGCGAACATAAGGCTGCGCAACATGTGGCTCTTTTATGCTTTCATTCAAGTGATTAAAGTGAATCATTTGTCCTTTGAGAACTACTATTAGCCAGTTTAGCAACACTATGGAATCCCCAACAATAATTCACTTCCCAGCGAAGTAGGCAAAAGAGGGGTCTGGAGGATGTGGACTCCACCTACCACCTAAATGAAATTACAACAATATAGCTGCGGTCTAGTGAAACTGAAAAATATTTTGTTATTCGATCATTCGACAGAAAAGGGATACGCACTATCGATAATCAACATGGTCATTAAAAGGTTAAAAATATCGATAGCACTATCGGCTATCGTCCATCTGTACTTCAGCCTGTTTAGTGTTGGCCTTCCTTGAATTCAGCAGTGGTTTTGTTAATCAGTTCAGTTTTTACTTGCAGTTAAATGTAATGTAAGTGCTGCTGCTTTGTGTGTATGTGTGTGTGTGTGTGTGTGTGTGTGTGTGTGTGCGGCGTGCGCGTGTGTGTATGTTCTGCGGTAATAGTTTCTGATTATTGTCAAGTTTGTAACAATCAAGAAGAGGAAAACCGACTCTGATACGTCCACTAGAGTTATAGTAAGTTAAAAATAAATTCGTACTACTATAATAGTCTAATAACCTGTCTATAGTAGTTTAATGTTAGCACGTGAATCGCTATTTGGAGCCTGGTACAACTCTGGGTTTGCAATATTTTGATATTTCACAACACACCGAAGCGGTAAATATCATTACAAATAACATTAAATTAAAATCAGTACAAAAATACATTTGGATTTACCTGTGTCACCCAAAAATCGCCTAAATGTCACCCAAATGGGGCTAGTGGCATTTTTTTTAAAACTTGGCTAAACATTCTGTCATTACTAGCCCAAATGGCAAAATATCGCTCAATCTAATCACCAGCGTGCTACTTAGTTATGAAAACCAGTTCCGGTACGGAACAATGGGGTGGGGTTTGTAGAGCAAAAGATTTTTTCGGCGGGATGCTTGAATTACTCCAAGCCAATTGCACCCTGCATCCACCTTCTCTTTTGTCCTGATCTGTTTACTCTGTTGTACATAATACTGTAGTAACTGAAGCCATAAATTCCACGCACAATTAAATCTTAAAGTATGCAGGTATTCTCGCACTATCAAATCACCAAACATGTACACGTAGACGGAAAAAGGTGCAATATCAGAATTCCATCTTTTGTTAAGATCACTTTATTTTAGCTTAAGGGGGGTAGGATGTCAAACGGGCCGACTTGGAGCGGGAGAGGCAACACAGGACATTTTAATTTCCACAGTCTATATTTTTAGAAGTAAATTCATAAAACTTTGTAAGCAATACCAGGAAGGATTCAGGATTCACACTCGTAGCAGCGGAAGTTCAAAAACATAACAAAATAATTTTTTTTACATGTGAAATTTCATCATTTTTTCACTTACTATTGGCTGCATTTGTTGCTATAGGTACACATTCCTTCATAAATAAGAGAGACTGTTCGATGAATTTTGCACAGCATACAAACCATATTTACAGGTGTCTGAAACTCTAGAATATATTTACTTTATGAAAAATGAATGAGCTGTTACGTTTTAAACCTTATGTTTGAAAAAAATCAAATTTTGTAGTTTATTATCTCAATTTTTACCACAGTTTTTAATAGATTTGGAAAATTCTAGAGTTTCATACACCTGTAAGTATGGCTTGTATGCAGTGCAAAATTCATCAAAGAATCTCTCTTACTTGTGAAGAAAAATGTACCTATAGCAACAAATGTAGCCAACAGTAAGTGAAAAAATTATGAAATTTCATATCTAAAAAAATTATTGTGTTATGTTTTTGCACTTCCACTGCTATGAGTTTGAATCCTGAATCCTTCCTGGGCATGCTGACAAAGTTTTATGAATTTATTTGTAAAAGTATAGACAATAGAAAATAAAATGTTCTGTGGTGCCTCTCCTGCTCCAAGTCGGCCCGTTTGACGTCCTACCCCCCTTAAGCGATTCTCATAGTTCTCGACGGACCAGGTTAGCTCTGCGAATTGAGGCTCTGACGAGGAAACCGTACTTACTTACCCTTAACGATTTCATTCATATCGGCAAGATGTGCAGGCCACGATTAGGACTCCAATACATGTAAACAGTAAGACGCAACTCTCAACCGTTTTTGAAAAAATAGAGTTTCACAATTTCAGGCTTGCTTATAACCTTTGTACGGTCGCTAATATTCAAGGAGACTACAGGCGAGGGAGTAAGTACTTAGGTTCATAAGCTCGAGGTTGTCGAATCGCTCTCTGCTCAGACCATTTCTTTTTCTTCCACGTTCACTTAATTCTAACGAAGCTTTGTTACGGCTGTGAAAATTACCAAATTCTATTTGGATGCTCTCTCGCTAGACTAACGACCCCAGTCTTGTAATCGTGCGGAACTTATTTGCTGTCCACTTTCACTTGCTTCTCTTCGGGCTCGTAATCGAGGATCAAGTGCCTCGTTCGGTTTCTTCAAACAAATCCTCTGCGATTTCTTGCTGATGGTAGAGTTACGTTGGAATGGAAGAAAAGCTCAAGTACCGGCATCGATACTCGATCTACGGGCTTCGGGCATATGAAAACAAAAGCTTACCCGTTCTGCTACGGACTCCTTGAATATGAGCGACCATACAAACGCTATAAATGCTCCTAAAATTTTCCAAATTGAGTTTTTCGAATACTGATGGGAGTTACGTTTCTCTGTTTACCCATGTTGAAGTCCAGATCGGCGAGGGGAAGTTCGTACGGTCCTCTTGCAAGCTAGCAATCGATGGTTTCGGGAGGCGAGGTGGTGAATCCATCTGCCGACAAAATAAAAAACCGTTTTCTCTACGTTTCCGTTTTCAGATGAATCAAAAGCCAGTGCCGATCCCATACTATAGGCCACGGTCAATTCCTTCCGTCGGGGTCAGGGATTTTTCTATGCCTCGTGATGACTGGGTGTTGTGTGATGTCCTTAGGTTAGTTAGGTTTAAATAGTTCAAAGTTCTAGGGGACTGATGACCATAGATGTTAAGTCCCATAGTGCTCAGAGCCATTTTGAACCAATTCCTTCCGAATTACTTTCTTTCCTAACAGATCCTAATTACCTTAAAGATACAGCCTCTCTATTTAAACGAAAACAGCTGCATCGAAGATAAGCTGAACACTGAAAGCCATGGGATAAATAAATAGTAATGAAAATTCTTCTCATTTAAGCTCTTGCGTTAATCTGATGGGACATTCTTTAATGCATAAAATGACCTTTCTACATCGTAAGAAGTTACAGATGCATTCTTAAATGATGAAATTTAGGAATGTGTAACATAAAATTAATTGCAGACTCTTTGCATTGTTTCAGATTAGAGTTTGTCTAAGGCAATCAAGTTAAGGATGTTATTCTATTGTTAGAATGTCCAAAGCACACTGTTACTCATTTCTTATCTTCTTTGGGTCTCGTATAATAATATTTCTGCGAAGTGTCTGTGGAGATTATCGGATCTTGTACGAACATCGTGAATGCCTGCAAACTTCCAAAACACTGTATAAGTTTGTATGGATGTTTACTGTCCGAAATCGAGCTTCCATAAATATTTGGATGTGTAGAACCAGGTAAAAGAAGGTTGACCGCAATGCGTTGTAGTTTACTGGAAGCAGTGAACATTGAGAATCAAGGTTTTCTGCATGAAACACTCGAAGCGCCCAGCCCGTGCATCTTGCTGCGTGCAATTCGGACAAAGTAAACCATTGTGGGTTGTAAGGGCGGAGCAGCCTGTACCACGTTCCTTAAAGCAACTACAAACCGGAGATTTTACGGGCCGGAGAGACGACACTGGAACTTGGAAAAGAACTAAAAGCTCTTTTAGGCGCTTGCCATTGTGGAAATACCGTATATGGAGTGGAAAATTAAGGAACACACACTACCGCGCAGTACGGAATAGAATACATTGGCAATAAGATATTTCAAACTCTTCTAGCTTACAACACTTCATACCATTTACCAAGAAGGGTCATTGGACACAGTGCTCGTAATTATAGGACTAATGCCTGCCCGGTGTCTGCGGCTGAGTCGTAGAATCCGCTCTTTGCTCTTGTACTTTGAGGTTTTTTGGAGAACAGAGATATCTTTAGAAATAAGTATCGATTCTGCTAAAAACCCGCTGAAATTCTGATCTACTTGGTCGCCAATGAGATCCAGAAACCCGTAGATCGCGGGGTCACCGTTGGTGTAGATCGTTTGCTTCCCGGAAGGCATTAGAGTCATTTCCGCCGCGGTGTCGTGGTGGAAAATTTAGCAAAGAAACAGTAATAATTTTGCATTACAGAAATGGATCTTAGAAGCTAAAGCCTGTCTTGATAGTAGATATTGCTTGTTTAGGTGTTTCGAGGATATCAGATCAATTACTGTGTTTTTATTTACGCTCCAACAAACTGCTTAATAACTCAGTGAGCGACTGTTACGACTGTACTAGCACAAGAAAAAAACAGAAGAAAAAGAAAATGTGGTTTGTCTAGTTCAGTTGCGCAATTCACAATAATCCCGCCTTTGTGCTACATGACACCATTTTCTCCTGCGAACAACATTTCTCAGCTATCACCGCTCGACGACAGAATAATTCAGTATTTTAAGAAAACAAAGCTGTGACGATGATGTAAGATCACACACGAAATGTGTATCGCACATAGTACTATGTGGAAAGCAATATGTAAACAGCAGCTACAATCCTAACGACATCAGACATCGTCTCCTGTTGAGCCGGTAGGTGATCGGGTGTAACGTCTATCCTGCGTTTTTTCCGACTATACGTTTCACTATAAGTTGTTACAAAAATGTGTCCTCTTGGAATTTTATCGTCCTAAGAACACGCGAAGTAAATTTACAATATTGTTTTTTTCTCTTATAATTTCTGACATAATACTATTTGGCTCACGCATTTCCGAACCAGGGTTACTTATATCCAACTACACATTTGTTCTTCCCCATTTTTCTTGAAAGTTTCATCAGTGTAGTTCCATCTTGCCGAGGGCTGTTCCACACAATGTTCTCTAACGTTGCTTACTGCCACAATCACAGTTCCTCAAACGGAATATCTGCAAGTATATTACATATGTCCTGTGAGGAAGGGCTGTGTCTGACGTGTTCCAGTCTCATTGACAAATATTTGCATTGAAAATTTTTGTTTCTAATTTGTTACCAGCGCTACCTCCCGAATCTCATTTAATTTTGTCGTAGTTTTTCGTCTCCACCGCCAAAAAGCCGGCCGCTGTGGCCGAGCGGATCTAGGTGCTTCAGTCCGGAACCGCGCTGCTGCTACGGTCGCAGGTTCGAATCTAGCCTCGAGCATGGATGTGTGTGATGTCCTTAGGCTAGTTAGGTTTAAGTAGTCCTAAGTCTAGGAGACTGATGACCTCAGATGATAAGTCCCATAGTGCTTAGAGCCATTCGAACCATTCTAACACCCCCAAAAACACACTTTTTCATATTAGGTGCATAGCGCTGCCACCTACTGTCAGGTACTCCATATCAGCGATTTCAGAAGTCATTAGACAGCGTGGGGGAGCAGAATGGGGCGCTCCGCGGAACTCAAGGACTTCGAACTTGTCAGGTGACTGGGTGTCACTTGTCATACGTCTGTGCGCGAGATTTCCACACTCCTAAACATCGTTTGGTCCACTGTTTCCGATGCCATAGTGAAATGGAAACGTGAAGGAACACGTATAGAGATGGGTCGTTCGCAAACTAAAGGGTCCAAAGGAACGGTTCACCAAGATGAACGGAAGGACCGAGGAATGAATTCTAAGGAACGATCGTTCATAGTTTATAGTTTATGGCACTTGGCACAGGGGTTTCAAAATGATCGTTACTTGTCTTTGCCTTTCGCTATATTGAGCGACATGCTGCACAAGCTGTTCAGCTGATATGCGCCCCTTTTGCTCTGAAATGAACTGGTTATGGATCTCAACAGACCTGACTCCAGGGTTTGATTTAATAAGTTAAGATTCTGCCTTGGTAAAAACTCTAAAGTGGCTCCTGGCCAGCACAGCTGTGGCTGTGTAACATTCAATTGCGTGACTCCTGTACTTGGCGGTGGCAGATTGAAGATTGGTCCTATTATGTTACACGCAGTTCCATTGAATAAAACTCCGATATCCTCGAGTACTACACGTTTTGCTTCGGCAAATACTCCCTGCTCAAAACAACTTGCTGCTACTATCAAATTTTCGTAGGTAGAGAAGATCCAATGCATCCCGACCCACTGGAAGCTCAATTTTGGCTCCATGATGTCCCTTGGACAGCCTATATCTTTCCTCCTCACTAAAACTAACTGCACTGTGCATGTGTCTGGATTGGTGCTTGTCAACCTGGCTGGACATACCGCTATCTTCCCTCTATGGCAGCTCCGTAAGTTCTCCCTTGTCATCTCGGCTGTTAACTGCCAGGATCAGCAATACCTCCTCAGTTATTACTTCTACAAACTTGCTCAACGCTCCCCTTTTCAGTGACCAGAGGACAGGGATCACGATCACCCTTCGTCTCTCTTCAAAAAAAGACTTCTGTCCTCAGCAGGCTCACAATACATACAACATATGAAGATACAATGCCTAATTAATGTACGCAAGCGTACTAATACTCTACTACTTTCTGAATCGCAAATCATAGGGTACATCATGCTGTACTCTGTCTTCCTGGTTTTCTCTGCGCTGAACACCTCTCTTCACTCTTTCTTCCTCTTCTCTTCGTGTGACATGCCTGGAATCACATCGGGACAACCCTTAAATGGCTGCAACCACCCAATTTGTACTATCGTTGTTCTAGTTGGCAGCTGAAGCTTAACATTAATGGGGAATGTTGTATGGACTACTTGTTATGGCCCTTGATACCTCATGAGGAACTTCTTCGTTTTCCCTTTAGGTCTATAGGAGCTAGATAGCATTACCCATTGCCCTATTCTTTACTGCGGTAAACTTCCTTCCCACTTCCCTGCGTCTTCCTTCCTTTCCTAAGACTTTTCATTCGCCTTTAGTACCTGTTTCCAAACGTCCCAAATTGTTCTCGCAAATTGACGTACAGCTTCACCGGTCCTTTCTTTCTGTAGCTTCACTAAATCAAACGGTGACATTGTTTATCGCCTGTACACTACTTCATATGGAGACAAAACAGTATTGGTATGGACTTTTGCATTATATGCACATACAGCATGCTTCAAATACTCGTCCCTCTGACGGTGATGAGAATCCACACAAAAACTCAGCATCTTGCCAATTGTTCTGTGTACCTGTTCTGTCCTTCCATTCACCTGTGGATGCAACACGCTGGTCCTCAACTTCTTTACATTCAAGAATTTACACAGTACCTTCATTAAAACCGATATGAAATTGGTCTCTTGGTCAGTAATTATTGTCTCCGGTGCACCAAACTTCAAAATCCAGTTATTTACTAACGCTTGCGTGAACATTGCTGCCTGTTGATTTGGCATAGCCACCATCTCCACATCCTCGAAAAATGGTCTATTACTGTCAGAACGAATCTGTTCCTCGATGTTGTTCAACTGAAGGATCCTCAGAAATCAATCCCCAACAAAGAAAATGGAACATGTCGCTTCCGGCAATTGTTGTATCTGTTTCCGACTCAAATCTGCTCTCTGCGCACATGGTATACAATTCTTGACATATTGATCCTCATCCACTTTCCTACTTCTCCGCCACTCTCCTATTCGTCGCTCTACACCCTCCATGACCAGATAACATGTGATCATGTGGATCCTTTAAAACCTCATCCCTCATCTTCGCTGGCACTACTACCCTTGGCACTAACTTCGTTTCCCTGCACAGAAGATTGTCATACATATTAAACTGTGGCTGTGTCCGATACAATTTGCAATCGTCATCAACGTCCTGTAATTCTTGCCATACTGCTAGATTACGACCTACGACTTCTACTATTGGATCCTTTCTACTCATTGCATCCGCATTACCGTGCTTCTTCCCAGGCTTGTGCACCACCTCATAGTCGAATTCACTAAGCTTCACAGCCCACCTAGCGAGTCTAGTGGACGGATCCTTCAACCCCAACAACCACTTCAACGCACCATGATCTGTCACTACCCAAAATCTTGTCGAATATAAATAACATTTAAAACATATGATTCCATTGATTACACTAAGCATCTGCATCTCTGTTGCTGAGTAATTCCTCTCTGCTGCATTCAACTGCCTAGATGCATAGGCTACAGGATGTTATTTCCCATAAATTTCCTGACTAAGAACACATCCTAATGCTTGATTCGATGCATCGCGTGCTAGAATAAATTCCTTTTCAAAACCTGGAAATACAATAATTGGATTTGATGTTAACACTTCTTTCAGTTTGTCAAACACATTCTGTCACTCTTCTGTCCACTCAAATTTCACACCCTTCCGTAACAATTGCGTTAGTGGCTGCGCTGAATCTGCAAAACCCTTCACAAACGTTTAATAGAAATTGCAAATTCCGACGAATTATTGCACTTCCTTAACTGTTTTCAGCTCCTGAAAGTCCCTTATAGCCTATTCCAACCTTGGATCTGTTCGCACTGTCTCCTTACCTTACTGACGATATGACCAAAATATTTCACTTCTTCCAATACAAAATGAGATTTCTCCAGACTCAATGTCAAACGAGCTGCTCTTAACCTCATAAAGACTTCCCTTAACCGCTGTCTATGTTGCTCCATACTACTTGAAAACACTATGTCATCCAAGTAGACAAGTCACTGCCGTGGTTTCAAACCCGTCAACACCCTGTCTAGCAACCTCTGAAACGTTGCTGGAGCGTTTTTCAAACCGAATGGCATTCAGATCCACAGGTAATGGCCCCCTGGAGTAGAGAACGCAGTTTTTGGACGATCCTCTGGAGCCGCCTTTAACTGATGATAACCACTTGTCAGATGCATCGTAGAGAAGTACTGGCAGTGTCCTAAGTGATCAAATTCTCCAATACGTTTGGAGTGGGGTATGCGTCAATTTAAGTCTTATTATTAAGGTATCGGTAGTTACAACAGAACTTGTATGTCTTAGTTCCAGCCATAGGTTTTTTAGGCACAAAGACAATGCCTGCTCCTCAGAAACTATTACTATGTTCTATAATTCTGTCTGAAAGCTGCTGATTAATGAAATCCTCCACAATCGGCGGCAAATACCTCGGTATTCTGTATGTTTTATGGTAAACAGGTGATTCGTTATCTGTTGGTATCCTACGTTGAACTAATGGAGTTGCTGGTAATGGCCCTTGCGGTAAAAAACAAATACTTAAATTCCAACAACGATTCTTCCATATGCTCTTTTGCTCCTCCTTCCAAATGCTTAACTTTGTTACACAATGCAGCTCCATCAGCAGTTAGTGGTTGATTGCTGTGCCTACCTATCAAACACCAGTCTTCGTCATCTGGTACATCCAGATTCGCTACTAAAACTCCTTTTATCAAATTTGCGCCTGCAGCGCTAAAATTATCCCCGTTCACGGGGACTACTCACCCATCGTTTCCCTCTTGTACGCGTACAATACTACATTTCACAAAACAACCGAATGGATCTAAAACTTCATTATCCTCTAATGGTTCAATAACACATACCGCACTCACAGGTAGATTTGACTTTACACTTACCCGAAGCGACTTCCCAGTGGCACTAGACACACATTCATGCGAATTAAGCCTTAAATTCTAATGTACGTGACCACTCTGCATAGACAACAGTTTCCCCTAGCAGAAATAACATTCCACCAAGTTCGACAGTTCGTTGTCCAAGGGCAATTTTGGCATGATGTTGATGCAAGAAATCTACTCCTAGGATTATGTCATAGCCCTCGCTTACCTATGGTTCTACCTCCATGCATGCAACAAATCGGACTTTCCCTATGCGAAGGTCAACTGTCACTGATGCCAAAGGTGTGACCTCCTTATCCCCCACTCCACGCAACCTATATCGTGGAAGGTCTAACTTCATTCATCCCATTGATCTCTTAGTAGCCACTGACACTTGCGCCCCTGTGTCCAACAAAATCTTAAGCCTTTTAGTTCCCATGCATCCTACCACTGAACATTCAACCTCCGCATACGTATTTGTAACACTGAAATTAAACGGGAGCTCCCTTAGGTGGGTCTTGGGCCCACTGTGTCGTTTAACGGTTGTCCACCTCTACTACGTCTACTTCTCCATCCTCCACACTGTTGATTTCCACCCCTTCCTCTATTCCTCTGTGCCTGGGTACATTGCCTCTGTACGTGTCCCATACGACCACACTTTTAACATTTTATGCTAGCTGTAAATACCGTTTTTCTGTCTTGTACCCCTGTTGCTATGTCTGTTTCCTCACATTGGATGGCCAGCTGAATGGCCGAATAAAAATCTTTCGGAGTCCCTTCACGCACTCTCTGCGCCATATGCGCCGGTAACCCCCACAAAAATACATCAAGTGCCCTTTACTCGACCTCCTCCAACATAACAGCATTCGCTTCATCGCTCTGACGTAACTCGTAGGTATACTCGTTAATTTATTTTATTCTGTCCGCAAATTACTTTACCATCTCCACCTGCCTATTTGTCATTGTATTCAACCTCTCCCTGAAGTACCGAGCGCTATTCTCTTTCTTGTACCTCTGTAAAAGCCCCTATTTCAACTGCTTGAACTGTCCTGCCTTCCTTAAGGCCTGATAACACCTTACATATGTCTTCGCTTCACCCATTAATCTAATCTTGGCTACATGCAACAACTGTTTATCGGACCAACCATACATCACAGCTGAAGTTTCCAAGTCCTACACAAACGCACGCACACCGTCATATGCCTTGCCAGAAAATGGAATAATCAAGCTTGTAGCGACTGGATAAAATTCTTGCTGTGGCACCCTAGGCAAAAACGATTGATCTGATGCGGTTTCCCGCTCTCTTCTAGATGTTAATTTCTCAACCACATATTGTCCACTGTGAATTGTGCTACCTTTCCCAACAAAATCCGTACTGCTTCTCGTTCCGACATACCTTGCGTCCCTGACTGTGCCATTGTGTAGCTTTCGTTCACAGTTAGTCCCAAAACAAAACATTTAAGTACAAGGATAACCTGACTTCCTACAGCTCCATATCATCATACTCAGTGTCATGATACACCAATACAAAAGTAATCAAATGCCACGAAAAACAACATATTACTGCCCCAAACACACTAACACATATTCTGACAAATAAAAGAAAATAATATGCCTACGCAAAACATCCAAAATGGCGTGCCAGGAGCCATACTCAAAACACAAAAAAAAATCCAACATTCAAAAAGACAAATTGGTCAACACTGACCACATTTTGTGACTGTAATGCAGGCAGTGGGCTCGAACGTCGTACTGTACAGACGACGCCTGCTATTCTGACACCAAATGTAGAGGGTATGTTGGATGAGAATGGAAAATGTCAGGATGCGCCATATTAAAACTCGTCCAAGTTTCCCAAGTGATTTATTACTTCCAGCTACAGTGCCCCTGTTCCTCTCAGTCTGCGTCACGTGTCTTATAATGTTGAGGACGCCACTTTGCTGTCTGCTAAACGGCTTGGCACTGAAAGGCTGCCTTGGTGACTCGTGCAACACCCAGCTGTTTGTAGGCCTTGTACGGCCATGGAGTTGTGATGACGTCAGGATGTGCCGGCAGTCGATTCAGTGGTCTCCATCCCTGCCTCCTCAGCACCATCTGCTGGAAGCTGCAAGGTGGCCTGCGATGTGCTTCCTCACTACCGTGGCTAAGATCATGGCGACAACAAGCGCTCACGATCCGGTGTCTGAATCCATGGCCCTCGCCTCAGGATGCCTCTGGCGTGTGTTGGGAGGCAACAAGACTGCCCGCAGTAGCGAGCCGTGGCGTGGTTGGCCACTGGATGCCTGTGAACCCCACATTGGCCTCAAAAGGCCGAACAAGCGACCTGCTGTGGACTGGCGCTCCATCTGCTGCTGCGTGTAGCTGGTGGTGTGACACGCCCCACCGTCCAGGAGAGCTGTCACACTTGGATGCCTTGTTAGTGAACCGGCGCATATTTATGCATGGCTGTGCGCCTCTGATTTGCTAATGCACTGCTCCAAGGCATGTACTCATAACACCTGGGTTGGGCCAGTGGGCCCCTTCTGCCTGTAGCTTGCGCTATGAAAACTGCTGTGTTTACTCTGTTCAGCAGGTCTATGGCCCTGTGGCCTCCATTCTTCTTCGCAACCGTTGGTAGCATAACTTACTGTCAATAGGCCCACACCTGGCTGTAACTTGTGCGCTCTGAAATATTGCACCAAAGCTAACCTTTTCCCATCTTAAGCAGTAGTGCCGCTACACTGCTAAAATCGATGAATTGGGTACCGTAATAGCCAAAATTTTGGGTGAGTCTAATTTATAAAATTACATCCCAAGCATTTACTTTGATGTGCCACGTTTAACGATAAAAATTATGATTGATCTGTGCATAGAGATTTCTTGGTTCACTTGCCACGTCAAATCTGCGTAAAATCTGAAGCTTTCGATGATATCCATCATCTTCGCGAGGGACTACAATTGGATGTCGTTAACAGGCAAGGTTCTCTCTCTTATAACTACTCTTATACCTACAGAACGGAGTCTGATTGGGTGGATTACGTCAGGATGGCGCGTACAGAGGTGGCGCGCTCTACGTCCAAAGATTTTGCTTGCAGTATCTATGTAGTGTTGCTTGGAGCGCCATCCGTCACAGCAGAGAGTGGAATGCGTATAGCATTTCTCTGTTTTTATGTCAGTAGCGCCTTTCCATGCGTTACAAAGTGCATAGTCGGTGTCTCTAATGATGTTGTTTCCACAAAATCTCATTTCAAGTACTTCTATGATCACAGAGTCCTAATAGTTTGAAGCGTGTGCAGTTACTTTCGTTTGTTCAAGTAAAGTTTTGAACTTATTTAACGGGCTGTGCTCTGTCACAGCTGATTTATAGAAATGTGTGTATTTAAGGTGACGTTGATTCTCGACGCAGCGATCGGCGACCGTCCATTTAGATTTGCCCACGTGACCCTTGCGACGATCGCAAGAAATGTTAAAATTTCCAGCATTCTCAGACAGAGATTATCTTTAACGGGTCGCAACACATTTTTCTTAGTGGTCGGAAGACTGGTCTAATTCCTTGCCTGTGTAGGTCTATACATATCTTGTTTGATATTGCACAGCGAAATGCAAAACACCGCTGTTTCTAGGTCCTGTTGGCTTGTTTGAACGGTGTCGCGTCGTAGTTTTGTCAACAACGTTGATCTAGTGTCATGGAACGTATATTCGATCCTTCTTAAAACCGTCTTCAGCTGCTTCGTCTCGGAATCGAGGTGGTCCATGTCCGAAATAGTTCTGGCTCTGTGTACTAAGGTGTGCAGCATAGCTCTCATCTGAGCCGGATGATGAAAGCTACACACCTTTAAAATACACATTTGAATGCGTAGGCTTTCTGTACACAGAATGACCGAGTCATCCATCGGATTTCTTCAACCAACACATCTAAGAAAGTTAACTTTTCTTCCTTCTCAATCTCCATTGTAAATCATACCTTCGGATGTATACCATTAAAACAATCAACGAACTGCTGCAGCATCTCACTGCCATGCAGCCAGATTAAAAATGTATCTTCAACAAGATGGCCAGAAGGGAGCACTCTTCAACGTTCTTTCTTCAAAATCTTTCATGAAAAATTGGGCTTTACACCTTGACAGTGGCGAACCTATGACAGTTCCGTCAGTCACTTCGTAATAATTTCCACAATACAAGAAGTGAGTGGTCGTCAAAGTGCGCCGAAATAATTTCAGAATTTCCGGGGAGAAATGAGTGGCGAACCGTTTTAATGTTATTCTACTGGTACTTACAGAGACAGGGGGATCAGGTCGAGGCTAACAATGCCTTCATTTAGGTCTTTTCTCGTCTACTTTATTATATCAACAAATATTTATGAGTTTTTAATATGATGTCTACAACGACAGACTACAAGAGGCAATATTTTAGTCAGATACTTTGTCATCCTGTGTGTAGGAGAGCCGACAGCATTTATAATTGGTTTTAATGGGTTACCGTCTTTGTTTCTCTTAGGCAGGCCGTATAACCTAGGTGCCCTCGGTGTTCTAGGCCTTGTATTCTTAACAAGTTCGTCAGAGAAGTAAAAATTCTTAAGTAGCTCCCTGTCTCCCGGCCAAGTGCCGATGTTGTATCCAATCTGAGAATTCGGTATGTACTATCATCCAATAATAAACCCTGTTTCTCATGATTATGCGTAGCATTGAAGATAACCGTAGCATTCCCTTTGTCAGCTGGTTAGACAACTAACTCTTCATTCTTCTTCAACGCGTTCAGTTCTTCAGCTCTGCTAATATTGGCTGTTGCTAAAATCCGGCTAGCAGCAAGCCTTTTCTCATCTACAGCTTCCTCAGGAAGATGCCGGACCGCTTTTTCTGCTCCACTGATAATCTGGGCGAGTGGTAGCTTTTGTGGAGCTGGAGCAAATTTCAGCCCTTTACTGAGAATGGAGATCGTGGCTTCGTCACGTTCTTTGCCGGAGAAGTTGTTGACGATGCGGTGAACACCGCTGGGCCCGGCAGTTCCTTGTTCACGGTTAAGGCGCTCAAATTTACCGGCCTGTTTCGTAGTTGTCTTCCTTAAATTAGCTCGTTGTTGTGCAGTCCCATGGTGAGAGAACTGCAGACAGAAATTGATGACAACAGTATAAAGAGCGAGCATTAATATCAAATTGATACTTCGTGTGACGTGTTGACACTCGACTTTAACCTTTACGGTCACACCCAGCAACCGAGTGTCAACTTTGTTTGCGGATACAATATCCTTTCCTTGACGATAACATGGATTATCTTGTGTGAAATTCTGTTCATTGCAGCAGTTCGGTACGACTTGCTCGTAACGACAGCATTGTAGAAAAGCCAGATTGCTTCACAGTTGAGATTGTTTGAGAAGCAGATTCTTCAGGCGTTTAACGGTGCGCGCTGTGTCCTTCCGGTAGAGGGAACTAATATGGCTATGAAGGTTTTCGCGGTGGAGCCATTACTTAAAAATTTCTCGGCTCACTTGTCGCGTCAAATTCGAATAAAATTCCGAGCTTTGGATAATATCCCCCTCATCTTCGTGAGGGACTAAAACTGAGTGTCGTTAATTGACAGGGTTCCCTCTTTTATACCCACATAACGGCATCCGATTGGCTGTATTACGTCATGATTGCGCATACGGAGGCTGCGCACTCTGCGTCCATAGATTCTGCTTGCAGCATATCCATAGTCTTATACCCTCGACGCAACTGTTGACTCTTGTACCATAGGAATCAAGGAAGAGGACGTTGTTTGCTGGCCCGTACCCTCTTTCTACAACACAATTGCATACATTTAGTAACAGGGTTCCTTATTTACATTAACAGGAAACTACTTATCTTTAACAGCGTCCATGTGTTGTGGTACGAGCGCTTCAAATAATAGTCCACGGTAGCCTCTCTGCTGGAGAAGTAAAAGTCCCACTATGCGATGTTGACTGAGCTAGTAACCGAGCGACTGCGCTAGTGGCTGAGACTGACACTGGGTTCCCTGGTCCGCGACGGCGATCTAAATACTTGCCGTCGAGATGGCGTTGGAGGTATGTTGCTTGCGAGTCTGTCTCTGGCCTCTCTCCTGATAGGCTCGCTGGATCCAGCGCCTATTGTCGACCTTCTTGCTCCATCGTTGCCGAGCTGTGTGCTGGCGACAGCTTACGCCAGCACAAATAGCGTCAGGCGATGAACTGCGAGAAGTTCCGGAATTAAACATCTGAAGACCGTGTTCAGTAGAAACCGGTATTCTGTCCGTGATGTAAGATTAACGCTTTTGAGAAGTCGAAGACGCGAAGCCATTGAAACAAGCCAACAGGACCAACAAACAGCGCGGCAGGACAGCCTGTTAAATAAACATAAGATTTTGGTTGAACAAAAAGAAGTAACTGCTTACGTGTCGAACTATTGGGACTCTGTGATCAGAGAAGCAATGAAATTAGACTTTGTGAAAACAACTTTAGTAGAGACACCATCTATCCTCTATGCATGGAAGCGCGCTTGACAAGGAAAAAACACAGAGGAATACTTGTAGTAGTACCGACTGGTGCAAGGGATGGCGCTGCAAGCAATGCTAGATAGACAGCGCAAGTAAAATCTATGGATGCACAGGGCGCCACCTTCGTACGCGCCATCATAACGTAATCCAGCCAATCGGATGCCGATCTGTGGTTGTGCAAGAGGGAAATGCCATTTCACGACCATCCCGAAATGGTTCGAATGGCTCTGAGCACTATGGGACTTAACGTCTGAGGTCATCAGTCCCCTAGAACTTAGAACTACTTAAACCCAACTAACCTAAGGACATCACACACATCCATGCCCGAGGCGGAATTTGAAACTGCGACCGTAGTGGTCGCGTGGTTCCAGACTGAAGCGCCTAGAGCCGGTCGGCCACACCGGCCGGCCCACGACAATCATCTTTAGTTTCTGACGAAGAGGATGGAGAATATCATCGACAACCTGGAATTTTACCCAAATTTGATTCGGCAAATGAACTAGAAATTTTTATTCAACGACTCCATCGCGAGAAACTTGGTCAGAACTGAACTGTGCTTTAAGTAGAAACTACTACTAATGTGTGCAAGGACTACTATCTTTTTATCTAAAGGAAACTAATTTTCATATTCTTTGCATGTGAAGCAGTGTGTAGCATAGCTACATGTACTGAAACATGACAGTCCGCCTGCGTAGCTGAATGGTCAGGGCGGCAGAATGCCATGAAAGGGGTGCGGTTGCGATCCCGGGCAGGATCGGAATTTTTCTCCGTTCGGGAGTTGGGTGTTGTGTTGTCTCGTCATAGTTTCATCCATACCGACGCGCAAGTCGCCGAAGAGGCAACAGCTAAAACGACCTGTACCAGGAGACTAGTCTATCTGACACCAGCTCCTAGCCATATGCACATTTCATTTCACCCAAAAGGACACTAAATTTCGCATTTGCATGAAGATAATCACCACTTCTGTATAGTAAATTTGGTTCACTTAGAAAATAAAAATTCATGTGCAAGGTGGGAAGTTACAGACGAATGGTGATGCGAATGTTTGTCAGTTTCTTGCAAAACATACAAAATGTACACTGTCTGATGAAAAGTATCCAGACATCTATTGGGGGACATTAAAATGAGATGTAACCACTTTTTGAGTTTATGCGGCTTGAACTCTATATGGGAAACTTCCAGTCAGTGGAAAAATGAGAATCCATTATTCTACAAGAGCTGAAACCGAAGAAGGTTGTTACGAAACGAAGTCGATAATCTCATACAAAAGGTGTTCCACTGAGATCAGGTCGGGACTCTAGGTAGGCCAGATCTTTTCAGGAATCATACTGACCACAAAGCGTTGGCTCAAGAAGATGCTTTATGACACAGTGTATTGTCATATTGACACACTGAGCGTTTCAGAGATGTCCCTTTACTGCACGCAATATATAACGTAAAATCATATCTATATATGAAGATGGTATCTGTTCTTCCGGACATGTCCGACAGAACAGATACCATTATATATATATAGTTACGGCTCAACGGCCGTTGAACCATCTTCTTCTTAGGTGCGGATGCACAAACAGTGCCCGAACTCTTACGGGAATCGGAAAAAAGCAGCGAGTAATGAGTATAATGGGCACGGGCATTATGTATATAGTGCGGGACATTAAGATGGGAATGTGAGTCTCACGGGAGGCGTGCCAAAGATGAGTCCCTGCAGTCGCAGTATCCTCTGTGCCCTCGGTGGCTCAGAAGGATAGAGCATCTGCGATGTAAGCAGGAGATCCCTGGTTCGAGCCCCGATCGGGGCACACATTTTCAACTGTCCCCGTTGACGTATATCAACGCCTGTACGCAGCTAGGGGTATTCATTTCATTGTAATAAAATCATATCCTTCCTTATTTATTATTTTCTTATGCACAATAAGGGGACAACACCCTAAACATTGACAAACACACCTGTATAATAACACCTGAGTATTTTACTCCTGGCATTACACATGACAGGAGGTTACGTTCTTCAGACATTTGCCAAACCTAAATCCTTCCATCGGAGTCCCATAGGGTGGAAGACGAGTCTTCAGTCCAAATTAGTTGTTTCCAATCATGCAATGTACTGTGCCAATGCTCTCTACGCCATCTTTAGTGTTCTTTAGCTCTGACTACAGAAATCTGTGGCTTGTAAGGCGCTAATCGACCGTCGTAGCCCATTCGTTTTGACACTTTACACACAGCCATTATGCTACCTGTACTTCAGATATCACTTTGGTATTCACTAGTGATTTCTTCCACTTATTTAATGTGTTTTTCTACAACCACCCTCCGCAGTCGTCGACTGTCCCTTTCTGCCATTATATAGAATTCGACTGGGCTTGATTCATCCCATTTGATCCTTCACGTTTCCACTTTAAAATAAAATCAGAGAAATGGGACTTGGGCGGCTTTAGAAAGCTGAAATGTCGCAGAAGGATCTGTTACGTCCAATAACGGCAATGCAAGACGCTCAACTGTCCTGGCCGGCCCTTTCTTCTGTTACTGCTTGTATACCCACAACACAGTGCTCCGTACCTTCATTTATACTGATGGTTCCGCTTCTCCTGACACCAAGTGGTTAATTCAGCATATATATGCATACTTTTGAGCAGATAGTGATTACACATAATTTTCTGTCAGCATAAACAAGAACCAGAGAAGGTCTTGCAATATTCTCAGTTTGCATGAAAGAAGGAATTATTTTGGTTATGTGGAGGTCATGTAATGAAGTGTTGTAAACTGATAGTTTCTAGTGTCACACAGTCAAACCACTGACAAAGATTTATAAGCAGAATCTTTGCTATAATCATTCTCAACGACTTAACCGTATATCTAGCAAAAGTAGTGCTCATTGAAGTAGTAACACCAGGAAGGCCGTGGTAAGTAACAAACATAAATTTGACGTGAACTCTACTGCATTCTTCGACATGCAAATGATTGGCTTTTTAACAAAATCATACCAAGGTAAGTAGGAGTAAATCTACATTTTGTGTGTTAGGAGCCCAGAGAGGTTCACCGTTCGGTAATCTCTCTGTTTCCCAAATGATGTTATTGTGTATCCTTCAAGAATGAGAAACACGTACCAGTATTTGTCAGAAATGGAAAGAGTCGTGGTCGCTATATGTTATGACTGCGGTTTAACGTTACCTCGAGTTGGTAGGGGACCCATGACTATCATGCAAATAAGTAATCAATCGTATGTATGGAGGGCCATGCAGGATCTCACTCCTCGACGAGCCTAGTAACCAAGAAAGCAGACACATTATTCCTTCAGCTGTACAGGGCCGTAGATCCTCGTCACGTATCTTGCAGTCAGTAAACAGGCTTCCTTACAGCAAGACTGACATCAACACGGACAGAGTGTACGATTAATGGAGCCCCGTGGACTGTCAGCACGGCGATCAGTTGTGACATCCCTTGATGCGATGCTGCAACAGAGAGAGACGCGCCACAGAGAAGCGCTCAATGACAACAAAGGACGCAAGAGTGACACCAAGTCGTCTTTTAGACATCGCTTCTGCGAGCCGAATAGTTATGGAGATGTCAGTGCATAGAGGCCCGACCGACCCTATCTCTCTACTGACAACACAACACTCCCCGCCTCCTTTCATGGAGGCGAGTATACTTTTCGTGACACCGTGTGCTCAATTCCGATGTATAAATATTTATCCGGATTTCTGATCATATAGTGCTCTCTACTGACAACACAACACTCCCCGCCTCCTTTTATGGAGGCGAGTATACTTTTCGTGACACCGTGTGCTCAATTCCGATGTACAAATATTTATCCGGATTTCTGATCATATAGTGCGACGAGAAAAATCAGCAGATGCGTCGAGGTTCTCTTGACCAGAACTCTCTGTCGAGGTAGTGTGAGGAAGTTCACCAATACTGCGCAGTAAAGTTATGTGTGTAGCCGAAGGTGCTTTGTGTACCTCTGTCACCTCTCGCATCCCTGTGCAAGTCGAGATCAGTGCTTGTGAAGAAAGATTGTTGGTAAGTCTCCACATGGTCTCTAAGTCCAACAAGAGTTTTGTAAGTTACCTCCCTCGTGGATGGAATACACTGGCAGAATATTCTGCGAATGAATCTCAGTCTATGATCTGCTATTTCAGCTGTTAACTTAATGTGACGATTCCATTGTAAATCGAGCTGTAGGCTCACTCGCACATATTTAATGGACGTGCGTATTTGCAGTAACCGTCTGGCAATTGTATAATCATTTAATAACAGTCTTTTAGTGTTAACTGCCAATACATGCACCAAATGTCGATTCTCTCCAGACATTTCTGCAATTACACCTTTCTAGCGTTACAACGGCTCTGCACAGGGTGATTCACATTTGACGTAACACACCTTTCATTTGGTGATCCAGTAAAGATTTCGAAACGAATAGTTTACGAAATGAGAGCAGAGGGATACATAACACACTCCTGGAAATGGAAAAAAGAACACATTGACACCGGTGTGTCAGACCCACCATACTTGCTCCGGACACTGCGAGAGGGCTGTACAAGCAATGATCACACGCACGGCACATCGGACACACCAGGAACCGCGGTGTTGGCCGTCGAATGGCGCTAGCTGCGCAGCATTTGTGCACCGCCGCCGTCAGTGTCAGCCAGTTTGCCGTGGCATTCGGAGCTCCATCGCAGTCTTTAACACTGGTAGCATGCCGCGACAGCGTGGACGTGAACCGTATGTGCAGTTGACGGACTTTGAGCGAGGGCGTATAGTGGGCATGCGGGAGGCCGGGTGGACGTACCGCCGAATTGCTCAACACGTGGGGCGTGAGGTCTCCACAGTACATCAATGTTGTCGCCAGTGGTCGGCGGAAGGTGCACGTGCCCGTCGACCTGGGACCGGACCGCAGCGACGCACGGATGCACGCCAAGACCGTAGGATCCTACGCAGTGCCGTAGGGGACCGCACCGCCACTTCCCAGCAAATTAGGGACACTGTTGCTCCTGGGGTATCGGCGAGGACCATTCGCAACCGTCTCCATGAAGCTGGGCTACGGTCCCGCACACCGTTAGGTCGTCTTCCGCTCACGCCCCAACATCGTGCAGCCCGCCTCCAGTGGTGTCACGACAGGCGTGAATGGAGGGACGAATGGAGACGTGTCGTCTTCAGCGATGAGAGTCGCTTCTGCCTTGGTGCCAATGATGGTCGTATGCGTGTTTGGCGCCGTGCAGGTGAGCGCCACAATCAGGACTGCATACGACCGAGGCACACAGGGCCAACACCCGGCATCATGGTGTGGGGAGCGATCTCGTACACTGGCCGTACACCACTGGCGATCGTCGAGGGGACACTGAATAGTGCACGGTACATCCAAACCCACATCGAACCCATCGTTCTACCATTCCTAGACCGGCAAGGGAACTTGCTGTTCCAACAGGACAATGCACGTCCGCATGTATCCCGTGCCACCCAACGTGCTCTAGAAGGTGTAAGTCAACTACCGTGGCCAGCAAGATCTCCGGATCTGTCCCCCATTGAGCATGTTTGAGACTGGATGAAGCGTCGTCTCACGCGGTCTGCACGTCCAGCACGAACGCTGGTCCAACTGAGGCGCCAGGTGGAAATGGCATGGCAAGCCGTTCCACAGGACTACATCCAGCATCTCTACGATCGTCTCTATGGGAGAATAGCAGCCTGCATTGCTGCGAAAGGTGGATATACACTGTACTAGTGCCGACATTGTGCATGCTCTGTTGCCTGTGTCTATGTGCCTGTGGTTCTGTCAGTGTGATCATGTGATGTATCTGACCCCAGGAATGTGTCAATAAAGTTTCCCCTTCCTGGGACAATGAATTCACGGTGTTCTTATTTCAATTTCCAGGAGTGTATTATGTTTTGTTTCATAGTCTTAACTCTTGTTCCAATCGAAACACTGAAGCGAGAATTTTTTTTAAATAGGACAACATACTTTTGAATGGCGTTAGGGAGTTCTGATTACAGTGATATAACGCTAGTTATCGTTTTCATTGAGAATATTAGATAAATACGCGGTGGTCGGAATCGGCTATTAGACGGAGTTCTCATGCAGGTTCCACCTTTGTATCCAGCGAGAAGACATTCCAGCGTTATGAAGACAGACACACAATGTTCCTCTTTACCGTAATTCGTACGACACAGGTACAGCGTGAGCAACGATTGCTGAAAATGAAACTATGCAATAACTTCTAGCAGATCAGAAGCCTTGTGAGAAAACTACCAGTAACTACATCCACCACCACCGTACTCTTTGAAGAATCGAACTGCCAAGCATACAAGAACCACAAAAGATTGATTCTTTTACAAATGAGTTAAGGTGTTAAGTATTTCACACTAAGCATATAAAGCATCAGTAAATTCAGGGTAATTTGAGCTCAAGGAAAGCTAGTTTTTCATGCAGCTCCATGTTTATAATATCCCCTGAAAGTACGTGTTGCACAATGATCTAATTTTACAGAAACACCTTTAACGTACGATTATATTCTTAATGAGTACATTATAGCAGCATTTTAAATGCTTAAATTTGGTCAGTACTTACATAAAACACTGGAAATGAAATTTTTGTAGGCTCTGAGAGACATTACATACGCAACCTGCCACGGTAATTAAGTAACCGTTTTAGCAGTATATGAGGCTTCAGTTCCAGCAAAGTGCCCACGTGGAAGCGTTCCATCAACCCCAAATGCCCAGGAACATTGACGGACGGTATCGTTCTGTTGCAGGCTAATGCCCGCCCACACACTTCCGAGTTGTTTCGATTACGGTGCAGAAATTTCGTTATGAAGACTTTACGCACCCTTCATACAGTCCTTCTCACTCCCCATACGGTCTCCATATTTCTTGTCCTGAAGAAAGACACCCGTGACTCTCGATTTGCTTCGGACGAAAAGGTGCGCGTCTTGATGCAATCATGCTTTCGTAGGCAACCATAAGCATTTTCTCATGAAGGCAATGTCCGTATTGTATCGCAGTTATGACGATTACTTCTCAAATAATAAACAGTTTGCTATTTTTTTCATTTTTGTCGTATTAATATGACTGCGTTTGTAGTAATATCTTCTTTTATTTCTGCGAATTTTATGCACCTTACGGCGTATCCTGTATCAAAGTTTTGCATCTTCTTCCACAAACACAACACATTTCCAAGTTGTAGGAAAACCGTTTACATGAAAAACCCGTTCCACTCCTCTGTAATGGATAAATACAGGTTTGGTTTTCAATGGACTGCTATACGAGGGTAATCCCAAAAGTAAGTGTCCTATTTTTTTTTTAAAGTACATGGACCTGTTTATTTCTACAATGGCTTACATCAGTTTACAGCTTGAACATTTAACTATTTTTCGAGATAATCACCATTCCTGTCGATGCATTTTTGTAGACGCTGTGGCAGTTTTTGTATGCCCATGTCATACCAGCTCGCCGCCATGCTGTTCAGAAAGTTATGAACCTCTTCTTTCACCTCGTCGTCGGAGCTGAACCGCTTTCCGGCCAAATGTTCTTTTAACCTAGGGAACAGGTGATAGTCACTGGGCGCCAAGTCAGGTCTATAGGGTGGGTGGGTGATTATGTTCCACTGAAACTGTTGCAGGAGAGCAACGGTTTGCCGAGCGATGTGTGGGCGAGCGTTGTCATGGAAAATGTGTGCGCCCTTGCTCAACATTCCTCTTCTCCGGTTCTGAATTGACCGTTTGAGTGTTTCAGAGTCTCACAGTACCTGTCAGCGTTAATTGTGGTCCCAGCGATTAAGCTCCGATGACGAGGTGAAAGAAGAGGTTCCTAACCTTCTGGACAGCATGGCGGCGAGCTGGTATGACATGGGCATACAAAAACTGCCACAGCGTCTACAAAAATGCATTGACAGGAATGGTGATTATCTCGAAAAATAGTTAAATGTTCAAGCTGTAAACTGATGTAAGCCAGTGTAGAAATAAACAGATCCATGTACTTATAAAACAATAGGAGACCTTACTTTTGGAATTACCCCCGTCTTATTTTCTCAGCAACCTGTATTACCCTTTCAATATCCTCTTATACTTTCTTTGTCTCTTCATCTTGACCACTCTCGGTGGATGTTCGAGTCCTCCCTCTGGTATGGGTGTGTGTGTTGTTCTTAGCATAATTTAGTTTAAGTTATTGTAAGTAGTGTGTAACTCTATGGAATTTGAATATTTTCCTTGATCTTCAGCTTGCGACGTCGGCATGTAGACCTAACTATCGTTGTCGGTGTCGGTTTGCTGTCGTTCTGATCGGAACAACCCTATTACTGAATTGTTAACAGTAACACAATATCTGCCCTACCTTCCTGTTCATAACAAATTCTACTCCCGTTATACCACTTTCTGCTGCTGTTCCTTTTCTTCTTTCTATTTCACTTCACTGACCCCTACTACATCTAGATTGAGCCTTTGCATTTTCCTTTTCAGATTTTCTAGTTTCCCTATGACGTTAAAGCTTCTGACATTCCACGCCCCGAGTCGTAGGACGTTATCCTTTTGCTGATTATTCAATCTTATTCTCATGGTCACCCCTCCGTTGGCAGTCCCCTCCCGGAGATCCGAATGGGGGACTATTCCGGAATCTTTTGCCAATGCAGAGATCACGACACTTATCAACCACAGGCCACATGTCCTGTGGACACACATTTCGTGTCTTTAATGAAGTGGTTACCATTGCCTTCTTCATCCTCATGCAATTTATCCTTACTGATTCTTCCACTATTAGGGACAGTTTCCCACCCCTAGGACAAGAGAATGCCCTGAACCTCTGTCCGCTCCTCCGCCCTCTTTGACAAGGCCGTTGGCAGAATGAGAGTCACTTACTATGCCGGAAGTCTTCAGCTGCCAGTGCTGATTATTAATCAAAATTTAAGCATTGGCGGGATTCGAACCCGGGACCGATTACTAATCCAAGACGCTACCTCTGGACGATGGGTGCAATTCTGTTCCATCTCGGCTGTCAAAATGATAACGTTCTTTGGTATGGCCGGGATACAGTGTTTTAGTCTTTCAGCGCGATATATCGTTGGCGCCAGTGTTCTACTAAGGAGAGGCGTCACCACCCCAGACTTAGATGCACCAAGAATCGTGGGCAGCGTATACGTCATGTACGGTACAGAGGCCTATATCGGAGGACTATTGTAGACTTGGAATCAGTTTTCAGCGGGACTCAGCCGCAGCAGCGTTATCTTGAAGATGGCGGACAGTTGGACCGCTGAAATAATGTCATATTGGTTTTGAGAACCCGTACCAAGCCTGAAGACGGGCAAATTTCGTGCCTTCTCGTAACACTTCACTTTTTAATTGATCTGTTCTTGTTAATTCAAAACGTCGTTTCTAAAGCTCCATTCCTATTGCTTTTAATTTCCTCTCATTAACCCTGGAGATTTCGTAAAGTTCAGCACCATGTAGAGCAATGTTCTCAACTATAGTTTTATGTATCATCGTTTCCAAATTTATTGTACTTTCATTCCAAATAATGGAGTGTAGCTGCTCAATTGTCACCTCGTCCGTTTCTATCCTATGCCTTACTTACTTGCTGCTTCCACATTTGTCAGAGCTATTATCCATAAATATTTTTATGATCGACTACACTGTGCGGAAGATCTATCACCTGTAACAAGATCCCTTTCTTTACAGGCGACAATCAAGTATTTTACCTTTGTGAAGTTTATTTTTACACCCTACTGCTCATATTCTTATTTAAGCTTCCTTAACATATCCATACTGTTGTTGCTTGGTGAAAATGTCCTGATCGCCGGCGAAATTAAGAGATAATCAAGTGTCATTAGCTAATCTAATTCGCATGTTTTTGTACGTCCGTTTCCAATGTCTCAGTGCTTCATTCAAAAATACTTTAAAGAGGACAGGCGCTAAGCAGCATCCTTTTTCAGTTCTTTGCTAACCTTAAATTTCTGTGATGGTTACAACTTAAACACAACATGTATTATTCGAATACCGCTTCCTAACGATTTACACACAACTTCCACAAAGTTCTGGTTACTGATTGCTTCTTACGTCCCAGAAAATGTACACTGTGATAGACATTTTGTAAGTGTACGAAAATCATGTAAATCTCCAAATTATGTGCCATTCTCCTGCCAGTCATCTGTCTAATGCTACAGATTTGTAGCAGTATACATTTCAGATGTGTGCCGGTACTCATATGTATTTCATCAACTGTGATACGTGCTATTTGCGTCCAACAACACGACAGGAAGCAGCAGTGTCATAATTGCCAAACATACACAGCTTGTGTTAAACAATGATTATTAGCTTGCACAATTTAAATACAATAAAACAGATAAACTGAACAACCTCACAGGAGCACAATATTTTTTTTTTTTCTAAAACCCCTGTTGAAACTTGCATAACAAATGCATAAAACATTAAGAAAATTTCTATTGGCATAAATACTTAATACAATTAAAACTTGCCCAACTCCGAACTCGTAAGACTATCCTGTCCAATGACTTCTATTTCGCAATATTTTAATTCATACCAAGGTATAACATTAAAACATAACATAAGACACAAAAGTAAGAATAAGGCAACTTCTAAAACTTCAACGCTCAGCGATGAAGACACCGGGCACACAAACTTCTGACAAAAGAATAATCCACTTGATTCAAGTACTGGTAGGTGCTAATTAAATAACAAACACTTAATAAAAAACAGCGCCTCAGCATCTAAACATTCCCTGAGAACATACACACGTGAAACCCTCCTTTATAAAAATTAAACTTCGCAACCAGCATACAAGGTACAAATATGATACAATTGGATGATAAGGGAGTACAGAATTAATAAGGCAGAGCCTTCAGCAATCTGATGGGGCACTAATTACAGAGTGACACAGATTTACAGGTTTAAATTCATCTTTTGAGCGAAAGGTGCATCCACCAAGGGGGCGGAGGAACAAGCTACAAAGCTTAATGACCTGTCAGAGCCAGGAACAAAGAGAACAGCAATACTCAAGGACTAGATCGAAACACAAGGCCAGGAACATGGAGCCCGGTCTAACGAAACACACTTCCACTGACAACGGCCAAGTCGTCAGGCCCCGGTGCCACGTCCCACCATACCACACGAAATACACAGCGCTCCCTGCAACTGATACATAAATAAACTACAACAGCGCACTTGCAATTACACATTCATATTACATGGAAGAATAAAAACATAACATCAAAACAGGAAGGCTGGCTGCCCCTCCCCCACCCCCAAAAAAAGAAAAAAAAGAAATTTAAACTCAAGAATTAATTTAAACACTGCAATACACCGGTAAATAAGATTATTCCTTGAACGGTAATGGCAACAGCTGAGTATTACTGTATTACTGTATTACTTTAAACGAGAAAGAGAATCTGATGTTTTGCGAGACAACATCGTCCTTCATTCACGTGCAAATTTCGGTACTTTATGACCAAGATTACAACAATTTTAGATATACCATCACTCAATAATAAGGAGCTCACCGGTTTCCGCCGGCCGCGGTAGTCTAGCGGTTCTAGGCGCTCAGTCCGTAACCGCGGGACAGCTACGGTCGCAGGTTCGAATCCTGCCTCGGGCATGGATGTGTATGATGTCCTTAGGTTAGTTAGGTTTAATTAGTTCTAAGTTCTAGGCGACTGATGACCTCAGAAGTTAAGTCGCATAGTGCTCAGAGCCATTTTTGAACCGGTTTCCACACATATAGCAGCAGGTCCTACCTCAAGTGGTAGGAAACTAAGACGGAAAGCCGAAGCCCCGTTATCATGGCATGTGTAAATAACCATGTCATATCAGACTTGTCACTGAAGAAAACATTAAACATTAAAAAAGCACATAAGCACACAATTTCTCCTGTTGAAATAAAACACACAACATATGCCCAGTCGAACCGTTAGTGCCAGGCGATGCTCCGCAAGCTCATCTTCTCAACATGTACTGCCTGGCGACAAAGTACACAGTGGGGCTAGGCTGCTGCCTCGAAGCTGCGGATTGAAACAGCCGAACCCGCGATAGACAACTGACTCGCGACTGGCCAAAGAGAAATCGATGACATAGATGACATTACAAGAAAGGCGTACTGGCGCCATCCGCGCGACGTATCAGACAGTAGCAGAAACAAGTTAACATTCGAATGCTTTTATACAATGGCTGAGCCTGCCCTCTTATTAGTTCAAATGGTTCAAATGGCTCTGAGCACTATGGGACTTAACATCTGAGGTCATCGGTCCCCTAGAACTTAGAACTACTTAAACCTAACTAACCTAAGGACATCACACACATCCATGCCCGAGGCAGGATTCGAACCTACGACGGTAGCGGTCGCGTGGTTCCAGACTGAAGCGCCTTGAACCGCTCGGCCACATCGGCCGGCCCTCTTATTAGTGTTCACACCGTAATATCCGATTCGGGCCACCTTGCGTTCCAATTTTAGCCTATTTCGTGGATATTTTTGCAAAAAGTTTCAGCGTCAACATTAACAAGTGGTACATCGCTGCATTCACCTTCTAAAGAGTTCTCGTACGCAGTTAAAAAAGCACAGGGTATTCCATAAGATCTTTACAACCATGATCACATATATTCAAAAATGAGGATAGGCATGTAGTTGTGCCTTGCGGTGTAATGTTCACAAACATCTAACATTTTAGACACTATCCCTCACAAATCCTCCAAGTAAACAATCTAATTGGGGGGAATGTGACCTCCTCTGATAATCAAGTGACCTGGAAATGTGTCTACAAAATCTTTCCTAACGATCGAGATCCATTGAGGAGGGGCAAAATCCTGCTGCAGCATGTCAGGTTGCAGTTATTCGAGCTGTAGAACTGTAACCTATTCCAAAGAGTCCAGATTAACAGTCGAGGTTTCTGACGCCTCTTTAAAGGCAACAGTCCCACCACATGATCGTGGAGCAGACCACGCGATGCTATTAACTTTGGACCGTCGCGCACAATATTCGTACTACAGTTGGGGTCCTAAGAGCCCCACATCCTCATATTGTATCAGTTTACTTTCCTGGACACATCAAGTTTCGTCATGAACATCATATTTTTCAGACTGACCCGTCGTCGATGCGGCGCAAATGTTTTGCGCTTTGGCTTGCCATCAGGTTGAAGCACATGCTGCAACTATGTCTTGTAGGCATGGAGCTTCGGTACCTCCTGCAGCGTGTGTGTTGGTAGCTGCCTGATGGATCGATTGGGTTCGGCTCTTCATAAATGCCAGTTGCATCCGTTTCACTTCCGTATCACTCGTGCTCGGACGCCCTGAACTCGCCCTCTCCATGACGCTTCCGAAAGGCAGCAAGCAATGTAGTCGCAATTGAAACAGGAATAGAAGAACAAATCAGGAAGCTGAAACAAAATTCGGAGCTGAATGAAGAAATGATATACGAATCACCTACGAAGCGGAGGCCGAATCTGATAATGACTCACATACCAGTTACCATTCCATAAACTCAGTTAGCTGAGTTATTACAAGAACAGAAATTGGAGGAAACCTTAGATAGGAAACAGTTCTTAGAAGAAACAAAAGTCAGGATTAGATCAGATCTACCGGAGAAGCTGACAACAAATTATATCAAAAAATAAAAATGGCTTTAAAATAGCTGGTTTCTCGCGAAAGAATAATCACAGAACGTTTCTGGACCCTTCTTTATTCATTATGCGTTTCGGGCTCTGCCTATCTACATATGAGTTTGTAAGCAGGAACTGTATTGCGGCTGTTGTCTTCCGCGATGAGCCTGTTCAGTTTCTTCAAATGCCTTTGGCGAATAATTTCTCTCTCCGAGCACAATGAGTCAAAAAAGTCCAGAAAATCCTACGGCTATTATTTCGGGACCAACCAGCTTTTTTAAAGCGATTTTTATTTTTGTGATTACAATGGTCGCATGCCTCTCTCATGACGTAGTCACATCTGCGATATGCAGTGCCATGCTGGGCGATTCTAGAGGTCAAGAAATTTTATTTTGCAAAATGATATATAATGAAAAACGAAATGAAAATATTACTCAACAAGGGTTAGATGTCGAAAACAGGTTTGCAAATTATTATATTAAAAGTTAGAATAGGAGGGTGCACAAAGTCAAGTCATTAGCAAGATATTTTGCAAATGTTATTCGTGTTCAGCTTCGTTCAACTCTTTATCCATTTGATTATAACAGTGTTTCAAAATTAGAGTTGAAATATGTTTTCTAGGAGAGAGAAATTATCCACCATAGGCATTTTAAGAAATTAAACAGACTCGTAGCGGAACACAAGCCATTTTTTTATTTTATTTTTTTATTACAATAGCCGCACGCCTCTACCACGCCTTTCTCTCACGATAGTAAATAATGTGCTGGAGGTGCATTCAAAAGTCAGAGCAGTGCTGGATACACAGAAAAAAATATATATTGGATTTCAAAAACACACTGTGAATGATTACGTTTGAGGCACCAGATGGTGTAATTGCCACGGCTTTGGGCGCATTTGAAAGTGCTGTAAGGAAAACAAACCTATAAACACCCAATGTGGAGAATATGATCCTCTCAAGAAAGGCTGTAAAAAATAGCAAGCGAACCTGAAGGTGCAGTCTACGTACGAAAAGAAAAAAAAAACAAGGAACCAATAAGGTAACGCCTATGCGACGTATCAGATTTTCTTGGCGCATGAAAATCAACGAAAATATGAACGACTGAGCATCATAGGAAACCACACAGTAAATACAAACGCAAAAAACAAGAGGTCGAAAGTCGAAGAAGGACTGTTCGCGAAGAAAACTCGAATACATTGATCAAACGAATTATAAAGTTACCTTCAGTCTTTATAAGGAAAGAGAACCTCCGTCAATAAGAAAGCTGGCTGCAGAAAGAGCCAAAAGATTCTGGTCCATTGTGAAGGGATAACGAGAAGACACATAGCGACACTAACCGAAAACTGTATTGATCCTACAGACAATGGTGATAATGAGATGGACAGTTACAAGGCCAACAATAACAACAATAGAGAGAAGTAGAGTTTCTGGAAGTGGGTAAGAAGAAGAAAGGAAAACAGCGAACAGACAGCTTGCGTACCTAGAGATAAGGGAGACTTAAGGAAGAACGTTCTCTCAGATTCAGAAAAACCTGAAAGTGCAATGAATGCATGGTTTGACAGCACGCAACAGATAATATAGGAAGATATAAATGTATAGAGATCATAGGAGAACCTGAAGATGGTAACAGGAATTACAAAGAGGATACAAACAGTGATGGACATAACATGAGAAATGGAAGAAGTTTATGGCCCGACCGACGGCCTGTTTACGAAAGGTGTGAAAGAGCAATGAGACTAGCTAGAATGGAGGGTATACATGTGTTAACTATAGCAATAAGACACCTGGTTAGTCACATCCATCCGAAAGGCTGTATCATAAAATTGTCTGTCATGGAAGAAGCTGATTATATTCAGCTTAGTGCCAGCAACTCACGTACAAACACAGAGGAGCTACAGACCTTACCTGACGTCATCTTTAGAGGAGACAGAAGACATTTGATACTAAGCTTTTGTACAAACAGTTAGTGGCGACACATGGCAGAATTGTATGCGATGACTACAATGGCCTCATAGATGTGGGCTCATTAAGTTCCCATAGCATTCACAAACAAACAGCTCTCATCCTAGCGACAATGAGTGCAGATAAATTATTAAAAGAGGCCAAATACATCGGACCCACAACCACATACAAAAAATTTAAAAGCAGGCAGAAATGCTGGGTCGACACGGCAGACACAAATGCGAAATCAAAACTGTGGTATAGAAGAGCAACTAATGAAAAAGGACTGTCTTTTGGACGCTATACTACATTTTGGACTTCATGTCATGAGTAGGTCTCTCAATCCGCTTCCTTTCCGTAATCGCGTAGGTGTGGCAACAAATGTAGATAGCACTATCGCAAACTTGAAAGTCAATGACCCATAGCAAACTGGAAGTTTGATCATAATATCGTTTATCTCGCACTTACGGACGTAGGTAATCACTTACTGGCGAACACCGAGCCTGAGCGAATAAACAGTCAATGCAAAGCAAATTTTGAACTTTTAAAGACATAATTCAAGATACAATCACTATAAGGAGGTGGATTTAGTGTTCATATAAAATCCGTTGAACTGGAGAGAGCGTTGGAGAGGGCGCAAAACAAGACGATCCCAACATATGTTGAGAAGCCAAAAGAATTTAAAATATTACACCAAACGAGAGCAGAAAAATTGGAGGTATTCGTCAAGAGCCAAAAGGAAAGGGTGTTTCGTGTTTTTTGTTCCTTTTCTGGGTCATCAGTCTCATGTCTTTGATGCGGCCCACCGCGAATACCTACCCTGTGAGAATGTCTTCATCTGAGACCTCAGAGTAGCACCCTCAACCTACGTCCTCAATTATGCCAGGTATATTCCCATCTGTCTCCTCCTCTGCCGTTTTTACCCTCTATAGCTTCTTAACAGAAAGTCCTACCTTTATACCCCTTCTTTTTGTCAGTGTTTTCCATATTTTCCTTTCCTCATTCCTTATCTAATCACTCCACCTAATTTTCACCATTCCTCTGTAGCACCACCTCCGAAATTCTTCGACTCTCCTCTGTTCCATGTGTCATTACTATACAATGCTGTGCTCCAAATGTACATTCTCTGACATTTATTCCTCAAATTAAGCACTATGTTTGATACTAGTGGACTTCTTGCGGCCAGGAACGCCTTTTTTGCAAGTGCGAGTCTATTTTTAATGTTTTCCTTGCTCAGTCGATCATGGGTTATTTTGGTGCCTGGGTAGCAGAATTCCTGAACTTCATCTATTTTGTGATCACCGACTTTGAAGTTACCCAGGTGTTTTCACTTCTTCTATTTCTCATTGCTTTCGTCTTTCTTCTATTTACTGTCACTCCATTCAAACTTGCGACAAACTAGATTCCATCACCGTCTGTATCATCTACTCTGAGAGGATGTAACTACACGACGACGACAGACTGGGAGACATCACTGCAGTCTGTACGCGACTGTGTTGACGTATGATAACACGATGGAAGGCATAGAGTGGCATCATCATCTTGGCTTTGAATTACTAGAGCGATATGTGAATAACAGTGTTGTGATTCTGTCTGCCGGCCGGTGTGGCCGTGCGGATCTAGGCGCTTCAGTCTGGAACCGCGGTAACTGCGAATAAAGAACCGTCATGCAGCTAAGCGGTTTTTGGAAGTACCTCACCATTCTTGAATTTTTAATTGTTGTAATATTTATGATAATTTGAATGATTAGAGTAATATTGGTTGCATACTTATTAATTACAAAATTTGTGATCTGCATTTGCTGCATAGTACCGTTGAGTAGTAGCATATCCATTCTTGATTCCTGTGTGTCAGATGGCGAAAGGGTATTTTTTGTGTACATATTTTATGTAGAACTTTTGCCTCTTAAACACCATTATGCTTACTTACATCAACACATGCAATTAAGTTAAAATATTATGTACTATATTCATGCCAATTCATATGTAACATTTTGTCTTTTCTTGCATCTAGATAACCGGCTGAGATAATGGCGAGTAAATAAACTACTCGATTCCTTGAATCTCGTGTAGCACTGCGTGATAGTTAGACGTAATTGTGGTGTGCTTCTGTAATGTGTCCAAAAGCTCCGCAGGACGTGGTATCAGATTTGGTCTCTATCAAGCACTCCACATACTGTGCAATATGTTTGTTGGTGGCCATTTTCGTCAGTAACTAATACGAAAATAAAAAGCTTTAGGTTTTGTGACCATTATGTCGCAAACCACATCTTTCATTTATTGAACAAAAAAACCATCACAAATTGACCAACCACTAACACGTTCATCAACCTCTGGCTTGTCATTGATTATTAGAGTTGTATGCCCTCCTGAGGGATATCGTGCCAAATTCTGTCCAATTGTAGAGTCAAAGCGTTGGAATATCCCAAGCCATCGCCGTAGTTCTCCAAATGTTCATCATTGGAGCAGATCCGGGGATCTTCTTGGACAAGGTAGGATTTGTCAAAAAGGAAAACAAGCACTAGAAACTCTCACCGTGTGCGGTCGGGCATTATCTTGCTGAAATGTAAGCCTAGGATCGCTTGTTGTGAAGGGCAACAAAACAGGGAGTACGAGAATATCGTCGACGTACAACTGTCCCGTAAGGGTGCAGCTGTGTCAGCCCAAGGGATTCCGCTACTAAAAAAGAAATGGTGCCTCAGCCCATCACTCCTGATGTCGGACCGTCTGGGGTTCGACAGTCGGATTGGTATCCCATCGATCTCCGGAGCTTCTCCAGACACGTCTTCCGCTTGAATTCAGCATAATTGTCTTCAGTGATGAGTCTCGCTTCGAACTGAGTTCCGATGATCAGAAAGACTTGTGCCGTGGTGAGCTGGCGCCAGTCTTATTTTGTTCATGTATCATTGAGATCGATTGTGGTTGAGGTAAGCTATCTTTGCTTTTCCCGTGTCTTATCTTGCGTCTTCGCAGGCAAAGCGAGTTGGTTGTTAGTCTTCAACGGCTAACCTTCGAGATCTCGTGTCATTCGCGGGAGTGACGAGTATCAACGGCTGCCGAACGAGCGTGATGACCGTTACAAGTTGTGGTTTGAAATTGATTGGGCGTTTTGCCGACATGAGCAGCTTGGAAATACAAGTTCTCTGTCTTTGCTGGGAACAAAATTTGAAAGGAAGCGGTGAAGCTGTGGAACCCGCTTCCTCGTATTGTGTACCTGATATGGAGTAGGTCGTCGTAATTGTTTGTTCACAGACGCACTCAGAGATTTTAAACTTTATTATTATTATTATTATGGGAGACTTTCTTGGCCTAGGTAAATGGTGGCCATTATTTGAAAATTTTCTCAGAAGTTTTTTTATGTCTCTCGCAATCAAATGATTTTACGTTGCTGTTTTTAAGGCCGGCACTCTATTAATACAGTTGTCCAAGTGTGAGTGAGTCAAAGGTTCTGCCCAGTGTTTATGTGTTTCAGAGTTATTGGAAAGTCTTTATGATTTGGGCAGAAACTTTAAATTGAGCCAGCGCCTTGGCGGGGAGTGAGATGTCATCCGAGGTCTATACCTGGCAGTGTTTAAGAACCTGGGCACTTCAGGAGTTGGTCACACATCCCCTTCCAAAGTTTAGTATTTAACGTCCTTCCGTCAAGGCCGGTTAAGCTGGTAGATGTAAATTTTGTATGTAACTTGTTTGCATATGAACTTTTTTCTTAAATATTTCTGACTGACAACAGGCTACACCTTAAACTGCATAGCATCCACTGAGTTCCTTGTGCAGCTTTCTCTAGTAATTTTTTATTAACACGTTTGAGTACGTAAACATTTATCAGTGTCTCTGTTGTAGTTTTTTTTAATTAAGTGATTGTATCAAGTTATGTATTGGGATCTTAGTTTGGCACTAGTGCTCAAGTGTTAAGTCACCCTTTATCTGTAATTGTTTCATTATATCTATTTTGAGAGAAATCGCATATGGGAGTTTGAAGTTCTCAAGTTAGTCAGTAACCATCTTTCCTTAATTTGGAATTGCTTGTTAGAGTACTGAGTACGTGGGGTTTCTAATTGTGATTGCAAAGTTTTATCTAGTGGCTCGTCCACAATTTGTAATGTCAATTTTGTTTTTTGTATTTTTAACAAGTTTGTTAGTATAGTGAGTAAGATGGGTTTATAACTGTATTTGCAAAGTTTTGTCCAGCGGCTCGTCCACTATTTGTAATTCTCAAATTAATTTTTAAGGCGTAATGCCAATAAAGTGTCTTAATTATAAGGTGTGACTACCAACCATGATTCCATCCCTCTTTCTCTTTTATGGTATTTATGATATGCTCCGCAAGTGTGGTACGACTAAGGAACCACGTATCAAGACGTATCTACAGATGCCCCGGACTGGTGTGTGTTCCTACCTGACAGTCATCCGCCATACTGTCCGAAAACAGGCGTCACAGTCTGTGATGCCGTTTGAGTTTATAGCAGGACCCTCTCAGTTTTCATCCTCGGCACCCTTACAGCACAGCGGCACGTCGACGTCATTCTACGCTCCGTTGTGTTCCGCTTCACAGGAAGACATTCGGGGGTTAGATTTCAGCAAGATATTACCCACCCGAACACGAGGAGAGGTTGTACTGATTCCCTTCGTGTTCACCAAATACTGTCTTGGCCAGCAAGGTCGCCGAATCTCTCCCCGGTTGAGAACGTCTGAAGCATTACGGGCAGGTCTCCAACCCCCCCGCCCCCCCATCAGCTCAGGATTTTTACGATCCAATGCGCCAGTTGGCACGATATGGCTCAGGAGGAGATCCAACAATTTTAGCAGTGCCAAGTCGAGTAGCTGTATGCCGGAGGTGGACCAATGCATTAATGACTTGCTCAGTTTCTGAAACACTTTCTACCGAATGAATCATCAAATTTTTCTACAACTCTGATCTTTTGTTTATCTGTACATATGCATCACACCCACCAATTTCCGTCCCATTCGGGTAATTCCTTCGTGGTACATCACTTATTTTTTCTTCTTCTTGTCTTACAATGTATTGAGATGCCCTGCTAATTACCGCAGGAGAGGACAGGTAGTGCAAGCTGTGGAAACGGTACAAAATAAGCGGCTGTCAGTTGCACTCGAACATACAACCTTTTATTTGATCAAACATTACAAAAGCCAAGAAAAATTTAAAAAAGAACAAAGTTTTAGTTTTGGAACTTAATTAACGGCTGAATGCGCCGTACAATCTCATGCCTTAAGGTCAAGAGCACTTTAATTTAAAAACGGCCGGAAGCCAAAAGCTTAAAGCTCAACCAAAATCAGAAATTTAAAAGGCAAAGCCTTATCTTAAAACAGTTCCTTAATTAGGCTGAAGGGCCAAAGAATGTGACACTTCAACAGCAACAACTTAAATACAAAATCGGCTGAAGGCCCAACACTTAAGACTCAATAACATTAATTTTAAAAATGCCAAAGGCTTTACGAAAAACAGTTCTTAAATTGGACTGAAGGCCCAAACCATCTGACGCCTTAAGGGCAAAACAGCCTTAATCTAAAAATCGGCTAGAAGCCATACAAGTACAAACAATAAGAATAATTAGAGGAGGCAGTACAACCCAAGGGCGCTCACAAGTTCCGAGGGTCGGCCTGGAATTCAAACACTAACGCTCGCTTAGGTTAGACAGGCAGTCGGCCCAACCATTGTCGATCCGACCACAACCCAACTGACAGACAGTCAACGGACCCACCGACAGGATAACCTCTGCTTCATGCGACCAGCACACAACAGGGAGTTCAATGGAACAACGTAGAAGATATTGGCGCCCACAAACAATTATACATTGAGTTGTCAAACTCAGCGACAACACGATGAGGAAAATACACTGCCTGAATTTACGCCAGCGGCGAGGGCAGGTAACCGGAACGTTAACGGCCACAAGGCAGAAGATTCATCTGGTGCATTTCAATTCAAATAAGCAAGTACAGTTCGCAGGAATATCCCAACAGCCGACAACGAACTCCAAACGACACAGTGTGAACAGTCGTGACTTGCTGGTAGATTAAGCCAAAACTCAACTTTCATGTCCAGGACCGGTGAGCCACGAACCGCGTAGCAATGGCAGCAGCACCACACACTCCGACACTGCATAGAAGCCGCCTGCGCGCCCAGCCAAACCAAGCACCGTGGAGATTTCCTCGCTACTCCACGCCAACCGACCAGCTGCCCGCACACAACTCAACCGGAAATTATAAGCGCCAGGCCAAAGATAGTCGAAAGTGCGTATATCGATACACACTGCTGCTGCCACCCGTGGAAAGAGAAGATAACAGCATAATCGCGATAACCGCGGGAGACTAAACACAGAGTAGCAACCAAGGTATAATCCAATGTATAGCATAAGCCAGCCACCGCTCAGGTGTGCCAAAGCTGCAAAGATCATTTTGGAACACTGGGCATATCGTTAAATTAAATGAGAAATGTACTTGTTGCAACAATTTGGATGACACGGTAATCGAGATAATACAAGATACTGTTTTTCTGCCTATTATGACTTACTGAAAAACTGGTTTTAATACCTTATGCCCCTCACGACAAAGAAGAATCGTCCTCGAGCAGCCTCATCGCTGGTTATGAAGCTTCATCACTTTGGAACTAGTACAAGCCAGAACCGTATGCTTTACGGTCGGCAGTCTTGTAAAATCAACACTGGCAGATTACTATATTTCTGCCCGTACTTTGCACAGAGCACTCCAGAGGACTCTCCGGTGTCCCTTGGCCCTCGGAGGCACAGTGGAGCGAACGCCCTCTCGCTGTTACCGAGAACGCCCCGGCACCGGCACGAGCCGTGTGGGGCGTCCAGAGATCGATGTGGTCGCGCTGACCTGTCACGTCTGCAGCCGCGCGCGCTTCGTCCCTCGGAACTTGCCTCGTTTGCCGATGTTACCCTCCCGGTGCTCCAAGGAGGCCGGCCCGTATCACGCCCTGCCAGATCCGCCAACACGTGCTTCGGGAGCGTAGCTCTGAGATAAAATATGGCAGCAAGTGTGTCTCGACATAGTTACCTTCACAGAGTTTCATTACGACAACCCGCCGGATGATAATCTGAAAGTTATCCTCGTAGAAGACACAGCGTAGCGAATTTTTATTACTTAAAGCAAAGTGACATCATTTAAAAAAACAAAATAGTTTTGATGCTAGGGTCACTGCAGCCTCAACAATGATCCAAATTTACATAAAAGTTCCCGTCAAGCAAAGCTGAAAGTCCACCGCCGCTTGAAAACTGTTATCAAATCTTCAGTTAGAGTTTTGGCCTGGTTTTAGACCATTCCTAGAATCGTTAATAACATGATCTGACTAATAAATTGTAAACGTTAGTGCTTTCGCAAGGCAACGGGAAAATTACATTTAAAATTATATCAAGAGGTCTTGACGCGTAACGCTGCTACATTAATGCATGGCTGTGTAATGAGTTTCACCTTGTAGAAAAACTCGTGCAAGAAAATGTATTTGCCATTTGTATACTATGAACTGTAGATGTATTTGACTTCGAGTTGAGGTTTTGCAGACGTGGGGCTCAATTACTTTATTTAATATATAGATTTTCAACAAAACAAAATCTGTCTGTAGTCCGTGAAGGCACATAAACAGGGCTCCACACAATCAAAACAACAAAATTACTTTATTAAATCAAATAATTAAATACAACAGGAGCGAAAGAGCGCGAGTGGGTAGGGGGGAAGCATGCTAGGTAATTGAAAACTTAATTAAGTTTAACAAGTTTTATTACGCAAAAGGCAGCTCTACACAAGGCATTAATACCAAAATTGTATGGAAGATCACACAAACATGACAATACAATTTTATCGAACACAGCTTTGCCAGTATAGACGTTACAAGCCATACACGAATTTTCAATTCAGAATTTGTTACAACTGTCGACTGATCAACTCACAAACAATTTCAATTAATTACTGTAACTTAGGAATAGCTTTAGAGAAGTGATTTCAACAACAGCCAGGCACCCATTAACACAACAGGCCTTTTATTAACTAATCACATAAAATTTTGAAGTGAATGATATTAATTTTTTCGTACAGTCCACCACGTTAAATTTTATGACATAACGAAAGGTGTGACAGTGGTGGAATGACTCATAAAATAACTGACCACACAAAACACTAAAGTTAATTCCTTGAAATATACATTGACACAAAAAAAAATTTTAAGCTGAGATATAGGTAATGGTGGAACCAGTTAAGCACAAAAAGTTGTTCGAACAGACAAAATAGCATATACTGGTATGAATCCTAACAGTACCACGATATTACTCGGCCTTTAACAAGAATAGACGAGAAACAAATACACAAACTACTACTACGACGCCAAAAGGAACTGTTACACATGTCAATATCTACAGAGACCTTACAAAGTAGTAGAAGAAGAAGAAAATAACACTCATCCTTCGTGGCTGGAAGATAGAAACGAGCCTAATCCTGGTTTAGCAAATGTAGATAAACTAAAGACATTTCAGTAAAGACACCTCAGTTTGAATCAGTAGTGGCCACCATCATCAGCACAAACCAATCATTAAATAAAATAATTGTTTCTCACAGAACACATTAACAACTTGACTAATACTCGATAAACAAGCAATGAGAACAGACACACACATCATAGAATATAGAATAGAAGTTTTTAATTTAAACAACAATAGATACAACAATTAATTGACAGCAAGAACAATCACGTTTTAACTTGTACGGTAAACCAGAATTAAAAAGCTGTGCATGCACGGTACCTGCCCCCTTCAACAGCCATATGAAACTGTTGTTGTGTGTTGCCAATCTGAGGCCGCATTTAGTTCAAATTTCTTTTACAAGACGTTACTGAGTTCAGTTGTAACGAGATAATTCGTAAATCAAATAAAACGTAAGAGTTGGATATAAATGACTTAATAAATCGATGAAAAAGTTCACTCAAAAGAAGGCTGGTGGCTTGACCAAAGTGAGTAGGTGAAACACATACTAAAACAACTAATTTTCGGCCAATTTCCGATTAACCTTGATTAGAACAATGAATAACTAAAACCTACGTCGCGAGTATGAGTTACAATCCAAACAAATACTTGAAGTTCACCAAGGAAGCTACTGCTTTTAATTGCAGGCAATGACAGTTAGCTAATGCGCCACCCTTCCAACAGCAGTGTCCAGCACCTTTCAAATTGTAGCTGCCATAACGACATCTACTGTCATTGGAAGCAGCTGCTGCAGTTCGTCTATGTTCAGCTGTGGTCCAAAATTAACACATTCGCCATAGTCGTGGACACCAAGCATCGCCTCCTTTTGTCAGATAGCACACTCCATTCAGCACGGACCATAACTTCCCCCATACGATTCCTGCCTACCTCTATACCAGCGCGCTGAGCTGCATCACCGCTACCCGTCGGGAGCAGGTCTGTAAGTTGTCAGGCAACCTGACAGTATCCCGCCAAATGGACTATATCGATAGCAAAGAACGTCACTAGTATAACCCAAGCATGGAACACCAACCTTTGCCCTAAGATAGACAACCAGGCAACAACTTTAAAAATCTACAATGAATCGTTGTCAGCCATAACCTGTAACAATAACTGATACATCTTCAACGGCAACATTTGAGTCCGAAAAGCCGGCCAAAGTGGCCGAGCGGTTCTAGGCGCTACAGTCTGGAACCGCGTGCCCTTTACGGCCGCAGGTTCGAATCCTGCCTCGGGCATGGATGTGTGTGATGCCCTTAGGTTAGTTAGGTTTAAGTAGTTCTAAGTTCTAGGGGACTGATGACCCCAGATGTTAAGTCCCATGGTGCTCAGAGCCATTTGAACCATTTTTGAGACCGAAAAACAATTCTTAGACTTAACTAGGAACATACCACACAACTATACCTTGGAGACCGAAAAGCCAGGCAAAGTGGCCGAGCGGTTCTAGGGGCTACAGTCTGGAACCTCGTGCCCTTTACGGTCGCAGGTTCGAATCCTGCCTCGGGAATGGATGTATGTGATGTCCTTAGGTTAGTTAGGTTTAAGTAGTTGTAAGTTCTAGGGGACAGATGACCCCAGATGTTAAGTCCCATGGTGCTCAGAGCCATTTGAACCATTTTTGAGACCGAAAAACAATTCTTAGACTTAACTAGGAACATACCACACAACTATACCTTGGCCTGCTATTGCTATTGTCATGAGACAGGTAGCAAAACAAGCTACATTCTGCATGATACTAAGCTACCTTAGCGTATATCTTAATAAATTCTTACACAATAAAACAAACAACTGATAAGTCACACACAACCTATAACAGATTTTAGCAGCACGCTCAAAGTGTAGCTTAAACCCATTAGTTTTAATACAATTAATAACGTTCACAGCAGACATTTAACAAGCAGAACTGTTCTCGCTCACAGAGCACGCGTCCACACTCCAATGTGTCACTGATAAACACATCTTCTCTCTTGACAACCACACCCTTCCATGCAGAATCCACTGCTCGTATACCACACAGCGCGCTTTATCAACCATAAAACCACCGGTGTAAAACTTTCAGCTGCAAAATCACTCAGGTACCGGTCTTCTAGACATGCGAAAGCCCTTTTCTCTGCCTCTCTGGAATCGCTGACCGCCCAGTCAGGAAAAAACACCAGCTGCTCCATGAAGCTGTTGAGCCCTCACAGCGGTCAAGCCCTACAAAGACCGTAGTGAAGCCCGGCATATAGTACCGCAGCACACAAGCTTATGGAGGCGCTCGCTCTCGACTCTGAGCACAACTCCCTCGTTCGTCTTCGTACAGCAGCTGACTACTCCAATACCTTCAGGTCCATCCCTCCAGTATGAACACAACTGCCGCTGCATCAATCCGGCCCCCGGCAACGAGCAGCAGGCCTGTCCTCGTCCCTCTTGCAGCGGCTGCTCACCACTCCCCAGGTTACGCTTACTACCACCTCGACAACGGCGGAGCTCGTAACAGCCACGTGCCCCGTGTCTCGAGCTGTCTGCCTTCCCCAACGCGATACTCCTCTCAGAATAAATGAAGCACTCAGAGAACAAAAACTACCGATTCCAACCAAACAATGGCGAAATTTATGGTGAAGAGGTTGATCTGATGATACCGTTGCTCCGACCTGCAAACATCGGTAATTTGCGACTGGGCGACTTACCGGACAGTTGTCAATGCTATAAAAGGCTACAGGATAATATGTGTCGAAGTGAAGGAAACGCTTTTCTCGGCGCTGCGAAAAAAAAGGGACTTGGTGTTATAAGGACCTACTGAACTGGAATAAGCATATGTGTGGTTGCAAGTACAGACTAAAACTCGATAAACAAGCAATGAGAACAGACACACACATCATAGAATATAGAATAGAAGCTTTAATGAAGAAACGAAACTTTTGCTAGGAAAGTATTTTAATGCTCTGGGATCCTACACACCATAGATGACTCCCACATGGTTTACTACAGGTGGTTTCAAATACCACACACAAATTATCAATAATATCTTTATATAATCTGACGAAAAAATAACGCAATAAACCCCTAACCTAACCTTTCTTTGGTTGACACACACACACACACACACACACACACACACACACACAGAGAGAGAGAGAGAGAGAGAGAGAGAGAGAGAGAGAGAGGATCTGTACCGTCAGTTCACAAAGTAGGACCACAACATCTACACTACACAAAAGCCTACTCAAGACTGCTTTCCTGTTCAACCAGGTCGTTTCAACTCGAAGATTAGCGGCATTGACTCTGACTGGCTCTCGAAAGGCAAAGACTTTGAACTTAGCAAGGCATGACACGCGACACTGCCCAGCGATATTGCTGCAGCCGGCCAGAGTAATGCTGCCTGGCATCTCCTATAATTCGGCTAAAAAGCTGAAAATCTCGCGGCGCACTTGCGCCCTCAGTTCAGACGGAGTCAGCGCTTTTCTTGAATAACTGGAAAACTGCGGTTTCTAGTGAAAAGTTTTCCCTCTACCAAATTAAACTACCTTAACTTTCATACAAAATACACTGTGTGATCAAAAGTATCCGGACACCACCAAAAACATACATTTTTCGTATTAGGTGCATTGTGCTGCCACCTACAGCCAGGTACTCCATATCAGCTACCCTAGCAGTCATTAGACACCGTGTGAGAGCAGAATGGGGCGCTCCGCGGAACTCATGGAATTCGAACGTGGTCAGGTGATTGGGTGTCACTTGTCTCCTTTGTCTCTATGCGAGATTTCCGCACTCATAAACTGGGTCCACTGTTCCCGATGTGATAGTAAAGTGGGAACGTGAAGGGACACGTACAGCACAAAAGCTTACAGGCCGACCTTCTCCGTTGACTGATAAAGACAGCCGACAGCTGAAGAGGATCGTAAAGTGTAATAGGCAGACATCTATCCGAACCATCAAACAGGAATTCCAAACTGCATCAGGATCCACTGCAAGTACTACGACAGTTAGGCAGCAGGTGAGAAAACTTGGATTGCATGGTCGAGCGGCTGCTCATAAGCCACATATCACGCCGGTAAATGCCAAACGACACCTCGCTTGGTGTAAGGAGCGTAAACATTGGACGATTGAACAGAGGAAAAACGTTGTGTGGAGTGACGAATCACGGCACACGATGTGGCGATCCGATGGCAGGGTGTGGGTATGGTGAACGTCATCTGACAGCGAGTGTGGTGCCAACAGTAAAATTCGGAGGCGGTGGTGTTATGGTGTGGTCGTGCCTTTCATGTAGGGAGCTTGCACCCGTTGTTTTATTGCGTGGCACTCTCAGAGCACAGGCCTACATTGATGTATTAAGTTCCTTCTTGCTTCCCACTGTTGTAGAGCAATCCGGGGATGGCGATTGCTTCTTTCAACACGATCAAAAACCTGTTCAAAATGCACGGTCTGTGGCGGGGTGGTTACATGACAGTACCATCCCTGTAATGAGCTGGCCTGCACAGAGTCCTGACCTGAATCCTATAGAACACCTCTGGCATGTTTTGGAACGCCGACTTCGTGCCAGGGGTCATCGACCGACATCGATACCTCTCCTCACTGCAGCACTCCGTGAAGAATGGGCTGCCATTCCCCAAAAAACTTCCAGCACCTGATTGAACGTACGCCTGTGAGAGTGGAAACTGTCATCAAGGCTAAGGGTGGGGCAACACCACACTGATTTCCAGCATAACCGATGGAGGCCGCCACGAACGTGTAAGTCATTTCCAGCCAGGTGTCCGGATACGTTTGATCACATTTTGTATGCTCTCTTAAGTTTTCTGTAGGACTAATAGTTTACGCTCTGCAAATATTTCAGATTACTCAAAATAGCGTTGTAATGGTATGAAATTAATGTTTACTGTTAGATGAACTGAATTTTTTTTGGCGGGGGGGGGGGGGGGGAGGGGGGTAGCCTTCAGTCTTTTGATTTGTTTGATGCTGCCCGCCACGAATTCCTCTCCTGTGCGAATCTCTTCGTCTCAGAGTAGCTCTTGCAACAACGTCCTCAATTATTTGCAGGATGTTTTCCATTCTCTATCTTCCTGTACTCTTTTTGCCTCCTACGGGTCCAACTAGTACCATGGAAGTCTTTCCCTGATGTCTTAATAAGCGTCCTTTAAAGCTGTCCCTTCTTCTTGTCATGCTTTCCACATATTCCTTTCCTCTCCGATTCTGCGCAGAACCTGCTTATTCATTACGTTACCAGTCCATCTAATTTTCAATATTCGCCTGTAGCACCACATCTCAAATGTTCCGATTCTCTTCTGTTCCGGATTTCCCTAGGTCCATGTTTCACTTCCATACAGTGCTGTGCTCCAGACGTTCGTTCTCACAAATTTCTTCCTCAAAGTGTTCTCATGGCCAGGAATGCGTATCTTGCCATTGCTAGTCGGCTTTTGATGACCTCCTTACTCCGTCCGTTATTGGTTATTTTACTGCCTTTTTTTATGAAGAACATATAATAACTGTGTGTACCACGCCTAAATGCAGCAGAGTCGCATTAAGGGATAAACTGTAATCTGGTGGTGTGACAGTGCGGACGGTGGTGAAGAGTTGAAGTACGAGGGAGCGTAGTTGCCGAAATGTCATCATGCTCTTCCCTCTTTCATAGGGCTACAAATCGAAAGTGGATGTGGCTCCCCACTGTATCCATCCCACGTTACTAGAAGCACCTACACGATGTTTCACAAAGATATACTGACCATCCACACTGCATCTTATGATTCACTGGCGACGAACTGTGCAGACCTGCCCGGGACAAGTTCGTTTTGCACAGTGTTTTAATATTACGTGCAATACAGATATATTTTGCTGATACTGTGTATGACCATTATCAATGGTAATTTGACCGAAACTGGTAGCGAAGCTCACTGTGGAAAATAAAGTACAGCTGAAGGTTCACAATGAATTTTGACAGTTTACTAATGCTACTAACACAAGAAACAAATATGGACAGAAAGTACGCTTTAAGTTTCTCCATACTCTCTACACTGCTCAAGGGGACACTGTTTCTTACTCATCGTGTACATCAGCCGTACCGTTCTTCCATGAAAGGTAACTTGTGCCAACACGGGCGCTGTTCCCTTTTGTAGTTTACAGACGAACGACGGCTCCCCAGCATTTCCTGTCCTTTTCTTCTATTGAGCAGACAAAAGAACTTCATTGAGCTCGTGTTTATATAGTGTAGCTATTTTCAGTTAATGGAATAAGTACATATTTGCAGTTCTTAAGTGAGCTTTTATCTAAATTCCGCTCTTATAAATAAAAACTAATAAGTGTTTAGTTTGTATGTGTGGTATTGTCTGTGGCCTGTACAGTGTTGGTGGGAAAGGGATTGGATTAGTAAATGTGGCACGTTCCTAGATTCAATAGCTGACAAGGTATTGTAAGACCGTGAAGAGATTAGTTGATGAATTAATAAATGACCGGAAACTTTTAACTCTTTTGTGTTATATCTCTTACATTCAGGGATTTCTGGCACTCGAATACAGGGCTCTGCAACTTAAAACATAATCAGAGGACCGCTTCCAAATTGGGTGTGAATATGTGTAATGAAACGGAAATGATCATTTTCGAGTCTATAACAGTAATCTGTTGACTTCCGTAGAAATATCTGAAGTTCCATGAAACCTAGGTGACCAACTTATGTTGAGATGGAGGCAATACGCTCTTTTTCTATGTTAAAAATATGGTTTGGATCGTTGTTGTTCTGAGTGATTATAGCATTCAGCTCGCATTTACAGTCAATATTCTCACAAAAATCCGTTGTTTTATGTAATTAAAGCTTAAAAATAATTGAATATCAAGATTTTTCACGTGAGCGAAAACGCTCTGTTATTGGCTGAAGCTCTGATGGCGTCACAGACTAGGAGTAAGACAAAGCTATACATGTGTTACTGGAGATCCAGCCGAAGTTACTAGGTTTTTACGTACTTTTTTCGCCAATAGTTTAGCTGTTCAGTGATAAAAAACGCATTTACAACTTTTAAGTAACAGTAGAGAGTTGATGCGTTTATAATACACCTATTTAGAGCGGCGATATGTGCAAGGACGGACGTTCTTATTCCCGCTCCCTGCAACATCAACTGTGTGTCGGACCGAGAAGTAGAGCTGTGAGGACGGGGTATGAGTCGTGCTTAGGTAGCTCAGATGGTAGAGCACTTGCCCGCGAAGGGAAAAGGTCCCGAGTTCGTGTCTCGGTCCGGCACACAGATTTAATCTGTTAGGAAGTTTCATATCAGCGCACACTCCTGTGCAGATCTCATCATTAAACTCACTCAAAAGCAAGGAATTGTAGAACTTTTGGAAATGGGTCCGTCTCTAACATCTAGAATGTCGACTATCAATGGTGTCACTTAACAGATGTGCCACCTACAGCACGCGCTATGTAGCGCAACGTATAGTGCATATAACTGCTGGTCAGACGAACACAGTTTCGAATACTAGACGCGTAATATATTTTAAAAGTTTTTCACGAAGTACGAAAATAGCATTGTCAAGAACTCGTTGTAGAAGTTGTTTCAATGGTTGGATGTATCATACACTCCTGGAAATTGAAATAAGAACACCGTGAATTCATTGTCCCAGGAAGGGGAAACTTTATTGACACATTCCTGGGGTCAGATACATCACATGATCACACTGACAGAACCACAGGCACATAGACACAGGCAACAGAGCATGCACAATGTCGGCACTAGTACAGTGTATATCCACCTTTCACAGCAATGCAGGCTGCTATTCTCCCATGGAGACGATCGTAGAGATGCTGGATGTAGTCCTGTGGAACGGCTTGCCATGCCATTTCCACCTGGCACCTCAGTTGGACCAGCGTTCGTGCTGGACGTGCAGACCGCGTGAGACGACGCTTCATCCAGTCCCAAACATGCTCAATGGGGGACAGATCCGGAGATCTTGCTGGCCAGGGTAGTTGACTTACACCTTCTAGAGCACGTTGGGTGGCACGGGATACATGCGGACGTGCATTGTCCTGTTGGAACAGCAAGTTCCCTTGCCGGTCTAGGAATGGTAGAACGATGGGTTCGATGACGGTTTGGATGTACCGTGCACTATTCAGTGTCCCCTCGACGATCACCAGTGGTGTACGGCCAGTGTAGGAGATGGCTCCCCACACCATGATGCCGGGTGTTGGCCCTGTGTGCCTCGGTCGTATGCAGTCCTGATTGTGGCGCTCACCTGCACGGCGCCAAACACGCATACGACCATCATTGGCACCAAGGCAGAAGCGACTCTCATCGCTGAAGACGACACGTCTCCATTCGTCCCTCCATTCACGCCTGTCGCGAAACCACTGGAGGCGGGCTGCACGATGTTGGGGCGTGAGCGGAAGACGGCCTAACGGTGTGCGGGACCGTAGCCCAGCTTCATGGAGACTGTTGCGAATGGTCCTTGCCGATACCCCAGGAGCAACAGTGTCCCTAATTTGCTGGGAAGTGGCGGTGCGGTCCCCTACGGCACTGCGTAAGATCCTACGGTCTTGGCGTGCATCCGTGCGTCGCTGCGGTCCGGTCCCAGGTCGACGGGCACGTGCACCTTCCGCCGACCACTGGCGACAACATCGATGTACTGTGGAGACCTCACGCCCCACGTGTTGAGCAATTCGGCGGTACGTCCACCCGGCCTCCCGCATGCCCACTATACGCCCTCGCTCAAAGTCCGTCAACTGCACATACGGTTCACGTCCACGCTGTCGCGGCATGCTACCAGTGTTAAAGACTGCGATGGAGCTCCGTATGCCACGGCAAACTGGCTGACACTGACGGCGGCGGTGCACAAATGCTGCGCAGCTAGCGCCATTCGACGGCCAACACCGCGGTTCCTGGTGTGTCCGCTGTGCCGTGCGTGTGATCATTGCTTGTACAGCCCTCTCGCAGTGTCCGGAGCAAGTATGGTGGGTCTGACACAACGGTGTCAATGTGTTCTTTTTTCCATTTCCAGGAGTGTATATAGCTTCACACTAATCTTAGTCTGAGAAATGGACAACTGAGGATAAAAGCATTTACTTTGCTCGCGAACAATTAGCCTTTTTGGAAAGCATTGTCAGTTGTGAACATATCACCGTACACCCACGGCACAACGAGGCAAAAGACGATGTGGTTTCATATGCGAAGAGATATGAAGCATATAAAACATGCAGGTAGTGCAAACGTGAGGGCTGTACTGTTGTCAGTGTTAACTAATGGCAGTGTCTCAAGCAGACTTAACTTCATCGTACGTAAGATGATGAAACTTCAAAAGCTTAAACAATAAGGATCCTAGCTGAACAGTACGAAGATGAAAAAATGTTTCTAATCAAAGTAAAAAATATGTGATCACATTAACTAGAAAGTATCTTTTTGCACGTTATGTGTGTGGATAGCTATTGTAAATGTAAGCTCATGCAAACGTCAAGAAAAAACAATAATACTCTGTTTGTAATCGGTATGGTAAAGTTTTGTGTATATGATTTCTTTTTCGTATGCAAGGATGGTTCATTTGTTATACAAATAAGTTAAAATCTTTGTGCTGGCTGGATTCAAACCAGTGACTTATAGACATAATCTTCAAATATTCGGTATTCCTTCGCTCTACCAACCGGGCTACCAAGTAAGTGTAACGAATTGACCACAACGATAAGTTTTACTGAACTTAATGTGGTTGAAGGAAGCTTTCCTTCTGTGTAACAGTGCGAAAGCGTATCTCGGAGGTAAATTAAAGTTAACTTCAGAGCGCAAGACATTTTTAATTAAGTAAAGGAACTTGGGTATCGACGTTGTGGCATTTTGCCGATACAGCGCAATCACTTTCTACGCACCTTCTCAGTCTCTGGAGCACTCAAAAAAAATTTTTCAAGGGTTTTTATGGATGTATTTGTACAGTGTGGTACTACACACCATTTGTAATCCGTTTTTCGTAACGTAAATACCAAAACAAGACAGCACTGTGAATTAGCATTATGACAATAGGAGCAGCGAGGTTGCCAGTGACGTCACAGGCATCACATGACTCGATTGGAGCTTTTTAGCAGGATTTCGGATTCCTTGAATTTCATCTCCGTTTTCATAATGGAATACTGAAATTCTAGAGGGAAAAAAGCATGTTACGAGCATAAAATGACGTAATTATCAATCTAGCACAAGTTCCAGGAAACAGTCAAATAGCCTGTTTAAGGCTCACGGCCTCTTCAGGTGTTAGGGGAAGTATAATTGGGCTTGAACTATTCCAGCCAGTGAGGCGAGGACAATGAAATTGACAATGTTGAAAAGATACCGACAGCATGTTACACCAGGTACAGCATCTTTAGTATAGTACACAGCTGACAGTTCCTTATGTTGAGTTTTTTTACGTAATATCTTACTTAACAGTTGCAAATAATTACTCACGTAATAAACTGAAAATAACTTCCCTACATAAACAGGAAGTCAGTGAAGTTATTTTGTATACTCCATAGAAGAAATGGACAGGAACGCTGGAGAGGTTAAGTCAGTGAGCAGCGATCGTGTTGGGTCAAACTGCCTGCTGCATAGAATGGTTAAGAATCAATTTCCCCTTTTAACATTGTAGGTGAGACTTACGCACATCTTTTTCCGTATTTGTTTCTTGTGCTTTCGTTATTACTTATGCATATCTGTATTCCAAGTATTATATTAATGCACTTGGCCAAAGAGGCATCACTGCTGGGCTGTTCTGCACGCTGTATCGCCAGTAATTCACAAGACACGCTGCGGAGGTTCGGTATAACTTCGTGAAACACGATGTAGGAGCTTTTTGTGACGTAGTTGATAGAGTTGCGAATTACCTGCTTAATCTGCATATTATAGACGTATAGAGGAGGGAAGTGCATGACCTACGCCAGCCGCTGTGGCCTAGCGGTTCTAGGCGCTTCAGTCCGGAACCGCGCTGCTGCAACGGTCGCAGGTTCGAATCCTGCCTCGGGCTTGGAAGTGTGTTATGTCCTCAGGTTAGTTAGGCTCAAGCAGTTCTAAGTCTAGGGGACTGATAACCTCAGATGTTAAGTCCCATAGTGCTCAGAGCCATTTGAACCAAATGACCTACATTTCCTCACCCTTCTGTCGTCTTACTTGCCCCCTTCTCCATTCCCACTGCACACTGTTACACCCTCAGAATACAAGCCGTTGATTAGAAAGGCCTTACTGCACTTAGGCGTATTACATACATGTAATATTTGTTCTGAACCACTTCATTTAGCAACAAACATTAATTTAATACCATTAAAACACTATTTTTAATAATATGTGGAGATATTAGTTCTAGAGAGAAAATGAATAGGAACTTCTTTTCTATGAAATTTAATGTAGTTTAATTCTTGCCGAGAAACATTTCCGCTAGATGCCCCGGTTTTTCGGTTATTCAAGGAAATCTTAAATAAATGACTTGTAAGCGTGCTCCTACTGCCAAGCTCACACACCACGGGTTGGAAGTTTTAGAATGTTGTTCATGCCACCACTGGACGAAAATTTTCGGTTACACGAAACTTTACTCCTATTCGACCTTTTTTCGCCTTTGGCAACGGAATTCGGTAAGAACCGTGCAACTGAGATGTTATTTTACTTTTACTACCAGTTTTTGGCATTTCATTATGCCATCTTCAGGCCCCTGCATAATAAAAAGTGTATACTTATAGTGTGTATGAAGGTATACTACAGAAAACTTTACGGAAAATGACGGGTGATAATAAAAGCATTTAAAGCTACAAACGTTAAGATAGGTCTCTGTGTACATTCAGCACAACAGAATAATTTATCTGAAAATACTTGTTAGTCATGAAACTATTTAACATCCAACACATTAAAAAGACTAGACCTAGACAGAAGGTCGTCGAAGGTAGCTTGTCTTTTTTTCTAATATAGTTGAGAAAACTCCTAGTATACTGAATGAGTCACTAACAATTGCCACCTAGAATAACTTCGAAAGTATGATAGTAGCTGAAGAGTTTGAGGGACAAATGTTGTATGGGACAGCGGGGGCCATAATATGACGTTGGCTTTTTGTTGCTGGTGGGGTCGCGTCAGAGATATGGTCAACTTTGTTTTTTTTTTATGGGATGCTTTAGTTTGGTACTTATTTTCTGATAGCGGCTATCGAGACGAATCCAATGATGTATAACAGTAAGGTCTTTGAAGGTCGACGGAGGTGAAAAATGTGGAATGAACGTCCATTTACAGAAAGTGTTCGAAGTGATGACCATTAGTATCAATGCAGTGCTGCAACCTTCTTATCATTAATTGAGAGGTATTCCTTATCACATCGGCACTTATCGAAGCACATGCTCTGACAATTCTCTCTTGTATGTCATGCAAATATTAAATATTCGCCGATTACGGCGTATCCATCTAACGTGCCTTTGACATCTAAGCACCATTCGACGGTTTCGCAATACAACACTAGCAGGAACAATAAAACTAGTATCATGAAATCGAGCAAATGTGAATGATGTACTCCTTCGAGGAACAAGTCGATATGCTTCTCATTTACGGAGAATGCCAACGAAATTAAGTGAGAGCTAGAGACTTATACGCTGTCAACGTTCTCACCCTATACGACGCACATTTAAATACGTGTAAGATAAATTGAGAACAACTGGATCTTGCCTCTGTGGTTCGAGATCGTTGTGTTAGTTCGCGTCAGATCGCAAGGAAATCTGGCATGAGCCAGAGTAGTGTTGTTCGTGTTCTGCATCGCCATGATTATCATCCTTACCAAATCAGTCCCCACCAAGAATTAACTGGTACGGATTGTATACGTCGTATTGAAGTGTGTCGATGGGCTCAACTTCAGACTCAGAGGGATGACTCATTTATTAATTTGATTTTATTTACTGACGTTACACTCTTAGACATCATTGGATTTGTCTCGATAGCCGATATCAGAAAATAAGTACCAAACTATTGGATCCCATTTAGGAAAAACGAAGTTGACCTACATATTTGTGAAGCCACCTACCACCTTCTCCCCCCCCCCCCCCCCCCCCACACACACACACACCACAGCAACGAAAAACCAACGCTGTATTACGGTACGGCTCCTGCTGTTCCATGTTCCATGCAACTTTTGTCCCACAAACGTTTCAGCTCCTCTCATACTTTCGGAGCTATTCTTGTTAGCAATAGTTAGTGACCCAACGTGTATGTGAGGACCTATCGTCATTTAAAGTAAATGGACATACTGTAACCTATGAAGTACAATAATGTGTATATCTTCGCACTATCACAACTGATGATGTAGTTAGTTGTCACAGCGTCAAAAATGCATCCTGACGCAAAACCCAACGGCAGAGAGAAAGAAACAAAAATGGACTGCAAAGCCACGCGGAGTGGCCGCGCAGTTAGAGGCGCCATGTCGCTAATTGTGCGGCCCCTCCCGCCGGAGGTTCGAGTCCTCCCTCGGGTGTGTGTGTTGTTCTTACCATAAGTTAGTTTAAGTAGTGTGTTAGTGTAGGGACCGATGTCGTCAGCAGTTTGGTCCCTTAAGAATTCACACACATTTGAACATTTGGACTGCAAAGAGCACGCGAAGAATATTTTCAAATAACTTGCGAGTATATGTTATGCACCGAATGTAAGTAAAATACATGACATGGTGTGCTTTGTGTCACTTAACAAGCGGCACGGTAAAACAAACAAGGATATAAGAGAACTCTTCCAATTTCTCGGCCGCCAACTTCATACTACTTCCCTGGGAGTATAAGGCATCACCTTAACGACCTATCTATAAAAACACGAACACTTCTACATAGGAACTCACACTTAGCTAGTTGTATCGCGATAGGCAACGCGGGTATGGATAAAGCTAAAAAACATGTGAGTGTGCGATGACCAACACAACAGCAAAGTTTAAACCCACTAATTAAGTAACATACTTGAGCACCAAAGAGGAGCAATGAATGTGTGCGAAAAAGAGTAATTGAAATCATAATATAAAGTACTCATAGAGTGAAGAATCAAGTAACGGAGGAGCTGAAGGTGGTGAAAGAAAGTGTTGGTACATGCACAGATATGCATAGATCTCAAGCCGCTTATGTCCCACAACAGTGGCCCACAAACTCAAAACTTATACCTAGCGTCAGGTCCACATCAATCAGATCTCCATGAAAGCTAACACCGTGAATCTGGTAAGATACGTTGACGAGCCCAATATTCTGGATTCTAAACACTGGCGCTGGGACAGATCTGACGTCCTAGCTGATTCCACACATATTATATTGGGGACATATCTGGAGATGATGCTAGCGATGGATCTACGTCACTACACACACTCTCATGACGGGACAAGCGTTATCCTGTTCATTATACCGTTGTGTCATCAGAGCTCGTCTAATCATCATCATCCCGATACAGAAGTCATACCCAACAGCTCGAAGCACCGTGATGCCAGCAGTATACCGCTAAGACATTGAGGGCGTAGACCATTTACCCAGGTCATTTTCCATCCTTAGACTGAAGGTACTGATTCGATAGGGCTTCGACGTGCATGGTGCACAATACGGTTCAAATGGCTCTGAGCACTATGGGAATTAACATACCGCAACTAGGGGCCGAATTCCAGGCTTCGTCACCGATGAACAGCAGTCAGCTCAGGTGTATGACCCAGGCGCCTGCTGCGAAAACCCATGCGCAGCAATGTTCGCTGAACGGTCGTTGAGGAGCCCGCTGGTTCATCTGGGTGTCGGTTCCTCAATAGTAGCACGTCTGTTCGACAGTACGGAACTCTGCGGCCGATGTTCACCGCTGTCATCTATCGCCCGTGGTGCACCACAGTTGTCTTATCGATGGTTTTGGTTTGTGCCATTTTGCTACGCACGGTATGCTGTTACCAGGATGACACACGAACAGCTTATATAGCCGTTTCGTAAATGCTTGCCTCATTGGCCCGAAATGCAATAATCGTGCCCTTTCGAACGTCAGATAAATCGCTTCTTCTCCGCTTTACGACAAAGACTCCACTGTTTATCCACGTCCCCCTGACACGCTTTATACACCCTCCACTACTGGTGCTGCCACCTGCAATCTGTGAGTGGTTATTGCACGTTGACGTCGAACATAGGTGATGGTCACATTTATGTGACTGGACCGTGTATTCAGACAAGACATGTGCATGCTGCGAAAAGTGACAGTTTATCCTACTCATTAGTTTAAATGTATGTTACATGGTGACTCATACAAACGTAAAGGCTGGCAATCGACTAACTACCTAGCGACTACATTTTCGAACAACTGAAATTTTAACAATTGCTGTATCTGCTGGATCCAGCGACTGGGGCATCGATACACGCGTTCGAGTTTGCGGTAACACCAACAACGGTGCGCACATCACCACATGTACACCTTGAGCGGAGGTACTATGAGCATGCGTCCCAGCGCCAGGTGGAATCACTGACTCGGAATAAAACTACCAAACGCCTAGCCCAGGACTCTTGCTTGTTGTTCTCGATCGAAGCTGAGAGCCTGTGAACCGGCTGTTATTTTATGTCGGCCACTGCGACCGATTTTTCGACCAGACTTGCTCCGCGCCTAGTGTGCTAGCTAATCAGTACTGCCTTCACGACTTTATTAGAAGAGAATAAAATACCCTTAAATAATCTTTCTACTATTGTATCCCGACGCCTGGAGCAACAGCCAACCCATGAAGGCTGCCCCACGCTGTCGGCATCCGTATCCCAGCATGTTCTCTCAGCAGCAGCTACGTATTTCGCGAGATTTACTGTGCCGGCCGGATTCTCAACTACAGGTCACAGTCGATTACGACTGCACTTGCTTAAGGGTGTTGTACTCGCTTCCTGTGTACACAATGCATGAAGCTTAATAAAGGAGCCGTGTGCCACTACTAAACAATCATTACATAGAAAATGTTCTGCAGAAACCGTACCAGAGGTTGACTTATATTGGCATAATACATAAAATGTGCAGTAGATGTACGAAAGAGTCCTTACTTCGTTCTTATCGGGAGTACTGCTACTTGGTAAGGGATCATTCATTACCAGACATGATTGACGAGGACGTCGATCAAGTTCAAAAAGGGGAAATCGTTCTATATTATGATGAAAGAAGGGATAAATTGTCGAGGATATGATAACAGAATTGAGGGTGGCAGTCATTAATAAAAGGCTTTTCGTTTCTTTGGGGCGAGATTTTTCGAAGAAACTACGAACTTTATACTTAGAACGCTAAAAAGTTTTGTTGACTCCCTCCTAGATGGGGTGAAATGACCATTGTGATGAAATTAAAAGAAATGTAAGCTCTACGGTTAGATTTATGTATTCTCATGTGTTATTACAGAGTGGAACACAAAGTCCGTAGGAGGTTCGAGTCCTCCTTCGGGCATGTGTGTGTGTGTGTGTGTGTGTGTGTGTGTGTGTGTTTGTCCTTAGGATAATTTAGGTTAAGTAGTGTGTAAGCTTAGGGACTGATGACCTTAGCAGTTACGTCCCCATAAGATTTCACACACATTTGAACATTTTAACACAAAGCAGGAAATTCGTTTTATAACCATTCGCCAACCGTCATTTGTAATCATGTACATTGCTCGGCAGAACTTAAGAACGAGAGATAAAATAACATAATAAATACTGTCCAGTCACATTAATCTAAAAACTTGTCAAAAGCCTGAATAACCATCTGTTATGAACACTGTCCAGTCACATTAATCTAAAAACTTGTCAAAAGCCTGAAGAACCATCTGTTGCTGCGCGATACGTGCAGGAAGAGATCAATGATGTTGCGCAAGGTATCGACAGGGATGTGGAATCGTGGCGATTCCAGTAGCGTAGCCATATGCGCTAGGTTTCTCGGTTGAGGATAAGTGATGCAAACAGCCCGATGAGGGTGGCGCCACCTGTGACTGGATATTGCACGTTTATGTCGAAAGTAGGTGATAGTCACATTAACTTAACTGGACCTAGTCACATTAACGTAACTGGACCGTATATTAACTACGTCGAAAATGATTGAAAATACGGCAGCATGTTGCCAGCGGTCTCCAAGTCGTGGACAGGAATCGTGGACAGAAATATAGAAGTCGCATGGCATGAAGTCAACGCCAAATGGAGCTGGCCTCTCAAAACTACACAGCTAAAGGAACGGGAAAAGGTAATGTGCGTCAATCAACGACCAGTTACATCCCACTGTGATGGTGTTCTTATTTACAGTAAGCCCCGGAGACACCATGTGGGTAACTTCATCGGGAACCTGGAACAAGGACGGAGAGTGACAAGTGGAGCACAGGAGTTTATTACTGCTCAAGGCATTATTTCATGTGGATGGAAAGCACCACTGCCCTAATGCGAGATGATGGGCGACCATGGTAAATAAAGCAGCAGGTGACCACTGCATTGTTCTGTAGGCATGAAGACCCACGTCAAACAGCGGCCACATTTGCAGCCACAGTTAACAGGATAATAATCTTCCTTATATATGTATCCACAGACTTCGAAAGTTTCGTAAGAAAACATTGTGCGCACGAGGCCCATATCTTTATCTTATTTGTGTTTTGTGATTGGACAGTTGCGACAACCATTCATTATTATTCACGTACACATTAAGATACATTAATTGTAAGCGCTATGTCTTTTACATTTAATAGGCAAGAAATATCACGTTCCACTGTAACACGACGACTGCAAAATTTTGGTGTCTTTGCCGGACGTCCACTACTTTGTGTTCCGTTGACACCCGCACATTGGGGGCATCGTTTGCGATGATGTATGATGCATAGGTACTGGACCTACGATGAGTGGGGGTCGCATGCTCTTTTCGCATGAGAGAAGATTCAGTGTGAGTAGTAATCTGTTCGTACCCTCACATGGCGAATAATGGGAACACCCAGAAGTTAAAAATTATCGTTCTCGTAGTGCAGGTGTTACACCCGTATTACACGATGCGCCCAAACCATACACCTATCAACCAGCGCCCCTAACGTGCATACCTGTAACTACAGACTGGTTCACTTCCGACCTATTATACCATCCACGCAGGATATGCCTAATGCGCATGCGCAGCAGCGGATACGCGCAAGCAGCAAACGATATGCGCGAAAATGTCTTGTAAAGTCGTTCGTTCTACGGCGCGCAACTCAAGGGAGGCTGTGTAATATACTGAAGCTTAATACGTTAAAATTATTTCTCTGAGCTCAAGGTTCTTATTTAATAAGAGATTGTTTTTTACCATTATTTATTAAGTAATTGTTTCTCTCTGATGTAGGTTAGTACTGTTCTGAAGTCCGCCGGTCGTGGTCTCGCGGGTTCGATTGCCGACGGGGTCAGGGAATTTCACCTGCCCCGAGATGAATGGGTGTTGTTGTGTCGTCTTCCTCATAATCATTCATCGACATTACGGTCGGAGGAGGGCAACGGCAAACCACCTCCATTAGGACCGTGCGTAGTACGGTGGTGCGGGTTTCCTGCTCCGTTCCCCTATGTTCTGTCAAGAAGCATGAGACCTCGTTTCCCTTTACTCTGTTCTGAATTACAGACTCAACAGTTTCGTATTACGACACTTGGGTACGCAGGTATAAGTATATCGAAATTTACATTTATACAGCATATTGCACATGGAGGATTAACTAATTTTTGGAGCTATTGCCCTGGCAGGGACAGTAAATCTTCGGATTAGGGCAGAACGGCGACGAAAACGAAAAGTCAGACGTTGTTTGGCTCGACTCTGGCTGAAAAGATGGGACAAAGGCAGGGGAATATATTCAATGTTAACGAAAGAACTGAGGCACGAATATCCGCAACAATTTCGGAACTTCGTTAGGATGGACATAGCCTGTTTCGAGAAGCTGCTGTCTGTGATAGAAGATGCAATCAGAAAGTGTGAGACAGTCACGAGGGAGGCTACCTCACCTCCTCTAAGGTAAGAATTATATGTTTAAATGTTTTGTGATCATATCAGCCAAGATCACTGATAAAATACCGGTAAATGCCCTGTTATGTTGAAGGCTGGTTGTAACTTTACGTTTCCTGACGAATGGGGAATCTTTTAGTAGTCTGGCCTTTAGCCAGAAAATAGCACAGCCCACCATTTATAAAGTTGTTGTGGATGTGTGTACTGCAATTTGCAGCACTTGAAAGGACCAATACTTAAAAGTGTACTTCTGTTATTTTTCCAGGTATGGAATATACGGTATATAAGTGTTACTCACAGTTTTTCGCCGCGCGGGATTAGCCGAGCGGACTTAGGCGCTGCAGTCATGGACTGTGCGGCTGATCCCGGCGGAGGTTCGAGTCCTCCCTCGGGCATGGGTGTGTGTGTTTGTCCTTAGGATAATTTTGGTTAAGTAGTGTGTAAGGTTAGGGACTGACGACCGTAGCAGTGAAATCCCATAAGATTTCACACAAACACAGTTTTTCAGTCCTCGTCTACTGGGCGAAACTGCACGGACTTCGTCGCCAGTCACTGCCAGTTTCTCTTTTCTGCCATGCTGAAATAAACAAGAGATGCCAACAAAACAAACTTGAACTTTCGTAAGCGAAGGCATTACGATACAAATCGAAAATCACCAGGTGGCGTTGTATGCATATTACTCAGAAAGAAACGATTGCCAACGTATCGTATTATGATACTGCAAGTCGCATGGAGACCTTTCCTCGCCGTACGCCTGAATTACGACGCTTAACGTCTCTTTGCTCCATTTCATTTCTAGAATACGAAGGAAACAATAGAAATAATGCATTCACAAACAGCTAGTATGAAAGAAAGTCTACTGGCAAAAAAAGTTCTTTCTCTGCATATATGAAAACCTACTTACTAAAAAAAAAAATAATAAATAAATAAAAAACGCGGAATTCCCCAATACGAAAATCTAAAATGAGATACTAGCCACCAATCAGTAGCCAAATAACAAGCAGAAAACGCTGCGGTAGCCGCTTCTGCGCGTGTGCGAGTTAGCATGCGGTGCCTAGTTAGGATTGGCGGCAGTTTAGAAACGATGCGCGGCGCTTGGATAATGTGTCTCCTAATTTTCGTGGTTCTACCGCTAGATGGCTGTCGTGCTAGACCAGAACCGCTCGCGGCGGATCGTCGTGTACTACCCGCTTTATGGTATGCGGGAACGTATTGTTGCATAGGCATAGGGACTTGCAGATCCTTGAACACGGTGCATTCAGCGGTCAGCGTTATAGTGACACAGTACTCCTTTCCCATGTAAATCTTTTCAGGGGTGCTTTAGGCCCTGACTTCAGTTTAATGTATGTCAGTGGCCGACCACTTCGAACAGAACCTATGGCGCAGCTCTTGTAACGAAAGGATATCTGGCGAGTAGACTGAGCTGTCCGTTCCTCCGAGTTAAATTCATTGGAACATGTTTGGGTTGCATTGTGAGGACGTATTGCTATGCGTGCACGTCCACATACCCTAGCCAACAGTCGCCAACAGCGCTGATGGAGTAAAGGAATGCGTTACCGAAACAACTCCTTACCAACATCGTGGTCAGGATAGAAGCACACTGCAGGACATTCACTGTCGTCCGTGTGGATATATACTTTATTAAGTACCATATCCAGCATTTTTTGGTGTTCGGATGACCACCGTAAATCGCGGTGACTTCGGTGTAATTACTCTATTCGAATGAAAGAATCATTCCTGTTCTTCCCATTGCGTATTACTTTCAGCTGCCCTATTATACTGTAGCAGTTATTTTCATGTACGGCCCAAGTGTGATAGAGTTACATTACTTGGCAGTCACACATCAAGCGAAACCTACTTTCGCCCTTAAGTTTAGCACGACAATGTGTGTATGTAGCTGTAGGTGGGTGTTATGCCAGGCTGGCCTGAATACCGTACGGGGAAGACTGCGAGACACGGCCTGGAAGGGCTGCAACTTGCTCTGTACACGACTATCCACGAAAGCCAGTCCGTGGGCGGACCACACTTTCTAGCCCTTTGACGCACATGAAATTGCAAAACGCGGCATAATTGTAACTCTGTAACGGAGGTACTGTTAATCTGAGTACTTGAATCGACTCTCTACAGTGTTATATCAATGAAATAATTTTTGTTAATTCTGCAAATTTCGCGAAAACTGCAAAACATTACTGAAGTGTCACACGTTTATCTCAGCAGAATACGTTATTCCCACTCAAATAAATCTCAACAAGTTAGTCTTTGAGCCTAGCAGCTTCTCTAGCTACTAATTTGCTGAACTGTAAATAAACTACCGTTGATAATATCACGGCTAAATCAGTGTACGCTCGACTTTGAGTCACGACAAGTATATAACTGTGTTCACAGACGGTGAATAGTATCTACATTAGAAAAAATGGCTGCAACATATACACTGAAGGGCCAAAGAAACTGGTATATGCATGCGCATTCAAATACAAAGACATGTAAACAGGCAGAATACGGCGCTGCTGTCAGCAATGCCTATATAAGACGACAAGTGTCTGGCGCAGTTGTTATATCGCTTATTGCTGTTACAACGGCATGTTATCAAGATTTAAGTGAGTTTGAACGTGGTGTTACTGTCGGCGCTCGAGCGATGGGACACAGCATCTCCGAGGTAGCGATGAAGTGGGGATTTTCCCGTACGACCATTTCATGTGTGTTCGGTGAAAATTAGGAATCCAATAAACCATCAAATCTCGTGCAAGAACGGGACAAACGGCGACTGAAGAGAATCGCTCAACGTGACATAAGTGCAAACTTTCCGCATATTATTTCAGATTTCAATGCAGGGTCATCAACAAGTGTCAGCTTGAGAACCATTCAACGAAACATCATCCATATGGGCCTTCAGAACCGAAGGCACACTCTTGTACCCTTGATGTCTGCACGACACAAAACTTGACGCCTCCCTCAAGCTCGTCAACACCGACATTGGACTGTTTACAAATTGTATCAAGCGGACGGACGTGAACGGGTATGGAAATAGACGCATAAACCCATAAATTCTGCCGGCTTCTGTGGCCGGGCGTTTCTAGGCGCTTCAGTCTGGAACCGCGCTGCTGCTGCGGTTGCAGGTTCGAATCCTGCCTTGGGCATGGATGTGTGTGATGTCCTTAGATTTTATTGTATTGTATAGTATGTTAACCGGGGACCTAGAAACGACACAGAGGCTCCGTCCCCGCCGCAGCCGCGGTGGTCCACAACCCCACGACGACTACCGCAGTCCATACCTCCGCCGCCCCATACCATTATTGTGCGGTTCGGCCCCCGGTGGAACCCCCCCCCCCCCCCCCCCAGGAAACGTCTCACACCAAACCAGTATAACGCCTATGTTTGCGTGGTAGAGTAATGGTGGTATACGCGTACGTAGAGAACTTGTTTGCACAGCAATCGCCGACATAGTGTAACTGAGGCGGAGTAAGGGGGAATCAGCGCGCATTCACCGAGGCAGACGGAAAACCGCCTAAAAACCATCCACAGACCGGCCGGTTCACCGGACCTCGACAGAAATCCGCCGTGCGGATTTGTGCCGGGGACCAGGCGCTCCTTTCCGCCCGGAAAGCCGTGCATTAGACCGCACGGCCAACCGATCGGGCGTCCTTAGATTAGTTAGGTTTAAGTAGTTTTAAGTCTAGTGGACTGATGACCTCAGATGTTAAGCCCCATAGTGCTCAGAGCCATTTGAACCATAAATCCTGCATGTCAGCAGGGGACTGTTCAGGCCAGTGGAGGCTCTGTAATGGAGTGGGGAGTGTGCAGTTGGAGTGATATGCTACCGCTGATACGTCCAGATAGGACTCTGACAGGTGACATGTACGTAAGCACCCTGCCTGATCACCTGTATTCATTCATGTCCATTCTGCATTCCGACGGACTTGGGTAGTTCCAGTAGGACAACGCGACACCCCACACGTCACGAATTGCTACAGAGTGGCTGCAGGAACACTCTTCTGGGTTTGAAAACTTCTGCTGGACATGAAACTTGCCAGTCATAGTTATTATTGAGTATATCTGGGATGCCTTGCAACGTGCTGTCCAGAAGAGATCTCCACCCACTCGTATTCTTACGGATTTATGGACAGCCCAGCAGGATTCATGGGGTCAGATCTCTCCAGCACTATTTCAGACGTTAGTCGAGTTAATGCCACGTCGTCCTGCGGTACTTCTGTGTGCTCGCGGGGGGGCCTACACAATATTAGGCAGGTATACCAGTTTCTTTGGCTCTCCAGTGTATAAATATCTTCAGAAATCACAATTTGTCTGCTATGTTGCGAATTGGCGTATCTTCGAATGTAAAAATAAACCACATTTGTTCAGGATGTTCACCACTACGAGCATCTTTGGGTGTCTAGTCACGAGTGACAATTCCTTTAGATAGCAGAGGTAGTACTATTGAGCAGACCTCGGGCGAGCGAAAGAGTCGGAAGAAGGTGTCGGCAAGAGAGGGTGCTTTATATCATTGCAAAGTGAGAAGCTTGGAGGTGGCTCTCAGATATTTAACATATTTGAGAAACTCCTTGATGTGATTGAAGACAGAAAATGATTTTGAAATGGTGTTATAGATAGACGACACTTATGGACGAAGGTAAGATACATCAAGTTTTATTTGCTGCAAGCCCTAAAATCACGAAGTATTGTAGTGTAAAGATTTCATTGTGTCTAACATATCTACGTGTTAGTATCCTGGGTGAATTACCACTCTTGTTGTCAGTATTATTATTGGTCTCCCTCACCAATATTGACTGAAAGATATTTTATTAGGAATCTAAAAGACTAAATTTCGCCGTATTTAAATAGTGTGTGTTAGAAGCATACATAATTGTGTATGACAATGCTGAAAAGAAGTAATGTTGAGAAAGCTTAATACATGTTCAAGTTTTTTCTACGTTATTAAAAGGTTTCGATCTCTTATTCATTTACAAAAAAATTAACCGAATTTCACCCTCACTGTTTAAATGAAGAATGTGTTTGGCAAAATGTTGCACTGTCATGCCTCGCACCATTGCGTGAACAGTGATTATCACTTTTTTTTAAAAAAAGAAAAAAAAGATTAATTTTCCAATGCAGCCTGCTAAAAGAATTAAACATTAAAGCCGCCACCCAGTGATTTATTTTAGCTCATAACTTTTTTGCACTGCAGACAGGCAAGGTCGAGTAATCCGTTGACAAGGTAACAAATATTTGCAGGGGTTAAGCGAATCTTTGAGAGAATGTAGAAACATTTTTCATGGGCAAAAAACTACGTATACGTTCAGTGGATGCATTTTGTAACAGGGCACAATTTTCGTTGCCGAACATGTAACTACTGTGTGCGATTCTTTCATTACAAAGCCATTCTGAGTGTTATTGACAACCATTCTATATTTATCACCCGCCTAATAGATAATTTACATAAATATGTTCGTGTTTAAAAGTATGGTAGCAAAAGCGATTCTAGATCAGACAATGTAATTGGAATATGAACGTACTTACTTTCACATTGTAAGTAGGCTGTTTAGGTTTTTATATTGGTAACGCCACGTAGCATCTGTATGAAAATCACTGGCTGTGCTGTGTGTAGTCTGTGGCTAGTTTGCATTGTTGTCTGCCATTGTAGTGTTGGGCAGATGGATGTTAACAGCGCGTAGCGTTGCGCAGTTGGAGGTGAGCCGCCAGCAGTGGTGGATGTGGGGAGAGAAATGGCGGAGTTTTGAAATTTGTAAGACTGGATGTCATGAACTGCTATATATTTATGAATTTTGAACACTATTAAGGTAAATACATTGTTTGTTCTCTATTAAAATCTTTCATTTGCTAACTATGCCTATCAGTAGTTAGTGCCTTCAGTAGTTTGAATCTTCTATTTAGCTGGCAGTAGTGGCGCTCACTGTATTGCAGTAGTTCGAGTAATGACGATTTTTGTGAGGTAAGTAATTTGTGAAAGGTATAGGTTAATGTTAGTCAGGGCCATTCTTTTGTAGGGATTTTTGAAAGTCAGATTGCGTTGCGCTAAAAATATTGTGTGTCAGTTTAAGCACAGTCATGTATAATTGTTCTAAGGGGACGTTTCAACATTACTAGGGACAGGCTTTGGCACACTCACACAGTTTTCAGAAACTACGAAGTAAAATCATATTACTTTCAACAGGTCTCGGCAGGCATATTCTTTGGCTGTTCTGTAATTTTTTCGTTGATTGCGTCCTGAAGACGTGATTACCTCAGGAATTAACTATGCAATGCATTATTTGCGGTCTTGAGGGCTCTAGTGCAGATGAGATATGTTCAGGCTGCTGAAATCATCTGATCCTAATCCCTTTGCGCCCTTCACTCCTTTCAAGGCTTGAACCCAGTGCATAAGGCAGTCCAGAATACCCAGTACTACCTTCCCCTAGGGAAGGAGGTGCCCTTCTGGATACAAAACCTGATGGGAATTTAGGGAAACGAATTAGCAGATGTAGAGGCGTGTGATGATAGATTGTTCAATGTGCTGCCCGCTTCGTGCTATCACTTCGCTGTTGTGGTACAGTCTTGCGTAGATGGAAAGAAGAGTGGTTGAAAGTGACGGACAATAGTTTACGACTCGTAAAACAAACACCATGTCCTTGTCACGTGACTTCACATAGGACACAGCTCTGTAACGTACTGCTTTTCTCTTCAGCGATTCAAAGTATGGTGCTCATGGCGCACAGATCATAGTGCGTCACTTTCTAGTAGAGTTTCTTTAATACCAGGCAAGTTGTAGTGTCTAATTTACCTACAGACTTTGACAGAAATATTCTACGACATTTGATATGCTCTGAGATGCATGATTCCCTCCATAAATTAATAGGAAGTTTTCAATATGTTATCAGGTTAACTGGCCGATACAAGATTTCTGTGAGTGAAAGAAAGTCAAACATTCCCTTATAGTTTTTTTAGCCTCCCTTTCGTAATATCGCCAACGGTCTTGCCGCAATGGTAACACCGGTTCCCGTCAGATCACCGAAGTTAAGCGCTGTCGGGCTTGGCTATCACTTGAATGAGTGACTATCCGATCTGCCGAACGCTGTTGTCAGTCGGGTTGCACTCAGCCCTTTTGAGGCAAACTGAGGAGCTACTTGTTCGAGAAGTTGCGGCTCCGGTCTCGGAAACTGACATACGTTCGGGAGAGCGGTGTGCTGACCATATGCCCCTCCATATCCGCATCCAGTGACGCCTGTGGTCTGTGGATGACACGGCAGCTGGTCGGTACCTTTGGACCTTCATGCCCTGTTCTGGAGGAGTTTAATTTAGTTTAGTTTCGTAATATCTCTGTCAATTGATTTTATTACATTTGATCAAATTTGCTGTTGGATCCTTGTGATCGTCCAGGTGAAAGTGAGGGAGTGGGAGAGAGCGAGTGCAGTTTCAACACTCTTGACTTTAAAGGTCTTATGTGGTGCGTAGTTGTCGCCATAAACTAAGGCGCGCTTGCGCTTAGATGATTAACTCCACCAACGAAAGCGCAACTGCCGTTTGCACACCTCGATCTGGCCTCACTCGAACTGCCTTCATCTCTTCGCAGGGGTTTCCGAACGACTCTACAGTTTCGCTGTTAAACATTTATGGATTTGAGGCATTCACTAATTTCGTGCACTCTGGAACGTATCTCTCTCGCAGGGATTTTAATTGGTTCAGCCATGACTACGGCAAAAACCACTGCACTGGTGACGATACTTGATAGACTAAGGATCACAAAAGTTTCCCTAATTCCATGGCAATCTTCTGAATGTTCCATGGAAACATTTAAACCCACACAATGCCCGAATCAATGGAAATATACTGCCATTAATGATTTTGGTACGTAGACATATTATCGGATTTTAGGTAGAGTATCGTTACCACAATTCTGAAGATAGCAAGGGCACATTAATTGGAGAACTTTCGTACAATCTGATTGACCGCTCAAGCATCCAAGTTAATAACAAGAATAATACAAATACAGAAGAGTGGAAAACACAGTGAGGGTCAGCTGGATGACGATCGGTTTGTCTTTACGAAAGATAAAGGCACTGGAGACGCAGTTTTTACGTTGCGGTTAGTAATGGCAAAAAATCAAGACAACCTCATACACTTCCGACATAGGAAATGTGTTTACGTAAGATGTTTGTAAGGGCTGTAAGGCAGAAATGCAGCACTTCACGCGCTCAAGATGTACATCGGTAAAGCAATGTTGGAGCTAAAGGTTCAGAAGTAGAGTTAAAATTCTGGATAAAAGGATATCAATGATAACATTCGCTGATACTGCAATCCCTAGGAACTATAGAATGAAATCAGTAGTGAATTAAGTAAAGAATATGGAGTGAAAATAAACCACAGAATGCTTGTGGTGATGTAATACTGTATTAGTGGAATGTATCCTGAGGGTGACTTAGCTTTTTGCTGGTGTACTAATATAAAAATAATTACGCTAATTAAGTCATTCATAAATTAATACAGAAAAAGAATGAAGGAAGTACTAATTCGAAACCCCATCCAGCATCCATATTTTCGTTTCAGTCGAATTACAGACTAGTTCTTTTGAAAAAAACCACTACCGATTCATCGCCCAACTATCCTCCTGCAGAACTAGTGCTTCATGGCTAAAGACATCGTAAGGTTTTCTGGCGCAATTGTAGTAAAGTTTACGCCTGTACTAAATTCATACCTTCTGGCGCTGTAGATCCCGACTCCTAGGTTTATACGTCAGTTATGACTTAGTTATTCGACAGTTTGCCCTGTTCTTAGATTAAAATACAAATTACAGGATATATTTTACTTATTAGAGTAGATATAAGTGCCACTGTAAAAAGTACTAGCGCAAAAAAAAGAAAGAAAAGATATTACCTTCAATCTCCGGAATGGCGTGTGTCGCAAGGTACGTCAGTCCATCTTTAATGACACAATCAGTTATAAAATCGGTTCATGCTCTGATGTAGGTGCTTGGTGCTGGATCATTTTGAACGCTGTTGGCAGAGCAAAGAACCACACAAGAAGTGGCAAACTTTCGGAGGAAAGTCTTGCAGTATAACTAAGAATATGCGGTGGATAAGCAAACAGCTTAAGCCACGGAATTTTGCGCATTGCGAACGTAGGCCCCCCGAGTTTATTTTTGCTGTTATGTTTATTTTCCGCGAACAAAGCTGTTCGCTTCAGTACTCGCGTACAAAGCCACACGGCATTAAATATCCGCTTCGTGATTCCTCCAGGGCTTTCTTCCTGAAGCATACTGGGTGGCTGATAAGTCCGTTGTCACGCTGCATCGTTTACTACTTTACAGTTTTGTTTGTACATGTGTTGAAGGTCTCGATATATTTCTTAAAAGAAAATATTGTTCGTTATCGGCTGTAAAACTTGGCAATTGTAAAGCCCATAACAATGTTTTCTTTCGAAAATTTAATACCTTTATTACTAATACTATTGCAGAATGTCAGTAATATTGGCTTATGACGGTGTGTGTGTGTGTGTGTGTGTGTGTGTGTGTGTGTGTGTGTGTGTGTGTGTATGTGTGCAGATTTTCTTTCTTTCACCTACTCCAGGGAACTGAGAATTCTATCCACTATGGTAGTTAGTTACCACCTTGCTATAAAAAGATTTTAAAATATGAAGTCAGCTTATTTTGTCTGCAAAGAATTGGAAGTATTGGACCATCATACAGCTCATAAAATAAAGTGCCGTTAACTTGCTTTTACTTAACTCCCACGCATTGGCATATAAATCAACTATCTAACCTAGCCTGTTGTGGGCGAAGCAAATAGCTCGTAGATAATTACTTAGTTGGGATATAGGCAACAACTTACGTTAATGAGAACCAGTTTGTACTGTGTTTTTAACCTGTCGAGCCGGCTGGGGTGACCGAGCGGTTCTAGGCGCTACAGTCTGGAACCGAGCGACCGCTACGATCGCAGGTTCGAATCTTGCCTCGGGCATAGGTGTGTGTCATGTCCTTAGGTTAGTTAGGTTTAAGTAGTTCTAAGTTCTAGGGGACTGATGACCTCAGAAGTTAAGTACCATAGTGCTCAGAGCCATTTGGAGCATTTTCAACCTGTCGAAATTCTTCGAAAACGTACTGATTCCATCTCCAGAACATCGACTTACTTATCTGCTTTGAACTAAAAATCTTGTAGTAACAGCTTTCTCACCAAACCGTAGTTACACCAACTGTTACGTGGGGCATGGACATATAGTTCCAACAAGAAAATTAGTTAACCGTGTACAATGTAGAATTTCTAAACCCAATGGATGGAAAACTCTTTTTGGTTTATTCCAAACGATGTGAAGGATTTTTGTGTATTTCTCTTCCTCACATTCGCCACGTAAGAAACCAACAAATGCGTTAAGAAGGACACAATTAAACGTAGGTCTATTGGCTTAATCACGAAAACACTTGGTAATGCAACTGCACTGCCAGATAAAAACATTGAATACCCAACAAGACATGCTCGGATGTCACTATAAGTTCGGATGCATACGCACCATAGGTGGCTATGTAAATGGTTAGGGTTTCTGTGGTTATTATCTGTGGTCGGTAGAATGGCCTCCAGAGTGCATTAGAGTTTCTCGTGTTTAGTGTTGTCACCAGGAGTGGTAGGATATATAAGGGGCGCGAACAGCATCAGACGATCAGTGGTTACTATGAGGGACACGGATATGTCGTGTACACGCACGAGATAGCGTTTTCAGCGTCTGTAAGGATATCAGAGGGGCCTCATTGTGGGTCCCCATTTGGCAGGCTAGGCAAATCATGTAAAAAATCCAAAATCCTAGGAAATTTAAATGTGACAGTGGTCGTATGTTGGACTGCATGGTTACGTGAGGGTAGGCATATTCGTCTGATCACCACTAGGGAGGTTTGCCGTATTGTGCACTAAGCACATCGTGGCTGCTTCACATCTGCGCCTGACGTCCTCCGAGATCAGAGTATGGATTCCCTGAAACATTGTGTGTGATCCGCTCCCCTTGTCGGAGACAAGCAGCAGCTTTAGGCTGACGTTAACGGAACGCAGACGACTGCGTTTGGGCTTGTGAAGTGTCAGGCTGCTGCTAAATGGACTGCTGATAAAGGGCACTGTACTGTGTTCAGTACCCTCAGGTTTC